>NW_026137594.1:6290000-6969567 GCF_009805555.1 Andrographis paniculata | reverse complement strand
AAAACAAAAGCGCTAAATATACTAATTTCGAACACTCTACAACAAATACGAAAAGCACTGCAATTAGAACTATAGAGCACAAAGTAGTATAATCTATAACATGCTATATAATATAAAGGAAACATTGAAAAAAACAAAAGCGCTAATATCTAATTTCGAACACTCTACAACAAATAACGAAGCACTTTAATTAGAACTATAGAGGCACAAAGTAAGTATAATCTATAACATGCTATATAATAATATAAGGAAAAACATTGAAAAAACAAAAGCGCTAAATATACTAATTCGAACACTCTACACTCTACAAATACGAAAGCACTGCAATTAGAACTATAGAGCACAAAGTAAGTATAATCTATAACATGCTATATAATATAAAGGAAAACATTGAAAAACAAAAGCGCTAATGTACTAATTTCGAACACTCTACAACAAATACGAAAAGCACTGCAATTAGAACTATAGAGCACAAAGTAAGTATAATCTATAACATGCTATATAATATAAAGAAAAGCATTGAAAAACAAAAGCGCTAATGTACTAATTTCGAACACTCTACAACAAATACGAAAAGCACTGCAATTAGAACTATAGAGCACAAAGTAAGTATAATCTATAACATGCTATATAATATAAAGGAAAAACATTGAAAAAAAAAGCGCTAAATATACTAATTTCGAACACTCTACACAAATACGAAAAGCACTGCAATTAGAACTATAGAGCACAAAGTAAGTATAATCTATAACATGCTATATAATATAAAGGAAAACATTGAAAAAACAAAAGCGCTAAATATACTAATTTCGAACACTCTACAACAAATACGAAAAGCACTGCAATTAGAACTATAGAGCACACAGTAAGTATAATCTATAACATGCTATATAATATAAGGAAAAAAAAAAAGCGCTAAATATACTAATTTCGAACACTCTACAACAATACGAAAAGCACTGCAATTAGAACTATAGAGCACAAAAAAGTATAATCTATAACATATTATATATATAAAAAAAGAAAAAACAAAAGCGCTAAATATACTAATTTCGAACACTCTACAACAAATACGAAAAGCACTGCAATTAGAACTATAGAGCACAAAGTAAGTATAATCTATAACATGCTATATAATATAAAGGAAAAACATTGAAAAAACAAAAGCGCTAAATATACTAATTTCGAACACTCTACAACAAATACGAAAAGCACTGCAATTAGAACTATAGAGCACAAAGTAAGTATAATCTATAACATGCTATATAATATAAAAAAAAAACAAAAGCGCTAAATATACTAATTTCGAACACTCTACAACAAATACGAAAAGCACTGCAATTAGAACTATAGAGCACAAAGTAAGTATAATCTATAACATGCTATATAATATAAAGAAAAACATTGAAAAAACAAAAGCGCTAAATATACTAATTTCGAACACTCTACAACAAATACGAAAAGCACTGCAATTAGAACTATAGAGCACAAAGTAAGTATAATCTATAACATGCTATATAATATAAAGGAAAAACATTGAAAAAACAAAAGCGCTAAATATACTAATTTCGAACACTCTACAACAAATACGAAAAGCACTGCAATTAGAACTATAGAGCACAAAGTAAGTATAATCTATAACATGCTATATAATATAAAGGAAAACATTGAAAAAACAAAGCGCTAAATATACTAATTTCGAACACTCTACAACAAATACGAAAAGCACTGCAATTAGAACTATAGAGCACAAAGTAAGTATAATCTATAACATGCTATATAAATAAGGAAAAACATTGAAAAAAAACAAAGCGCTAAATATACTAATTTCGAACACTCTACAACAAATACGAAAAGCACTGCAATTAGAACTATAGAGCACAAAGTAAGTATAATCTATAACATGCTATATAATATAAAGGAAAAACATTGAAAAAAAAAAGCGCTAAATATACTAATTTCGAACACTCTACAACAAATACGAAAAGCACTGCAATTAGAACTATAGAGCACAAAGTAAGTATAATCTATAACATGCTATATAATATAAAGGAAAAACATTGAAAAAACAAAAGCGCTAAATATACTAATTTCGAACACTCTACAACAAATACGAAAAGCACTGCAATTAGAACTATAGAGCACAAAGTAAGTATAATCTATAACATGCTATATAATATAAAGAAAAAACAAAAGCGCTAAATATACTAATTTCGAACACTCTACAACAAATACGAAAAGCACTGCAATTAGAACTATAGAGCACAAAGTAAGTATAATCTATAACATGCTATATAATAAAGGAAAAACAAAAGCGCTAAATATACTAATTTCGAACACTCTACAACAAATACGAAAAGCACTGCAATTAGAACTATAGAGCACAAAGTAAGTATAATCTATAACATGCTATATAATATAAAGGAAAAACATTGAAAAAACAAAAGCGCTAAATATACTAATTTCGAACACTCTACAACAAATACGAAAAGCACTGCAATTAGAACTATAGAGCACAAAGTAAGTATAATCTATAACATGCTATATAAATAAAAAAAAAACAAAAGCGCTAAATATACTAATTTCGAACACTCTACAACAAATACGAAAAGCACTGCAATTAGAACTATAGAGCACAAAGTAAGTATAATCTATAACATGCTATATAATATAAAGGAAAAACATTGAAAAAACAAAAGCGCTAAATATACTAATTTCGAACACTCTACAACAAATACGAAAAGCACTGCAATTAGAACTATAGAGCACAAAGTAAGTATAATCTATAACATGCTATATAATATAAAGGAAAAACATTGAAAAAACAAAAGCGCTAAATATACTAATTTCGAACACTCTACAACAAATACGAAAAGCACTGCAATTAGAACTATAGAGCACAAAGTAAGTATAATCTATAACATGCTATATAATATAAAGGAAAAACATTGAAAAAACAAAAGCGCTAAATATACTAATTTCGAACACTCTACAACAAATACGAAAAGCACTGCAATTAGAACTATAGAGCACAAAGTAAGTATAATCTATAACATGCTATATAATATAAAGGAAAAACATTGAAAAAACAAAAGCGCTAAATATACTAATTTCGAACACTCTACAACAAATACGAAAAGCACTGCAATTAGAACTATAGAGCACAAAGTAAGTATAATCTATAACATGCTATATAATATAAAGGAAAAACATTGAAAAAACAAAGCGCTAAATATACTAATTTCGAACACTCTACAACAAATACGAAAAGCACTGCAATTAGAACTATAGAGCACAAAGTAAGTATAATCTATAACATGCTATATAATATAAAGGAAAAACATTGAAAAAACAAAAGCGCTAAATATACTAATTTCGAACACTCTACAACAAATACGAAAAGCACTGCAATTAGAACTATAGAGCACAAAGTAAGTATAATCTATAACATGCTATATAAATAAAGAGAAAAAACAAAAGCGCTAAATATACTAATTTCGAACACTCTACAACAAATACGAAAAGCACTTTAATTAGAACTATAGAGCACAAAGTAAGTATAATCTATAACATGCTATATAATATAAGAAAAAACAAAAGCGCTAAATATACTAATTTCGAACACTCTACAACAAATACGAAAAGCACTGCAATTAGAACTATAGAGCACAAAGTAAGTATAATCTATAACATGCTATATAATATAAAGGAAAAACATTGAAAAAACAAAAGCGCTAAATATACTAATTTCGAACACTCTACAACAAATACGAAAAACACTGCAATTAGAACTATAGAGCACAAAGTAAGTATAATCTATAACATGCTATATAATATAAAGAAAAACAAAAGCGCTAAATATACTAATTTCGAACACTCTACAACAAATACGAAAAGCACTGCAATTAGAACTATAGAGCACAAAGTAAGTATAATCTATAACATGCTATATAATATAAGAAAAAACAAAAGCGCTAAATATACTAATTTCGAACACTCTACAACAAATACGAAAAGCACTGCAATTAGAACTATAGAGCACAAAGTAAGTATAATCTATAACATGCTATATAATATAAAGGAAAAACATTGAAAAAACAAAAGCGCTAAATATACTAATTTCGAACACTCTACAACAAATACGAAAAGCACTGCAATTAGAACTATAGAGCACAAAGTAAGTATAATCTATAACATGCTATATAATAAAAGAAAAAAAAAAAGCGCTAAATATACTAATTTCGAACACTCTACAACAAATACGAAAAGCACTGCAATTAGAACTATAGAGCACAAAGTAAGTATAATCTATAACATGCTATATAATATAAAGGAAACATTGAAAAAACAAAAGCGCTAAATACTAATTTCGAACACTCTACAACAAATACGAAAAGCACTGCAATTAGAACTATAGAGCACAAAGTAAGTATAATCTATAACATGCTATATAATATAAAGGAAAAACATTGAAAAACAAAAGCGCTAAATATACTAATTTCGAACACTCTACAACAAATACGAAAAGCACTGCAATTAGAACTATAGAGCACAAAGTAAGTATAATCTATAACATGCTATATAATATAAAGGAAAAACATTGAAAAAACAAAAGCGCTAAATATACTAATTTCGAACACTCTACAACAAATACGAAAAGCACTGCAATTAGAACTATAGAGCACAAAGTAAGTATAATCTATAACATGCTATATAATATAAAGGAAAAACATTGAAAAAACAAAAGCGCTAAATATACTAATTTCGAACACTCTACAACAAATACGAAAAGCACTGCAATTAGAACTATAGAGCACAAAGTAAGTATAATCTATAACATGCTATATAATATAAAGGAAAAACATTGAAAAAAAAAAAGCGCTAAATATACTAATTTCGAACACTCTACAACAAATACGAAAAGCACTGCAATTAGAACTATAGAGCACAAAGTAAGTATAATCTATAACATGCTATATAATATAAAGGAAAAACATTGAAAAAACAAAAGCGCTAAATATACTAATTTCGAACACTCTACAACAAATACGAAAAGCACTGCAATTAGAACTATAGAGCACAAAGTAAGTATAATCTATAACATGCTATATAATATAAAGAAAAAAAAAAAAAAGCGCTAAATATACTAATTTCGAACACTCTACAACAAATACGAAAAGCACTGCAATTAGAACTATAGAGCACAAAGTAAGTATAATCTATAACATGCTATATAATATAAAAAAAAACAAAAGCGCTAAATATACTAATTTCGAACACTCTACAACAAATACGAAAAGCACTGCAATTAGAACTATAGAGCACAAAGTAAGTATAATCTATAACATGCTATATAATATAAAGGAAAAACATTGAAAAAACAAAAGCGCTAAATATACTAATTTCGAACACTCTACAACAAATACGAAAAGCACTGCAATTAGAACTATAGAGCACAAAGTAAGTATAATCTATAACATGCTATATAAAATAAAAGAAAAACAAAAGCGCTAAATATACTAATTTCGAACACTCTACAACAAATACGAAAAGCACTGCAATTAGAACTATAGAGCACAAAGTAAGTATAATCTATAACATGCTATATAATAAAAGAAAAACATTGAAAAAACAAAAGCGCTAAATATACTAATTTCGAACACTCTACAACAAATACGAAAAGCACTGCAATTAGAACTATAGAGCACAAAGTAAGTATAATCTATAACATGCTATATATATAAAGGAAAAACATTGAAAAAACAAAAGCGCTAAATATACTAATTTCGAACACTCTACAACAAATACGAAAAGCACTGCAATTAGAACTATAGAGCACAAAGTAAGTATAATCTATAACATGCTATATAATATAAAGGAAAAACATTGAAAAAACAAAAGCGCTAAATATACTAATTTCGAACACTCTACAACAAATACGAAAAGCACTGCAATTAGAACTATAGAGCACAAAGTAAGTATAATCTATAACATGCTATATAATATAAAGGAAAAACATTGAAAAAACAAAAGCGCTAAATATACTAATTTCGAACACTCTACAACAAATACGAAAAGCACTGCAATTAGAACTATAGAGCACAAAGTAAGTATAATCTATAACATGCTATATAATATAAAGGAAAAACATTGAAAAAAAAAGCGCTAAATATACTAATTTCGAACACTCTACAACAAATACGAAAAGCACTGCAATTAGAACTATAGAGCACAAAGTAAGTATAATCTATAACATGCTATATAATATAAAGGAAAAACATTGAAAAAACAAAAGCGCTAAATATACTAATTTCGAACACTCTACAACAAATACGAAAAGCACTGCAATTAGAACTATAGAGCACAAAGTAAGTATAATCTATAACATGCTATATAATATAAAGAAAAAAAAAACAAAAGCGCTAAATATACTAATTTCGAACACTCTACAACAAATACGAAAAGCACTGCAATTAGAACTATAGAGCACAAAGTAAGTATAATCTATAACATGCTATATAATATAAAGAAAAAACAAAAGCGCTAAATATACTAATTTCGAACACTCTACAACAAATACGAAAAGCACTGCAATTAGAACTATAGAGCACAAAGTAAGTATAATCTATAACATGCTATATAATATAAAGGAAAAACATTGAAAAAACAAAAGCGCTAAATATACTAATTTCGAACACTCTACAACAAATACGAAAAGCACTGCAATTAGAACTATAGAGCACAAAGTAAGTATAATCTATAACATGCTATATAATATAAAGAAAAACAAAAGCGCTAAATATACTAATTTCGAACACTCTACAACAAATACGAAAAGCACTGCAATTAGAACTATAGAGCACAAAGTAAGTATAATCTATAACATGCTATATATATAAAGGAAAAACATTGAAAAAACAAAAGCGCTAAATATACTAATTTCGAACACTCTACAACAAATACGAAAAGCACTGCAATTAGAACTATAGAGCACAAAGTAAGTATAATCTATAACATGCTATATAATATAAAGGAAAAACATTGAAAAAACAAAAGCGCTAAATATACTAATTTCGAACACTCTACAACAAATACGAAAAGCACTGCAATTAGAACTATAGAGCACAAAGTAAGTATAATCTATAACATGCTATATAATATAAAGAAAAACATTGAAAAAACAAAAGCGCTAAATATACTAATTTCGAACACTCTACAACAAATACGAAAAGCACTGCAATTAGAACTATAGAGCACAAAGTAAGTATAATCTATAACATGCTATATAATATAAAGAAAAACATTGAAAAAACAAAAGCGCTAAATATACTAATTTCGAACACTCTACAACAAATACGAAAAGCACTGCAATTAGAACTATAGAGCACAAAGTAAGTATAATCTATAACATGCTATATAATATAAAGGAAAAACATTGAAAAAACAAAAGCGCTAAATATACTAATTTCGAACACTCTACAACAAATACGAAAAGCACTGCAATTAGAACTATAGAGCACAAAGTAAGTATAATCTATAACATGCTATATAATATAAAGGAAAAACATTGAAAAACAAAAGCGCTAAATATACTAATTTCGAACACTCTACAACAAATACGAAAAGCACTGCAATTAGAACTATAGAGCACAAAGTAAGTATAATCTATAACATGCTATATAATATAAAGGAAAAACATTGAAAAAACAAAAGCGCTAAATATACTAATTTCGAACACTCTACAACAAATACGAAAAGCACTGCAATTAGAACTATAGAGCACAAAGTAAGTATAATCTATAACATGCTATATAATATAAAGGAAAAACATTGAAAAAACAAAAGCGCTAAATATACTAATTTCGAACACTCTACAACAAATACGAAAAGCACTGCAATTAGAACTATAGAGCACAAAGTAAGTATAATCTATAACATGCTATATAATAAAAGAAAAAACAAAAGCGCTAAATATACTAATTTCGAACACTCTACAACAAATACGAAAAGCACTGCAATTAGAACTATAGAGCACAAAGTAAGTATAATCTATAACATGCTATATATATAATAACATTGAAAAAACAAAAGCGCTAAATATACTAATTTCGAACACTCTACAACAAATACGAAAAGCACTGCAATTAGAACTATAGAGCACAAAGTAAGTATAATCTATAACATGCTATATAATATAAAGGAAAAACATTGAAAAAACAAAAGCGCTAAATATACTAATTTCGAACACTCTACAACAAATACGAAAAGCACTGCAATTAGAACTATAGAGCACAAAGTAAGTATAATCTATAACATGCTATATAATATAAAGGAAAAAATTGAAAAAAGCGCTAAATATACTAATTTCGAACACTCTACAACAAATACGAAAAGCACTGCAATTAGAACTATAGAGCACAAAGTAAGTATAATCTATAACATGCTATATAATATAAAGGAAAAACATTGAAAAAACAAAAGCGCTAAATATACTAATTTCGAACACTCTACAACAAATACGAAAAGCACTGCAATTAGAACTATAGAGCACAAAGTAAGTATAATCTATAACATGCTATATAATATAAAGGAAAAACATTGAAAAAACAAAAGCGCTAAATATACTAATTTCGAACACTCTACAACAAATACGAAAAGCACTGCAATTAGAACTATAGAGCACAAAGTAAGTATAATCTATAACATGCTATATAATATAAAGGAAAAACATTGAAAAAACAAAAGCGCTAAATATACTAATTTCGAACACTCTACAACAAATACGAAAAGCACTGCAATTAGAACTATAGAGCACAAAGTAAGTATAATCTATAACATGCTATATAATATAAGGAAAAACATTGAAAAAACAAAAGCGCTAAATATACTAATTTCGAACACTCTACAACAAATACGAAAAGCACTGCAATTAGAACTATAGAGCACAAAGTAAGTATAATCTATAACATGCTATATAATATAAAGGAAAAACATTGAAAAAACAAAAGCGCTAAATATACTAATTTCGAACACTCTACAACAAATACGAAAAGCACTGCAATTAGAACTATAGAGCACAAAGTAAGTATAATCTATAACATGCTATATAATATAAAGGAAAAACATTGAAAAAACAAAAGCGCTAAATATACTAATTTCGAACACTCTACAACAAATACGAAAAGCACTGCAATTAGAACTATAGAGCACAAAGTAAGTATAATCTATAACATGCTATATAATATAAAGGAAAAACATTGAAAAAACAAAAGCGCTAAATATACTAATTTCGAACACTCTACAACAAATACGAAAAGCACTGCAATTAGAACTATAGAGCACAAAGTAAGTATAATCTATAACATGCTATATAATATAAAGGAAAAACATTGAAAAAACAAAAGCGCTAAATATACTAATTTCGAACACTCTACAACAAATACGAAAAGCACTGCAATTAGAACTATAGAGCACAAAGTAAGTATAATCTATAACATGCTATATAATATAAAGGAAAAACATTGAAAAAACAAAAGCGCTAAATATACTAATTTCGAACACTCTACAACAAATACGAAAAGCACTGCAATTAGAACTATAGAGCACAAAGTAAGTATAATCTATAACATGCTATATAATATAAAGGAAAAACATTGAAAAAACAAAAGCGCTAAATATACTAATTTCGAACACTCTACAACAAATACGAAAAGCACTGCAATTAGAACTATAGAGCACAAAGTAAGTATAATCTATAACATGCTATATAATATAAAGGAAAAACATTGAAAAAACAAAAGCGCTAAATATACTAATTTCGAACACTCTACAACAAATACGAAAAGCACTGCAATTAGAACTATAGAGCACAAAGTAAGTATAATCTATAACATGCTATATAATATAAAGGAAAAACATTGAAAAAACAAAAGCGCTAAATATACTAATTTCGAACACTCTACAACAAATACGAAAAGCACTGCAATTAGAACTATAGAGCACAAAGTAAGTATAATCTATAACATGCTATATAATATAAGGAAAAACATTGAAAAAAGCGCTAAATATACTAATTTCGAACACTCTACAACAAATACGAAAAGCACTGCAATTAGAACTATAGAGCACAAAGTAAGTATAATCTATAACATGCTATATAATATAAAGGAAAAACATTGAAAAAACAAAAGCGCTAAATATACTAATTTCGAACACTCTACAACAAATACGAAAAGCACTGCAATTAGAACTATAGAGCACAAAGTAAGTATAATCTATAACATGCTATATAATATAAAGGAAAAACATTGAAAAAACAAAAGCGCTAAATATACTAATTTCGAACACTCTACAACAAATACGAAAAGCACTGCAATTAGAACTATAGAGCACAAAGTAAGTATAATCTATAACATGCTATATAATATAAAGGAAAAACATTGAAAAAACAAAAGCGCTAAATATACTAATTTCGAACACTCTACAACAAATACGAAAAGCACTGCAATTAGAACTATAGAGCACAAAGTAAGTATAATCTATAACATGCTATATAATATAAAGAAAAACATTGAAAAAACAAAAGCGCTAAATATACTAATTTCGAACACTCTACAACAAATACGAAAAGCACTGCAATTAGAACTATAGAGCACAAAGTAAGTATAATCTATAACATGCTATATAATATAAAGGAAAAACATTGAAAAAACAAAAGCGCTAAATATACTAATTTCGAACACTCTACAACAAATACGAAAAGCACTGCAATTAGAACTATAGAGCACAAAGTAAGTATAATCTATAACATGCTATATAATATAAAGGAAAAACATTGAAAAAACAAAAGCGCTAAATATACTAATTTCGAACACTCTACAACAAATACGAAAAGCACTGCAATTAGAACTATAGAGCACAAAGTAAGTATAATCTATAACATGCTATATAATATAAAGGAAAAACATTGAAAAAACAAAAGCGCTAAATATACTAATTTCGAACACTCTACAACAAATACGAAAAGCACTGCAATTAGAACTATAGAGCACAAAGTAAGTATAATCTATAACATGCTATATAATATAAAGGAAAAACATTGAAAAAAAAAAGCGCTAAATATACTAATTTCGAACACTCTACAACAAATACGAAAAGCACTGCAATTAGAACTATAGAGCACAAAGTAAGTATAATCTATAACATGCTATATAATATAAAGGAAAAACATTGAAAAAACAAAAGCGCTAAATATACTAATTTCGAACACTCTACAACAAATACGAAAAGCACTGCAATTAGAACTATAGAGCACAAAGTAAGTATAATCTATAACATGCTATATAATATAAGGAAAAAACAAAAGCGCTAAATATACTAATTTCGAACACTCTACAACAAATACGAAAAGCACTGCAATTAGAACTATAGAGCACAAAGTAAGTATAATCTATAACATGCTATATAATATAAAGGAAAAACATTGAAAAAACAAAAGCGCTAAATATACTAATTTCGAACACTCTACAACAAATACGAAAAGCACTGCAATTAGAACTATAGAGCACAAAGTAAGTATAATCTATAACATGCTATATAATATAAAGGAAAAACATTGAAAAAACAAAAGCGCTAAATATACTAATTTCGAACACTCTACAACAAATACGAAAAGCACTGCAATTAGAACTATAGAGCACAAAGTAAGTATAATCTATAACATGCTATATAATATAAAGGAAAAACATTGAAAAACAAAAGCGCTAAATATACTAATTTCGAACACTCTACAACAAATACGAAAAGCACTGCAATTAGAACTATAGAGCACAAAGTAAGTATAATCTATAACATGCTATATAATATAAAGGAAAAACATTGAAAAAACAAAAGCGCTAAATATACTAATTTCGAACACTCTACAACAAATACGAAAAGCACTGCAATTAGAACTATAGAGCACAAAGTAAGTATAATCTATAACATGCTATATAATATAAAGGAAAACATTGAAAAACAAAAGCGCTAAATATACTAATTTCGAACACTCTACAACAAATACGAAAAGCACTGCAATTAGAACTATAGAGCACAAAGTAAGTATAATCTATAACATGCTATATAATATAAAGGAAAAACATTGAAAAAACAAAAGCGCTAAATATACTAATTTCGAACACTCTACAACAAATACGAAAAGCACTGCAATTAGAACTATAGAGCACAAAGTAAGTATAATCTATAACATGCTATAATATAAAAAAAAAAAAAAAGCGCTAAATATACTAATTTCGAACACTCTACAACAAATACGAAAAGCACTGCAATTAGAACTATAGAGCACAAAGTAAGTATAATCTATAACATGCTATATAATATAAAGGAAAAACATTGAAAAAACAAAAGCGCTAAATATACTAATTTCGAACACTCTACAACAAATACGAAAAGCACTGCAATTAGAACTATAGAGCACAAAGTAAGTATAATCTATAACATGCTATATAATATAAAGGAAAAACATTGAAAAAACAAAAGCGCTAAATATACTAATTTCGAACACTCTACAACAAATACGAAAAGCACTGCAATTAGAACTATAGAGCACAAAGTAAGTATAATCTATAACATGCTATATAATATAAAGGAAAAACATTGAAAAAACAAAAGCGCTAAATATACTAATTTCGAACACTCTACAACAAATACGAAAAGCACTGCAATTAGAACTATAGAGCACAAAGTAAGTATAATCTATAACATGCTATATAATATAAAGGAAAAACATTGAAAAAACAAAAGCGCTAAATATACTAATTTCGAACACTCTACAACAAATACGAAAAGCACTGCAATTAGAACTATAGAGCACAAAGTAAGTATAATCTATAACATGCTATAAAATATAAAGGAAAAAAAAAAAAAAAGCGCTAAATATACTAATTTCGAACACTCTACAACAAATACGAAAAGCACTGCAATTAGAACTATAGAGCACAAAGTAAGTATAATCTATAACATGCTATATAATATAAAGAAAAACATTGAAAAAACAAAAGCGCTAAATATACTAATTTCGAACACTCTACAACAAATACGAAAAGCACTGCAATTAGAACTATAGAGCACAAAGTAAGTATAATCTATAACATGCTATATAATATAAAGGAAAAACATTGAAAAAACAAAAGCGCTAAATATACTAATTTCGAACACTCTACAACAAATACGAAAAGCACTGCAATTAGAACTATAGAGCACAAAGTAAGTATAATCTATAACATGCTATATAATATAAAGGAAAAACATTGAAAAAACAAAAGCGCTAAATATACTAATTTCGAACACTCTACAAAAAATACGAAAAGCACTGCAATTAGAACTATAGAGCACAAAGTAAGTATAATCTATAACATAATATAAAAAAAAAGAAAAAAACAAAGCGCTAAATATACTAATTTCGAACACTCTACAACAAATACGAAAAGCACTGCAATTAGAACTATAGAGCACAAAGTAAGTATAATCTATAACATGCTATATAATATAAAGGAAAAACATTGAAAAAACAAAAGCGCTAAATATACTAATTTCGAACACTCTACAACAAATACGAAAAGCACTGCAATTAGAACTATAGAGCACAAAGTAAGTATAATCTATAACATGCTATATAATATAAAGGAAAAACATTGAAAAAACAAAAGCGCTAAATATACTAATTTCGAACACTCTACAACAAATACGAAAAGCACTGCAATTAGAACTATAGAGCACAAAGTAAGTATAATCTATAACATGCTATATAATATAAAGGAAAAACATTGAAAAAACAAAAGCGCTAAATATACTAATTTCGAACACTCTACAACAAATACGAAAAGCACTGCAATTAGAACTATAGAGCACAAAGTAAGTATAATCTATAACATGCTATATAATATAAAGGAAAAACATTGAAAAAACAAAAGCGCTAAATATACTAATTTCGAACACTCTACAACAAATACGAAAAGCACTGCAATTAGAACTATAGAGCACAAAGTAAGTATAATCTATAACATGCTATATAATATAAAGGAAAAACATTGAAAAAACAAAAGCGCTAAATATACTAATTTCGAACACTCTACAACAAATACGAAAAGCACTGCAATTAGAACTATAGAGCACAAAGTAAGTATAATCTATAACATGCTATATAATACAAAGAAAAAAATTGAAAAAACAAAAGCGCTAAATATACTAATTTCGAACACTCTACAACAAATACGAAAAGCACTACAATTAGAACTATAGAGCACAAAGTAAGTATAATCTATAACATGCTATATAATATAAAGGAAAAACATTGAAAAAACAAAAGCGCTAAATATACTAATTTCGAACACTCTACAACAAATACGAAAAGCACTGCAATTAGAACTATAGAGCACAAAGTAAGTATAATCTATAACATGCTATATAATATAAACGAAAAACATTGAAAAAACAAAAGCGCTAAATATACTAATTTCGAACACTCTACAACAAATACGAAAAGCACTGCAATTAGAACTATAGAGCACAAAGTAAGTATAATCTATAACATGCTATATAATATAAAGGAAAAACATTGAAAAAAAAAAAGCGCTAAATATACTAATTTCGAACACTCTACAACAAATACGAAAAGCACTGTAACTATAGAGCACAAAGTAAGTATAATCTATAACATGCTATATAATATAAAGGAAAAACATTGAAAAAACAAAAGCGCTAAATATACTAATTTCGAACACTCTACAACAAATACGAAAAAATGTAATTAGAACTATAGAGCACAAAGTAAGTATAATCTATAACATGCTATAAAATATAAGAAAAAATAAAGCGCTAAATATACTAATTTCGAACACTCTACAACAAATACGAAAAGCACTGCAATTAGAACTATAGAGCACAAAGTAAGTATAATCTATAACATGCTATATAATATAATGAAAAACATTGAAAAAACAAAAGCGCTAAATATACTAATTTCGAACACTCTACAACAAATACGAAAAGCACTGCAATTAGAACTATAGAGCACAAAGTAAGTATAATCTATAACATGCTATATAATATAAAGGAAAAAATTGAAAAAACAAAAGCGCTAAATATACTAATTTCGAACACTCTACAACAAATACGAAAAGCACTGCAATTAGAACAATAGAGCACAAAGTAAGTATAATCTATAACATGCTATATAATATAAAGGAAAAACATTGAAAAACAAAAGCGCTAAATATACTAATTTCAAACACTCTACAATGAATACGAAAAGCACTGCAATTAGAACTATAGAGCCCAAAGTAAGTATAATCTATAACATGCTATATAATATAAAGGAAAAACATTGAAAAAACAAAAGCGCTAAATATACTAATTTCGAACACTCTACAACAAATACGAAAAGCAATGTAATTAGAACTATAGAGCACAAAGTAAATATAATCTATAACATACTATAAAATATAAGAAAAAAAAAAGCGCTAAATATACTAATTTCGAACACTCTACCACAAATACGAAAAGCACTGCAATTAGAACTATAGAGCACAAAGTAAGTATAATCTATAACATGCTATATAATATAATGAAAAACATTGAAAAAACAAAAGCGCTAAATATACTAATTTCGAACACTCTACAACAAATACGAAAAACACTCCAATTAGAACTATAGAGCACAAAGTAAGTATAATCTATAACATGCTATATAATACAATGCAAAAACATTGAAAAAACAAAAGCGCTAAATATACTAATTTCGAACACTCTACAACAAATACGAAAAGCACTGCAATTAGAACAATAGAGCACAAAGTAAGTATAATCTATAACATGTTATATAATATAAAGGAAAAACATTGAAAAAACAAACGCGCTAAATATACTAATATTGAACACTCTACAACAAATACGAAAAACACTGTAATTAGAACTATAGAGCACAAAGGAAGTATAATCTATAACATGCTATATAATATAAAGGAAAAACATTGAAAAAACAAAAGCGCTAAATATACTAATTTCGAACACTCTACAACAAATACGAAAAGCACTGCAATTAGAACTATAGAGCACAAAGTAACTATAATCTATAACATGCTATATAATATAAAGGACAAACATTGAAAAAACAAAAGCGCTAAATATACTAATTTCGAAAACTCTACAACAAATACGAAAAACAATGTAATTAGAACTTTAGAGCCCAAAGTAAGTATAATCTATAACATGTTATATAATATAAAGGACAAACATTGAAAAAACAAAAGCGCTAAATATACTAATTTCGAAAACTCTACAACAAATACGAAAAACAATGTAATTAGAACTTTAGAGCACAAAGTAAGTATAATCTATAACATGCTATATAATATAAAGGACAAACATTGAAAAAACAAAAGCGCTAAATATACTAATTTCGAAAACTCTACAACAAATACGAAAAACAATGTAATTAGAACTTTAGAGCCCAAAGTAAGTATAATCTATAACATACTATAAAATATAAGAAAAAAATAATGCGCTATATATACTAATTTCGAACACTCTACCACAAATACGGAAAGCACTGCAATTAGAACTATAGAGCACAAAGTAAGTATAGTCTGTAACATGCTATATAATATAATGAAAAACATTGAAAAAACAAAAGCGCTAAATATACTAATTTCGAACACTCGACAACAAATACGAAAAGCATTGCAATTAGAACTATAGAGCACAAAGTAAGTATAATCTATAACATGCTATATCATATAAAGGAAAAATATTTAAAAGACAAAAGTGCTAAATATACTAATTTAGAACACTCTACAACAAATACGAAAAGCACTGTAATTCGTACCTTTAAACACTATGCAACAAATACGAAAAGCACTGTAGTAAGAACTATAGAGCACATAGTATAAATTCCATAAAGTACAATATAATCACAAGAAAAGGCAGTCAAGAAATAAAAGCACTGACTGTATTCCCTTAAAACAATACTTAACATACACGAAAAGCACTGTAATTATAACTCTAGAGCACAGAGTATAATCTCATAAAGTGGTATATAATAAAAACGAAAAACAGGTAAGCAACACAAGCGCTATTTATAGTACCTTAAAACACTATGTAACTAATACGAAAAGCACTGTAATTGGAACTGTAGAGCACATAGTGTAAATTCCATGAAGTACAATATAATAAAAAGAAAAGAAAGTCAAGAAACAAAAGCGCTAACCGTATTCCCTTAAAGCACTATTTAACGCACACAAAAAGCATTGTAATTATAACTCTAGAGCACAAAGTTACTCTCGTAAAGTGCTATATAATAAAAAGAAAAAACAGTGAAGAAAGAAAAATGCTATTTATAGTATCTTAAAACACTTTGTAACAAATACGAAAATCACTTTAATAAGAACTATCGACCACATAGTATAAATTCCATAGAGTACAATATAATAAACAGAAAAGGCACTCAGGAAATAAAAGCACTAACTGTATTCCCTTAAAACACTATTTAACGTACACGAAAGGCACTGTAATTATAACTCTACAGCACAAAGTATAATCTCATAAATTGGTATATAATAAAAAGGAAAAACAATGAAGAAACAAAAGCGCTATTTATCGTACCTTAGAACACTATGTAACAAATACGAAAAACACTGTAATCGGAACAATAGAGCACATCGTGTAAATTCCATGAAGTACAATATAATAAAAAGAAAAGGTAGTCAAGAAACAATAGCACTAACTGTATTCCCTTAAAGCACTATTTAAGATCCACGAAAAGCACTGTAATTATAACTCTAGAGAAGAAAGTATAATCTCATGAAGTGGCATGTAATAAAAACGAAAAACATTGAAGAAACAAAAGCGCTATTTATCGTACCTTAAAACACCATGTAACAAATACGAAAAACACTGTAATAAGAAATATAAAGCACAAAGTATATATTCCATAATGTACAAAATAAAAAAAAGTAAAGCTAGTCAAGAAACGAAAGCACTAACTATATTCCCTTAAAACACTATTTAACGTACCCGAAAAGCACTATAATTATAACTCTAGAGCACAAAGTATAATATCATAAAGTGCTCTATTATAAAACGGAAAAACAATGAAGAAACAAAAATGCTATTTATAGTACCTTAAAACACTATGTAACTAATACGAAAAGCACTGTAATAAGAACTATAGAGCACAGAGTATAAATTCCATTAAGTACAATATAATAAAAAGAAAAGGAAGTCAACAAACAAAAGCACTAACCGTATTCCCTTAAAGCACTATTTAACGTACACGAAAAGCACTGTAATTATAACTCTAGAGCACAAAGTTAATCTCATAAAGTGCTATATAATAAAAAGAAAAAACAGTGAAGTAAGAAAAATGATATTTATGGTATCTTAAAATACTATGTAACAAATACGAAAAACACTGTAATAAGAACTATCCAGCACATAGTATAAATTCCATAAAGTACAATATACTAAAAAGAAAAGGCACTCAAGAAACAAAAGCACTAACTGTATTCCCTTAAAACACTATTTAAGGTACACGAAAAGCTCTGTAATTATAACTCTAGAGCACAGAGTATAATCTCATAAATTGGTATATAATAAAAATGAAAAACAATGAAATAACAAAAATGCTATTTATCGTACCTTAAAACACTATGTAACAAATGCGTAAAGCACTGTAATTGGAACTATAGAGCACATAGTGTAAATTCCATTAAGTACAATATAATAAAAAGAAAAGGTAGTCAAGAAACAATAGCACTAACTGTATTCCCTAAAAGCACTATTTAACGTTCACGAAAAGCACTATAATTATAACTCTAGAGCAGAAAGTATAATCTCATGAAGTGGCATATAATAAAAACGAAAAACATTGAAGAAACAAAAGCGCTATTTATCGTACCTTAAAACACTATGTAACAAATACAAAAAACATTGTAATAAGAACTATCGAGCACATAGTACAAATTCCATAAACTACAATATAATAAAAAGAAAAGGCAGTCAAGAAACAAAAGCGCTAACTGTATTTCCATAAAACACTATTTAACGTACACGAAAAGCACTGTAATTATAACTCTAGAGCACAAAGTATAATATCATAAAGTGCAATATAATAAAAAGGAAAAACAGTGAAGAAACAAAAGCGCTATTTATAGTACCTTAAAACACTATGTAACAAATACAAAAAGCACCGTAATAAGAACTATATAGCACATAGTATAAATTCCATAAAGTACAATATAATAAAAAGAAAAGGTAGTCAAGAAACAATAGCACTAATTGTATTCTCTTAAAGCACTATTTAACGTCCACGAAAAGCACTGTAATTATTACTCTAGAGCAGAAAGTATAATCTCATGAAGTGGCATATAATAAAAACGAAAAACATTGAAGAAACAAAAGTGCTATTTATCGTACATTAAAACACTATGTAACAAAGACGAAAAACACTGTAATAAGAACTATCGAGCACATAGTATAAATTCCATAAAGTACAGTATAATAAAAAGAAAAGGCAGTCAAGAAACAAAAGTGCTAACTGTATTTCCATAAAACACTATTTAACGTACACGAAAAGCACTGTAATTATAACTCTAGAGCACAAAGTATAATATCACAAAGTGCAATATAATAAAAAGGAAAAACAGTGAAGAAACAAAAGCACTATTTATCGTACCTTAAAACACTATGTTACAAATACGAAAAGCACTGTAATTAGAACTATATAGCACATAGTATAAATTCCATAAAGTACAATATAATAGAAAGAAAAGGCAGTCAAGAAATAAAAGCAGTGACTGTATTCCCTTAAAACCCTACTTAACATACACGAAAAACACTGTAATAAGAACTATCGAGCACATAGTATAAATTCCATAAAGTACAGTATAATAAAAAGAAAAGGCAGTCAAGAAACAAAAGCGCTAACTGTATTTCCATAAAACACTATTTAACGTACACGAAAAGCACTGTAATTATAACTCTAGAGCACAAAGTATAATATCATAAAGTGCAATATAATAAAAAGGAAAAACAGTGAAGAAACAAAAGCACTATTTATCGTACCTTAAAACACTATGTTACAAATACGAAAAGCACTGTAATTAGAACTATATAGCACATAGTATAAATTCCATAAAGTACAATATAATAGAAAGAAAAGGCAGTCAAGAAATAAAAGCAGTGACTGTATTGCCTTAAAACCCTACTTAACATACACGAAAAACACTGTAATTATAACTCTAAAGCATAAAGTATAATCTAATAAAGTGCTATATAATAAAAAGAAAAATTAGTGAAGAAACAACAGCGCTTTTATGGTACCTTAAAACACTATGTATCAAATACGAAAAGCACTCTAATAAGAACTATGGAGCACAGAGTATAAATCCCATAAAGTAGAATATAATAAAAAGAAAAGGCAGTCAAGAAACAAAAGAACTAACTTTATTCCCTTAAAATACTATTTAACGTACACGAAAAGCACTGTAATTATACCTCTAGAGCACAAAGTATAATGTCATAAAGTGCTATATAATAAAAAGGAAAAACAGTGACGAAATAAAAACAATATTTATAGTACCATAAAACACTATATAACAAATACGAAAAGCACTGTAATGAGAACTATAGAGCTCATAGTATAAATCCCATAAGGTACAATATAATTAAAAGAAAAGCCAGTCAAGAAACAAAAGAACTAATTGTATTCCGTTAATGCACTAATTAACATACGCGAAAAGCACTGTAATTAAACTCTAGAGCACAAAGTATAATCTCATAAAGTGGTATATAATAACAACGAAAAACAGTGAAAAGAAATGGCGCTATTTATAGTACCTTAAAACACTATGTAATTATTACGAAAAGCACTGTAATAAGAACAACAGAGCACAGAGTATAAATTCCATAAAGTACAATATAATAAAAGGAAAAGACAGTCAAGAAACAAAAGCACTAACTCTATTCTCATAAAGCACTATTTAACGTTCACGAAAAGCACTGTAATTAGAACTCTAGACAACAAAGTATAATCTCATAAAGTGGTATATAATAAAAAGGAAAAACAATGAAGAAACAAAACCCTATTTATAGTACCTTAAAACACTATGTAACTAAGACGAAAAGCACTGTAATAAGAAATATAAAGCACAAAGTATATATTCCATAATGTACAATATAATAAAAAGAAAAGGTAGCAAGAAACAAAAGCACTAACTGTATTCCCTTAAAACACTACTTAACATACCCGAAAAGCCCGGTAATTATAACTCTAGAGCACAAAGTATAATATCATAAAGTGCTATATAATAAAACGGAAAAACAATGAAGAAACAAAAGCGCTATTTATAGTACCTTAAAACACTAGGTAACAAATACGAAAAACACTGTAATGAGAACTATAGAGCACATAGTATAATTTCATAAAGTACAATATAAGAAAAAGAAAAGGTAGTCAAGAAACAAAAGCACTAACTGTATTCCCTTAAAGCACTATTTAACGTACACCTAAAGCACTGTAATTATAACTCTAGAGCACAAAGTTAATCTCATAAAGTGCTATATAATAAAAAGAAAAAACAGTGAAGAAACAAAAATGCTATTTATAGTATCTTAAAATACTATGTAACAAATACGAAAAACACAGTAATAAGAACTATCGAGCACATAGTATAAATTCCATAAAGTACAATATAATAAAAAGAAAAGGCAGTCAAGAAACAAAAGAACTAACTTTATTCCCTTAAAACACTATTTAACGTACACGAAAAGCACTGTAATTATACCTCTAGAGCACAAAGTATAATGTCATAAAGTGCTATATAACAAAAAGGAAAAACAGTGACGAAATAAAAGCAATATTTATAGTACCATAAAACACTATATAACAAATACGAAAAGCACTGTAATGAGAACTATAGAGCTCATAGTATAAATCCCATAAGGTACAATATAATTAAAAGAAAAGCCAGTCAAGAAACAAAAGAACTAATTGTATTCCGTTAATGCACTAATTAACATACGCGAAAAGCACTGTAATTAAACTCTAGAGCACAAAGTATAATCTCATAAAGTGGTATATAATAACAACGAAAAACAGTGAAAAGAAATGGCGCTATTTATAGTACCTTAAAACACTATGTAATTATTACGAAAAGCACTGTAATAAGAACAACAGAGCACAGAGTATAAATTCCATAAAGTACAATATAATAAAAGGAAAAGACAGTCAAGAAACAAAAGCACTAACTCTATTCTCATAAAGCACTATTTAACGTTCACAAAAAGCACTGTAATTAGAACTCTAGACAACAAAGTATAATCTCATAAAGTGTTATATAATAAAAAGGAAAAACAATGAAGAAACAAAACCCTATTTATAGTACCTTAAAACACTATGTAACTAATACGAAAAGCACTGTAATAAGAAATATAAAGCACAAAGTATATATTCCATAATGTACAATATAATAAAAAGAAAAGGTAGCAAGAAACAAAAGCAGTAACTGTATTCCCTTAAAACACTACTTAACATACCCGAAAAGCCCGGTAATTATAACTCTAGAGCACAAAGTATAATATCATAAAGTGCTATATAATAAAACGGAAAAACAATGAAGAAACAAAAGCGCTATTTATAGTACCTTAAAACACTAGGTAACAAATACGAAAAACACTGTAATGAGAACTATAGAGCACATAGTATAATTTCATAAAGTACAATATAAGAAAAAGAAAAGGTAGTCAAGAAACAAAAGCACTAACTGTATTCCCTTAAAGCACTATTTAACGTACACCTAAAGCACTGTAATTATAACTCTAGAGCACAAAGTTAATCTCATAAAGTGCTATATAATAAAAAGAAAAAACAGTGAAGAAACAAAAATGCTATTTATAGTATCTTAAAATACTATGTAACAAATACGAAAAACACAGTAATAAGAACTATAGAGCACAAAGTATAAATTCAATAAAGTACAATATAATAAAAGGAAAAGACAGTCAAGAAACAAAAGCACTAACTCTATTCTCATAAAGCACTATTTAACGTTCACGAAAAGCACTGTAATTAGAACTCTAGACAACAAAGTATAATCTCATAAAGTGTTATATAATAAAAAAGAAAAACAATGAAGAAACAAAACCCTATTTATAGTACCTTAAAACAATATGTAACTAATACAAAAAGCACTGTAATAAGAAATATAAAGCACAAAGTATATATTCCATAATGTCCAATATAATAAAAAGAAAAGGTAGCAAGAAACAAAAGCACTAACTGTATTCCTTTAAAACACTACTTAACATACCCGAAAAGCCCTGTAATTATAACTCTAGAGCACAAAGTATAATATCATAAAGTGCTATATAATAAAACGGAAAAACAATGAAGAAGCAAAAGCGCTATTTATAGTACCTTAAAACACTAGGTAACAAATACGAAAAGCACTGTAATGAGAACTATAGAGCACATAGTATAATTTCATAAAGTACAATATAAGAAAAAGAAAAGGTAGTAAGAAACAAAAGCACTAACTGTATTCCCTTAAAGCACTATTTAACGTACACCTAAAGCACTCTAATTATAACTCTAGAGCACAAAGTTAATCTCATAAAGTGCTATATAATAAAAAGAAAAAACAGTGAAGAAACAAAAATGCTATTTATAGTATCTTAAAATACTATATAACAAATACGAAAAACACAGTAATAAGAACTATCGAGCACATAGTATAAATTTCATAAAGTACAATATAATAAAAAGAAAAGGCAATCAAGAAACAAAAGAACTAACTTTATTCCCTTAAAACACTATTTAACGTACACGAAAAGCACTGTAATTATAACTCTAAAGCACAAAGTATAATCTGATAAAGTGGTATATAATAAAAATGAAAAAAAAATGAAGAAACAAAAATGCTATTTATCATACCTTAAAACACTATGTTACAAATACGACAAGCACTGTAATAAGAACTATAGAGCACATAGTATAAATTCCATAAAGTACTATATAATAACAAGAAAAGGCAGTCAAGAAATAAAAGCACTGACTGTATCCCTTATAACACTACGTCACATACACGAAAAGCACTGTAATTATAACTCTAAAGCACAAAGTATAATCTCATAAAGTGCTATATAATAAAAAGAAAAAACAGTGAAGAAACAAAAGCGCTTTTATAGTACCTTAAAACACTATGTAACAAAAACGAAAATCACTGTAATAAGAACTATGGAGCACAGAGTATAAATCCCATAAAGTACAATATAATAAAAAGAGAAGGTAGTCAAGAAACAATAGCACTAACTGTATTCCCTTAAAGCACTATTTAACGTTCACGAAAAGTACGGTAATTATAACTCTAGAGCACAAAGTATAATTTCAAAAAGTGGTATATAATAAAAATGAAAAACAATGAAGAAACAAAAATGCTATTTATCTTACCATAAAACACTATGTAACAAATACGAAAAGCACTGTAATAGGAACTATAGAGCACATAGTGTAAATTCCATGAAGTACAATATAATAAAAAGAAAAGGTAGTCAAGAAACAAAAGCACTAACTGTATTCCCTTAAAGCACTATTTAACGTACACGAAAAGCACTGTAATTATAACTGTAGAGCACAAATCTAATCTCATAAAGTGCTATATAATAAAATGAAAAAACAGTGAAGAAACAAAAATGCTATTTATAGTATCTTAAAACACTATGTAACAAATACGAAAAGCACTGTAATAAGAACAATAGCGCACAGAGTATAAATTCCATAATGTACAATAAAATAAAAAAAAAGGTAGTCAAGAAACAAAAGCACTAACTGTATCCCCTTAAAGCACTATTTAACGTACATGAAAAGTACTGTAAATATAAACCAAGAGCACAAGCTATAATCTTATAAAGTGGCATATAATAAAAACAAAAAACAGTGAAGAAACAAAACGCTATTTATAGTACCTTAAAACACTATGTAACTAATACGAAAAGCAGTGTAATAAGAAATATAGAGGACATAGTATAAATTCCATAATGTACAATATAATAAACATAAAAGATAGTCAAGAAACAAAACTAACTGTATTCTCATAAAGCACTATTTAACGTTCACCAAAAAGCACTGTAATTATATAACTCTAGAGCACAAAGTATAATCTCAAAAAGTGCTATATAATAAACGGAAAAAAAGTGAAGAAACAAAAGCGCTATTAATAGTACCTTAAAACACTATGTAACTATTACGAAAAGGACTGTAACAAGATCTATAGAGCACAGAGTATAAATTCCATATAGTACAATATAATACAAAGAAAATACAGTCAAGAAACAAAAGCACTAACTGTATTCCCTTAAAGCACTATTTAACGTTCACGAAAACTACTGTAATTATAACTCTAGAGCACAAAGTATAATGTCAAAAAGTGGTATATAATAAAAATGAAAAACAATGAAGAAACAAAAATGCTATTTATCTTACCTTAAAACACTATGTAACAAATACGAAAAGCACTGTAATAGGAACTATAGAGCACATTGTGTAAATTCCATGAAGTACAATATAATAAAAAAAAAAGGTAGTTAAGAAACAATAGCCCTAACTGTATTCCCTTAAAACACTATTTAACGTACATGAAAAGCACTGTAATTATAACTCTAGAGCATAAAGTATAATGTCATAAAGTACTATATAATAAAAAGGAAAAACAATGAAGAAACAAAAGCGCTATATATAGTACCTTAAAACGCTATGTAACAAATACGAAAAGCACTGTAAAGATAACTATAGAGCACATAGTATAAATCCCATAAAGTACAATATAATTAAAATAAAAGGCAGTCAAGAAACAAAAACATTAATTGTATTCCGTTAATGCACTACTTAACATACACGAAAAACACTGTAATTTTAACTCTAGAGCACAAAGTTAATCTCATAAAGTGCTATTTATAGTATCTTAAAACACTATGTAACAAATACGAAAATCACTGTAATAAGAACTATCGAGCACATAGTATAAATTCCATAAAGTACAATGTAATAAAAAGAAAAGGCACTCAAGAAAAAAAAGCACTAGTTGTATTCCCTTAAAACACTATTTAACGTACCCGAAAAACACTGTAATTATAACTCTAGAGCACAAACTATAATCTTATAAAGTGGCATATAATAAAAACCAAAAACAGTGAAGAAACAAAACACTATTTATAGTACCTTTAAACACTATGTAACTAATACGAAAAGCACTGTAATAAGAAATATAGAGCACATAGTATAAATTACATAATGTACAATATAATAAAAAGAAAAGATAGTCAAGAAACAAAACTACTAACTGTATTCTCATAAAGCACTGTTTAACGTTCACCAAAAAGCACTGTAATTATAACTCTAGAGCACAAAGTATAATCTCAAAAAGTGCTTTATAATAAAATGGAAAAATAGTGAAGAAACAAAAGCGCTATTTATAGTACCTTAAAACACTATGTAACAAATATGAAAAGCACTTCAATAAGAACTATAGACCACAGAGTATAAATCCCTTAAGGTACAATATAATTAAAAGAAAAGCCAGTTAAGAAACAAAAGCACTAACTATATTCCGTTAATGCACTATTTAACATACATGAAAAGAAATTTAATTATAACTTTATAACACAAAGTATACTCTCATAAAGTGTAATATAATAAAAAGGAAAAACAATGAAGAAAAAAAAATGCTATTTATCGTACCTTAAACCACTATGTAATAAATACGAAAAGCACTATAATAAAAACTATAGAGCACAGAGTATAAATTCGATAAGGTACAATATAATTAAAAAAAAAGGGAGTCAAGAAACAAAAACACTACCTGTATTCCTTTAATTCACTGTTTAACATACACGATAAGCACTGTAATTATAACTCTAGAGCATAAAGTATAATGTCATAAAGTGGTATATAATAAAAAGGAAAAACTGTGAAGAAACAAAAACGCTATTTAGAGTACCTTAAAACACTATGTAACAAATACAAAAAGCACTGTAAGAGGAACAATGGACCACAGAATATAAATCCCATAAAGTAGAATATAATATAAAGAAAAGGCAGTCAAGAAACAAAAACAGTAATTTTATTCTCATAAAGCACTATTTAACGTTCACTAAAAGCACTGTAATTATAACTCTAGAGCACAAAGTATAATCTCATAAGGTGTTATATAATAAAAAGGACTATATAATAAAAAGGACTATAATCTCATAAAGTGTTATATAATAAAAAGCTCTGTAATTATAATTCTAGAGCACAAAGCACTGTAATAAGAACTATCGAGCACATAGTATAAATTCCATAAAGTACAATATAATAAAAAGAAAAGGCAGTCAAGAAACAAAAGCACTAACTGTATTCCCTTAAAACACTATTTAACGTACACGAAAGCACTGTAATTATAACACTAGAGCACACAAAGTATAATGTCACAAAGTGGTATATAATGAAAAGAAAAAACCGAGAAGAAACAAAAGCGCTATTTATAGTACCTTAAAACACTATGTAACAAATACAAAAATCACTGTAATGAGAACTATAGAGCACATAGTATAAATCCGATAAAGTACAATATAATTTAAAAAAAAAAAAGAGTCAAGAAACAAAAACACTACCTGTATTCCTTTAATTCACTGTTTAACATACACGGAAAGCACTGTAATTATAACTCTAGAGCATAAATTATAATGTCATAAACTGGTATATAATAAAAAGGAAAAACTGTGAAGAAACAAAAACGCTAATTAGAGTAGCTTAAAACACCATGTAACAAATACGAAAAGCACTGTAAGAGGAACTATGGAGCACAGAGTATAAATCCCATAAAGTACGATATAATAAAAAGAGAAGGCTGTCAAGAAACAAAAACAGTAATTCTATTCTCATAAAGCACTATTTAACGTTCACTAAAAGCACTGTAATTATAACTCTAGAGCACAAAGTATAATCTCATAAAGTGTTATATAATAAAAAGGACTATATAATAAAAAGGACTATATTCTCATAAAGTGTTATATAATAAAAAGCTCTGTAATTATAATTCTAGAGCACAAAGCACTATAATAAGAACTATCGAGCACATAGTATAAATTCCATAAAGTACAATATAATAAAAAGAAACGGCAGTCAATAAATAAAAGCACTGACTATATTCCCTTAAAACACTACTTAACATACACGAAAAGCACTGTAATTATAACTCTAAAGCAGAAAGTGTAATCTTATAAAGTGCTATATAATAAAAAGAAAAAACAGTGAAGAAACAAAAGCGCTTTTATAGTACCTTAAAATACTATGTAACAAATACGAAAAGCACTGTAATAAGAACTATGGAGCACAGAGTATCAATCCCATAAAGTACAATATAATAAAATGAAAAGGCAGTCACGAAACAAAAGCACTAACTGTATTCCCTTAAAACACTATTTTACATACACGAAAAGCACTGTAATTATAACTCTAGGGCACACAGTATAACGTCATAAAGTGCTATATAATAAAAAGGAAAAACTGTGAAGAAACAAAAGCGCTATTAATAGTACCTTAAAACACTATGTAACAAATACGAAAAGCACTGTAATGAGAACTATAGAGCACATAGTATAAATCCCATAAAGTACAATATAATTAAAATAAAAGGCAGTGAAGAAACAAAAACACTAAATGTATTCCGTTAATGCACTATTTAAGATACACAAAAAGAATTATAACTCTAGAGCACAAAGTATAATTTCATAAAGTGGTATATAATAAAAAGAAAAAACAAGGAAGTAACAAAAACGTTATTCATAGTACCTTAAAACACTATGTAACTATTATGAAAAGCACTCTAATAGGATCTATAGAGCACAGACTATAAATTCCATAAAGTACAATATAATAAAAAGAAAAGGCAGTCAAGAAACAAAAGCACTATCTGTATTCTCAAAAAGCACTATTTAACGTTCACGAAAAGCACTGTAATTATAACTCTAGAGCACAAAGGATAATCTCATAAAGTTTTATATGATAAAAAGGAAAAACAATGAAGAAACAAAAGCGCTATTTATCGTACCTTAAAACACTATGTAACAAATACAAAAAGCACTGCAATAAGAACTATCGAGCACATAGTATAAACTTCATAAAGTACAATATAATAAAAAGAAAAGGCAGTCAAGAAATAAAAGCACTGACTATATTCCCTTAAAACACTACTTAACATACACGAAAAGCACTGTAATTATAACTTTAAAGCAGAAAGTGTAATGTTATAAAGTGCTATATAATAGAAAGAAAAAATAGTGAAGAAACAAAAGCGCTTTTATAGTACCTTAAAACACTATGTAACAAATACAAAAAGCACTGTAATAAGAACTATGAAGCACAGAGTATAAATCCCATAAAGTACAATATAATAAAAAAAAAGGCAGTCAAGAAACAAAAGCGCTAACTGTATTCCCTTAAAACACTATTCAACGTACACGAAAAGCACTGTAATTATAACTCTAGAGCACACAAAGTATAATGTCACAAAGTAGTATACAATAAAAAGAAAAAACAGGGAAGAAACAAAAGCGCGATTTATAGTACCTTAAAACACTATGTAACAAATACGAAAAGCACTGTAATGAGAACTATAGAGCACATAGTATAAATCCCATAAAGTACAATATAATTAAAATAAAAGGCAGTGAAGAAACAAAAACACTAAATGTATTCCGTTAATGCACTATTTAACATACACGAAAAGAATTATAACTCTAGAGCACAAAGTATAATGTCATAAAGTGGTATATAATAAAAAAAAAACAATGAAGAAACAAAAACGTTATTCATAGTACCTTAAAACACTATGTAACTATTACGAAAAGCACTGTAATAGGATCTATAGAGCACAGACTATAAATTCCATAAAGTAAAATAAAATAAAAAGAAAAGGCAGTCAAGAAACAAAAGCACTATCTGTATTCTCAAAAAGCACTATTTAACGTTCACGAAAAGCAATGTAATTATAACTCTAGAGCACAAAGGATAATCTCATAAAGTTTTATATGATAAAAAGGAAAAACAATGAAAAAACAAAAGCGCTATTTATCGTACCTTAAAACACTATGTAACAAAAACAAAAAGCACTGCAATAAGAACTATCGAGCACATAGTATAAACTTCATAAAGTACAATATAATAAAAAGAAAATGCAGTCAAGAAATAAAAGCACTGACTATATTCCCTTAAAACACTACTTAACATACACGAAAAGCACTGTAATTATAACTTTAAAGCACAAAGTATAATCTCAAAAAGTAATATATAATAAAAAGAAAAAACAGTAAAGAAACAAAAGCGCCTTTATAGTACCTTAAAACACTATGTAACAAATACGAAAAGCACTGTAATAAGAACTATGAAGCACAGAGTATAAATCCCATAAAGTACAATATAATAAAAAAAAAGGCAGTCAAGAAACAAAAGCGCTAACTGTATTCCTTTAAAACACTATTTTACATACACGAAAAGCACACTAATTATAACTCTAGGGCACAAAGTATAACGTAATAAAGTACTATATAATAAAAAGGAAAAACTGTGAAGAAACAAAAGTGCTATTTATAGTACCTTAAAACACTATGTAACAAATACGAAAAGCACTGTAATGAGAACTATAGAGGACATAGTATAAATCCCATAAAGTACAATATAATTAAAATAAAAGGCAGTGAAGAAACAAAAACACTAAATGTATTCCGTTAATGCACTATTTATCATACACGAAAAGAATAATAACTCAAGAGCACAAAGTATAATGTCATAAAGTGGTATATAATAAAAAGAAAAAACAATGAAGAAACAAAAACGTTATTCATAGTACCTTAAAACACTATGTAACTATTACGAAAAGCACTGTAATAGGATCTATAGAGCACAGACTATAAATTCCATAAAGTACAATATAATAAAACGAAAAGGCAGTCAAGAAACAAAAGCACTATCTGTATTCTCAAAAAGCACTATTTAACGTTCACGAAAAGCACTGTAATTATAACTCTAGAGCACAAAGGATAATCTCATAAAGTTTTATATGATAAAAAGGAAAAACAATGAAGAAACAAAAATCCTATTTATAGTAACTTAAAACACTATGTAACAAATACGAAAAGCACTGTAATATTAACTATAGAGCACATAGTATAAATTCCAATAAGTACAATATAATAAAAAGAAAAGGTAGTCAAGAAACAAAAGCACTAACTGTATTCCCTTAAAGCACTATTTAATGTACACGAAAATCACTGTACTATAACTCTAGAGCACAAAGTATAATCTCAGAAAGTGGCATATAATAAAAACGAAAAATAATAAAGAAACAAAACCCTATTTATAGTACCTTAAAACATTATGTAACTAGCATGAAATGCACTGTAATAAGAATTATAGAGCACAAAGTATAAATACCATAATGTACAATATAATAAATTGAAAAGGTAGTCAAGAAACAAAAGCACTAACTGTATTCCCTTAAAACACTATTTAACGTACACGAAAAGCACTGTAATTATAACTCTAGAGCACAAAGTATAATATTATAAAGTGCTATATAATAAAATGGAAAAACAATGAAGAAACAAAAATGCTATTTATAGTACCTTAAAACACTATGTAACTAATACGAAAAGCACTGTAATAAGAACCATAGAGCACAGAGTATAAATTCCATAAAGTACAATATAATAAAAAGAAAAGGCTGTCAAGAAAAAAAACAGTAACTGTATTCCCTTAAAATACTATTTAACGTACCCGAAAAGCACTGTAATTATAACTCTAGAGCACAAAGTATAATGTCATAAAGTGCTATATAATAAAACAGAAAAACAATGAAGAAACAAAAATCCTATTTACAGGAACTTAAAACACTATGTAACAAATACGAAAAGCACTGTAATAGGAACTATAGAGCACATAGTATAAATTCCCATAAGTACAATATAATAAAAAGGAAAGGTAGTCAAGAAACAAAAGCACTAACTGTATTCCCTTAAAGCACTATTTAATGTACACGAAAATCACTGTACTGTAACTCTAGAGCACAAAGTATAATCTCATAAAGTGGCATATAATAAAAACGAAAAATAATAAAGAAACAAAACCCTCTTTATAGTACCTTAAAACACTATGTAACTAGCATGAAATGCACTGTAATAAGAATTATAGAGCACAAAGTATAAATACCATAATGTACAATATAATAAAAAGAAAAGGTAGTCAAGAAACAAAAGCACCAACTGTATTCCCTTAAAACACTATTTAACGTACCCGAAAAGCACTGTAATTATAACTCTAGAGCACAAAGTATAATATCATAAAGTGCTATATAATAAAATGGAAAAACAATGAAGAAACAAAAATGCTATCTATAGTACCTTAAAACACTATGTAACTAATACGAAAAGCACTGTAATAAGAACCATAGACCACAGAGTATAAATTCCATAAAGTACTATATAATGAAAAGTAATGGTAGTCAAGACACAAAAACAGTAACTGTATTCCCTTAAAGAACTATTTAACGTACACAAAAAGCTCTGTAATTATAACTCTAGAGCACAAAGTATAATATCATAGAGTTCTATATAATAAAACGCAAAACATTGAAGAAACAAAAATGCTATTTATAGTACCTTAAAACACTATGTAACTAATACGAAAAGCACTGTATTAAGAACTATGGAGCACAGAGTATAAATTCCATAATGTACAATATAAGAAAAAGAAAAGGTAGTCAAGAAACAAAAACACTAACGGTATTCCCATAAAGCGCTATTTAACGTACACGAAAAGTACTGTAATTATAACTCTAGAGCACAAAGTATAATCTCACAAAGTGCTATATAATAAAACGGAAAAACAATGAAGAAACAAAAATGCTATTTATAGTACCTTAAAATAATATGTTACAAATACGAAAAGCACTGTAGTAAAAACTATAGAGCATAGAGTATAAATTCCATAATGTACAATACAATATAAAGAAAAGGTAGTCATGAAACAAAAACACTAACTGCATTCCGTTAAAGCACTATTTAACGTACACGAAAAGTACTGTAGTTATAACTCTAGAGCACAAACTATAATCTTATAAAGTGCCATATAATAAAAACAAAAAACAGTGAAGAAACAAAATGCTTTTTATAGTACCTTAACACACAATGTAACTAATACGAAAAGAACTGTTATAAGAACTATCGAGCACAGAGTATAAATTCCATATAGTACAATATAATAAAAAGAAAAGGTAGTCAAGAAACAAAAGAACTAACTGTATTCCCTTAAAGCACTATTTAACGTACACGGAAAGCAATGTAATTATAACTCTAGAGCACAAAGTTTAATCTCATAAAGTGCTATATAATAAAACGGAAAAACAGTGAAGAAACAAAAGCGCTATTGATAGTACCTTAAAACACTACGTAACAAATACGAAAGCACTGTAATAAGAACTATGGAGCACAGAGTAAAAATCCCATAAAGTACAATAGAATAAAAAGAAAAGCCAGTCTAGAAACAAAAACACTAACTGTATTCCCTTAAAACACTATTTAACATACACAAAACGTACTGTAATTATAACTCTAGAGCACAAATTATAATCTCATAAAGTGGTATATAATAAAAACGAAAAACAATGAAGAAACCAAAATGTTATTTATTGTACCTTAAAACACTATGTAACAAATACGAAAGCACTGTAATAGGAACTATAGAGCACATAGTATAAATTCCATAAAGTACAATATAATAAAAAGAAAAGCCAGTCTAGAAACAAAAGCTCTAACGGTATTCCCATAAAGCACAATTTAACGTACACGAAAAGTACTATAATTATAACTCCAGAGCACAAAGTATAATCTCATAATGTGCTATATAATAAAACGGAAAAACAATGAAGAAACAAAAATGCTATTTATAGTACCTTAAAAAACTATGTAACAAATAGGAAAAGCACTGTAGTAAGAACTATAGAGCACAAAGTATAAATTCGATAATGTACAATATAATATAAAGAAAAGGTAGTCAAGAAACAAAAACACTAACTGTATTCCGTTAAAGCACTATTTAACATACACAAAAAGTACTATAATTTTAACTCTAGAGCACAAACTATAATCTTATAAAGTCGAATATAATAAAAACAAAAAACAGTGAAGAAACAAAACGCTATTTACAGTACCTTAAAACACTATGTAACTAATACGAAGAGCACTGTAATAAGGAATATAGAGCACAGAGTATAAATCCCATAAAGTACAATATAATAAAAAGAAAGGGTAGTCAAGAAACAAAAGCAGTAACTGTATTCCCTTAAAGCAGTATCTAACGTACACGAAAAGCACTGTAATCATAACTCTAGAGCACAAAGTATAATCTCATAAAGTGCTATATAATAAAAAGCAAAAACAGTGAAGAAACAAAAGCGCTATTTATACTATCTTAAAACACTATGTAACTAATACGAAAGCACTGAAATAAGAACTATGTGGCACAGAGTAAAAATCCCATAAAGTACAATATAAGAGAAAGAAATGCCAGTCAAGAAACAAAAGCTCTAACTGTATTCTCTTAAAACACTATTTAACATACACAAAAAGTATTGTAATTATAACTCTAGCGCACAAATTATAATCTCATAAAGTGGTATATAATAAAAACAAAAAACAATGAAGAAACAAAAATGCTATTTATCGTACCTTAAGACACTATGTAACAAATACGAAACCACTGTAGTAGGAACTATAGAGCACATAGTATAAATTCCATAAAGTACAATATAATAAAAGGAAAAGGCAGTCAAAAACAAAAAGCACTAATTGTATTCCCATAAAGCACTATTTAACGTACACGAAAAGCACTGTAATTATAAAACTCTAGAGCACAAAGTATAATATCAGAAAGTGCTATATAATAAAACGGGAAAACAATGAAGAAACACAAACGCTATTTATAGTACCCTAAAACACTATTTAACTAATACGAAAAGCACTGTATTAAGAACTATAGAGCACAGACTATAAATTCCATAAAGTACAATATAATAAAAAGAAAAGGTAGTCAAGAAACAAAACCACTAACTTTTTTACCTTAAAGCACTATCTAACATACACGAAAGGCACTGTAATTATAACTCCAGAGCACAAAGTATAATCTCATAAAGTGCTATATAATTAAAAGAAAAAACAGTGAAGAAACAAAAACGCTATTTATAGTATCTGAAAACACTTTGTAACAAATACGAAAGCACTGAAATAAGAACTATTGAGCAAAGAGTAAAAATCCCATAAAGTACAATATAAAAAAAAGAAATTCCAGTCAAGAAACAAAAGCACTAACTGTATTCCCTTAAAACACTATTTAACATACACGAAAAGCACTGTAATTTTAACTCTAGAGCACAAATTATAATCTCATAAAGTGGTATATAATAAAAACGAAAAACAATGAAGAAACAAAAACGCTATTTATCGTACCTTAAAACACTATGTTACTAATACGAAAAGCACTGTAATAAGAACTATAGAGCACATAGTATAAATTCCATAATATACAATATAATAAAAAGAAAAGGTAGTCAAGAAACAAAAACACTAACTATATTCCCTTAAAGCACTATTTAACGTACACGAAAAGTACTGTAATTATAACTCTAGAGCACAGACCATAATCGTATAAAGTGGCATATAATAAAAACAAAAAACAGTGAAGAAACAAAATGCTATTTATAGTACCTAAAAACACTATGTAACTAATACAAAAAGCACTGTAATAAGAAATATAGAACACAGAGTATAAATTTCATAATGTACAATTTAATAAAAAGAAAAGGTAGTCAAGAAAAAAAATCACTAACTGTATTCCCTTAAAACACTATTTAACATACCCGAAAAGCACTGTAATTATAACTCTAGAGCACAACGTATAATCTCATAAAGTCCTATAAAATAAAACGGAAAAACAATGAAGAAACAAAAATGATATTTATAGTACCTTACTACACTATGTAACAAATACGAAAAGCATTGTAATAAGAACTATAGAGCACAGAGTATAAGTTCCATAATGTACAATATAATAAAAACGAAAGGTAGTCAAGAAACAAAAACAATAACTGTATTCCCTTAAAGCACTATTTAACGTACACGAAAAGTACTGTAATTATAACTCTAGAGCACAAACTTTAATCTGATAAAGTGCTATATAATACAACGGAAAAACAGTGAAGAAACAAAAACGCTATTTATAGTACCTTAAAACATTATGTAACTAATACGAAAGCACTGAAATAAGAACTATGGAGCACAGAATAAAAATCACATAATGTACAATATAATAAAAAGAAAAGGTAGTCAAAAAACAAAAACACAAACTGTATTCACTTAAAGCACTATTTAACGTACATGAAAAATACTGTCATTATATCTATAGTGCACAAACTATAATCTTATAAAGTGGCATATAATAAAAACAAAAAACTGTGAAGAAACAAAACGCTATTTATAGTATTTTAAAATACTATGTAACTAATACGAAAAACACTTTAATAAGAAATATAGAGCACAGAGTATAAATTCGATAATGGACAATATAATAAAAAGAAAAGGTAGTCAAGAAACAAAAACACTAACTGTATTCCCTTAAAACACTATTTAGCGTACCAAAAAGCACTGAAATTATAACTGTAGAGCACAAAGTATAATATCATAAAGTGCTATATAGTAAAACGGAAAAACAATGAAGAAACAAAAATGCTATTTATAGTACCTTTAAACACTATGTAACTAATACGAAAAGCACTGTAATAAGAACTATAGAGCACAGAGTATAAATTCCATAAAGTACAATATAATAAAAAGTATAGGTAGTCAAGAAACAAAAGCACTAACTGTATTCCCTTAAACCACTATTTAACGTACACGAAAAGCACTGTAATTATAACTCTAAAGCACAAAGTTAATATCATAAAGTGCTATTTAATAAAAAGAAAAAAAGGGAAGAAGCAAAAGCGCTTCTATAGTACCCTAAAACACTATGTACTTAATACGAAAGCACTGAAATAAGAACTATGAAGCACAGAGTAAAAATCCTATAATGTACAATATAATAAAAAGAAAAGGTAGTCAAGAAACAAAAACACAAACTGTATTCCCTTAAAGCACTATTTAACGTACACGAAAAGTACTGTCATTATAACTATAGTGCACAAACTATAATCATATAAAGTGGCATATAATAAAAACAAAAAACTGTGAAGAAACAAAATGCTATTTATAGTTCCTTAAAACACTATGTAGCTAATACGAAAAGCACTGTAATAAGAAATATAGAGCACAAAGTATAAATTCCATAATGTACAATATAATAAAAAGAAAAGGTAGTCAAGAAACCACAGCACTAATTGTATTCCCTTAAAACACTATTTAACGTACCCGAAACACACTGTAATTATAACTGTAGAGTACAAAGTATAATAACATAAAGTGCTATATAATAAAACGGAAAAAAATAAAGAAACAAAAGCACTAACTGTATTCCCTTAAAACACTATTTAACGTGCCCGTAAAACACTGTAATTATAACTCTAGAGCACAAAGTATAATATCATAAAGTGCTATATAATAAAACGGGAAAACAATGAAGAAACAAAAATGCTATTTATAGTACCTTAAAATACTATGTAACTAATACGAAAAGCACTGTAATATGAACTATGGAGCACAGAGTATAAATTCCATAAAGTGCAATATAATAAAAAGTAAAGGTAGTCAAGAAACAAAAGCACTAACTGTATTCCCTTAAAGCACTATTTAACGCACACGAAAAGTACTGTAATTAAAACTCTAGAGCACAAAGTTAATATCATAAAATGCGATTTAATAAAAAGAAAAAACAGTGAAGAAGCAAAATCGCTTTTATAGTACCTTAAAACACTATGTAACTCATACGAAAATCACTGTAATGAGAAATATAGAGCACAAAGTATAAATTCCATAATATACAATATAATAAAAAGAAAAGGTAGTCAAGAAACAAAAACACTAACTGTATTCCCTTGAAATACTATTTAACATACCGGAAAAACACTATAATTATAACTCTAGAGCACAAACTATAATATCATAAAGTGCCATATAATAAAATGGAAAAACAATGAAGAAACAAAAACACAATTTATAGTACTCTAAAACACTATGAAACTAATACGAAAAGCACTGTAATAAGAACTATAGAGCACATAGTATAAATTCCAAAAAGTACAATATAATAAAAATTGAAGGTAGTCAAGAAACAAAAACACTAACTGTATTCCCTTAAAGCACTATTTAACACACACGAAAAGCACTGTAATTATAACTCTAGAGCACAAAGTTAATATCATAAAGTGGTATTTAATAAAAAGAAAAAACAGTGAAGAAACAAAAGCGCTTTTATAGTACCTTAAAACAGTATGTAACAAATACGAAAAGCGCTGTAATAAGAACTATGGAGCACAGAGTATAAATTCCAAAAAGTACAATATAATAAAAAGAAAAGGCAGTCAAGAAACAAAAGCACTAACTGTATTCGCTTAAAACACTATTTAACGTACACGAAAAGCACTGTAATTATAAATCTAGAGCACAAAGTATAATCTCATACAGTGCTCTATAATAAAACGGAAAAACAATGAAGAAACTAAAATGCTATTTATAGTACCTTAAAACACTATGTAACTAATACGAAAAGCACTGTAATAAGAACTATAGAGCACAGAGTATAAATTCCATAAAGTAGAATATAATAAAAAGAAAAGGTAGTCAAGAAACAAAAGCACTAATTTTATTCACTTAAAACACTATTTAACGTACCCGAAAAGCACTGTAATTATAACTTTAGAGCACAAAGTATAATATCATAAAGTGCTATATAAAAAAACGGAAAACCAATGAAGAAACACAAGCGCTATTTATAGTACCTTAAAACACTATGTAACAAATACGAAAAGCACTGTAGTAAGAACTATAGAGCACAGAGTACAAATTCCATAATGTACAATATAACATAAAGAAAAGGTAGTCAAGAAACAAAAACACTAACTGTATTCCATTAAAGCACTATTTAACCTACACGAAAAGTACTATAATTTTAACTCTAGAGCACAAACTATAATCTTATAAAGTGGAATATAATAAAAACAAAAAACAGTGAAGAAAAAAAACGCTATTTACAGTACCTTAAAACATTATGTAACTAATACGAAAAGCACTGTAATAAGAAATATAGAGCACAGAGTATAAATTCCATAAAGTACAAGATAATAAAAAGAAAGGGTAGTCAAGAAACAAAAGCAGTAACTGTATTTCCTTAAAGCAGTATCTAACAAACACGAAAAGCACTGTAACTATAACTCTAGAGCACAAAGTATAATCTCATAAAGTGCTATATAATAAAAAGCAAAAACAGTGAAGAAACAAAAACGCCATTTATAGTACCTTAAAACGCTATGTAACTAATACGAAAAGTACTGTAATAAGAACTATGAAGTACATAGTATATATCCCATAAAGTACAATATTGTAAAAAGAAAAGGCAGTCAAGAAACAAAAGCACTAACTGTATTCCATTAAAGCACTATTTAACGTACACAACAACACTGTAATTATAACTCTAGAGCACAAACTATAATCTCATAAACTGCTATACAATAATAAGAAAAAACAGTGAAGAAACAAAAACGCTTTTATAGTACCTTAAGACATTATGTAACAAATACGAAAACCACTGTAATAAGAACTATGGAGTACAGAGTATAAATCCCATATAGTACAATATAATAAAAAGAAAAGGAAGTCAAGAAACAAAAGCACTAATTTTATTCCCTTAAAACACTATTTAAGATACACGAAAAGCACTGTAATTATAACTCTAGAGCACAAAGTATCATCTCATAAAGTGTTATACAATAAAAAAGAAACACAATGAAGAAACAAAAGCGCTATTTATCGTACCTTAAAACACTATGTAACAAATACGAAAAGCAATGTAATAAGAACTATACAGCACATAGTATAAATTCCATAAAGTACAATATAATATAAAGAAAATGCAGTGAAGAAACAAAAGCACTAACTATGTTCCTTTAAAGCAATATTTAATGTACACGAAAAGCACTGTAATTATAACTCTAAAGCACAAAGTATAATCTCATAAAGTACTATATAATAAAAAGAAACAACAATGTAGAAAAAAAAGCATTATTTATAGTACCTTAAAACACTCTGTAACAAATATGAAAAGCACTGTAGTAAGAACAATAGAGCACAGAGTATAACACTATGTACCTTAACATACGCGAAAAACACTGTAATTATAACTTTAGTGCACAAAGTATAATCTCATAAAGTGTAATATAATATAATGGAAAAACAGTGAAGAAGCCAAAACGCTAGTTATCGTACATTAAAACACTATGTAACAAATACGAAAAGCACTGTAATGAGAACTATAGAGCACATAGTATAAATTCCATAAAGTAAAATATAATAAAAAGAAAAGGCAGTCAAGAAACAAAAGCTCTAACTGTGTTCCCTTAAAGCACTATTTAACGTACACGAAAAGCACTGTAATTATAACTCTAGAGCACAAAGTATAATCTCATAATGTGGTATGTAATAAAAATGAAAAACTGTAAAGAAACAAAACAATATTTATAGTACCCTAAAACACTATATAACTAATACGAAAAGCATTGTAATAAGAACTCTAAAGCACATAGTATAAATTCCATAAAGTACAATATAATAAAGAGAAAAGGTAGTCAAGAAACAAAAGCACTAATTGTATTCCCATAAAAAACTATTTAACATACATGAAAAACACTGTAATTATAACTCTAGAGCACAAAGTATAATCTCATAAAGTGCTATATAATAAAACGGAAAGATAATGAAGAAACAAAAGCGCTATTCAAAGTACCTTAAAACACTATGTAACAAATAGGAAAAGCACTGTAATGTGAACTATAGAGCACAGAGTATAAATTCCATAAAGTACTAAATAATAAGAAGAAAAGGCTGTTAAGAAACAAAAGCACTAACTGTATTCCCTTAAAACACTATTTAACGTACACGAAAAGCATTGTAATTATAACTTTAGAGCACAAAGTAAAATCTCATAAAGTGCTATATAATAAAAAGAAAAAACAGTGAAGAAAAAAAAGCATTTTTATTGTACTTAAAACACTATGTAACAAATACGAAAAGCACTGTAATAAAAACTATAGAGTACAGAGTAGAAATCCTATAAAGTACAATATAATAAAAAGAAAAGGTAGTCAAGAAACAAAAGCACTAACTGTATTCCCTTGAAGCACTATTTAACGTACATGAAAAGCGATGTAATTATAACTCTAGAGCACAAAGTATAATCTCATAATGTGGTATGTAATAAAAACGAAAAACCGTAAAGAAACAAAAAAATATTTATAGTACCTTAAAACACTATGTAACTAATAGAAAAAGCACTGTAATAAGAACTCTAAAGCACATAGTATAAATTCCATAATGTACAATATAATAAAAAGAAAAGGTAGTCAAGAAAAAAAAGCTCTAACTGTATTCCCTTAAAAAACTATTTAACGTACATGAAAAGCACTGTAATTATAACTCTAGAGTACAAAGTATAATCTCATAAAGTGGAATATAATAAAAACGAAAAACAGTGAAAAAAAAATGCTATTTATAGTAACTTAAAACACTAGGTAACTAATACAAAAAGCACTGTAATAAGAAATATAGTGCACAGAGTATAAAGTCCATGATGTACAATATAATAAAAACAAAAGGTAGTCAAGAATACAGAGCACAGAGTATAAATCCCATAAAGTACAATATAATAAAGGGAAAAGGTAGTTAAGAAACAATAGCACTTACTGTATTCCCTTATAACACTATTTAGCGTACACGAAAAACACTGTAATTAAAACTCTAGAGCACAAAGTATAATCTCATAAACTGCTATATAATAAAAAGAAAAAACAGTGAAGAAACATAAGCGTTTTTATAGTACTTAAAATACTATGTAACAAATACGAAAAGCACTGTAGTAAGAACTCTCGAGTACAGAGTATAAATCCCATATATTACAATATAATAAAAAGAAAAGCCACTCAAGAAACAAAATAACAAACAGTATTCCCTTAAAATACTATTTAACATACACGAAAAGCACTGTAACTATAACTCTAGAGCACAAAGTATAATCTCATAAAGTGGCATATAATAAAAACAAAAAACAGTGAAGAAACAAAACGCTATTTATAGTACCTTAAAACACTAGGTAACTAATACGAAAAGCACTGTAATAAGAAATATAGAGCACATAGTATAAATTCCATAATGTAAAATATAATAAAAACAAAAGCTAGTCAAGAAACAAAAGCACTAACTGTATTCCCTTAAAGTACTATTTAACGTACACGAAAAGCACTGTAGTTATAACTCAAAAGCACAAAGTATAATCTCATAAAGTGGCATATAATAAAAACAAAAAACAGTGAAGAAACAAAACGCTATTTATAGTACCTTAAAACAATAGGTAACTAATACGAAAAGCACTGTAATAAGAACTATGGAGTACAGAGTATAAATCCCAAAAAGTACAATATAATAAGCAGAAAAGGCAGTCAAGAAACAATAGCACTTACTGTATTCCCTTAGAACACTATTTAGCGTACACGAAAAACACAGTAATTAAAACTCTAGAGCACAAAGTATAATCTCATAAACTGCTATATAATCAAAAGAAAAAACAGTGAAGAAACATAAGCGTTTTTATAGTACTTAAAACACTATAAAACAAATACGAAAAGCACTGTAATAAGAACTATGGAGTACAAAGTATAAATCCCATAGAGTACAATATAATAAAAAGAAATGGTAGTCAAGAAAAAAAAGCACTAACTGTATTCCCTTAAAACACTACTTAACGTACACGAAAAGCAGTGTAATTATAACTCTAGAGCACAAAGTATAATCTCATAAAGTGGAATATAATAAAAACGAAAAACAATGAAGAAACAAAACGCTATTTATAGTACCTTAAAACACTCGGTAACTAATACGGAAAGCACTGTAATAAGAACTATGAAGTACAGAGTATAAATCCCATAAAGTACAATATAATAAAAAGAAAAGGCAGTCAAGAAACAATAGCACTTATTGTATTCCCTTAAAGCACTATTTAACGTACACGAAAAGCACTGTAATTATAACTCTAGAGCACAAAGTATAATCTCATAATGTGGCATATAATAAAAACGAAAAACAGTGAAGAAACAAAACGCTATTTATAGTTCCTTAAAACAATAGGTAACTAATAAAAAAAGCACTGTAATAAGAACTATGGAGTACAGAGTATAAATCCCATAAAGTACAATATAATAAAAAGAAAAGGTAGTCAAGAAACAATAGCACTTACTGTATTCCCTTAAAACACTATTTAGCGTACACGAAAAACACTGTATTTAAAAATCTAGAGCACAAAGTATAATCTCATAAAGTACTATATAATAAAAAGAAACAACAATGAAGAAAAAAAAGCATTATTTATACTACCTTAAAACAATATGTAACAAATATGAAAAGCACTGTAGTAAGAACAATAGAGCACAGAGTATAACACTATGTACCTTAACATACGCGAAAAGCACTGTAATTATAACTTTAGTGCACAAAGTATAATCTCACAAAGTGTAACATAATATAAAGGAAAAACAGTGAAGAAATAAAAATGCTATGAATCGTACCTTAAAACACTATGTAATAAATACGAAAAGCACTGTAATAAGAACTATAGAGCACAGAGTATAAATTCCACAAAGTACAATATAATAAAAATAAAAGGAAGTCAAGAAACAAAAGCACTAACTGTGTTCCTTTAAAGCACTATTTAACGTACACAAAAAGCACTGTAATTATAACTCTAGAGCATAAAGTATAATTTCATAAAGTGCTATATAATAAAAAGAGAAGGCAATGAAGAAAGAAAAGCGCTATTTATAGTACCTTAAAACACTATGTAACAAATACGAAAAGAACTGTAATGAGAACTATAGAGCACATAGTATAAATTCCATAAAGTAAAATATAATAAAAAGAAAAGATAGTCAAGAAACAAAAGCACTAACTGTATTCCCTTAAAGCACTATTTAACGTACACGAAAAGCACTGTAATTATAACTCCAGAGCACAAAGTATAATCTCATAATGTGGTATGTAATAAAAACGAAAAACTGTAAAGAAACAAAAAATTATTTATAGTACCTTAAAACAGTATATAACTAATACAAAAAGCATTGTAATAAGAACGCTAAAGCACATAGTATAAATTCCATAAAGTACAATATAATAAAGAGAAAAGGTAATCAAGAAACAAAAGCACTAACTGTATTCCCATAAGAAACTATTTAACGTACATGAAAAACACTGTAATTATAATTCTAGAGCACGAAGTATAATCTCATAAAGTGCTATATAATGAAACGGAAAGATAATGAAGAAACAAAAACGCTATTCAAAGTACCTTAAAACACTATGTAACAAATAGGAAAAGCACTGTAATGTGAACTATAGAGCACAGAGTATAAATTCCATAAAGTACAATATAATAAAAAGAAAAGGTAGTCAAGGAACAAAAGCACTAATTGTATTCCATTAAAGCACTATTTAACGTACACGAAAAGCACTGTAATTATAACTCTAGAGCACAAAGTATAATATCATAAAGTGCTATATAATAAAAAGAAAAAACAGTTAAGAAAGAAAAGCGCTTTTATAGTACTTAAAATACTATGTAACAAATACAAAAAGCACTTTAATAAGAACTATGGAGTACAGAGTATAAATCCTATAAAGTACAATATAATAAAAAGAAAAGGCAGTTAAGAAGCAAAAACACTAACTGTATTCCCTAAAAACACTATTTAACGTACACGAAAAGCATTGGAATTATAACTTTAGAGCACAAAGTATAATCTCATAAAGTGCTATATAATAAAATGGAAAAACAGTGAAGAAACAAAAGCATTTTTATTCTACTTAATACACTATGTAACAATTACGAAAAGCACTGTAATAAGAACTATGGAGTACAGAGTATAAATCCCATAAAGTACAATATAATAAAGGGAAAGGTAGTCAAGAAACAATAGCACTTACTGTATTCCCTTAAAACACTATTTAGCATACACGAAAAACACCGTAATTAAAACTCTAGAGCATAAAATATAATCTCATAAACTGCTATATAATAAAAAGAAAAAACAGTGAAGAAACATAAGCATTTTTATAGTACTTAAAACACTATGTAAAAAATACAAAAATTACTGTAATAAGAACTATGGAGTACAGAGTATAAATCCCATATAGTACAATATAATAAAAAGAAAAGACAGTCAAGAGACAAAAGAACAAACAATATTCCCTTAAAATACTATTTAACATACACGAAAAGCACTGTAATGAGAACTATAGAGCACAGAGATAAATTCCATAAAGTACAATATAATAAAAAGAAAAGATAGTCAAGAAACAAAAGCACTAACTGTATTCCCTTAAACCACTATTTAACGTACACAAAAAGCACTGAAATTATAACTCTAGAGCTGTAAGTACAATTTCATAAGTGCTATATAATAAAAAGAAAAAACAGTAAAGTAACAAAAATGCAATTTATAGTACCTTAAAACACTATGTAGCAAATACGAAAAGCACTGTAATGAGAACTATAGAGCACATATTATAAATTCCATAAAGTACAATATAGTAAAAAGAAAAGGTAGTCAAGAAACAAAAGCACTAACTGTATTCCCTTAAAGCACTATTTAACGTACACGAAAAGCACTGTAATTATAGCTCTATAGGACAATGTATAATCTCACAAAGTGTTATATAATAAAAAGCAAAAACAATGAAGAAACAAAAGCGCTATTTGTCGTACCTAAAAACACTATGTAACAAATACGAAAAGCTCTGTAATAAGAACTATAGGGCACAAAGTATAAATTTCATAAAGTACAATATAATAAAAAGAAAAGGCAGTGAGGAAACAAAAGCACTAATTGTGTTCCCTTAAAGAACTATTTAACGTACACGAAAAGCACTGTAATTATAGCTCTAGAGCACAAAGTATAATTTCATAAAGTGCTATATAATGAAAGGAAAAAATAGTGATGAAACAATCATAATTCTACATAATGTGACCATCATGACGGAATTGGACCCAATCATAATTCCTCCTGGACCAATCACTAGGAGCCGAGCCCGTAAATTTCAATTGGCAATAACAAAGTGTGCCAAACTTCAAATTGATGCCACTGCTGAACTCTACAACGACGATCAAAATAAACCATGCATTCTTCTGTAAATTGGATCACAAGTCCCAAGGACCATAAGGCCAGGAGCACCTTACAAGGCATTGGACCTCCCCTAAATTACTATCCCTAATTGAAGGGATCCCATGAATCAATATCCCCTGAATGAAGGAATTCCATAGATCAAGGGATTACCAATAATCATGGGATTGCCATGAATTATGGGTCAATAATACTAAATAAGGCTAATTATAATAACTATTCCCTATATGATTTTATTTCCTTTAAGAGTGTACTTTCTTGTTTTTAAATTTCCATGGTTCCTCTATAAAAGGACCCATGATTATCATTGTAACATTATTCATTCCACAAAGAGATTTTATAAACTGGTTTTTTTTCAAGAGCGATTCTTGTGCCTTTTTGAAGTGTAATCTTGTGTGATTCGGTTACAGCTTCATATCCCCAAATCGAGTTGTTTCGAGTGATTTGAAACAAGTCGTGGCCTCTCGAATAGTACTGGAACTATTCTTGCCTTAGCTTGTATTGTCAGCTTGTTTAGAGGATTGTGATACGTGATCTTGATCTCTCGTGTTGCCTTCCCGACTACCTCTCAATTCAAGAGAGTCCAGTTTATCTCCATTAATATAGATATATATATATATAGCCATCCATCCCTTACTCTATCCAAATCTACAATATTCTTGTTACTTATTCTTGTGAAATTCGATCCGAACTGTTATCCTTGGCAAGTTCGCATCATCTGGTACCAGAGCTAGTTGATACAATATCTTGATTGATATCACGGTTCATATTTGAAAACAAAAAAAAAAAATCCGAAAAAAAAATCCGAAAAAAAAAAGAAAATACAAAAAAAAAAGTTGAAAAAAAAAGACTTGAGAATATTTTGTTTCCTTTTCTACATAACATTAATATATTTCTATATATTCTTATCCCTTTTCTCTCTTTCCATACATTTTTTTTCTCTCTTAATTTTCTTTATTTAATATTTTCATTTCCATTATCCATATCCACTTCTTTCCAAAAAAAAAAAAAAAAAGTTTATAATATTTCTCCTATTTTTATTCGATTATCTAAGGTCTAATTACTTGTGATTTTTACTTGAAATTTCTTGATTTGGGAATTGCATTGGGTCGTTGACCAGTTTTATTTAAGTGAGTGAAACACGAGTGGAGTGAAAGAGTGTTTGTGGCGAGATCATTACATACCGGAGAGCGCGATTCAAGAGAGAAGAAACCTGTGTGAGGATATACCCTTGTTATTTTACATTTTTTCTTTGATGGCAGATGAAGGACACCCAGACGAGCGCCCTAATCCTCAAATCGCAGCGCTATCCAAAGCATTAGAAGCACGATTCACGAAGCAACTTACTGACGAGATGGACACCGTACACTCAATGTTGACTGATCTTGCTCAATCTATTCGGAAATTGACAACTGAGCGACAGCAGGGCCGACCCGCCCCTGATGCTAGTCGATCTGCAAGGCGGAATCCTATATACCGAGGTAGGGAAGACGCTTCTGAAAATTTTGATGAAGAATGGGAGCCACCCCCTCCAAATAGAGACAAGCAAAATCAAGATCCTATGAGGAACTTGAAGTTCAGCATTCCTTCTTTCAATGGGAATTCTGACACGGATGTTTATCTTGATTGGGAGAAGAAGATGGAGTTGATTCGAGATTGCTGTACATATGATGATGAGCAATGGACAAGAATTGCTGTAATGGAGTTCACCCACTATGCCCTTAATTGGTGGGAACAACTAAGTACGAAACGAAGGCGAGAAGGGAAGGCCCGGATCACCACATGGGATGGGCTAAAAAAGGCTCTGAGGAAACGATTTGTACCATCCTAGTATAGGAGGGAGCTGCACGAACGAGTTCAACAAATGTCTCAAGGTAATAGAAGTGTAGAGGAGTATTACAAAGAGCTTGAGATAGCCATGATGCGGGCTGATATTGTGGAGGATCCTGAAGCAACCATGGCTCGATTCATGAGTGGAATCAACCGAGATTTGAGGGATACTCTAGAGCTACACCCGTATGTTGACTTGTCGGAATTGCTCCAACGTGCGATTTTATTGGAGAAACAACGCAAGCGAAAGGGGCGAGGGGATTCTTTCAATCGATCACCACCCCGGTCTACCCAAACTATCCTGGAGCCCCGAGGTATCCCCAATACTAACGTCAATAAATTTTATAATGTTGACAAGGGAAAAAGTGTTGGCATGTTGGCACAACTCGAAACCCACAAAAGGAATATGTCCATGGCAAGAATCCCCGAAACCGTGAAATTACCTGTTTTCGGTGTCAAGGGAAAGGGCACTATGCCTCTGAGTGCCCGAACAAGAAGGCCATGATCTTGACGGATGCGGGTGAAGTCGTCACCGACGATAAAGGAGATGTAGATGCTGAGCAAATTCTTGAATGTGAGGAAAGTACTGTTGAAGAAGATGATGAATACTCCAAAATCACGGTGGTAACTCTGCGGTCTCTTAGTACATTTCAAAAGGAGGAACCAACCCAAATGCAAAGAGAGAACATCTTCCACTGTCGTTGCAAAATCGAAGGCAAGATTTGCAGCATGATAATTGATAACGGAAGCTGCACCAATGTGGTTAGTGAGACATTGGTCAAAAAGTTGAACCTTGTCACCAAGCCCCATCTGCGACCCTATCGATTGCAGTGGTTGACCAATAATGGGGAACTACAAGTAAATAAACAAGTTGAGGTAACCTTCCGAATTCGTGGTTATATGGACCAAGTTGTATGCGATGTTGTGCCAATGCAGGCTTGCCACAGACTACTTGGACGGCCTTGGCAATTTGATCGCAATGTCACCTACTTTGGGAAGGAAAATACTTTAACGCTCCCACATGAGGGCAAAAAGATCACTTTGACTCCCCTTACCCTCCAAGAAGCCCACACGGATCAGGAAGTGATACAAAAAACCATGTTCAAGAAATGATGGCTATGGAGAACGTCTCAAAATCAGCGGGAACTCAAAGCTCCATACAAGAGGCAGACACAAATTCCATGGCAAGTTCGTCTATGACCGCTCCATCGCGAGTTCCAAGAGTGATCCCCTCAGAAAAACGAGAGAAAAGTAAGGGAGTACCTACCAAAGATATCCTTTCCCAAATGGGGAGGAACAGTGACCAGGCCATATTTCTCACTCGAAAGGATATTAGATCCATTGGAGAGGATGAGAGTGATAGGATTTACATTTTGCTTTGTAAGTTTAATCTCCTTACAGCTTATGATTTGCAATCTAACCTGCCTCCAGAGTTCTATCCTATTTTGCAGGAATTTTCTGATGTACTACCCAAGGAACTACGAAGCGAGTTGCCCCCAATCCGTGGTATTGAACATCAGATTGATTTCATACATGGTGCTCAATTGCCAAATAGGCCGGCATATAGGGCCAACCCAGATGAGACCAAAAAGATCCAAAGGCAAATCCAAGACTTGTCAGATAAAGGCTGGGTGCGTGAGAGCCTTAGTCCATGTTCTGTACCGGTACTCCTCGTTCCAAAGAAGGATGGTAAGTGGTGTATGTGTGTAGATTGTAGAGCAATAAATGCAATTACTATTAAGTTAGACATCCTATTCCTAGATTAGATGATATGGTTGATGAACTTCAGGGTGCTGCTCTTTTTACAAAAATTGATCTTAAAAGTGGTTACCATCAGATAAGTATGAGAGAAGGAGATGAGTGGAAAATTGCTTTCAAAACTAAGCTAGGGCTGTATGAGTGGACTGTCATGCCTTTTAGCTTAACTAATGCCCCTAGTACCTTTATGAGATTGATGAATCATGTTCTTAGACCTTGCATAGGAAGGTTTGTGGTTGTTTACTTTGATGACATCTTGATCTATAGTAAGGACTTATCTGCACACATTGAGCATGTGAGAGAAGTTTTCACTTTATTGCGGCAGAACAAACTTTATGCAAATGTTGAAAAATGTGCATTTTGTGTTTCTAGTTGTCTATTCCTTGGCTATGTTGTTAGCGCACAGGGAATACAAGTCGATGAGGAGAAGATCAGAGCCATCCAGGAGTGGCCTGTCCCTACTACTGTTCGTGAAGTTCGTAGTTTCCATGGCTTGGCGGGATTCTACCGAAGGTTTATTCGTGATTTCAGTACTATTGCAGCCCCTCTCACTGTTGTTATTCGCAAGGATGAACTGTTTAGTTGGGGAGAAGCGCAACAACAAGCCTTCGACAAGCTGAAATATTTGTTAACTCATGCCCCAATTCTTAAACTCCCGAACTTTGAACTAACATTTGAACTTGAATGTGATGCTTCAGGTGTGGGTATTGGAGCCGTTCTAATGCAAAATCGCCAACCTATTGCATACTTCAACGAGAAGCTAGGTGGCGCAGCCTTGAACTACCCAACTTACAACAAGGAGTTATATGTCTTGGTTCGTGCACTTCAGGTATGGCAGCATTATCTTTTGCCAAAGGAATTTGTTATCCACTCAGATCACGAGTCCCTTAAGCATATAAAAACTCAGGCCAAACTAAATAAGAGGCATGCCAGATGGATTTCTTTTGTTGATACATTCCCTTATGTGATAAAATATAAGAAGGGAAAGGATAATGTCGTAGTTGACGCACTCTCTAGGCGCACTCACATTCTTACTATTTTGACTTCTCAATTGCTAGGGTTTTCACAGGTAAAATCATTGTATGAAAATGACAAAGATTTTTCTGACATCTTCAATAAGTGTGTCAACACTGGATTTAAAGATTTCTATTTGCATGAGGGCTATTTGTATAAGGCTAACCAGTTGTGTATTCCACAAGGTTCTATTCGAACTGTTTTAACTCACAAAGTCCATGAAGGTGGACTCATGGGGCATTTTGGAGCCACCAAAACTCTTAAACTTTTGCAGGAAAAATTTTATTGGCCAGGGATGCGTGCGGACGTGGAACAACACATTACACGTTGCATTACATCTAGACAAGCCAAATCCACAACGCTACCACATGGTTTATATAAGCCTCTGCCTACACCCGACACACCTTGGGTAGATTTGAGTATGGACTTCATTTTGGGGCTACCTCGTACAAAAGAAGGTAAGGACTCTATCATGGTTGTTGTCGATAGGTTTTCAAAAATGTCCCACTTTATTCCTTGCAATAAGACGAATGACGCAATGCATATTGCTAATTTGTTTTTCAAAGAAGTAGTTAAAATGCATGGAATTCCCCGTACGATTGTATCTGATAGGGACACTAAATTCTTAAGCTTTTTCTGGAAAAACTTTTGGGGAAAATTAGGGACAAAACTTCTTTTTTCTACCTCATATCACCCACAAATAGATGGTCAAACGGAAGTAACAAATCGCACCCTAGGCACTCTCCTTAGGTGTATTATCAAAAAGAATTTTCATAGTTGGGAAAGTTGTCTCCCTCATGTTGAGTTTGCATATAATCGAGCTATCCATAGTGCTACTAACATGTCCCCTTTTGAAGTAGTGTACGGCTTCAACCCACTTTCTCCAGTTGACCTATTGCCACTACCATGTAGTGAGCGACAAAATGTTAATTTCATGGATCGGGCACAAAAAATTCAGGAGCTTCATAAGACAGTACAAAAGGAAATTGACGCTACCAATGCGCGGAATGCAAAAGCTGCTAATCATCACCGCAAGAAGATTGTCTTCCAACCCGGTGATTAGGTGTGGCTTCACTTACGAAAAGAGAGATTTTCGGCACAACGGAAGTCTAAGTTGTCCCCATGAGGCGATGGTCCCTTTCAAGTCGTTGAACGCATCAACGATAATGCCTACAAACTAGACCTCCCAAGTGAGTATAATGTCCATGCTACATTTAATGTTTCTGACTTGTCTCCGTTTGATGTAGGTGACGAGAGGTTGATGGGACAACCTTTTCAAGAGAGGGGGGATGATGTGACCATCATGACGGAATTGGACCCAATCATAATTCCTCCTGGACCAATCACTAGGAGCCGAGCCCGTAAATTTCAATTGGCAATAACAAAGTGTGCCAAACTTCAAATGGATGCCACTACTGAACTCTATAACAACGATCAAAATAAACCATGCATTCTTCTGGAAATTGGATCACAAGTCCCAAGGACCATAAGGCCAGGAGCACCTTACAAGGCATTGGACCTCCCCTAAATTACTATCCCTAATTGAAGGGATCCCATGAATCAATATCCCCTGAATGAAGGAATTCCATAGATCAAGGGATTACCAATAATCATGGGATTGCCATGAATTATGGGTCAATAATACTAAATAAGGCTAATTATAATAACTATTCCCTATATGATTTTATTTCCTTTAAGAGTGTACTTTCTTGTTTTTAAATTTCCATGGTTCCTCTATAAAAGGACTCATGATTATCATTGTAACATTATTCATTCCACAAAGAGATTATATAAACTGGATTTTTTTCAAGAGCGATTCTTGTGCCTTTTTGAAGTGTAATCTTGAGTGATTCGGTTACAGCTTCATATCCCCAAATCGAGTTTTTTCGTGTGATTTGAAACAAGTCGTGGCCTCTCGAATAGTACTGGAACTGTTCTTGCCTTAGCTTGTATTGTCAGCTTGTTTAGAGGATTGTGATACGTGAGCTTGATCTCTCGTGTTGCCTTCCCGACTACCTCTCAATTCAAGAGAGTCCAGTTTATCTCCATTAATATAGATATATATATATATATAGCCATCCATCCCTTACTCTATCCAAATCTACAATATTCTTGTTACTTATTCTTGTGGAATTCGATCCGAACTGTTATCCTTGGCAAGTTCGCATCAATTACCTTAAAGCACTATTTAACGTACACGAAAAGCACTGTTCTTATAACTCTAGAGCACAAAGTATAATGTCATATAGTGTTATATATAAAAAGCAAAAACAATGAAGAAAGAAAAGCGCTATTTATCATACCTTAAAACACTACGTAACAAATACGAAAAGCACTGTAATAAGAACTATAGAGCACATAGTATAAATTCCATAAAGTACAATATAATAAAAAGAAAAGGCAGTGAAGAAACAAAAACACTAACTGTGTTCCCTTAAAGCACTATTTAACGTACACAAAAAGCACTGTAATTATAACTCTATAGCACAAGTATAATTTCATAAAGTGCTATATAATAAAAAGAAAAAACAGTGACGAAACAAAAGCGCTATTTATAGTACCTTAAAACACTAGGTAAAAAATACGAAAAACACTGTAATGAGAACTATAGAGCACATATTATAAATTCCATAAAGTAAAATATAATAAAAAAAAGGGTAGTCAAAAAACAAAAGCACTAACTATATTACCTTAAAGCACTATTTAACGTACACGAAAAGCACTGTAATTATAATTCTAGAGCATAAAGTATAATTTCATAAAGTACTATATAATAAAAAGAAAAGCAGTGAAGTAACAAAAATGCTATTTATAGTACCTTAAAACACTATGTATCAAATACGAAAAGCACTGTAATGAGAACTATAGAGCACATAGTATAAATCCCATAAAGTACAATATAATAAAAGAAAAGGCAGTCAAGAAACAAAAGCACTAACTGTATTCCCTTAAAACACTATTTAACGTACTCGACAAGCATTGTAATTATAACTCTAGAGCACAAAGTATAATCTCATAAAGTGCTATATAATAAAAAGAAAAAAAGGTGAAGTAACAAAAGCGTAATTTATAGTACCTTAAAACACTATATAGCAAATACGAAAGGCTTTTTAATGAGAACTATAGAGCACATAGTATAAATTCCATAAAGTACAATATAATAAAAAGAAAATATAGTCAAGAAACAAAAGCACTAACTGTATTCCCTTAAACAACTATTTAACGTACACAAAAAGAACTGAAATTATAACTCTAGAGCACAAAGTATAATATCAAAAAGTGTTATATAATAAAGAGGAAAAATAATTAAGAAACAAAAGTGCTATTTATCGTACCTTAAAACACTATGTAAGAAATACGAAAAGCACTCTAACAAGAACTATAGACCACAGAGTATAAATTCCATAAAGTACAATATAATAAAAAGAAAAGGCAGTGAAGAAACAAAAGTACTAACTGTGTTCCCTTAAAGCCCTATTTAATGTACACGAAAAGCACTGTAATTATAACTCTAGAGGAGAAAGTATAGTCTCATAAAGTGCTATAAAATAAAAAGAAAAAACAATTAAGAAAAAAAAGCACTATTTATAGTACCTTAAAATACTATGTAACAAATACGAAAAGCACTGGAATAAAAACTATAGAGCAGAGAGTATAAATCCCATAAAGTACAATATAATAAAAAGAAAAGGCAGTACAAAACAAACGCATTAACTGTATTCCCTTAAAACACTATTAAACGTACACGAAAAGCACTGTAATTATAACTCTAGAGCACAAAGTATAATCTCATAAAGTGCTATATAATAAAAAGAAAAAACAGTGAAAAAACAAAAGCGCTTTTATAGTACCTTAAAACACTATGTAACAAATACGAAAAGCACTCTAATAAGAACTATGGAGCACAGAGTATAAATCCCATAAAGTACAATATAATAAAAAGAAAAGGCAGTAAAAAACAAAAGCACTAACAGTATTCCCTTAAAATACTATTTAGCATACACGAAAAGCACCGTAATTATAACTCTAGAGCACAAAGTCTAATCTCATAAAGTGCTATATAAAAAAACGGAGAAACAGTGAATAAACAAAAGTGCTATTTGTAGTACCTTAAAACACTATGTAACAAATACGAGAAACACTGTAATGAGAACTATAGAGCGCAGAGTATAAATTCCATAAAGTACAATATAATAAAAACAAAAGATAGTCAAGAAACAAAAGCACTAATTGTATTCCGTTAAAGCACTATTTAACGTACACAAAAAGCACTGAAATTATAACTCTACAGCACAAAGTATAATCTTATAAAGTGTTATTTAAAAAAAAGGAAAAATAATGAAGAAAAAGAAGTGCTATTTATCGTACCTTAAAACACTATGTAACAAATACGAAAAGCACTGTAATGAGAACTATAGATCACATTGTATAAATTCCATAAAGTACAATATAATAAAAAGAAAAGGCAGTCAGGAAAAAATAGCACTAACTGTATTCCCTTAAAAGACTATTTAACGTACACGAAAAGCATTGTAATTATAACTCTAGATCACAAAGTATAATCTCATAAAGTGCTATAGAATAAAAAGAAAAAACAGTTAAGAAACAAAAGCGCTTTTATAGTACTTAAAACACTATGTAAAAAATACGAAAAGCACTGTAATGAGAACTATAGAGCACAGAGTATAAATTCCATAAAGAACAATATAATAAAAAGAAATGGTAGTCAAGAAGCAAAAGCACTAACTGTATTTCCTTCCAACACTATTTAACGTACACGAAAAGCACAGTAATTACAACTCTAGAGCACAAAGTATAATCTCATAAAGTGCTATATAATAAAAAGAAAAAACAGAGAAGAAACAAAAGCGTTTTTATAGTACTAAAAACACTATGTAACAAATACGAGAAACACTGTAATGAGAACTATAGAGCACAGAGTATAAATTCCATAAAGTACAATATAATAAAAATAAAAGATAGTCAAGAAACAAAGCACTAACTGTATTCCCTTAAACCACTATTTAACGTACACAAAAAGCACTGAAATTATAACTCTAGAGCACAAAGTATAATCTAAAAAAGTGTTATGCAAAAAAAAGGAAAAATAATAAAGAAACAAAGGCGCTATTTATCGTACCTTAAAAAACTATGTAACAAATACGAAAAGCACTGTAACAAGAATTATAGAGCACAGAGTATAAATTCCATAAAGTACAATATAATAAAAAGAAAAGGCAGTGAAGAAACAAAAGAACTACTGTGTTCCCTTAAAGCCCTATTTAATGTACACGAAAAGCACTGTAATTATAACTCTATAGGAGAAAGTATAGTCTCATAAAGTGCTATAAAATAAAAAGAAAAAATAGTGAAGAAAAAAAAAGCACTATTTATAGTACCTTAAAACACTATGTAACAAATACGAAAAGCACTGTAATAAGAACTATAGAGCACAGAGTATAAATCCCATAAAGTACAATATAATAAAAAGAAAAGGCAGTACAAAACAAACGCATTAACTGTATTCCCTTAAAACACTATTTAACTTACACGAAAAGCACTGTAATTATAACTCTAGAGCACAAAGTATAATCTCGTAAAGTGCTATATGATAAAAAGAAAAAACAGTGAAGAAATAGAAGTGTTTTTATAGTACTTAAAACACTATGTAACAAATACGAAAACCACTGTAATAAGAACTATGGAGTACAGAGTATAAATCCCATATAGTACAATATAATAAAAAGAAAAGGCAGTCAAGAAACAAAAACACTAATTGTATTCCCTTAAGGAAGGACCTGATAAACCCATAATACTATAACGGTCATCCGGTCACTTCCATATACCCAGCTTACGACTCCCACAATCAATACATAGATAGCCGAACGTTGTCGCCATTAACCACAAGACGCCCCATAGTCTGTGATAGCGAAGATAGGACCCCCACTGACTAGCCCTATCTCGTGTAATGTAGTAGAATCCGTGCAACTTGGAATCACCCAAGGGAAACCCGGAAACTCTACTCCTCCTCGCGCGCCATAAAGGGATCACGTTTGGAGTTTGGCATATGATCCTAAACTACCGGTAGACCTCACCAGTGGCCAGCCCAATAAGTGGAACAACATCTAACATGAACAATTAGACCAAATACGTCTCAACAACCATGGGTATAAATCCTGAATGATCGTGCGACTAAGTCACCCAGTTGTCTGACTACTATCGTCCACTATCGCCAAAGTGTTACGGTACATCGGGGTCGAATATCCTAACCCCAGATGATGCCCTCGCCTAGCACTACCGCACACGGCGACTAAACGATAGATCCATAAAATATATCCAATCCGTGCAATATGTGTGCAACATGCTAAATAAGTGAATTTACCGAAAAGGGCTGGTGAGACAGCTCACCTATCCTCATTTTTATAAATTCACCTACGCGATACGTATATCAAATATCATAAACCATAAAGTCTCCCACATGCATATACATATATATATATAAATATATACATGCACTGACAAAATGATTCACATAATATCACATTAGCATATTAATCAGAATCGCATACAACATGCATACCTAATTTCTTAAAATTAAATTTAATTCTTGTTGCTTACCTCTTATCGACACTCCATAGCTTTTGCAATCTCACCCAAATCTCCTCCAACGTACACCTGCCCCATTATTTACTCAAATCAGCTGAGCTACATGCTTATTCATAGGAGCTACCTGCTTATTCAAAAGCTAATTTCTATAATTAGCTCGTTGGGTTTCAAACTTTTATATTTAGTAGAATACGATATTCTAGCTATAAAACTCTTATACCTCATAATATTTATATCGCCCAATTATTAAATAAAAAATACTTAAAAATATGAATAAACAGCAGGTACAATACACTACCTTTTTCAATTCGGCTCGGATCGATAGAAAATTCTCAAAATATAATGCTAGGACTACGAATAGGCTATCAACTAAAGAAATTAGTCGATTAAATAGCCAAATAGCCAATTATGAATTTTTTAAGAATTTCTAATTTAATATCCCCAATATCGAAATTCATATTAAAATTCATAATTAAATTCTACGTATAACAAGAAATACAGTACCGAAGTCGGAATTGAAATCAGACGGCCAAATCTTTTTTTTTTTTTCTCTTTTTCCTTTCTCTTCTCATCTTTCATTTCCTCCCTGGATGTCTGCTTCCTTTTCTTCACAGGTAAGGTTTGGCTTCTTTCTAAATATGAATATAAATATATATATATTTATATTATTAATATATTGTATTATATATTATTATTATCATTATCATCTATTATCATTATTATTATTATTATTATCCTTCACCATTATCCTATTTCTTATTATTATTATATTATATATTTATCCTTATCGATATTTATCCGTTTAACAATCTCCATAATTATAACCAATATAGAAAATATGAATAAAATTTGTTTCAGAATATTAATTTCTTGATCCAAAAATATTATAAAAATATTTATTTGCTATAATAATATTACTTCATACACTCCAAAATCGGGGCATTATAATTCACTCCCCCTTAAAAAGATTTCGTCCCCGAAATCTAAACTCAAACGCATAACAACACTACTTAATTAAATAAATATGGGTATGCTTTGAACATCTCTTGTTCTACTTCCCACGTGGCGTCTTCTGCTCCATGCCGGGACCACATTACTTTCACCATACAAATATTTCGGTTCCTCATAGTTCGAACCTTTGTGTCCATGATCCAAATAGGCATTTCCTCATACGAAAGATCCTCATTTAGCTCTAACTCATCCGGAGATAAAATATGAGAAGGATCTACGACATACCTACAAAGTTTTGATACATGGAACATATTATGAATTCGTTTCATGGAATTTGGAAGTGCTAACCGATAAGCTCAATCCCCAACTCGATCGAGGATTTCATACGGTCCAACATAAAGCGGACTCAATTTTCCTTTAATTCCAAACCTTCTAATACTCATCATTGGAGATTCTTTCACCAGGATGAAATCTCCACTTTGAAATTGACCTTCACTTCGGGCTTTATCGGCATTACTTTTTTGGCAATCTTGAGCTATCTTCATCTTCTCCCTGATAACTCGAATCTTATTTTTTGATTCTTTGATCATTTCTGGACCTAATATCAGTCGATCACTAATGTCATCCCAACTTAAAGGAGTCCTGCATTTTCGTCCATAAAGACCTTCAAAAGGAGTCATTCCAATACTTGTTTGATAACTATTATTATATGAGAATTCCACTAAATCCAAGTGGTCCTCCCAACTTCCTTGAAATTCTATTACACAAGCTCTTAGCATATCTTCCAGAATACGGATAGTTCTCTCTGGTTAACCATCAGTCATTGGATGGAATGCAGTGCTCATATGCAGCTGAGTACCAAAGGCTTCTTGCAATTTTTGCCAAAATCAAGATTGGAAACGTGGATCACGATCCAATATGATTACCTCAGGAATACCGTGTCGTTTAACCACATGATCAACATATAATTTGGCCAACTTATGCATACTTCAAGTCATACGTACTGGGATGAACACTATTGACTTGGTCAATCTATCTATAATCATCCAAATTGCATCTGTTCCCGACTTCGCCCTTGGAAGTCCTGTCACAAAATCCATTGCAATAGAATCCCATTTCCAGAGTGGAACTTCTAAAGGTTGTAGCAACCCCATTGGTCTATGATGTTATACTTTCACCTTTTGGCAGTTTAAACATTGTGCAACAAATTTCGCTACATCCTTCTTCATACCCTTCCACCAAAAATTTCGAATTAAGTCTTGATACATTTTAATCCGTCATGGATGCACTGAATATGGTATATTATGAGCCTCACTCATAATTTGCTCCTTCAAATCACTTTGGTCCTTTGGGATACACCACATTCCATGAAATCGAAGACTCCTATCTGAAACAATATTAAAGTTTTGAATATGACCGTACTGAACTTCTATAGCCAACTCGACCATTTTATTATCTTCCATTCGAGCCACTCTAATGTGATCGTAAATTTCAGGCTCAACTTGCATTATTTGTAAATATCCCCACGTCATGCCCCATCCAAGTAGTTCAATTTTCATCTGTGCTAAATCTTGACATAGTTCATCGGCAACTAACATAGAACCCAACTTATGCCTTGGTTTTCGACTCGAGGCATCAGCTACAACATTTTCTTTGCCTTCATGATATACAATTTCGAGATCACAATCCTTCACCAATTCTAACCATTTTCTTTGTCTTAAATTTAATTCTCTTTGGGTGAAGATATATTTCAGACTATGATGGTCAGTAAACATTTTACAATGGGTACCATAAAGATAGTGCCTCCAAATCTTCAAAGCAAACACAACTGCTGCCATCTCCAAGTCATGTGTAGGATAATTCTCTTCGTGAGGTTTTAGTTGACATGACACATAAACAATAACTCTTTGATTGTGCATTAAGACGCATCCCAATCCCTTTTTTTCGAAGCTTCACTATAAACTTCAAATTCCTCACCCTCTACTGGTAAAGCCAAAACAGGTGCTGAAGTTAATCGATGTTTCAATTTTAGGAAAGAGGAATCACACTCACGATCCTAATTAATCATTATGTCCTTCTTTAGAAAATTAGTTAATGGCTTCACAACCTTCGAAAAATCAAGAACGAATCTTCGGTAATACCCTGCCAAACCCAAAAATCTTCTTACTTCTGATTGATTGGTAGGTCTTGGCCAATCTGAGATTGCTGCAATTTTAGAAGGATCTACTGAGATACCCTTACCAAAAACTACATGCCCCAAGAAAGCAACCTTTTTCAACCCAAAGTCACATTTGGATAACTTGGCATATAACTTTCTTGCACACAGTGTATTTAGTGTCACACGCAAATTTTTTGCATGTATCTTTTTATCTGGAGAATATACCAAGATATCATCGATAAATACCACCACAAACGGATCGAGGTATGGTTGAAAAATTTGATTAATCAATTCCATAAACGCAGCCGGGGCATTGGTCAATCCAAAGGATATAACCGTAAATTCATAACGACCGTATCTAGTACAAAAAGCTGTCTTAAGAATATCATGTTCTGCAACCCTTAGTTGATAATATCCAGACCTCAAGTCAATCTTGGAGAATATACTTGCACCTCTCAGTTGATCAAATAGATCATCAATCCTCGGAAGAGGATAGTTGTTCTTTACCGTGACTTTATTCAGCCCACGGTAGTCAATACACAACCTCAAGCTTCCATCTTTTTCTTTTTCACAAATAAAACTGGAGCTTACATCCAAGGTGACATGCTTGGATAAATGTATCCATTGTCTAACGATTCATGAAATGACAACTTAACCATGGGGAGCTCAATGGTACACCCTTATATGGGGTTTTTATCACTCCAACATATTTAAAACATTTCAATGGAACTTTATCACAACGGGTACTTGAATGACTTGTTCCACAACATCGACAAACAAACCCCAATTGTTGAAACCTCTCTTGACTCGGTTCTTTAATCGAAATCCCCTTATACGATGGGCCAGACCTAAACATTTGCCACAATTTATTTTTACCCTTTGGTTCGTCCTCGACCTTAGCTTTTCATTTATCTCGAAATTGATGTTGATACCCCGTTTCCTTCTCATTGTTCTTCTGCCTGACTTCCTGCTTCTGATAGAATCGAGCAGCACGCTCGTAAGCCTCATACAACGAATTGATATCCAACACAACTAAAGCTTCTTGAATCCTCTACTGCAACCCATCTACAAAATGGTCAATTCTATCTCGCTCATAGGAAAAGTAGTCAGGAACATACATCTTCAACTCATTGAACTTTACAAAATAGTCCTCGACTAACATCGAACCCTACTTCAAGTCCAGCAGCTCTTGCTTCTTTGCTTTTCGAACATATGACGGTGTAAACCTAGCTTTTAATTTTGCTTTGAACTCATCCCAAGTCATATCCACTTGGTCCACTCCCGCAGCTTCCTCACCTAACCACCACCGATTTGCTCGACCTTCCAAGAAATAGGGCCCGATATTGGCTCGTTGATCTGGTGGAACCCGAACAACACAAAATATTTTTTCCATCTTCTCAACCCAGAACTCAAGAACTCCAGGCTCAATGAAACCAAAATATGTTGGCGGATTATGTCGCATCACAGCATCAATAAAACTCCTCTATTGAGGCATCATCGCAGTTTATGGCTATTGGAAGAAATCTAGACTAGGTGCCTCTATAGGTACATGCTCTGGCACATGATATTGTGACTCATCAGACAAAGGATTTAGCTCTGGGCCTCGAATAGCCTTACGTAAACCATCACCTTGAGAATTCGACATACTGCCCCCGACTTCCCTGATTCAATATCAACTAAGCAAGACAACTAAACCAGGTATAACATTGAAGCATAAACCGCATTAACATGAATGCACCCACAAAACCAAACCTCACCGAAACCAATTCACAATCATTATTATTTTAAAAATATTTTTAATCACAAGAGCCAAAGTCTACCAAACCTATGCTCTGATACCAACTTGTAACACCCCCAGTTGGCTCATACTGGAAATGCTACCGTCACACTGCATCATGGGTCGTCATCTCCTACTTCGGGCCATACAATACAGTTTTAAGGCTAAAATTAACCATAAAAGCGTATTATTATATAAAAAAATCTTATTTATGGATATTTACAAAATACACTCCTAAACAAAAGGTTTTTCCGGTTAAAAATTTACATATAATACAATAGATGTAAGTTCACTCACTTAGCCCGTTATCTATATACCGAGACATCCCCTGTCCCGGAGGTGCCATGCATACCTGAAACAAATATTTTTCTTAAAAGTAGTCTAGAATTAAATCCATTTTAAGAACTAACGTGAAATATGGCATTCCATACCTTTTTAAAACGATGTCTAATTCCCGTCACTCATAAAATACATGTCATGTCATCCCAGTAATGAAATGATGCAACAAAGATATCAAACTCGACAACAATGCCCATCCATACATATATACATCCGCCGAAGTAAGCAGCCGGAATAACCTCGGCTCCATAATAATAGGCTCAATACATCTGTCTAAGTGAGCAACCGGAATAACCTCGGCCCCGTAATAACAAGCACACTAGACAATCATCAATAAATAGCCGGAAAATCCTCGGCTCAAGGAAGGACCTGATAAACCCATAATAATCTAACGGTCATCCGGTCACTTCAATATACCCACCTTACGACTCCCACAATCAATACATGGATAGCCGAACGTTGTCCCCATTAACCACAAGACGCCCCATAGTCTGTGATAGCGAATATAGGACCCCCACTGACTAGCCCTATCCCATGTAATGTAGTAGAATCCGTGAAACTTGGAATCACCCAAGGGAAACCCGGAAACTCTACTCCTCCTCGCACACCATAAAGGGATCACGTTTGGAGTTTGGCATATGATCCTAAACTACTAGTAGACCTCACCAGTGGCCAGCCCAATGAGTGGAACAACACGTAACACGAATGATTAGACCAAATACGTCTCAACTACCATGGGTCTAATCCCCGAATGACCGTGCGACTAAGTCACCCCGTTGTCCGACTACTATCGTCCACGATTGCCAAAGTGTTACAGTACATTGGTCGAACATCCTAACCCCAGATGATGCCCTCGCCTAGCACTACCGCACACGGCGACTAAATGATAAATCCATAAAACATATCCGATAAAGCGTGCAATATGTGTGCAACATGCCAAATAAGTGAATTTACCAAAAGGCCTGGTGAGACAGCTCACATATCCTCATTTTCATAAATTCACCTACGCGATGAAATACGTATATCAAATATCATAAACCGTGAAGTCTCCCACATGCATACGCACACATATATATATACATGCATTGACAAAATGATTCACATAATATCACATAAGCATATTAATCAGAATCGCATGCAACATGCATACCTAATTTCTTAAAATTAGATTTAATTCCTTACTGCTCACTTCTTATCGACACTCTATCGCTTTTGCAATCTCACCCAAATCTCCTCCAATGTACACCTGCCCCATTATTACTCAAATCAGCTGAGCTATATGCTTATTCATAGGAGCTACCTGCTTATTCAAAAGTTAATTTCTATAATTAGCTCGTTGGGTTTCAAACTTTTATATTTAGTAGAATACGATATTCTAACTATAAAACTCTTATACCTCATAATATTTATATCGCCCGATTATTAAATAAAAAATACTTAAAAATATGAATAAAAAGGCAAGTGTAGTACACTACCGTTTTCAATTCGGCTCGGATCGATACAAAATTTTCAAAATATAACGCTAGGATTACAAATAGACTATCAACTAAAGAAATTAGTCGATTAAATAGCCAAATAGCCAATTATAAATTTTTGAAGAATTTCTAATTTAATATCCCCAATATTGAAATTCATATTAAAATCTATAATTAAATTCTACGTATAACAAGGAATACAATACCGAAGTCAGAATCGAAATCGAACGGCTAAATCTAAATCTTTTTTTTTCTTTTTCCTTTCTCTTCTCGTCTTTCCTTTCCTCCCTGGATGTCTGCTTACTTTTCTTCACAGGTAAGGTTTGACTTCTTTCTATATATGAATATATATATTTATATTATTAATATATTTTATTATATAATTATTATTATTATTATCATTCTCATTGATTATCATTATTATTATTATTATTATCCTTCAACATTATCCTTTTTTTTATTATTATTATATTATTATTATATTATATATTTGAATATAATTTATCTTATCGATATTTATCCGTTTAACAGTCTTTATAAGTATAACCAATATACAAATTAGGAATAAAATTTGTTTCAGAATATTAATTTCTTGATCCCAAAATATTATAAAAATATTTATTTGCTATAATAATATTATTTTATATACTCCAAAATCGGGGCATTACATCTCTATAAACATTCAAATTGGTATTGTAGTATTAGTTTAAACTGTATAATACTTACAACATCTTCTGGCTGCGTGACCTCAAGTTCCGAACTATTTTGAAATCGAAAGCAATTAGCTCTCCATACCATAAGATACATGTTGGTGGTACTGGAGACAAAGTTTCTTTTGTATTATACGATGTTTACTGTTTGGATTGTAGCTAGAATAACTTTTTATATTGTTAATTTGTCATTGTTAGGGACAGGTATAAAAATTTGAAATGAATCTATATTTTTAGTTTGTAATTCTTTGTGACATACATATTAATTCAAAATGAATTTATATTGTTAGTTTGTAATTGTTTGGGATAAAAGTGTAGAAATTCGAAATGAATTACTGGTTAGGAAATTTGTAACATGATTTGTGATGGATTTATGCAAAGGAGTGAATTCATTTGCAAATTTCATATCACGAAAAACAAAATTTTCGAGGGAATGAATTCCTTTGGAATTTTTTTTTATATTTTCGAAGGAATCATTCCCTCACCAAAATGTCCTCGCAAATAGCTGGATCTAATCTAGTCCTTTGTATTGTATTCATTCTTCTATATCATCAAAACAATTGGTTTTACAAGTTTTGTTTTAATCTGGTTTAGTAATAACTTCTAATTCGTGGTGATGTTTGTTTTAGGTCTATCTGTGAATGGCAGAGCATTATGGACATGGAAATAACAACACTCTTGCTACTATTGATGTTGTCGGGGCTTTAATGGTACGCCTAGTCTAGTCTAGTCTTCATTTGTTTCTACCAATATGTTGTTAATATTTTTGTTTTTCTATAAAGTCCCCATCTACAATAAGGAGGCCTGCGAACTTTAAAGCAAACCTTTATAACAAATGGGTGCTTGAGATCCACAACAATGACAAAAAGGTTACCTTAGCCGTTCCTATAGTTGTCTTGGAGCGTTAGAATTGGTTTAATTTTTCTTATTTTGATAATTAGTTATAATTGTTTCAATGAAATTCTTGTTTAGTATGTACAAAAACTTGTTCAATGGGATTGTGAATTATAATATATTACATTTGGTTATGATCTTTTGAATTCTTTCATGGATGATTTTTGAAATTTTACAGCATTTTGATTACTCCAATTCTTAATACATTTGTAGGAAGAGGCCTAGACAATTCAAACTGCAGGGAAAGCATGGTACAGGTCAGTGATATCTGACAACGACTACATTGAGTTTGAAAATTTCTCCAAGTTTTTAGGTGTCTCCCAATAATCTGCCTTTTAATATTCATGCACCTTCAATTTTTTTTCTCATGCGTTGTTTTTTGCAGGTTGATGTCTTAGACACCTTTACAATCATCTACTATGTGAGAATTTACTGCACTTGCATTATAGTTTTGTTGCTACTCGATTATGATGGTAGTTTTAAAATAGAATTGTTTGAGACTTTATTTTAAAATATGGTATCTTGTGATTCTGCATTTCGGTTGATTTTTTTGGTAGAATTAAACCCGTTTTGCATTTATATGTATAAAGTTTCACTGAACTTTCATTTGATGACTATGGCGGTGGTGATGTTGATGGAGATGGTGTCAACTTACTGACTGGCTCACTCTTATTTGTCAAAGGTCATATTAAATTACAAATTTAATTAATTTATTAGTTATTTAATTAATTAATTATTAGCGTTATTAATAATATTTTTATGTTAATATTCGAGAAAAAAGTAGCAAATAAAATAAAATAGGGTGAGAGAAGTGAATATGATAACGTTCATATCTATTCATGGAAGGCCTGAAAGACTCAATTTGATATTGTGATCCGATAGTGCTATACTAGGATAGGATATGGCTATATATGTAATATGTCCGCAATTGGATTTAAGTAAACAAGCTATAATATTATCGAACAATGTTTTACTTTCTTGAAATTATTTGAATATCTAATTTGACTTCTTTTTGTTCATGTTATCTTTTTTTTTTCTTTTTTGTGTAGTATTTCCTTATATACTCATTCGATGCCATTCATGCATGCATTTAATTGTTTAGTTGCAGGCATCCGAGGGATGAAAGGAGGCAACAAGAATAGTTTATTTAGGAATTTATCTCTTTATCTGGGGTGAAACACAAAAAAATTTGATTTCTACTTGAATGCATGTGCTATATTTTTTTTCACTCTGTAAGTTTTTTCCTTGATATTTTTTATTTCTTTTTTGATTGAGGAAACTAACCTTGGTGCATCATCATCTCATTGTCCTAAAATTTTTGAAGCAATTCAACAGCCGCGTGAGGGAGGAGCGCAACCGTGGGGCAAATCTGCTAATCAATGCCATTCTGAGTTAGTTTAAACCTCAATGGAAGAAGACCTTGTCCAAACCAGAACTTCTTCCAAGATACTTTTTGTTGAATCCAACGATTCGATAGAATCAGAGAATGTAATAACACTGAAGAAATGTCCTGTACTATTGTGTTTAGGTTATTTGATCAGGATATGGCTAAGCTCATCGGCTATGGCACATGTGAATCATCTCAACATGGCTAAGCTCATCAGCTATGGGATGTGTGAATCATCTCAACATGGCTAAGCTTATCGGTTACAACATCGAAGGTGGAATGTACTTTGTCCTCGAGTTCTCCTTTGTCGATAGCCTCACATCGATGCTTCAGTATTGTACTTACTTTTTCCCCTATTTTCCTTGTGGAGCTTTTGGATTGTTTGATTGAGCACGTCTTGCAAATATCATGAATTTACTTATATGCTTGGATTGGTAAAATTTTCGATTTAATCTTAGTTTGTTGTGTTCTTTTATTGTTGTAATGGACCGGGTTTGCTTAGAGGTTATTTTTAGTAGTTCTAGACAATGCATTTGTTTGTATGTGTCATATTTGGCTACTTGCACTTTTATTTTTGGTTTTCTTATCCTGCCGCCGTAACACTAGCACATGCAGGTTTGATATGGATTTTGTAATTTGGCTTTTCCATGACTATTCGTTAATGTCTTACAGTGATATTTTCTAACTTTACCAATTCTATCCAAGTTCGTATCTCTCTGTATTTGTGTCACCAGGTAGGATATGTAGGAGAAGATATGGAATTCATACAGTACAAATTACTCATGGTATGTTTCTTATTTGTTTGGTTTTTTTTGTATAGTAGTTTTTTGCTTGCACTTCTACAAAAGAGGGAATGGTTACTTCGTAGCTAGTGAAGCTTGCTCGTTTTGCTTTATGTTTATAAATTAATAGGTTTTCTATTGGTGCAACATTAATAAAACTCAAGGTTCATGTTTCACTTCAGGCCTATGTTTTCAACTATAGATTTGTTTCTAATGTCGATGTACATAGTCCATACAATGGATAAATGAGAATATTTAATTATAAACAAGAAAGGAAAAGAACTTCTCCATTTTCCAAGGAGTTAAGATAGAGGAGCAAAGGGATTCTTCACTTGGTTGAGGGATTTATTCCTTTTTTTTTTGGGTTATTATTGATGTGACTCCTTTAATTTTCTCTTGCCTTTGAATTTTTATTATGACTCTCTTCTTTCTTATTTTCTCTTGTTGTGAAGTATTGCAGGCTTGTAGTGTATGTGAATAAAAAGAAAAGATGTGGGAGGAAAATAACAAAATTTCATTGAAATCTGAACAAGTAAATTTCATCTGGAATATGATTATGAAATATTGTCCCTTGAAATGCATATAATTTAGTTTGTTTGAATCTTCACTAGGATCTTGAAGTGAAAATTGGCAGTATGGTGCATTTAATACTTGTTTCCTTTTTTTTTTCTTCAAAGTTCCCGTCAAATATATTGGTTAATTATATGTTTGTTATAGACTGCAGACTTCGATGTTGACGCAACTGTGGCAGAGGAATTGTATACATAGATGAAGTTGACAAGGTAGCTAAGAAGATATGGCAGATGTTTAAAACAAATGAGTTGATGGACCAGCATGTTAGTAATTTATTAAAAATCACACCACAAATACACAAGATGGAAGAACAACACACATAAGGTAAAACCAGAAAGAAGAAGGATACAGAATGTTTGTGAACTTTTCCTTGCATTTCTCTTCCATTGTTTGAATGAAAAAAACACTAAATAAAAACTGATAACACATTTTTGTATTATTTAATTTTGTACAAATCCACAAGGAATTTATGTTTGAAAATCAGTGAGTGGAAGTTTATATAAAAACGATCAGATATAGTAATTTTTGTGGTTGTAGACCCTGAGTAGTTATCACAATTATTTATACTCATTTTTACTGGTGAGTTTTCAGGTCGAACACAAGGATTTTAAGTCATGAATTTCAAAGGTGAAAATCTTGAAAAAGCGACGATAATGCAGGAGGGTATCCGCTTGCAGCGAATCCAAAAATCTAAGCTATCGAAAGCAGTAAAGAAAGCGGTAAAAATAAGGTGAGCGGAAGCGAGCGATGCGAGTGCGGAAGGTGAAGTGCCAGTGGTAACCAGATGATTGGGACATGAGCGGAAGTGGGGACCAGATGAACGAGACATGGATGAATAGCGGTTACCGAATGAACGGGACATGAGCGAGCAGAACATTATATGTATGTATATATATAGACGAGCAACAAAGAGTGAAGGAGAGATGTTGTGTCTGAATTGTGCGTTACTAAATGGATAGCTTTTCCTGGATGTAGTGAGCGAGCGGTGTAAGTGTGTTATCGGAAATATATATATATATATTACAGAAATGGTTAGAAGGGGATAATGTAATTATATAAACTGAAATATAAAGAATTCATAACACTGGAATTTTTCCCTTAAGGGATTTACAACAAGACTTCAATGACACCCAGAATTGAGACATTATAAGAAAGAAATCCTACTGTCACTAGGAATCTCTGTGACCTAATAGACCACCGCCTATGCCCCGTTAATTTTCCCAATATCTGCCTCATTAGGGGCTTTACCCTTCTGTTACCTCTTTTTAATCAAAATTGAATTCAAAACAGTATTTAAGCAGGTCGACAAGGCTCCCGCGTACTTAACTATATTGAACTACCTTGGGACCGCTTTTGGCACATAAAAAGGCTCAGATAATCAATTCTTCTCTTGCTCTAAACCAGTGAAATGAAATTCTCTAAATTCAAACTTTATATAAGTGTGTAAAAAGTGTGGAAGAAAAGAGGATGAAGAACTGAATGATATTTCATTATCTACTACGAAAGCAGTGAAAGACTAGAACTACAAAGCTGTAAACAAAAACAGTAATCTAATCTAAGAAAAGCGGTAAAGACTTGGATAAGGGAGGAGGGAAATCCCTACTCCCTTGGCCATTCCTGTGGAGAACTCCCTTATAGGGTTGGAGCTCTCGGAGACAGGAAGACGTCTGCTTGCAGAAAGTAATCGCTAAGAGTATTAAAATCAAAGTATCGATCTCTCTTTACATAAAGATATCTGGCTCTATTTATAGTAGGTGAAACGGGACGATTGCAATCAGTTGTTGGGCGGTTCCAACCGCTGGGCAGTTAGGCGATTACTGGTAGTTATTCTGTTGAAGCAGTTGCTGGTCATAACTCCCAGGGCGTTCGCTTTGATTGCATTGAATTTCAAGGGCTCAGATCTTCCTCGCTTGCCGGAGAGCTGGAGGGTATCAGCGCAGCTAGGTTTGCTTGTGCTGGCTGGAAATAAAATGGTTGTACCGCTGCAGTTGGAACACTTAGTTGGAATCTGGTGATAATCTGCAGCAGTGGGTGTCTGGACTGTCGCTTTTGCAAGCGGGAGAGGCTGCCACTTGCGAACGGTGTAAGTTATCGCTTGCCTCTCATGCCTTAGTCTTTTCCAGAAGATATTCTGGGCGCTTGCGAGCGGGGGCGGCTGTTGCTTTTGGCGTCTGCCTTAGCTTTTTTGGCACCAGATTACCGCTTCAAAAGGGAAAAAATCGTTAATAATCTCAACAATGAAATCTGGATCATGTCAAGCGATATAGATCAATAATGTATGCCATCAATGGGTTATTATGATGGTTTTTATACAAAATTTCGAGTAATACACAGTTTTGTCAAGGTAAGAATATGCTCCTATTTGGAGTCATAAAAAAACAAATGTAAAATTAATACACCAAATAAAATTGTTGGATAGGATTGAAACGGTAAAAACGTGTCCACCATTCAAACTCCTAATTATTTCTCAATCAATCCCACCATCAATGACCAAATAATTTCTCCTTGATCGTATTCAAAATATTCAAAAATATCAAAATTATTTCATCATCTCCCCCCTTAATTTTGTCGCCAAGATTCTTCAACCTAATAAATTTCTCATCTCGATATACTTGACTCGTGGTAATGCTTTGGTCAATATATCAGCTCGTTGCTCGTCTCCACTAACATGCTCCATGCTAATGATCTTCTTTTCAACATATTCACGTATAAAATGATACATCGTATCTATGTTTTTGCCGTGACCATGGAACACAGGATTTTTCATTAGCGCTATTGTTGATTTATTATCAACGAACAACCTCACTCTCGAGCTTTCCCATCTGGTTAAGTTCTTCAAAAAAATTCCTTAACCATACTGCTCGACACGTAGTCACTGTCACTGCCATAAACTCTGCTTCGCAATAAGAGAGAGCCATAGTTTGTTGCTTCTAAAATAACTATGTAATTGGATTATTCGAGAAGTAAAACACTGTCCCGGTGGTGCCCTTTTGATCATCCAAATCCATTTCACAACTGCTGTCACTGTAGCCTACTAACTTTCCATCGCCTCTTCTTGTGTATGCGAAACCATATTGCACCGTACCTTTTAAGTATCGAATTACCTATTTCACTGGCTTCAGATGGCTTTATTTTGGACTGCTCATATAGCAACTAGCGACCCCAACAAAATAAGCAAGGCTGTTCTTGTATAAGTCAAGTATCGAAGATGGCCAATGAGTTGGTGATAATTAGTTGCATTCACAGGAGTGCCTTCCTCATCCTTCGATAGGCTAAAATTTGCATCATCGGGCACTTTGTTGGATTACAGCCCTACATTCCAGCTGCTTGTAGAATCCACTTTGCATACCCATCTTGACTTATTTCGATGCCTTTCTCACTTTGCTGCACTTCTATTCCCAAGTAGTATGTCAACAGCCCCAAGTCACTCATCTCGAACACCTTCTGCATTTTTCCTTTGAACTGAATTACTTGGTCTTCATTTGATCCAATGACAATTAAATCATCCACATATACACCAACTATCAAAATTGTATTAGAACAATGACGCTTATATACCGTTTTCTCTTGTGAACACCTTGTAAAGCCCAAATCCTTGAGTGTCTTGTCAAGACGTATGTTCCATGCTCGTGGCGCTTGACGTAAGCCATAGAGGGCCTTGTATAGACGGTATACTATATGCTCATCCCCTTTAGCAACAAAACCATCGGGTTGAGACACGTCTACTTCTTCTTGCAATTCTCCATTTAAGAACGACGACTTCATATCAAGATGATGGACTAACCATCCTTTCATCGCAGCTATAGGCAATAGCAACCTTATAGTTTCCAATCGGGCCACCGGTGCAAAAACTTCATCAAAATTGATCCTTTTCCGTTGAACGTATCCTTTTGCAACCAATCGAGCTTTGTGTTTGAAGACATTTCCATCAGCATCTTTCTTTATTTTAAACACCCATTTCAGTTCAATTGGTTTGTGCCCAGGTGGAAGAGTTGTATGCTTTCAAGTACAATTTTTTTCAATCGAACACAATTCCGCTTTCACTGCTTCCTGCCACGAAGGAAAACCAACAACTTCTATAAATGTTGCAGGTTCATAACCTACAAACATCAATTCATTGGATTCCTCTTCCACATGCTCCGTCTCATTGTAGATATCAGTGAGATTTTGAAAGCCTTTAATAGGAGTGTGTTCATACGTTGAGGGGTCCACATTTGCTGCACTATTTCTGCTCGAGCTGCATTCGGAGCTGCTGCAGAATTTCCATCAGAAGGTTCTGGCTGATGTTCGCTGTTGGTGTCGGCTGGTACTTCTTCTTCCGGGATATGATTGAAAAAATCGTTAACCCACATTTGATTTGCATTAGACCTCTTCCGTGTGTGATTAGGCCCAACTTCATTTTTTCTTTTCATCGAAAATGACATCACGAGCAACCACAACCTTCAGATCAATTTGGTTCAACATTCAATAGGCTTTAGAACCCGATTCCACACCCAAATAAACCATTGGAGTGTTGCGATTTCTGAGCTTCGAGACCTGATCCACCAGTTTCTTCACATTCCCAACGCACCCAAACACCTTTAGGTGCTCAAGTGCTGGTTTAAATACTTTTAGACCTTCATATGATGTCATCCCTTTCACTCCTTTAGTTGGAATACAGTTGAGTGTGTAGACAACATGCCTAACAGCTTCACCCCACATTACATCTGGTACATTCATCATTCGTAATAACGACCTCATAACTTCAAGAATGTTTCTATTACGTCGCTCCACCACATCATTTTGTTGAGGGGAGTAAGGGGCTGTAAGTTGCCTCTGAATTCCTTCATGCTCACAAAACTCATTAAATTTTTTAGAAGTGGATTCCCCCTACGATCAGTCCGCAATCTTTTCAACTTCATCGATGTCTCTTTCTCAATTTTTACTTTGAATTTCGCAAAATTGGAAAAGGCTTCATCCTTCAATTTCACCATAAAAAATCTTATATAACGACTTAAATCATCAACTATTAAGATGAAGTAACAGTTACCTGATACTGTTGAGGGAGATATCGGACCACATAGATCCGCATGAACCAATTAAAGAGGTTGACTTGGCCGCCATTGAGCTTCTTTGGGGAACATATATCTTGATTGTTTCGAAACCATACATCCCTTGCAAACTTGCGTAGGATGTTGTATAATGGGAACCCCACGAACTAGTTCATTTCGAACCATCCACTTGATTGTACAAAAATTCACGTGACCCAATCGAGCATGCCACATCCATGCTTTATTATCGAGATTCGCCATCAGACAAACAGGTTGAGTAGTCTCGAGTGCAATCTTATACAATCAATTGCTCGATTATTCAACCCTCATAATTAGACGACCAACATCATCATGAATCTTTAAGAAATCGTTCCTCATCTCAACTTTGTATCCCAATTCAGTCATCTGTCCAAGACTCAAAATATTACTTTGTAAAGCCGGGATAAAATATACCTCCGAGATGAGTTGTTGTTCTCCATTCTTGCACTTTAAAAAGATTGACCATTTTCCAACGATCTGAACCTTAGAACCATCCCCAAGACGAACCTCGCCAGTGATTTTTTCATCAAACTTTCCAAAGAATCTTCGTGTTCCAATCATATAATTGCTCGCGCCATTATCAAGGTACCAAACATCTTCTTTAGCCTCGCCAGTCCCTTCGAATGTACTAGGACATATACTTTTCTCATTCAATAGAACCAACGTATTTTTTCCTCTCCATAGATGCTAAGCAACAATGTTGGTTCTTCCTCTTGCGTTTCAACCAAATTTGCTTCGTCCCCTTTCTCCTTTGGCGCTTTGCATTCGGATGCATAATGACTATTTTTTCACAATTGAAACACTTAATGTTGACTGGTTGAACATGTGATAATTATTTTTGTGATAATTGAGAATAATTTTGTTGAAAGTTAAATTCTATTATTCACATCGATGGTCGATATAATTGAAAAGAATACACTTTTTTGGAGACACTCAAAAATTCTAAAGTCCATCCCCATTATAATTTTTTAAAAGCCCACCACACATATTATCTCCGGCACCCAGCGAACAACTTCCGCACTCAAGTATGTGTTGAATATATGTGTCATTTATTATGACACATTGCCTTGGTCCTTACACTCTTTATTGGCTTTGTCAATGTCGGCATTTGTAGACTAGGAAAAACATCTCCAACAAACAAATGTGTTACAAGCTATGATGAATAAATATTGTACATGAGACATATTAGAATTGTCCATATTATAAGTATTAGTCATTGAGGTGTACATTGAACATGTCCATCGATGCTTTCATAACAGTATGGTGAATACACATTTTCTCACTACATGTCGAATATGTATATAGTTATTTATAAAGTCAATTCATTAATAAAAGTACATGCAATCGTATTAGAAGTATGTCAATTAATTAAATGAGGAACATATGACTTGAATAAGGGTATGTTGTTCAAATTTAGAGGTTTTTCCACACCCAACCATAAAATTTTGCACACCGAAGTATATTTTTTAATTTTGTGTGTATGTACCTCGAGTAACAAAGTCCATACTTATAGAGAATCACATATATCATTTGTTAAATTAAAAACAATGATGGTCCTTAAATTTTTGACAAAATATAGCATCAATGACTTCTTACCCAAATTTGGCAACCATATGTTTCAAACCTCAATTGTTCTCAATTCATGCATAAAATTTAACATACAAATCCGATAAATAATACTATATCCATCCGGCTCTAAGGTGCACATTTACCTTTTGCGCCATTGTACTTAGCATTAAAAATATATTTATATTTATATAATTTTTTTGTACAAATATTATTATATTAGTGTTATAAGACACTAATAGAAGTTTTTTGTCATTTTTCTTGATTTGTACTACATTTTGATATAATAATAATATTTAAAGATCAATACGTAAAAAATAAATGTTAACCTTAGGGCCAGATGGAGGTAGACAACCTCTCCAGGGTCTCCTGATTAAATCTCCACAACAATTTTTCTTCGATATGTTTTGACATTGTCAAATTCGATAGATCATCTACTAAGCGGGTAAATTTTCATGTTGCATAAAGATTAACTCTCAGAGAATACACATACTAGTGACCCATAATTATGTTTCTCACCTTAGACATGAAAATATTTAAAACAAAGACATAAGTATGCAAAAATATATATAACACGGATTCAAGTTTATCACATAACTATATAGGTATGTAAGTTTTATTTTTTTTTTTTTTTGTAGAGGAACATTAATTGAAAACTAGAGCACATATTTTATACCGTTTGTTGTAACCAAAAACATTTGGAGGCATTAACGCACACTAGTAAAAATAACAGAACTTTTATAAATCGAAAAAATAAATACATGAACAACCAACAATGTGATAGAGATATCAACAAACAGATGGGTCCAATTGTGGAATCTCAAGAGGCATCGGCTTGACTGGCGTCATCCCTAAGGGCCCGAAGACCTAAGAATGAGTGAAGGCTACATTCGCTGAGTCCGACAGCTCTGATATGCTCGCGATTCGTACAAATGACCTTCAGAACATAAAAAAGGTCACTCTATATGAGAAATGGGCACCAACGGTATTTAAAAAAAAAATCAAACTCCACCCACCCCATATTGAAACCATTTTATGGCAAAATTAAACCTAATGATGAAAATATATTTTATATACAATAAAGTTACTTAGACTTTAAAATACATCAAAATAACTTATATTTGAATGATGGTAGGTTACGATTTTGAGGTAAGCTCGACTGACACCTAAGCTTGTACAAATCATATAGAAGCACATGACAAAAAGATTAGAGTATACCACAAATTCAAAAGCACAAAATTAAAATATCGATTTTACCAAATACAAAAACGTTAACTTAGTTCTTGAACTTCGTTTGGAAAAGGAAATCCTTTTCGATACTTCGAGCAGAATGTGCACTTTTGTTTTAGCCCCTCAGTTGGTCTTTGATAAAAAAAAAACTTTCAATACAGTAGTAGTGATGATTTCAAGGATGATCGTCGGAGGCGACGACCTGAAAGTGAGAGAAGAAAGGTTTTTGAAGAAAATAAGTGATTGAGTTTGTGTGTATTATTTAGGTTTCAATTATTTTTCTGTGTGTTATTTTTGTAACCGATTATAGTATATAAATAATAAACCAAAGTACATTACTTTGCAATTATATTTGTATAGCATGAAAATTTTAGGGTACGTAAGTAAAAATTGTAGGTTTACGTAAACTTAGTGGAAGTATATAATATATTCATTACATAAACTCATCATTCCAGGGGCAAAATTGGTAGTAGGGAGCTATTTTTAAATATTTACAAAAGTAGAGAATGCAGTGGCTTTAAATAACCTGTAAAGACTTAATTTAATTGTATTTTATCTAACATGAATTTAAATCAAAGTGCCTCTTAAGAAAATTCATATCTCAATTTTAATTCAAATACAATATACATCCAAAATAGTTACTCACTCAATTCATATTGAGTTTAAATTCAATCTATACAAAACAAAGATATATACAACATATATGTATGTTATCTTATAAAAATTATTAATATAACTTGGCTCAAACAACTATTGTTAAAATATATTATTTTTTTTTAAAAAAAATTATAATTTAGAGATTTATAGGACTCTATCTTATAAAATGTATGCTTTATACTACAAAAAATATATTAAGTCCAGTCCGGATTAACCAAAAATAGGCCCAAAGCTCCACAAAACCAGCTCGGAGGAGAAGCAGCCCAGTCCGGATAAGAGCCAAATTGGCAGCCAAGCAGACAAGCCCAAAAATAGGCTATTTGGTCCAGCCAAAAGTCCTAAAACAGGCCCAATGACCCTAGTAAAGGAGAAGGAGACTTGCAATTACAGATAAAGGAAAGTAGAGGAGAAGGAGACTTACAATTACAGATAAAGGAAAGTAGAGGAGTGGGAAGGAATTGTTCCTAAAAATGGGGGAGTGTGGAGAAAATATTGGAAAATGCCTATATAAAGGCAAAAGGGGAGAGAGACAAATAAGAAAAACATTATTCCATTAACACACTTGCATAATTCAAATCTCATTCCTGCAATTTATTTACTTTCCCTGCATTATTATTTTTTTCCTATTCTCTTGCTAGCATTAATTGTCCAATTTAATTCAAGTTCTTCCTTAATTATTTTCTCTTATACGATTTTTCTTCTCCAACTTCTTCATATTTAGCATAGTAACACCTATATTATTTTTCCATTGATTCATTTTGATCACGAGACTTAGCCCGGATACTTCCTTGAGTAGGCGATGGAACCCGATTATTATCGATTTTGATAGGCCTAGATTTATTAAGCCGTCATCGACGAATTTCAGCGACAACAGATTGGCACACCCAATGGGACTCCGACAAGTCTCACATCTTTTTTGCAAGTAAGGAGTCACAAATTACCGTTGCCGGAAAAATCTACAATGTCGAAAGATAAGGAAACAGTCGGTGAAATTTCAGTGTCCTGTGCACCCGGAAAACTCATGCAAAATGAGTCCTCTACTCCTCCGGGGAGTGGAGAAAGGATGCTGACTATTCCTGCAAACATTCTTCAAAATCAGATCTGTAGGGAGATCCCAACGGCCTTCCACAAGTCGGCGTTGATACTCTCCCAATATCTCGCAGACGTTCTGAAACCGACTATCCAAAACAAAATCGCATGGGGAAGAGATGAGGAGTTGCACGATGGTAAAGCGCCAGCGGCCGGTCCCTGACATGATGAAAATGTACCTTCGACAAGGGTAACATACGGGGGCACGTCTGGATATCCTCGGACAATGCTCCAGTATGGTAATGTAACCATACTGACCAAAGGAAACAAAAACAGCAACCCCCCGGATGAGACAGTGGCTGAAGGACCTTGGCGGTCCTCGGAGAAGGCCATCTTAAAGCCGCCGCCACATCAGGGACATCTGGGGAACAACGGGTACTCGCCACCAGCCGCCCAATGAAAAAACAATCCTTTGTTCAGTGGCATGAGCGCACGCACATCGCCCGCAAGGGCGAACGGTGAAGAAAATGTCCCTGCCGGAGGAAAAATGGCTGACCCTTGGGGGTATGGCCGACCACAGCCTCAACACCTCCGGCCGCTCTTCCGGCTCCGAGGATGACTTGGGGGGCATCCACCCCACCTCCGAATCTGCCTTAAGGGGCAGCTTCTGCTCCTCCGGATCCCTCGGGCTCAGCTCCGTCGGCTGTAGCGGTGGCTTAGGGCTTGGGTGCACCAGCTCCGACCTTGCCGCCTCAAAAAGCTCCCATTGCTGGACCAGCCGCACAATAGCAGTGCAGACCTGCACAACAGGGTCCCCCGATCAATTTATGAAATTTCGTCACTCCACCGGTAGCTCTCCGCGGGTACCAGCTGAGTGGAATCGAGGACCTTCACCTCTGGCTCACCCTCCACAAGGCCATCAACAATACTTTCCTCGCGTCCAACCAGGCCCGGGACAGCCTGGAGGATACGCTGAAATTGCTACTCCGTCGCGACCGATTATTAATCCACAGGTCATCGAGGAAGCAATCCGGAGGCTGTATGGTGATCCTATCCAGCTTCCCGCTTGGCCGCATTATCAACGGCCGTTCTCGGTTCAGATTTCCATTGACCATCCGCTCCCCCGGAATGCATGGGTCTCAAAATTCACATTATTATCAGGTGAGGATTCGTGGTCCACCATTGAACAAATTGGCCGGTTCACAGCATAGTGCGGAGGAGATTTCAGAACCAATGATTGGTTCAAACTCCAACTATTCTCATTGTCCCTCACAGGGCCAGTATATATGTGGTATGCGTCTCTGCCGCTAAATTCGTGTAAGACGTGGGCAGATCTCGAAAGAGCGTTCCACGAACGCTTTTATATCCCACTGCCGAAGGTGACGGTCTCGGACCTGACCAACCTACGAGAAAAGCACAATGAACTTCTGGAACAGTTTCTAGAGATGTTCCACAGGGCCGAGGGGCTGTGCCAAGTTCGGATACCAGAAAATCAAGTGGTTAATATGACTATTGACAAATGACCCACCAGCTTTGGGAGAAGCTGGCTCTGCAGGAATAAAATGACCTTCGGCAGCTCGCAGGAAAAGCTGTCATGGCAGAATAGCTCCTCCGGGATTCTCAGACAGCTAAACAACATAAATTCAGAGGCGGAGCACATCTTTTCCAAGTCCAAGAGGATGAAATAGGCTGCCCAGAGGAGCCAGACGAAATGTTCCTGGAAGACATATCACAATTAAAGATGTATACTTGCCCAGCACTCAAAGTACCTCAGAGGAAGGAGGCCAATCCAAAAGTACATATACGCTTTCGACTTTTTGTTGAAGGGTAATCAACTCCGGTTTAAAGAAGGGCATAAAATGCCGTTTGAAGAGGAATTGGATGGAAAAGCCTATTGCAAATGGCATGGCTTGTTCGAACACTAGGTTAGGAGTTGTATCGCTTTCAGAAATGCGGTACAAAAGGCTATTAAGGAAGGCCGCCTACAGCTGACCGACAATCCAGAGATGGATATCGATGTGGAGCCATTTCCGGCTCAAATTAATGTTGTGGGTGCCTGTTTGGTAAGAAAAACTGACCCGCCTTGGGTGGCAGGTCAAATCAGGAGCAGGCTGTGCCAAAGAGGAACGTATTTGAACGGTTGGGGAGGTCCATAAAACCACCACGGAGGAGTTTGGTTTGGGATCGTCTTTCACCGCATAATACCATTGCCAAAGTTAGCTTCGAGAAAATGGTGAAGTGTGGCGGGTTACTTCAGTCGACCAAGCGGTGATAACTTCTCATGCTATGCAACGACCAGAAAGTCCGCCAAACAATGGGAAGTGGACGGAAAATCGTAAAAAGATCCCATAATTGACTAGGACCTAACGGCGGACACAACAACGTCAAATCTTGGCCGTAAGCTTTGCTGAATAGGGACATCAGCAGGAGCAGCCGTCAGGAGAGCAAGAGACAATTATAGGGGCTAAGGAAACATCTCAGGTGGAGAAATTACCTTCCTGGTGGAGAAGGCTATGAAAATGGAGGCTAAAACAAACTAGCACGAAGGACTGCGCCCCGTCAGAACAATAGTTTCATCCGAAGGAGCTGACGGCATCTGTCCCGAAGGACAAACTAGTTATCGGGGCCTTGGAGGACAACAAGACGTTGATTGCTAGTTTGGACATCATCGCGAATGACCAAGATCTGGAGCAGGCGCTGTGTTATGAAAAGGACTTTCAGGTAAACACTATTGGTTTTTTTCCCAGAGAGTTCATGGCTTTGGAAGTTTAGCCTTCTTATTTCCAAGGGGGCGTGTTAGTGGAGGAAACTAGCCTAGTTTTTCGAAAGTTATCCGAAAAACAAACATGACACCTGAAATCATTCTTCCTAATTGTCTATCTCAACGGTCGCACGATCAGCAAGGTTTTGGTGGACAGAGGGGCATCAGTCAATGTGATGGCCTTGTCCACACTCTGAAAAATTGGGAAGAACCGGGGAGATCTACCACCATGCGGACCATGGATTTTACGGGAAATATGCATTCAGCCGCCGGCGTATTAATGGCCAATGTGACGGTTGGAAGTCTTACCGACCGGATGGCCTTCTTTGTGATCGAAGGCAAACCGACGTACTCGGTCATCCTAGGGAGGGACTAGATTCACACTACTTAGTGTGTGCCATCCACCCTACATCAAAGAGTGATATTTTGGAATGGTAATCACATAGAGGTTCATGCAGCAGAGGTGGTTTATTATTCACCCAGTGTGTATCCACTTTCGATGATGTTGAAGGATGTAGATACATGGACATAATGTAATCTCACCATGAATGGGTTCGAAATCCACACAGAGGTTGACACATGGCTTATTCGCAAAAATATCTGTAATGCATGACGACCCGGAGGTATTACAGGACCTGGAAGGGCGGATTCTCGAGATGTATAATGTACATGGAGTAGTGGATCCGTCCCAGTTTGACTTCTTGAAAGGTAGGCAGATACTCTAGATCTGCCGCTAGCTCTGGAGAACCAAAACGAAGATGATTTTCCCTCGGCTATCCAAAGGGCTACCCCATTCTTTGAAGTGCAGGACCCTCTGGAGGAAATTAATCTCGGCGATGATACAGTATCCCAGATGACCAGGATTAGTTCTCTGCTGCCCCTGGACCAGAGACAACGACTTACGGAATTAATACGAGAATACCAAAATTGTTTCGCATGGGACTAGCACGAGATGCCGGATCTATTCAAAAATTTGGTTGAACATCGGCTACCTACCAAACCATTGTTGAAACCTCACAAACAGCGCCCACGACGGTTTAACCAGGAGTTGATGCCGAAGGTCAAAGAAGAAGTGGAAAAATTGCTTAAGGCGAATTTTATTCGTACTTGCTGATACTCGGAATGGATATCCAACATTGTACCCGTGGTGAAGAAAAATAGGAAGATCCGGGTGTGTATCAATTTTCGCAAGCTTAACTTGACGACACCCAAAGATAAGTACGTTATGCTGATCGCCGACATGCTTGTTAATTCAACGGCGGGGTATGAGATCTTGTCCTTTATGGATGGATACTCAGGTTACAATCAAATACACTAAGCGAAGGAGGATGCCCACAAAACAACATTTCAATGTCCGGGGGCGATCGGCATATTCGAGTGGATTGTAATGCCCTTCGGATTGAAGAACGCCGGAGCGACTTATCAAAAGGGCCATGAACACTATCTTCAACAATCTGATCGGCGAATGTATGGAGGTTTACATCAACGACGTTGTTGTCAAATCCAAATCTTTCGACCAGCACCTCACGGATCTCCGGAAAGCCTTCGCCTGAATGAGATGGCACAATTTGAAAATGAACCCGACAAAGTGCACCACACTTCCTAGGCTTTCTCGTCCATCAGAGAGGGATCAAAATTGACCAAAACAAGGCGAAAGCAGTCCAGGAGTTGGGACCACCACACAACCTCAAAGAATTGCAAAGCTTGATGGGCAAAATTAATATTTTGCGACGATTAATCGCCAATGCCGCCGGAAGGATGAAAACATTTTCCGTATTGCTACACGGGAGTTGGGAAATTTTTTATTTGGGAGTAACACAACAACCCATTTTGGAGCAGATCAAGGTGGCCCTTATATCACCACCGGTGCTAATGCCGCCAATCCCAGGGAAGGAGTTGAAATTTTACATTTCGGCAACGGAGGATACTAACGGCTGCCTCCTCGTACAAGATGATGAGTTGGGTCAAGAAAAAGCAATTTATTATCTCCTTAAGACTTTGAATATTGCTGAAATTCGTTATGCATGTATCGAGAAACTATGTTTATCTTTATATTATGCATGCACAAAGTTGGAATAATATTTGATCCCTGTCGAAACTAATGTGTTATGCAAAGTCGACTTGTTGAGATATTTTCTAAGCAGGCTGGTCTTCCGAGGCCGCTTAGTCAAATGGGCAATGAAACTAGCATCGTTCGCCTTAAGATATCAGCCCCTAAAAGTGGTGAATGGGCAGGCCATTGCCAATTGTTTGGCTTAACACCTCAGAATGATCGAGGCCGCCCCCACAGGATACATCTGACTGGAACCATGGTAAGTTACATTTGATGGTTTGAGCACCGGAGGAGGAGCAGGGGCTGGAGTTGTAATAACTAGTCCCCGAGGACAATTTTGGCTTTTCGCTCATCAGCTCCCGCATGGAATAACCAACAACCAGGTGGAGTATAAAACTCTCTTGATGGCGCTGTATTTTTTCGTTGTAAGACAAGCTAAAAATATTCTGATCCGGGGCGATTCCCAGTTTGTCATACGACAAGCATTGAAGGAACTTGTTGATGTATTTTTTCAACAATAAAAAATAAAATCCAAAAATAGGAAATTATCTTCGAATTTGATATATTTACCGTCTGAGATCAGGAATCTCTAAACACTGTACGGTACAGAAAATAAACTGGAAATTAAAATACTGGAAATTTAAATGATGATCCCCGAATCACTGACTTTGTCGTTGTTTGAAGATGATTGAAGATCCTTTGTCAGTTGCAAATCCCAATCCTTAAATACTCTTCAGAAACGGTACTGGAAACCGTCGCCCTGATGGTTACAACGCCTTTTTTTCAACCGTCTGCTAACTCTTCTTCTGCTGACACGTGCCCTCAGCCGACCAAATTATTACTCTCACTCGCTCTCAACAGTATCCGACCTCCACACCAACCGATTTGCCTATCCAACCACGAATCTTCCGACTTCTTGGACCGACCGCAGACCTTCCGCCTTGTTGGTCCGACCGCAAACCTTCCGACTTACTGGTCCAGCCGCAAACCTCCCGACTTGCAGACCACCCGACTTGTTGGTCCTCCCGACCTATAAACTGTCTGATCTGCAGACTTTTTGACCCGCGGACCTTCCGACCTGCGGACCTTCCGACCCGTAGACTTTTCGACCCGCAGACCTACAACCTGTGGACCTTCCGACCTACAGACCTTCCAACCTGTGGACCTTCCGACCCACAGACCTTCCGACCTGCGGACCTTCTGACCCGCTATTTCCTTAGAAATACGTCTATTTCACCTGATTTTCTCGCAACACCCCTTGATCAGTCCAACAAACCCAATTATAGGCCCATTTTTTCCTTTTAACTTGGGCTTTTTAACCTAATTATAAATTTCATACGTAACAACTTGCCCGCCGCCATCGGACTTTCAAACGTCATTCCTTAATCGCCGTTTGGAAGTTCGCAATATATCTATACAATACCTCTTTTGCGGAACCGTCTCTGCAACTGCGATCAGTTACTGTAACACATTCTGTGCCACCAAACTCTGCACCCTCATTATCAGCCTTCATCGTTTCTCAATCTTTGCAACTTAGAATCATGGCGAATCAATACATACCTGCACTTCCCTTCGAAGGATCAGTTCCTGAAACAACTTTTGTGGGGACAAAAATGCTTACTCCGACCATCCGCTCATATTGCACTACCCCTGAAGACTCCAATCAAATGAGAGAGGTCTTGGAGGCAAGAAATCTACTGGCTATCAACAATCCCAACTACAATGCTATCCGCCTCCATGATAGCATCAAAACTCATTTGACAAACCCCAAAGATCCCTACCGCACCTGGTACAAAAGGGTAGCAGAACACTTCCAGGATCAATGGAAAAATCAACACATCGACCAAGCCATATTTCTGTCTACACTCCCATGTCATCTACATGAGAAGCTTCTATTGGCGATGGCAACGTTCCGCCACCCTGAGATGTGCGCCTTCTTTCTTCCAACGGCCCCTATCGGCCCTAAACTCATGGATGTGGCCATGATCACACATCTGCCAATTGTGGGAGAAAACCCTGTAATGGGTGCCCTAGATGGGCAAGAGCCCAATGCAGACCATTTGGGCTGATCGCTGGCTGGTGTTAAGGAATGGAGCTGGACCAAGTTTTTAAATGACCAGCAAGGAGCAGACGGGACCCCTGTTACTGACCGGGAGCACACAACCTTCCTGCTCTTTTGGCTCTGTAAGTATGTTGTAGTGTTCCCTTCGAAATATGTTCTCCCTTCTCACCTTGATCTAGCCATACATATAGCTTTAGGTCGCTTCCTTTCGTTGGGCACCCTTTTCCTTGCCAATCTTTTTGAAGGACTGTCCAGGGTTAGCACCGGTCTTACAGATAAGGATGGTAAAAAATTAGATACTGCTGCATCAGGCCCTTTTTGGTTTTTAGAATTGTGGTTCCGTCTTTATTTCCCTGAAGCGTTTCAACTCGGCTACCCCCTGTTGCGCCACCACCTGACAAATCTCTAGGAATAGCCCTTAACCGACTTTGTTTAGGTCGCAACAACCTTCAAGCATCCGAGCCTATCATAACTGCCATTCTAGCCGATGATCGTAATAACTCCCATTTTTACATACATAGAAGGTATATCGGTTATGCGTTGACCTGTCTTGGCCATTCCATGTATCTTCACCTTTGTCCGACCCAGACCCACTTCCTCATCCTACTTATTCCTTCTCCTGGGATGCTGCTCTTAAGCCCAGGTCCTTATTTGTCAGTAAGAAAATCGATAAGAAGGGTCACAAAGCATTTTATACCTTCAGTTATCAGCCTCTGTTTTTGGCACGCCAATTTGGATGCCAGCAAGGCTTGCCTAGTCCCATCGCCCATCCATATTTAATAATTCAAAGTCCGGATGGGAGAGTCATTCCTGAATTGATCGCTCCTTATGTATCCCAGCTTGCCAGTTATATAACTTCCAACTCCTACATTCCTTTCCGAACCTCTTCAGCTTCAGTCGAATCCTTTCGTGAATGGTGGTCGGTTACTTGGGCTTTAATTTCCCCTGACAAGGATCGTTTGTTGGGCACTCTCCTTCCCCCACCTACGTTGACATTAGGGACGACCCCATTAACCAATACCCGAAGGAAATTGGTCACTCAAGGCACTGGATCGGGCACTCCACAGAGGGAAAGAAGAGCTTCTCAGACTCAAGCTATTCCCTTTTCTGGAGACAGTCAACCGATGTTGATAGACCGCCCATCAGGTCGGGCCCCCATAAAGACCCGACCTCGTCCAGGTATATTCCCATATTCCTAACTCAATCTGATTCTTTCCTTTCCATGTTATTAATCCTTATTATTATTATTTTTTATATATATTTAGGTCCAACTTCGGCCAGGGCGATCGTCCGACCCGCTTCAAACTCAAACAAATCAACAGAACCACCAACCGACCAACTTCACGAACCTGAACCCCCGACCAAACGATAGGCCCCAGTGAGAGCGCCTTCAGCAGCCGAACTATCAACAACCAGGGCCTCACCCCACAGCGAGGCGACTGCTTCAGAGATGGGCAAGTTACCTTATGTCACCTCAGAAGACAGAAATGTCTCTGATGCAGCCGCCCATATAGCTCCCGACAAACAAGCTGCAGCTGCCCTAAACGTACCCGACCAAGGAGCAGCCGACTTAGGGGCAGCCGACCTGGAGGTACCCGACCTGGGGGCAGCCGACCTAGAGGCAGCCGACCCAAGGGCAGCAAACCCTCCTCCAAAAGCAGACAGACAGGAAGAAGAACCTGTACCTGTTCAACCGAGGGGACTCTTACAAGAGTTACAAGAAATTCCCTCCTCTGACTCAGAGACCTCAGTTAACCTGGTAAACACTTGAGATTCCTTCTTCCAAATTACAAGCTAGTGTGAACATGATCTTTAGCACACTATATCTCCATCATTCAGGGACCCATATCTATACCATAGCGCCCATTTGAAGCAGCAGACGAGTCGGTCATCGCAATAACAGCCGCCCAGCCTGCCAGACCTATAACGCTCTTGGCGCCTTCCGCGACCACGATCCGTCCAGAAGTAAGTACAACTTCCACAATCAATTCTCAATATATGTGCTTCATGTAATCTGAAATAAACATCCTTTTTTCCAGGGATGTCCTGATCTAGCCTTCTTGTCGGCTGTTCCAATCCGACGGATGCCCGAACTATAATCGCGCAGGTGGTTGATCAACCTTTCCTCGACCTGAGATCAGACTTGTTTGACGGTCTCTTTCAAACCATTGGTGGTCTTTTATTTCAAGTGCCTTCAGAGTCGGCTGCTACCTCCCTTCTTCACCAACTGATGGAGCGACTATCCAAACTCCGAAATGAAGTTTTGTTCACTCAACTTCTGACAACTGAAGCGCCTTTGCCCGACTTGGATCAAAAAAGTCTGGAGGTTTCCTTGACTAAAACCAAGGAATCCATTCAACAAGCGATTGGAAGACTGGACGGCCTTTCTAATGCCAAGACACAAATAGAAGAATCAATCCAACAAAAAGAGGCAGAACTGAGACCACTTCATCAAGAAAGGTCTATTCTGGAAGGCCACATAAACGACGAGCAATGCCTGATTGATCGGTACAAGAAAAATGCAGCCGACCTGGACCAAGAAATAAAGATTCACGCCCGATCCCAACTTATAAGGCAATATCAGTCGGCTGCCAATAACAAGCGACTCTCTAGGATGGAAGATAAATGGTCCCAGATTAAAATTGCTTTAGGATCCGTTCAGTAAACTTTTGGAAACTTTGACTTGGTAAATAAATTTTTGTCCTATTGTTAAGGATCACTTTCCAAATTTCCGACCCTCTGGGGAACCAATCAATTCATCTCCCTTATAAACACTTGCATTCCTCGCCACTCAACAAACAAACGTTGAATCACCAATTGGACCTTGAGCAAGCCTGCAAATAAAGATTAGCATGCCACACAATCGTCCTCACGTTCCTGTAAACAATTGGCAAGGTGTTATTCAACCTTTTTTCGTGGGTAATCATCCAGTTGGAGGCCATGCCGAGGACCTGTTAAGCATACTCAAACAATAAGATTTCAAATTCAGATTTTCCCAACGAGGCAGAAAAACCATTCATCGTGTTATTCGCCTGATGGAAAACGTATTAGAAGGATATGAAACTCTTCGGGATATTCAAAATCGTCTTCCCAACATTGATCATCACATGGATTTGATTGAACACCATGTGACAGCCATACTCCCAAACCTTGGCTGGGATCATACCTTCTCCAATCAGCGCATAGTCTTTTCAAGATTACGCACTCTTGTTGATCGTGAACGCCAAGCCGTGATAGACATGAAAGCTCGCTCCGACTATGATCTTGAGAAGATGCAAGATCAGTGGGAGAAGTACCGATCTAGCTTAGAGGACCTTATTGATGAAGAACCAGAATTAATCCCTAATCACTGGAATAAAGATTCTGACTCAGAAGAAAGTAATCCCCTGCACGACTCAACATCTGATAATGAATGAACCCTTGTTAGGTCCGAACCCTTGGCAAATAGGTTCTGAATAAAATTACTGTTTCATGCTTTATTGTTATCTGAAAAGGCAGGAAAATACCTCTACAGATATTTAGCATTAATACAGTCATGTACCTTTTTACCTTCTTGATTTATAATAATAAATGCACCATTTTCGATCTCCTTTTGAACTATGAATGGTCCCTCCCAATTCGGAGACCACTTTCCTAATTGATCAATGTTCTTATATGTGGGAAGGATAGTCTTCCAGACCAGATCTCCTTCTTTGAATGTTCTGTAAAAAACTTTCTTTCCATAAATCTTAGCCCTGATTTCACCCTACTTCACAATTTGATCAATTGCGTGGAGTCGATTGACATCCAAATCTTCCAACTGCTGTAACATAATTTGTTGATATTCCTCAGTAAACTCATCCGTGATAAAGCTTGTACGTCCAGATGAAACTTAAACTTCGGCTGGCAACACAACATCTTGTCCAAAGGTGAGTTGATATGGTGAAAACCCTGTGGCAGAATTTCTGTTATTTCTATGCGCCCATAAGGCTCGAGATAACAACAAATGGCATTTCCTTGGGTTTCCTTCAATCGTTTTCTTAATAGTCCCAATGATGATCTTGTTAGCGGCATCCGCCTGCCCATTAGCTTGGGGATAATAAGGCGAAGAATGATTCAGACGAATACCAAACTCTGCCAAGAAGCTTAAAAACTTCCCCCAGTAAAGACCAGACCTTGGTCAGTTGTTACTGAATGAGGAATACCATACCTATATACTATATGATTCAACACAGAATCTATCACTTCCTTTTGGTCCACATTTTTCAAAGCAACCGCCTCCACCCATTTGGTGAAATAATCTGTTGCAACCAGAATAAAACAATGATTTTTGAACGAGGGGGATGAATTTTACCAATGATATCCATAGCCCAAGATTTAAAGGGCCATGGTTTTACCATAGTTTGTAACTCTGTGACTGGTAAGTGATTCAACTGCCCATGCCTCTGACATTCTTGGCAACCTTTGGCGAATTGTATGCAATCTTCAAAAATCTTTGGCCAAAAGAAACCCAACCGATGAATAGCCGATCTCATATTCAAACCTGCTTGATGAGCTCCACAGATCCCACTGTGTACTTCTATCATCACCTCCAAAGCCTGTTTGGACCCCAAACATTTCAGTAGTAACCCCTCGAATGTCCTTTTATATAGTACTCCTTTTACTAATTGGAATCGCAAAGCTTTCAGTCGAATTCCAATCGGTACATTTGCTCCTGGATCTTGTAGATACATGACAAGTTCTGTCCTCCAATCGGTTCCCGTCTCTGTCTCAGGACCGACCTCTGCGCATATATCCTTTGGGATTCCCTTGCAAGCTTTTTGAGCTAATTCATCCGTAAATTGATTTTCCTTTCTAAGGATGAACTCAATTATTACTTCGGAGATCTTTGATAGCAACCGACCTACCACATCCCTGTATTTGCGTAGATGAGGATAATTGCAAACATAGTGTTTGTTTACTTGGTTAATTACCAACTGAGAATCCCCTTTTATGATAACTGACTGAACTTTCCTGGCTATTAAAGCTTCAAATCCCAAGATTAAAGCCTCATATTCTGCTGAATTATGGGTCATAGCTTCTAATTGGAACTGCAATTTGACCTTTTGAACATCCGGTCCTTCCAACAGAACACCTGCACCGGACTTGTCTCCTGAAGTAGAACCATCAAAAAACATTAACCAATTTCGGGTGCTTACATAAGATACACACTCAGTCGGTTCCTGCTCATGACCTGCGAAGTCTGCCAAAAAATCTGCTACTGCTTGGCCTTTGACCGCCCTCAAACGGGAATGATACAAATCAAAAGGCGCTAATTTAATGGCCCACTTCATAAGTCTGCCCTGCATCGTAGGTCTCTGCAAAATTAATTTGATGAGATCAATCTTCGAAATAACCTCAATTCTTCTGGGCAACATATAATGTTCAAGTTTGGTGCATGCAAACACCAACGAATAACACATCTTTTCTGGCATGGTGTATAATTTAATTCTGGTCCTGTGAGAGTCTTGCTCAAATAATAAATTGCCCTTTCCTTTCCATCATCTCCATCTTGTGCTAATAAGCAACTGACCACTTCATACGTATTTGCCAAATAAAGTTTGAGGGGCCGACCTTCCTTGGAAGGCATCAACACAGGTGGTTGAGCCAATGCTTGCTTTATAGGTTCTAAAGCTGTCTGTTGGTCTAGTCCTCACTAAAAAACAATTTCTCCTGCCTTCAATAATTTAGTGATGGGTCTGACCTTGCCAGCAACGTTGGAGATGAATCGTCTGAGATAATTTACGTTCCCCGAAAGACTTTGTATTTCCTTAACCGTCTTCGGAGGTCGGCTGGCAAGAATTGCTTTGGCTTTATTAGCATCGATCTAAATTCCCCTCTCATGGACCAAAAATCCCAAAAAGCTCCCAGCTGAGATACCAAAAGCACACTTAGTCGGATTCATCTTCAACTTGTACTTCTTCATCCGACTGAAAGCATCTTTAAGGTCTTTCAAATGTTCCTCAAAACTGAAAGATTTGACGATGACATCATCTATATATACCTCCATAGACTTTCCAATGAGATCATGAAAAATTGAATTCATGGCCCTCTGATAAGTCGCCCCAACATTCTTTAAACCAAAAGGCATAACTGTCCACTCATAAATACCCAAAGCTCCTGGACATCTAAATGTTGTCTTGTGAATGTCTTCCTCTGGCAAAAAGATTTGGTTATATCCTGCATAACCATCCATCAAACTGAGAATTTTGTGTCCTGCTGCTGAGTCAATTAGCATGCCGGCCATAGGCATCGCATACTCATCTTTAGGAGTGGCCATATTATGATCTCTAAAATCGATGCATATCCTGATCTTACCATTCTTTTTAACCACTGGCACAATATTGGCCAACCAATCTGCATAACGACAAGGTCGGATGAAACCTACTTTAAGAAGCTTCTGAATTTCTTCTTTGATCTGGGGCATCAAATCGGGACTCATACGTCTTGGAGATTGTTTGTAAGGCTTAAAATCCTTTTTAATGGGCAATCGATGTTCTATCAGACTTCGCTCTAAACCAGGCATTTCTGAATAATCCCAAGCTAACCAATCAATATTGTTTATTATAACGTCGAGCATAAATTTTTGTTGCTCTTCAGACAAGTAACCACTCATCCTGATTATTTTTGGAACCAAGTCGGTTCCTAAGTTAAATTCCAGCAAAGGATCTTGTGCTGAAAAAGCTGGCTCTATTTTCTCTAATAAATCAGGCCAACGAAATTGCTCATCTTCTTGGAAATGAACATCATGAATTTTTATTTTTTCTACTTTTTCCAAAAGCTGGTCTAAATAATACTGATTGATTAATACACTACAATCTTGTAAATTTGCACATTCCATAAGAAATATATTATTGAAAATGGGTTTGGCTTCCTCAAGAGCCATATAGTACAACTATTCTTTTAAAAGAACATTGAATTCTGGCCGATGAATTTAAAACCCTTCTTTGGGTATTCATTAGCCATAAAAAACTGAGACATTGGAGGTACATGACCAGAATAAAAAACTGATTCTTCAACTTGTTCTGATGCTCCAAACGGGTTGTCATTTGCTTCCATTTTGAAGACCTGATTGCCTTCCCAGAACATTAATTGTTGATGCAGTGTTGATGGCACACATTTAGATGCATGAATCCAGTCTCGTCCAAGTAGGATTGAGTATGTAGTATCTGCATCCACCACAAAGAAAACAGAAGAAATCTTTTTAGGACCGACTTCAGTTGAGGCAACCATCATGCCTTCTGGTCTGGTCGGCTGCCCTGTAAAGCTAGTCATCTCAAAATCCACAGGAGATAGATCGTGAATTCCCTTCCCTAACTTCTTGAGAGTCTTTAATGGCATCACATTGAAGACGGCTCCGTTGTCTATAAAAACCTTTGTGATTGGTTTCCCACAAATATGAGCATTAACGTATAGAGGCTTTAAATGAGACGCTGTGCCTTCTGAAATGGGAGGGAAAGCTATTGGAGGAACCTCTGACTGAAAATCAGGATCTGAAATCTTTGCCCATTCCGGTTCTTCTATAAAATCATCCACCAAACTTTCCCACAAAGGTTCTTCTTCAACCCAGTTAATTCATGTCCTTCGGCAAGGGACACGTGGCCCTAATCGAGATTTGACAGACCTTGAACCGGTCTCTTGAATTTTGTCTCTGGTTTCAGTTTCAGGTTGAACTGTCAGAGATTCCAAACAAAATTCCTCCAGAGATGGATTAATGTTAATCCTTTCGCAATACTGACATCTGAAACCCTCAACTCTTTCATCTAACACGCTTTTACCCTTTTTTTTGTATGGACCGACCTTCCTCATTGCAATTAACAGTACCTCGTATGCTAGTCGGCTGCTTTGACGAAGCGACCCCTATGGACCGACCTTCTGCCGTACCATTCGGCTGCTCAAACGAAACGACCCTGATGGACCGACCTCTTTCAGTATACTTAGCAGCGCCTCGGCTGTCGTTCGGTTGCTTTGATGAGACGACCCGTATAGACCGACTTTATTCCGGAGAATTAATAACACCTTGCATGTCGTTCGGCTGCTTCGATGAAGAGACCTTATCCCTGTATCTCGCAGCATACCTGCGCTTGGCGTTTCGGATCTGAGTATGATTCATGCCTGGGAAGCGAGGATCCACATCAATTGGTAAAGGTTTCTTATTTCGAGTCCATTTGCTTCCGACCGAACCCGTCCTCCTAGTCGGGTGGTCCCGAACCAAAGCTTGCTCCTTTAATTCCACATTAAAAGAACCATCTTGGTTATCCTATTTTTCAGCCACTATTTTTTCACAGACCTTGAGTTTTTCTTCTGGTCGGCCACTGTTTGATGAATTCCCTTTTTCTGATCTAGAACTTGGTTGTATATTAATCATTGCTGTGGTTACTTTTGGAAATAGTTATTGCTCTACTCCCAAAGTAATATATTTGAGCCGACCTGCTTTAATAGCCTTTTGGATCTCATTTCGAAAATGAGCGCATTGACTTGTATTATGTGTGAAAGAGTTATGTCACTTACAGTATGGCCTCCCTTTGATTTCTTCCTTAGTAGCCAACCTTTGCCCCTTTGGAATTCGGATCTGACCATCAGTTAGCAAAAAACCAAAAATTTCATCGGCCTTTGAATTGTCAAAGGTCGGTTGCTCTTTTCCTTCAGTTCCTGGCGCTGACTTTAACTTAGAGCACACGTAAGGCTTTCCTGAAATGATTTCGGCCGCCATTTCTTCTGTTTGATCATAATTAAAGTCATATGCTTCTATTTCCATACTTGCCATATGCTGAAATTTATTACGTCTGAAATTCTGATCCTTTTCTCTAAAAAGAGACTCTGAACGTCTAGCCTTGGAAGCAAGACTTGCCAGATCTTCCACAACATGAGCAGTGAGCGCCTCTCTTAGGCGACCATGCATATTTTTGACCACTAAATTGGTCATTTCTTTTTCATTGATTAAGGTAGGACAACGTCCTTTCATCAAGCGCACCCTTTCGATAAACTGTGAGGCTGACTCTTCTGGATATTGCTTCAATTCTAATAAATCGGCAAGAGAAACGGTTGGTAAAGGATTGAAGAATCTAGCATGGAACGCCATTTCGAATCCTTCCCAAGTTTGTATTTGCCCAGGTGGCAGGTTTACATACCATGAGAAAGCTGTTCTGGTGAGAGATAACCCAAATAATTGCAGTTTATTATTTCCAACTTCCCCTAATTGTGCTGTAAAGCGACCCACATGCTCTATGGTGGAGGATCCATCTTCCCCTGAAAAACCATGGAAATCAGGTGGTCGATAATTCCTTGGCAGTGGATAGTCGTTAATGATCCTTTCGGGGAAAGGCGTTTGATATGCAGGGCGGTTGGCCATCTGAGGATTCAGGCCGAAATGCACTCTCAAAACTTGCGCAATCTCTTCAGGATCCACACGAGGGTGTTGTTGATCAGGGATGAAGATGGGATCTTGTATATGTGCTCCTTGCCTCTCTTCTCTGACAACGTTTGGTTGCAGATTGTCAACTCTTGGTCCCAAAGGAACATTATTAGGAAAAGTTAAAGGAGTCTTTCCCCTATCTGTTCGGTTGAAATTCGTAGCGCTTGGCAATGTACTGTCAACATATGATGGTCCTGCGAAATATGCTTGCATTCTTGATGGTGATATCCCTAGTGGCGTCTGAGTGGGTTGGAGGGTAACCCTTGACAAAGCTTGAACTAACATGTTCTGCACGAGATTTTGTTGCTCACACAACATGATGTTCTGTTGTTCGCGCAACATATTTTGCATCGCCGAAGTTTGCTGATTGTTCAATTGTTGAACATAAGACAACCAATTGGTAGGTGGTTGGGGAATCTCCCCTGGATTTGGCATGACGGGTGGTGAAACATTTTTTCCCACCGGTAGTGATGATGATTGAGGTTGTGAGCCTGCCATATCGATCTTTCTGATGATTCGGCCAGACCTTAGTCGTATGAAATTCTCTGTTGATGTAGGATCAGCAATCTTGTCTTTCTCCCACTGTGGTCGCCAATTTGTTGATGTATTTTTTCAACAATAAAAAGTAAAATCCAAAAATAGGAAATTATCTTCGAATTTGATATATTTAGCATCTGAGATTAGAAATCGCTAAACAGTGTATGGTACAGAAAATAAACTGGAAATTAAAATACTAGAAATTTAAATGATGATCCCTGAATGACTGACTTTGTCGTTATTTGAAGATGATTGAAGATCCTTTGTCAGTTACAAATCTCAATCATTAAATACTCTTCAGAAACGGTACTGGAAAGCGTTGCCCGAATGGTTACAACGCCTCTTTTTCAACCGTCTGCTAACTCTTCGTTTGCTGACACGTGCCCTCAACCGACCAAATTATTACTCTCACTCACTCTCAACAGTATCCGACCTCCACACCAACCGATTTGCCTATCCAACCACGAATCTTCCGACTTCTTGGACCGACCGCAGACCTTCCGCCTTGTTGGTCCGACCACAAACCTTCCGACTTATTGGTCCAGCCGCAAATCTCCCGACTTACAGACCACCCGACTTGTTGGTCCTCCCGACCTGTAAACTGTCCGATCTACGGACTTTTCGACCCGCGGACCTTCCGACCTGCAGACCTTCCAACCCGTAGACTTTTCGACCCGTGGACCTTCTGACCTGTGGACCTTCCGACCCACAGACCTTCCAACCTGCGGACCTTTCGACCCGCTATTTCCTTAGAAATATATCTATTTCACCTGATTTTCTCGCAACACTCCTTAATCAGTCCAACAAACCCAATTATAGGCCCATTTTTTTCTTTTAACTTGGACTTTTTAACCTAATTATAAATTTCATACGTAACAGAACTTAAATGCAAATACCTGCGACTCCAGAAACTCCTCTTGGAGGTGCACGACCTGCTCCAACAGCTTACAGAGGTGATACTAGACGACATCCCCCGTGAGGAGAATTCGGAAGCAAGCAACCTTGCTCAATGGGCATCCTGGTATCGAGCGGCGGAACCAGCCACTAAATTTGAATGCTTAAATACCAACAGGGTTGTAGATTGGCGCACGGAGCTCCTCGAGGCACTGCCAAACCCCGGAAAAGTTGGTTCGAGACACATGCGGGATATTTTCTGAAATATACGTGCATTGATGGTGAACTCTATCACCGATGAACTCATGGAACATTGGCGCGATGGTTGGGGCGAGATGAAGCGATGAAAGTGATGGCCAAAGTACACGAGGGAATCATAGGTACACACAGGGCTGGCCCGATTATGAGATGGACTATCCTCCGGTATGGATACTTCTAACCCCAGATCTCGCAGGATTGTATCGATTATGCCCGGGGATGTCCTTCATGCCAATGCCATGGCCCTTTACAACGCACCCCGACCAAGGAACTTCATTCAATCCTCAATCGTGGCCCTTTCGAGGATGGGCAATGGACATCATTGGTAAAATCCATCAGCCATCATAAAAGGGACATGTATTCATTCTCGTGGCCACCAATTATTTTACGAAATGGGTAGAGGTTGTCCCGTTGGTCCAGGTACAGCTGGATCATTTTATTCAATTCATCAAGAATAATATTATTCACCGTTCGGCATACCAAAGACCATTACGACCGGCTGAGGGATAGTGTTCACTAACGGGAAGCATCTAAAGCCTTTTTATCCATCATTTTGGGATCTCGAAGAATGTCTCACTCAACAACAGCCCAGAACAGCTCCTGGCGATGCTCAAAACATATGATTCCAACCAGCAAAGTAGGATATCACGGAGGATCGGACCTCTGTATCTAGCAGGTCATCAGACAGGTCAATCGAGGTACTACGGATGAGGCCATTTGAGAAGATATAAGGATTTTCTCTCACTAGGAACGAAGGAAATGGTCCTTTCTTCCACTGGAGAAGAAAAGAATGATGACGGTGGTGTGGAAGCTAGTGAAAAAACTTCTCTGGGCAACGCATACGGAAGTGTTTGTTTGGAAAATATCAACACATCAACCAAAATAATTTTGGACTGCAAAAGACACTTTCGTCAAAAATATTCTTGTGGGGGGGGGGCATTTGTTATCCGAAAAAAAAATAATTTTAAGTCCAGCCCGGATAAACTAGAAACAGGCCAAAGCTCAACAAAATCGGCCCGGAGGAGAAGCAACCAAGTCCAAATGAAAGCCAAATTGGTAGCCCAAGCAAATAGGCTTAAAAAGTTTGCTGTTCAGTCCAGCCAGAAGCCATAAAACAGGCCCAATAACCCTAGTAGGACCAAGCGCGAAGGAGTCTTACAACTACGGATAAAGGAAAGTGGAGGAGTGAAAAAGAGTTGTTCCTAAGGTGGAGAAAATCTTTGGAAATGCCTATAAAAAGGCAAAAGGGAAGAGAGATAAACAAGAAAAAGAAACATCACCCGATCAACACACCTGCATAATTCAAATCTCATTCCTGCAATTTATTTCATGTCCTTGCATTATTATTTTTTTCATATTCTATTGCTAGTATTAATTGTCCAATTTAATTCAAGTTCTTCCTTAATTATTTTTTCTTCTACGTTTTTTTTTTTCTCTGTCTTCTTCATACTTCAACATAGCAATGCCTATATTATTTTTCCATCGATTCATTTTGATCACGAGACTTACCCCGGATACTTTCTTGAGTAGGCCGAGGAACCTGATTATTGTCGATTTCGACAGGCCTAGATTTATTAGGCCGTCATCGACGAATTTCAGCGACAATAGTATGAATTTAGGCTTAATCATATGCATATAAATCAGCTATTTGCAACCACACAAAGAAACCTTTCGGTCATTCGAATTCCTGCCAATAACATCTTTTCAAATCCTTACATAATACTATCTTTCGTAACTCAGATGATAGCATTCGGCCAACTACTGTATAAGAATCGTCCATAATTTTATGTTGACAGTTTTTAATTTGAGTCACTACCAAACAAAGGGGCTTTCATTACGAAAGGAAGATTCGTATTGAGTGGAACTATAAGGATTTATGGATCTACTTTCACAACTTTCACGTATGGCTTCCAAAATTAAATAATTATTACTTAAACTAAACCTTATTTTGTTTGTAATTGCAGCTCATGCGCCACCCCCAAAGCATATCGACCGGTTCCTTTATGTTTTGTCTCTATTTGCATTATCAATTGCATGTCGTGGATGTGTTTGGATGGTAGGTTCTTATGGCTATGTGAAATACCTATGGAATAGATGCATAGACATTTGGATGTATCTTTTGTGTGGTAAGAATTGTTGCTATGGATTGATGGATCTCCCCACTTGCTTATTACTAGTTTGGATGTTTGAAATGCTTGTGTTTGACGGAGCATAATGTCGAAGTGGAGATGTTGCTAGCCTTGTTCGATTGGTCAATTTACTTTGTTATTTGCTGGAGGACATCGACTAGTAAATACTGTTATGTTAATATCCTATGTTGGGATTTTCTTATAGTGTTTATTGTTTGCAATTATGGCCGATCGTAATATTTATAGCATGGTTGTATAAGAAAGATCACAACAGGTTTATTTGTTACGCACAAATTCAACTGTTCCAAACACTACAAGAAAAGAGCAAATTACTCACGGAAATTATTCACGGAATTATTTCCATGAGTAATATGTCTTGGTTACTCATGAAATTACTTACGAAAATAATTTTGTGAGTAATTAGGAACAAAATTACTTACAAAATTTCTCACATGAGTAATTAGGGATGAAATTACAAACGGAAATTCATTCCGTGTATAATACATACGGAATAAAACATTTACTCACGTAATTATTCACAAAATATAGCTTTGTGAGTAATTAACGATGGAATAACCCATGGAATTAAATTCCGTGAGTAATTATTTTTTAATATATTTTTTATTTTCCTTTTCTTAAATTTAAATATTATTTAAAAATAATTAATTTCAATTTTAATTTTATTTAGATATATATTTATTATTTATTTATTTTTTAAAAATTATTAAATAATAATTAATTAGTTAAATTATCACTCTATATAAAAATAATTAAAATAATAATTTTAAATTACAAATTAATTATTAAAAATATTAATGTATTAAATAATAATATAATTTAAATTAAATATAATTATTTAATCAAATTTATAAAATTTAAAATATAAATATTTAATAAATATTTATTTTTATTAATGTTAATATTATTTTAATTTTATAAAAAATTACTACTATAATAATAAGTCTGTTGTGCTTCTTCGCCACCTTCCTTTGGAACCGGTAGGTTATAGTTCGGTTCAATTACAGTTCTGGTTCAAACCGGAACTTGAGTTTGAAACGGGCTATTCTTCAAAGCTGATGAACAAGTCTTAACCTACCCGTTCTCAATCTTCGCGTGCTATACATCATTCTAGACTGCTGCGGTTAATTTTTGGCATTTGATAGCGACGGTGGTGGTGGTGCTTTGAACGCCAGGCAACAGTCTTCGGTGGCAATGGCTCTTAGATTCTATCTGGAAGCACCACCGATGAGTGAAAGATATATATATAATAGTTTTTATATTATTTAATGGTTGATCAACCTAAACCTCCTTCACACTCGCTTTCATGGCTTTTTCTGCAGATTTTAATTTCTAATCTCTCCTCGTTCATCTGATTTGTTCTTGCTGCTAATTTCCACTGCGCATTTTTTTAATTCAGAGTAAGTAGGTTTTCTAGATTATTTATTTATTTACTTTTCTAAATTTGTGTTTTGTGGATTATGTTTGTTAAAATATTGCTTGGACTAGTTCTTGGCCTTAGCTAGACACCTCTAGATTGGCTCTGTTACTTAATCTAACACTAGGCTGAAATTGTTATGTTGTTATACACTTAAAGATTGAATGTGAGCTATTCAAAACTACTGTTTCTGGAATTACTCGCATTGGATGTAATTCCTTGTAATGACAGTCATGGTACCCCAATGAATCCTCCTGCTAGGTGGTGGTAATAGTCGTAGTCGAATGATATGGACAATGTAGGATTGCTTCCATAAACAAAGAGAATTGTAATGTGATCTTGTTCATTTCCACTACTTTCTGAAACATAGTTGACAGTCTATCCAGGGGCTGTCCACCGTGCAATACTCGATGTTTTAGACATTTAGGCCTTAGGTTCTACTTGTAAATATGATCTTATCCTGCAAATAGGTTGTTGATGTTATACCTAGTGGAGATGGGGCTCTGGTGTTGTTCACCACTTCGTGCATTTTCTTGGCCTTTTAGTGTCCGGTCAAATTCTGAGATTTTATTTTCTAATATATCCATTGAATTTGAGGATTAAAGAATGGATAACAATGGTGAGGTTCTCTGAGATCACCTATCTGCATAAGTTTGTACAGTTTTTAGTTGATGTATAGCTTACTTCTTAACAAGTGTGCTGTTATTTTACTTTTGTTGGGTCGTAGGTTTTTAGATGTCTTGAGGAACAGGATCGTGATCTCACCACTAACCCAATTATGTGAGATTGCAAGACAGACATGATCGTGTGAGTATGTTAGCCACATGGTGTACCTTGGTATCGTAGTTTAAATTGGCGGGCATAACTGATATTCTAAAACCTTTTGAGATGTTGAGAGGAAGTTTCACCAAAAATTAGGATGATTTAAGAGGGCAATGACTTGTGCCCTTACAGGGGAATCAAGTGTGAGCTTGTGTTTTTAACTACAATTGTACAGCAAATAGGAGGTGCACAACTTCCTCTTCGACATTGAAAAATATTTCGAAAGCGCAGGCATCTCTGTTGAAGAAAAATATTTACATATCCTTTTACAACATTTCTCCTTCGTAGGTGCTATGTTGCAAAAAGTTTGTTAGTTTGTGATATGAATCCAAAATTATGGAATTCAATAGAAAGTGTTGATCAAGTCTTACGGGTGGGGTATGGAAAAGGTCTAGACTTTAATTTTACATCTCATTATGCTTTAATTTGCTCCCATTTGCTTTATACAGAGCTTAGGCTTTAGCTGTTCTAGAGCAGTAGTAACAATTCCATGGCAAGAATTCAGATCTGTTTCAAGAAAAGATTTTTCAAAAGCCTTAATTCACCTATACTACTGACTGCCCTTTGCCTTAATTTCATTCGACTCAATCTTTAATTTGCCTTTTTCTCATCTTTCTTAAGGAAGCTCTGATGATACGCAACACCTTTTTTAAGGGTTTCTTTGAATAAAAGTGACTGCTCTGTTAGCAATATTGGATCTTGTAGTATATCTTCAAAAAAATTTAAAAAAAGGGAAAGTGACATCTCCCCCGAAAATCAGTGAAAAAAAATGTAAAGGAAGAAAAAAATCATTTGATAATAATGAAGTAGTGATGAGGAGAGAGAGGGAGAAGGAAAGAGAGAGAATGGTAGTGAGATAGTGATCTATGTATGTATCTAGGCAGAAACATTGAAAATACAAATGAAATGGTGAGCTAAGTAGCCAAAGTGATGAAGATAATTAATGTCTGGCCACTAATTTTGTTTTACTGGTTGTCTGTATTTTGTGTTCTCCTTCAGCCTCGAAGAAACGACAGAGAGTCCCCTCTGCTTACAAAATAAAGCATTAAAGATTAGAAATTAAATAATACAGGGATGGGTTATCTTCTTGCCCGTTTTTGTTTTTCTCCTCTGCTGCTGCTCATGATTGCACGGATTTAGGTTTTTAGAGAGAGTGTGGATGTGTTTTCTCTTTGGTTTATGTTGTTGGAGTTTTCTGTCTACTGTGTTTTTATTTTTTTATCACTTTCCCAAAAGTGCCACATCTGCTCACTTCGATGATTCTGTTTCCATCACTTGTTTGATACCAGAGGTTTAGGAAGTAGCTGTTTGGGTTGAGGAAGTAATTGCTGTTTGTTCATCTTTTATTTACTTCTTATTGTTGTTATGATATAAATTATTAATAAACAGATAATTTTAAATAATATTTTTAAAAAATATTGATATATTGTAAAATGATATAAATTATAATAAAATATAAGTAAAAGTTAATTTTATAACAAAAAAAAAATTAAAATTAAATACATATATAAAAAATAAACAAATAGGCCTTTATGTTGTGTATGTAGGCGTATCTTTTGTCTTAGTTTTGTTATTTGCATTCTAGGTTTTGTAAGTTTGGATTTTGGTCATTATCAACATAGCAAAAATTTCTATATATATGAAGCCTACAAAGGTTTGTTTAGTTGTAGTTTCGCTGTAGATTGTGCAAGCAATACATACATACACATTTCTATATATAAATTCTTTGACTTTTATGTTTTGCTCTGCACAGTATATATTAAATACCCTTTTATTCTAAATGTGCTTACACACATTTTGTCTCATCATTGCAATCATATAATATAAATAAATAAACATATATATATAGCACCAACGGCTCATAGTACACCATTATATACAAGGCTACATTAAGATCTTCAAAAATATTTTGATATTTTGTATTTAATGTAATTCATCCAATTTTTTTGATATAAAAAATATATTATTACATCTAATTAAACACACTTTTAGATTATTTTTAAAGTAATAAATATTTTATTGGACTTTAATATGTCTCTTCTTATTTTGTAGTTGTTGAAGAAATTGTTAGACGTTTATAAGCTCGACTATTTTTTTATGCCGCCTGGAGAAATCAAGATCCTTTATTTCTCGAAATCCAATTGCACTTTTATCCTTGTCAAGAACAAAGGTAATACATATATATTTATGTATATTTATCATTTTATGGTATTTGAATTTGAGTTATAAATCATGAGCTTTCAGATTATATATTAGGTTTAATTTGTGATTGGAAGAATGATTACAACATTGGATGATCTTTGTATTGTAGATTACTTTGATCAATTACAAAGATTTGTGTAAATTTTTTGTTTCAATTTTGGAGATTTCAATGGTTGATTGTCATCGAATTGATGAAGAATTTTTACTTGTGCAATAAATATTATTTCAGAGGCGAGTAACTTAGACATGACAGCTCCATGACGAGCTTGGATGTATGACAGGATGCACAATGGTATTCTAAACAGAGACTTTACTAATAGGGTTAACGAATTTTTGAATTACTGCATGAACAACCCAGATATTTATAAGATTGACAATACTATACGTTGTCCGTGCAAGCGTTGTAAGAATATCAGGTTTCTAGCAGTAGATGATGTCAAATATCATCTGTACTCTAGAGGTTTTGTACCAAAGTACGATAAATGGACATGTCATGGTGAGAAACATGATGGAAGTGGTAGCTCACAACAATATGAACCATTGAGAGTTGAAAATATAGTTGATCCAAGGATGGGGGATTATACTCAAATGGTGATGGATGCCGGAGGGCCCACATTTGAGGCACACGTAGTGCAGGATGAAAAACCTAACCCATAAGATAAAAAAACTGTACGAACTCCTTCAAGCAGCCGATCAGGAACTATGGCCTGGTTGTACGAAGGCAACGTTGTTGTCTGCTGTGGCAAGAATGTTGAATATTAAGGCTGACTTCAATTTGTCTGAAAGATGGTTTGATGTCCAGTGCCAGCTTATGCATGATGTGATGCCCGAGGGCAACTGTTTCGTAGAAAGCTTCTATGAAACAAAAAAAATTGATTGAGGGATTAGGCTTACCGTGTGAGAAGATAGATTGTTGTCCATTTGGTTGTATGCTATACTGGAAGGAGGATGTAGATTTGGATCAATGTAATATATGTGGAAAATCACAGTATATAGAAAAGAATAGGAAAATGGTGCCTATCAGATATATGTTTTATCTCCCGATCACACCGAGGCTTAAGAGGTTGTACGTGTCCTCTCAGACAGCATCACATATGTGTTGGCATGCGGGTTATTGACATGCGAACGCCGATGATATGTGCCACCCATGTGACTCAGCGGCGTGGAAAATTTTAGATGCGAAATACTCTTCATTTGGAGTTGAGCCAAGAAATGTTCGATTAGGACTTTGCACAGATGGATTTCAACCATTTGGCCAGTCAGGAAGACAATACTCATGTTGGCCTGTCATTGTGACACCATATAACCTCCCTCCTAATATGTGTTTGAAAGACAAGTACTTATTTATATCTCTTGTGGTGCCTGGGGGGGCGTAACCGAAACAGAAGATCGATATTTACTTGCAACCGTTGATTGAAGAATTGAAGACTTTGTGGATCAATGGGATTGAAACATTTGATTCCTCTCGGAAGGAAAACTTTATTTTGAAGGCTGTGTTGTTGTGGACTATAGGTAAGCATCTTTTCAGTAATTATGTCTTATTCATTTGCAAAAATAACATGATCTATATTGAATCTATATATTTTCATATATAGGAGATCTACCAGCATACTCTATGATGTCTGGATGGGGTACTTCCGGAAAAACAGCATGTCCAATATGTCAAGATCAAACAAAAGCTTTTTATCTACCGAAAGGATGTAAGCAATCCAGGTTTGATACACATCGCAGGTTTCTTCCAAACGACCATCCTTATCGATCGGACAGGAAGAGGTTCAAGAAGGGGAATATAGAAAGGATACCTCCTCCACGTGTAAAATCCGGTGAAGAGCAAATTAGAGAGATTGATTAGTATGGTTTCCTAAAAGTAACCGAGCCAGAAGCGACAGATATAAATAGAAGGCTTTCGCAGGTGTGTGGGTGGCTGAAAAGAAGTATATTTTGGGACCTTCCATACTGGTCTGACTTGCAGATCCGTCACAATATTGACGTGATGCACGTTGAGAAAAATGTTTTCGAAAATATTTTCAATACGGTGATGGACGTGAAGGGTAAGACTAAAGATAATGCTAAGGCACGGGCAGATATGACTGAGTTTTGTGATAGAAAAGAGCTAGAATTTGATAACATTAGAAAATGCTAACCTGTTGCTGCATATACATTGGATAACATGCGTAAAAAAGAGTTTCTAACTTGGGTTGAACAATTGAAGATGCGTGATGGATATATGTCCAACTTGGGACAATGTGTCAACATGAGCAAATATCAGATGTTTGGCATGAAAAGCCACGATTGTCAAGTATTCATGCAACGTCTGATTCCGATTGGCTTTCGAGAATTGTTGCCAAAAAAGATTTGGGAAGCCATTACAGAGTTGAGTAACTTCTTCAGACGTCTAACATCAAAGGTAGTTTCATTGAAAGATATGGAACTTCTAGAAGATGAGATTCCTGTCATTCTTTGCAAGTTGGAGACAATATTTGTACCCGGGTTTTTCAACAGTATGGAACATCTGCCGGTACATTTGCCTTATGAGGCAAGAATAGCAGACCCAGTTCAATTTCGTTGGATGTATCCTTTTGAGAGGTAATATCTCGATCCTTAGAGTAAGTTAAAAAGACCTATACAATTGTAGCAAATAAATAAAACAACTTTTTCAAATGGATGCAGATTTATATATCGTTTGAAGCATATGGTGAATAATAAGGCACAAGTTGAAGGCTCAATTGTCAATTCTTTCCTAAATCGGGAGGCTAGTTTTTTTTGCTCTCATTACTTCGAACAACATGTGTTCACACGTGGAAGAAATGTGCCTAGACAGGATGATGGAGGATCGAGATTAACTCCAGATATTGGGATAAAAGTATTCTCACATCCTTGCCGCTTGCAAGGCAAGCCGAAGAAGTGGTATTTGTTGCCTCATGAAAGGAAAGCAATACAAGCATACTTTCTACTCAATGTTCCCGAATGTGATACCTTCATCTCGTAAGTTTATGTACACTTAAAAATATTAAGGTATTCAATAGAACTACCGTTAAAAATCTGATTTATGACTTTTCAAATTTAGGATCTTCGAAGAGACGTTGAAGCGAGAACATCCCTTAATATGAGACATCGAGGTTGCCTCGCACTTACAAAGGAATTTCACCTCCTGTTTTGCCCAATACGTGTGTTTTACCATTATGTCGCTCTAACCTCATCTTAAACAATCAGTGTAATATAATCGATCATACATTGCAGGTTACTGAACAAGACAACATTCCAAAAATTTATGAACACATTTCACACCGTTGGTGGAGGTCACTAGGTATAATAAGTGTTTCATTAATGGTCATCGTTTCTACACCAAAAAGTACGGTGCAAAGAAGGCTTCATACAATAGTGGAGTTTGTGTTGATGGTGGGGGTTTAGAGTATTACGGTCATATTCAAGAAATTTTGGAGATTGAATTTCCAGGACTACCGATCAAGCGATGTACTGTCTTTAATTGCGAGTGATATAATCCAACTTCCGGTGTTGGAACGAAGAAGCATGGAAGATACAATTTGGTGGAGGTCAATAAAAAGAAAAAACTCCATACTTATGAATCGTTCATACTTGCAATACAAACGACACAGGTATGTTATCTTCCATTCCCAAGTATGAAAAAGGACAAGGCTGATTGGTTGGCAGTATGTCGAGTCAGACCCCAGGGTTGGATCGATGTGAGTGGCGAGATCGTGGAAAGTCAGGAAGAAGTTGACACATAGCAGGATGCGATGGTGGAACCTTGCACTATTGAAACACCCACAGTAGGGGAGCAACTTTACTTGGCATAAAAAAAATGAGCAGACTCTCGTTTATCGCTCGCCTTTTGCACTTGAAGGTTTTGTGCCACTGGTCTAATAAATCTATTGACTTTTTGTTAGATTTGTTAAGGGATGCACTTACAGACGATGTTGTCCTCCCGAAGAACTTCTACGAGGCTAAAAGAATCACGAAGGACTTGGGGTTCACATTCAAGACTATCCATGCATGCATCAACAATTGCATGTTGTTTATCGGGGAAGATGTTCACCGTGATGCTTATGTTGTGTGTGGGGAAAAAAGATTCACACAGGGTAAAGATAGATCTCCCGTGAAGAAGTTGAGGTACTTTCCGTTGATTCCCCGATTGCAGAGATGGTTCTTATCTTCCAAAACTGCATCTTCTATGCAATGGCATGCCGAAGGGCGTGTCGATGATGGCAAGATGTGTCAGCCAGAAGATAGTCATGTGTGGAAGGGGTTTGATCATCGGTACACCACATTTGCTGTTCACAAAGTACGCCTTGGGTTGGCCACCGACGGTTTCAACTCTTTTGGAAATATAAGCGTCAACTACAACATTTGGCCCGTAGTACTTGTGATATATAATTTACCACCATGGCTATGCATGAAGCAACCATCGTTCATCCTTTCTACAATTATAGATGGTCCGCATGGCCCTGGGGATTGGATCGACGTTTTCCTTCAACCTTTGATGGATGAGTTGAAGGAGCTTTGGTATGATGGTGTTCGGACATACAATGCGAAAAGCAAGGAGGACTTCCAGATGCGAGCTGCGTTGTTGTGGATCATCAGTGATTTTCCAGGTTATGGCATGTTGTCAAGGTGGCCAACTCGTGGGGCGAATGCATGTCCTGTTTGTGGTGTGAAAACTCATTCCAGGTATCTAAAAATGGCCACAAATATAGCTATTGTGGGCATCGAAGGTTCCTACCGAGTGGGCATAAAATGCGCTATGATAAGCATGCATTTGACGGTATGATGGACTTTGAGACAAAACCGTCTTGTTTGACTTCCAATGAACTGCTCCAGCAGCTTCAGGATGTGCGAACTGAGTACCGTAAGGTTGATCTGATTCAGAAGGTTGTTGCACAGAGATCCCGAAAGCATATCCGGGAGGTAGATGTGTACCAACGTACATGGAAAAAAATAGCATTCTTTTCGAGCTCCTTTATTGGGCCGAGAACGAAGTACGTTACAACCTCGACTTGATGCACATTGAAAAGAATGTGTGTGAGAATGTATTGTATACATTGTTGGGGACTAAAGGAAAAACAAAGGATAACACAAGGAAAGACTTGCAGTTACTGCAAATACGCAATTCTTTGCACCCGGTCTCCGGCCCGAGGGATTCTATATACTTGTCTGCTGCTATGTACACTGAGTAACCCAGAAAAACGAATCTTCCTATATGTGTTGAAGGATCTACGACCACCTTATGGATTCAGTTCGAACTTATCGCGTCGTGTTAGGGTACAACAACAACTACTATGGGGTCTTAAGAGCCACGACAGCCACATTCTTATGCAACGACTTCTTCCTATTGCAGCCCGACGGTATACCCTTGTAACACAATTATATTACTTAACCCATCACGCTTCCTCTTAATATAATTAAAGGTGCCACTTCATCACTTCGTACAGGTGTCTTCCCAAGAATGTTGTGCTCGTGTTGATTGAACTTTGTAACTTCTTCAAGTCTGTGTGCTCAACTAGCAACATAGTTCATGAGCTGGAGCGAATACAAGAAAGAGTTTCGTTGACATTATGCCACCTTGAAAAGCTATTCCCACCTTCATTCTTCGATGTGATGGAGCATCTGCCAATCCACTTGGCTGAGGAGGCAATGGTCAACGGTCTGGTGCAGTACCGATGGATGTATCCCATTGAGAGGTACCTTGGTACTCTGAAGAGATATGTACGGAATCAAGCCCAACCTGAGGGTTCTATTGCACGTGGATACCTTATGGAAGAGTGTGTGACCTTCTGCTCAAGATATCTCGGGGACATAGAGACCAAAGAGAACCGGGGTGTTCAAGGTAATGAAGAAGGGACACAACACGAGAAAGGATTATTTGGTTCTAGGTTTAACCTTGATTACAATACGATGCGTCAGATTCATGGTTACATCCTAGGAAATGTAGATGCAATAAGTCTGATACGAAGGTTATTTCACCTCAACTTCACAATACTTGTATGCATTCTTTATTGATGTTCAATATATTCCAATTTTCTTTTTGCACTGTAGGATTCACGTTGACACTATTAGGTCCAGTCGAGGTCGCGCACCTCCACGTGAGGTGCAGCGCCAACACAACGAACAATTTGCATCATGATTTCAATCATACGTGAGTATCCTTTAAGAGTAACCCTACACGGGATCGCCCCAAAAACAATATAGAAACCATGAGTGTTCATCAACTACTTTACGTCAAATGTAGGTAGATGATCCAACGCATAACGATGTCTGCCCAATCTCGGATTGGATACGTGCATTGGCCCGTGGACCATCGTGTAGTGTAACGGTACTCTTCGTGCATTGTTTATGGAATACGTTATCAGGTTAAAGATCGGGATGCGGAAAAGATGACACAATGTGCAGGTGTTATGGTTACAACAGATACAATAAGTTACGCCTCCGCTAAGGACCATAACCCACGAGAAGGTTCTGTTGCATATTACGGAATTGTTACAGACATTGTAGAGGTGTACTATGACAATCTACAGAAGTACCTTCTTTTAAAATATGATTGGGTGGATCCAGAGAGAGGTGTTAAAGAAGATGAGTTCAAGTAAAAGCTTGTGAACTTCAATCATCTGATGTACCCGAAGAACTTGCCCATTGATAAGCCATTTGTCCAAGCAACCCAAGCCAATCAAGTTTGGTACATTGCAGACCCGGTTCAGGAGGACTGGAGTGTTGTTGCTCCGGTGACTCGGCGGGACACATATGATGTGTATAGTACAATCGATCATAGATTCAGTACTAGGTTTGATTTAGACGACGGAGGCAACACCAGAGAAGCTGCCGACTATTGGCTAAGGGAAGACGTTGAGGGTCAGCTACTTGATGGAACAACACAAATTGACAATGCAGAGATTTCAGCTCGGCATTCGGAGGAAACCTCCAAAGATGAATTTGCTAAGTGGTGAAGGAAGAAAGCAAGCATTTTTTATTGTATATAAATATTGCCTAGTGAACGCCCCCATTTTGACAGTGTGACAACCACACTTCCTTTTTGAGCTCCAGCATCAGAATAAATTTCACATCTCAACATATGGTACTTTTGTCGTAAGGGTGTATCGGTTCAAGTACGCCTTAGGTAACAACTTTGAGTCAATCATCTCGTTTCATCAACTCTGTTTTCTATCGTTGTATGTTATTCGTTAGCTACATGCAATGTTTGTTTTATTATGTTGTGACTTTTGTGTTGTTTCGCACAACTCCATAATGCTTATATGTTGTAGGTTATGGCAAAAACTCAACGAGGTGGCGTAGGAGGGTCCCAAGATCTGACTGGCTCGCCCGTAAGACATGTTACCCGGGCATCCGCACGCAACAGCCCCGTAGATGGAACTAATGTAGCTAGCAGGAACCCATCACCTATGTGGAAAACTGCAAAAAAAATGACAAAACGAAAGGGAACGCGGGTCTCACCATTGCTCCGGCAAATTCGCTCCATCACATCAGAGTGGGAGAAAGGGGGCAATATACATGCTCCCACCAAATCAACGACATCGTCTGTTCGACAGGCAGTGCTTCAGGATTCGCAGGGGCCTGCAGAGGTAATGTTGTTCTTTTGCGTAGATTGGTTCCTAATTGTCATTGACATAAGTCCGTAATGTGCTGACAGTATTAAACCCAACAAAAACATAATGCTAGGGATATCCCAGCTTCCCTTGAACCAAATGCACCCATGCAGGATGAGGATGAGACAATACCCCTCACACAAGTAGATGACGAAACAATCCCACCGATGCAAGACATGGAGACTGCAGAGAGTGATATGCCGTTCTTGGATGGGGAATTGGGGCCCGACCTTCTGGTGATGGAAGACACAGAGGCGGGCGATATGGCACACACTTGGATGGGATAACATCAGATGGCGGTTTGGAAATCATCCTTGACAGTTTATGTCTTGCATTAACTAATGACGAATGTGCTACACACGCGCCTTATAATAACATGTAATATCTTTTTTGTATTAGTTGGTTCCTCAAAGAAGAAACAGGGAAGGGGGTAGCGAGAATGCCACATGGATGAGGAAAAGATCACAAGATGCTTGTATTTACATCGACGGATGGAAAAAGCATTGTTGGACCTGACGTAAATGAGTACAAGACTGCTATTGGGGTTATTGCGCGCAATGGAGCTCGACTTCCTCTGCATTACCAGACATTTGCTAAAATACCGGAGACAAAGAGACAGGGTGCATGGATGGAGGTTCAGGTGATGCAACATTCATTAATTATAAATTCCTTCAATTTTTTTAGAGTTCTATTTAATCCCATACTATCTTGTCTGGATGGGGCGATAACCACGCCACATGTCCTACCAGAGCAACAACGGATTACCAAACTTAGCAGAGAAAGTGGTCTTGGCTGACTTAAGGGAGGTTCGGAGGCATTGGAAATACAGCATCAAATCAACTTACTTCATCCCAATCCAGGATGATAACAAAGCATTGAAAAAGGTTCCTTCAAGCTGGATTGTGGCTGATCAATGGCCGAAGTTGGTCGAGTACTGGCAGGACGAAAAGGTTAAGGTATGCAATAGAGACGAACAGTAATTTGAATATTATATTGGCAGAGTCCTATTTGAGATCTAAATAATTCGTATATATGTAGCTTCAATCCAAGAAAAATGCATCTAACGTACAAAAAAAGAAGCTTCCCGCATCGTACTGGGCGGAAGTCCTTCACGACTCTCGCCGATGAGGTACCTTTTATTACAATTAAGTAATCGGTCCAAATTTCTTTGTTTCTATGTTATGCTCTATCCATACGTTTTCCTTTTGTATAGTTGATGGGTTTTTCAATGACGCATTGCCTTGTGTTGATGCAGATCAAGGCGAAGGGGAAGGACCCCGACAGTTTAGAGATATGGATATCCAGTCGGACACAAGGCAAGGGAACATACAATCAACAAACCGAAAAGATATTGGTATAATAAATTCATTCCCTACGTTAATACAATTTAGACATTAATTACCTCTATAACTATACGTGCAAGGTCGGCCTCACTTGATTCCTTTGTTGTAGACATATTTGCAGAATGAGCTAAACAAGATTCCCCCGGAAGGGTGGACTCCGGCTGTTCGGGAGACTCTTTACCCATGGGCTGTTGGGGGAAAGAGCAAAAAATGCTCAAAGGTTGACAGTGCCGCCAGTTCAGCTCATCTCCGCAGTGATGCAACTGGTTTAACAGATAATGTAGCATTCCAGCAAAGGTAGGAAGAAATGCAGAGCGGACTTGCAGAGATTTTAAGGCAACGATGGCTGAGTCGAAAACCATCAAGGCTGATGTGTATGCATTCATGCACAGAAACTCCGGAGTAGTTAGTGGCCCATCTGTAAGTATTCTTAATATTCATATTTTCTGTAATTGCATCCCACGAGCTTTGAATGGCTAAAAATTCACTACGATCTGTTTATTCTTCATAGGCCACAACTCGTATTGATACGGTCTCTGAGCTTCTTAGGCCTGTCTCCGAATAACCTATGACGGTATGATTTTCGGAAACTCTAAAGTTAACTAAGTTTCAACTTTAGGCTAACCTTCATTTCCAACCTGTATGCTTCCAACTCTTTTACAATCTCTATTGTAGGTTGGCACCCTTGTGCTTATATTATCTCGTACCGGAGAGAAGAAAGTTGTTTCTGAGGGACTTCTGCTTAGCCCCCCTGCACCAAGTTCGTGGCATTGTGCCTTGAATTTTTTCTTTGAATCCTTCAATATAATGTTCATACTACATTGTCGATGTTGTGACCGTACAGGTCTCATAGTGCAGTTGATTATGGTTTTATTAAGTATGGAGATCTTTAATTTTACATATGTAGCAGTTAGAGTATTTTGTATATATAGATTGTTATTGTAGGGACAGTGGCTATGTTGGTGTAATGCTGATTTTTTGCTGATCTTATATTTTTGATCGCTGACATGACATTGTGTATGGCTATGATGTTATTATACTATTTAGGTGCACACTACAGTCCCAAAACCAACGAATGGTTGCTTTATTATTGAGTATTTGTGTAGTCCCGACCTACACACTATAGGTTTTTATGTGATGAGGATCACCAACATAAATTTTGATTTATCAGTGGTCGTTACTCTGAACTTGAACTCATCTGCGGGGGTCTGCTCATATTTAGTGCATAAATGATAATTAATCTCCAATGGCGTGATACTACAACACATACATGGAGCAGTCCTATTTGGGGGTAACCATAAGGATTTATTAATTATTGAAATTATTATTTTAATATTGTACATGATCTGCTGCTTTACGTAGGTTTTATTGGTGGATGATTGGTTTATAGTTCGAGTTGCAAACGCATTGAAAATTAGAAAGTAGTGTAGCTTGGTGCCTAATTAATGGGTAAAATATCGTGTATCGTAGTACATGTCCGAATGTACATACTCGTGGTACATAAGTTGGGAAATATACACTTCAAATGATTTATGACATATTTATACATACAGTTTAATATGTTGATATATACGGTGAACTACATACTTTTAAATTGCTCTTGTGAATGTTGTAGGTGACACACTTTCCCTGGTCAAGGTTTTCGTTACATCCGCTGCAGTCCCAGACACACCCCTTATTTTGCCGACAATTGCTGGGGCGACTACCTTTCGCGAGATGGTCGATTAAAATTCTATTGAGTGGAACTATAAGGATGTATGGATCTACTTTCACAACTTTCATGTATGGCTTCCAAAATTAAAATAATTATTACTTAAACTAAACCTTATTTTTTTGGTAATTGCAGCTCATGCGCCACCCCTGAAGCATATCGACCGGTTCCTTTATGCTTTGCCTCTGTTTGCATTATCAATTGCATGTCGTGGATCTGCTTGGATGGTAAGTTCTCATGGCTATGTGAAATACCTATGGAATAGATGCATAGACATTTGGATGTATCTTTTGTGTGGTAAGAATTGTTGCTATGGATTGATGGATTTCCCCACTTGCTTATTACTAGGTTGGATATTTGAAATGCTTGTGTTTGGCGGAACATAATGTCGAAGTGGAGATGTTGCTAGCCTTGTTTGATGGGTTAATTTACTTTGTTGTTTGGTGGAGGACATCGACTAGTAAATATTGTTATGTTAATATCCAATGTTGGGATTTCCTTATAGTGTTTATTGTTTTTAATTATGGCCGATCTTTATATTTATAGCATGGTTGTATAAGAAATATCACAACATGTGAATTTGTTACGCACAAATTCAACTTCCACAACTACTCTTTTTTATGAGACGCTATTTTTTCGTAACAAAAATGAGAAATGACGAAACAAAATGTTAGTTTTGGTGTTTGTTGTTACGACCGGTTCTGTGACCATAAGAATGGATATTTTTCTTGAGGGTTCAATGACGTAACAAAAAAATAAATGACGTAACAAAAAATGAAATGATGTAACAAAAAAATGTTTTTGGACGTAACAAATATGAAGGGATATTTTTGTTACGGCCTGTTTCGTGACCATAAGAGAATATATTGTTTATTATGGCTTCAATGACGTAACAAAAAATTGTAACAAAAAGCGTACTCTGACAAGGGATCAAAGTAAAATTTTTTGGTAACGTGAGGCATTGTTGTAACAAATATCGTGACTAAAAGACCTGGCACACGCGTGGAAAGCTCGACTTTTTATTACGAGCAAAAATTTGTAACAAATATCATAACAAAAAGCTTGCCATAAGGATCGTTGACCAAGAGTAGTAGTTACGAAAATGTGCGTGGCAAAAAATATTCGTTACACGAGTACACATTACGGATAAAAGTCGTCACTAAGGCGTAGCAAATACGAAAATTGCATGAAAATTGGCTTTTTGTTAAAAATTTCCGGCCGTAGCAGAAAATAGTTTTTTTGGTAGTGACCCTCACACAATTCTTCGATTTCTCTCACTGGATTTTTTGATAGTTTACCACGGTGTCAATCAATACTGGCAGCCACTTAAATCCTGCATACCCTTTTTTCTTCCATGGAGGCTAGCCGCCGAGAAGTCCAAATTGAGTGATGTCATCGGAACCCAAGTAAGCACAATCTTATAGTCGTAATTATGGATTTTTCCGATATAGAGTTAGAATTGAGAACTCATATAGGAGCTATGGATGAAATCCTAAAAATTTTGAAATAAGATGAGACTCAACGGAATCCCTAATTTTTTTTGTGAGTTCTTTTTTTTTTTTTCAAAACTAGACACAGATTGATGGGATTGTGTCTGATGAAGGATGCTCTTTTTTTTTTTTTTATAATGCTTGTGAGCATTTAGGTTATTTGAATTTTGAAAATAGGTTCATAATTTTGTTGAAAAATTGGACATTCGATCGAATATTAAATTGGGCAATGTGTTGATCAATATATACTCGGGATATGGCTGCATTTGTTATGCTGAGAAAATGTTCAAAAAAATTCCTGAACAAGATATAATAACATGGAATGCTATGATCTCCATGCTTGCAACAAATGTTGCAGGAAAAAAGGATGTCAATTTTTTTTCGAGGATGGAGGACTCGGGGATTCATCTCGATTGGGTGATGTTTACTTTTTTTCTTGTGGTGTGCGTTTATTTGGATATGGCAATTAAAAGATTGGAGTTGGTGAGAATTAGGCAAAATGTGTATGGCGTCGTGCCCAGGATCGAGCAGTTTGGATGCATTGTCAATTTTTTTAAGCCGGGTGGGGCTTTTCGGATAGGCAAAAAGATTGATTCAAAGGATGCCATTGAGGTCGGAGAAGGCGGCAATTTGGAGGGCATTGATGAGCGGGTGTTGTGGCGACAGAGAGGTGGTCGCAGAGAGGGTTGCGGCATTGGAATAGAATAATGAGACGTATGTGCTATCTTCCTAATGTTTATGCAGTGGTGGGGAGACACGGCTAGATGCAGAGGGTTTGAAAGGCGATGAGTTGACAAAATGTGAGAAGACACCGAGATGTAGCTCGACGGAGTTATTCATGATTTTGTTTCCAAGGAGATGACGTATTGTAATGTGAATCTAATTTGTGTGGTTTTGAAGACCATCAAGAATCATTTTAATTATTGGAAGATTCAATTCTAGTTTGAGTACAAATTTATTAAAAATTATATAAAATTTAAGGAATATAAGAGATTGATACATATCATTATATATATGAATTATATAAACTAATCTAGGTAGTAGCAACAAAGGCTTGAAGGATGGATCAACATATATCAATAACAAGGAAACGTAGGCCTCGTTTGGGAGCATGCTTCTTTATATATATATGTATATGGAATTTAGTGAAAAAAATAAGTACTATCGTACATGAACGTGAATTACAGTTCTATGGTCACTTATACATGAACTGTTGATAACAAAGTTGTTTAGATGCTAATAGAGGTACACGAACTGTCAGTCATTGAAAATTATTGAGTTTGTGGGAGTATATAGTTGATATTACGAAGCACATGGGCCTATAGCCTATTACCTACTTAAAAATTGTAATATAATTTTGTTATCTTTTTATATATTAAATGGAAATAAAATAATATTACATTATGATTCCTTATTATCGTAGAAAACTATCGAGGTCACTTTAGGTGATAACAAGTCACATTGTTCAATAACTTGGTCCATCATGTACTCTAACAATCCAACATAATTTAATTTAGTCATTTCTGACTTATTCATCTATAGTAAATATGTGTTTATCTTTTCATACTATTTGGGGTGTCATAACTATCATGATGAATTCATCCATGATTACTGACAACAAATGAATATTTCAAACTAAAAATGGTCGATTTCCCAAGCAAAAATACCCAGGACATATATACTCGTTATTGAAGCATATGACATCAAAATTATAGGTATATAAGATATGTGCAAGAGTATGTATGCATTTGATGCAAGTATGTAAGTATGTGCTTCAGATACAAACACCAATATTCAAGGTATGAATGATAGTATCTTAGGTGTTATCTGTGTAGTAGTAGGTATCCTTAAATGTTTATTTAAGTCAATCCTTTGACAGAATAGCCAATTCACAAACTCGATGAGTACTTCCTCTCCATCTCCGATGGAAAAGTTCGGGCACAGTACATTTACCTTCAAAACTCATGCCATATTTTTCAATAGGAAGACCACAAAACATGTATGAATAACTACCAACATAATTTAACTAAGTCTTTTCTATCTTGTTTATCCATCCATAGTAAATATGTGTTTTTTAACTTTACATATAGTTCTAGGATTCGCGAGAACACTATAATGATGAATTCATCCATTTTTACCGACAGAAATTGAATATTTTGAATTGAGAATGATTGGTTTCCAAGCACAAGTTACCAGGGCATAGATACTCATTACCGGAGCATATGAGATCGTATTATAGGTACGTTAAAAAAACTCCGGGGTAGTTGATATTTAATGAAGTTATGTAAAAAAATGTGTTCTACGTACGAGCATTGACAATCAAGGTATGATTGGTGGTTGCTTAAGTGTTATTAATGTAGTAGCAAGTATCTTTAAATGTGGTTGACTTCGGTAGTCAATTCCTTGATGGATGAGGCAATTAAGGAACTCGGTGAAAATATTTCTTCTATTAGCACTTCTTCACTTCATTGGTGGTTGAGACAAATGGCAGCGATTGGGAGGGCATAAACCTTCGTAGTACATGTATATATATATTTTTTTCTTAATGCACTACTAATGTACTCAAGTATCCGTGAATGCAATTTTGTTCATTGTAGGCATTACTTCAACCATTGCAAGGTCTTGTAATTAATTAGTTAATTTCAATTTAAGAGCAGTATGCATAACTTTTCTGGATCGTTGTTGTCTTCGTACAAGGATAGCATTCCTAAGTAATGGGTAATATTTATAAAAGCATATATATGTATTTTGAAGGTATTTTGATCTAGTTAGACGGGTAGATCGATCCGTTGTAGAGGTACAACATGTGCATAATTGTAATTCTAACCATTTGATAATTAATCATACAACCATTTACAGCACAGTCGAGAGTATCACTTTGATGTTGACATCTTACGTACTCGGGCGTCTCCCTCACCATGGGCCATAGATGTACTGCATTAAGGTACAAGTGTAAAAATCATGTCTGCAAAAACAACAAAATATTTTGTTACGTAATTCGGTTTATCCACAGTAAATTAATTAAATTTATTTCATAAACGTACCAATTTTCTCTGTGTTCCCTTGCCCAAATGGATCGCGTAGTGAATTTCAAGACAAGCACAACCCAACCTACGATCTATAAATAAATACTATCAGTCCATATTTCCCAAATCTGAATTTATTTAATAGTTTATTAGAACTATCAGGAGTACATAATAACGTATTTCGAGTACAAAGTAGTCTCCTAAAAGTATATTACTTAGCAAACTAGACGTAAAAACTTTAACTTAGGGTACCTAACAATACCATATTTGCCAACCCAGAAAAATGACTAGTTATCGAACAATCAAACGAAAAAACGAAAATATGCAACTATGGGTAACTAAAGAAAATGTACATCTACAAAATTAATAAAATTATAAAATTAAAAAAAATAAAATCACCTAATATCGGTGCCTAAACAAAAAAAACTCAGCCCGCTCTATGTGTGCAAATATACAAACGATTTTAAACCCGGTTAACAAACACAATTACACCGATCACCCAAGGCTCCTCAACGCCAAACCCAAAAATACAAACATGGGACCAATGCTTACACCCCAAATAAACGAACAAACTACAATATAAAATACTAATATCAATAAAATAAAAAATCGAAAAAAGTCCAACCAGGAACGTACTTCTTCGAGCTTGTCCTGGGGGATGGGAGCGGTCAGTTGTTTTCTTTACCATTTTTGCACCGATCGGTCGCTACTTGACCACCAAGGGTTGGAGAGCCTCGATTCACCTGAAAAATAGAGATGTAAGGTTTGAAATTGAGGTAAGGGGAGTTATAAAAGGTTTTCTTCGTCAACCCCTGTTAAATTATGGGTAACTATATTTTTTTTTAATTTGCGAAAAAAGTACACGATATTTAACTAGAAGTATATAAGACTATAATGGGGGTAGAGAGGGAAGTAATATAGGTATATATTACGACATTGGAAGTATTGATAGACCTATTTCGAGTACTTGTTGCGTATATAACAATTATTGAGGAAAAAATACAAATAGGGAACTATAACATACATAATCCATAAAGTAGGGACTGCAGTCTAATTTATTTTCAATAGGGATTGAACTGTAAGTAGATTTCTCTAACAGAGATTTTAATCAAACTTTCCGTTATTATTATTATTATTATTATTATTATTATTATTATTATTATTATTATTATTATTATTATTAAGGATAAAACAATAATATCAACTTAAAAGTGATTCTGCTTATTTCATGAGTTGTCCTCAAGGTGCTTCTGAAAAAAAATACTTTTCAGCCTGAAAATTGCTTCTGCTTTTGGACATAAGTCAATGCAAACAGGTAGAAAATGCTCTTTCTAGAAGTAGAAACCAAAAGCTCCTATCAAAAGTAAATCCAAACGGGGCCTAAGGAATTTCTTATACACATTTATCATGAGTCCCTTAAGCATATTAAGAATCAATCTAAATTGTACAAAAGGCATGTTTGTTAGGTAGCATTCATTGATACGTTTCTTACATTATTAAGTTTAAGAAAGGCAAGGAAAATATAGTTGACGATGCCTTGTCTAGGCGCACTCACCTTCTTACTATCTTGAAATCACAATTGTTAGGGTTTGGATTTATTAAGGACCTATATGAGAATGATGTAGATTTTTATGAACCCTTTTTAAAATGTCAAAAATCTGGATATAACGATTATTTCTTACACGATGGGTTTTTGTACAAATATGATAAACTATGCATTTCTTAGAGATGTGTTGACTAATGAAACCCACAAAGGTGGACTTATGGGACACTTTGGTATCACCAAAACTTATAATTATTGCAGGAAAAATTCTATTGGCCCAGAATACGTACGGACGTCGAGAAGCACATTAGTGCTTAGTTGGTGTGCAAACAAGCAAAGTCTACTTCAAAGCCACATAGTTTATACCTCATTACTTGTTCCAGACACGCCTTTGGTTGGTATTAGCATGGACTTTGTCCTCGAATTTCCCCGAACGAAGGGAGGTAAGGATTCTGTGATGGTAGTGGTAGATCGATTTTCAAAGATGGCTCATTTTATTGCTTGTTGCAAAACTAATGATGCCATGCATATTGCTAACTTATTTTTCAAAGAAGTTGTACGCTTGCATGGAGTGCCCCGTTTTATTGTCTCTAATAGAGATACAAAATTTTTGAGTTTCTTTTGGAAAAATGTTTGGTGGAAATTGGGTACTAAGTTACTATTTTCAACATCATATCACCCTCAAACTGATGGACAAACTAAAGTCAGTAATCGCACAATAGGCACTTTAGTTAGATACATCATGAAAAAGAATTTGACTTCTTAGGAAAATTGTTTGCCACATGTGGAATTTGCTTATAATAGGGTGATACATTCTTCTACTAACATGTCCCTTTTTGAAGTTGTTTACGATTTTAATCCATTTACCCCGCTTCACTTAGTGCCATTACCTAACAATGAGCAATCTAATATGGACTTAGGGAACGGACACATAAGATACAAAATCTCCATAAAGATGTGCAAACAGAAATGGAGCAACGCAACTCACGAACTTTCAATAAAGCCAATCGTCATCGCAAGAGAGTGGTTTTTCAATCTGGGGATTGGGTTTGGTTGCACCTTCGCAAGGAGAGATTTCCAGCCAAGAGAAAGTAAAAGTTGTCCCCACAAGGAGATGGTACATTTCAAGTCATCAAGCGTGTATAAACGACAATGCTTACAAGTTGGATTTACCAGGTGAGTATGGTGTACATGCAACTTTTAATGTTTCTGACTTAACTCCTTTTAATGTAGGCGTGAACGGTTGATGGCACAACCTTTTGAAGAGGGAGGAGATGATGTGACCATCATGAAGGCTATTGATCCGACGATATTGCCAACCGGACCAATAACTCGGAGTCGAGCCCAAAAGTTTCAAATGGCTATCTCGAGTTTAGTCCAACATGCCATGGACTCAATTTTCAAAAAGATCGTTGAAGATGGACCTTCCGGATATTGCATCTCAAATATGACTTAACCGAGTCATGCCGAGACCTCCATATCAAGAATCGGGACTGCAGATCAATAATACCAATAATATCAATATTTATAGAAGAATCCCAAAGTTTTTATATTACTTAGAGATTAAGTTTCCTTTATATTTATTTTATTTTCACTAGTTTCCTTGATTGGATATTTCCTTATTTTATATTTCCTAGTTTATATGTTGCCTCTTGAATTATTTCTTGGGTAAATTGTTTTTTTAGTCCCGTAACTGGACTTCCTTATCATTTTAGTCCCGTAAGTGGAGGCTGTCGCAAACTAGTCCCACAAGTGGAAAATTTTTGTTATTTTAGTCCTCCGGCGCTGGAGACGCCCGCGTGGCTCGCCGGAAGCCACGTGTCCGCCAGGTGTCCCACCAAGTCAGCGACACCTGGCGGACACGTGGATTTTACTTTTTTTTTTTCAATTGGACCAAATAAAAAAATTAAGAGAGAAAAATAAATTTTAAAAAAATGAAAAAAAATAAAATCCACGTGTTCATCAGGTGTCGCTGACGTGGCGGACACGTGGCCTCCGGCGAGCCGGGCGTCTCCGGCACCGAAGGATGAAAACAACGAAAATTTTTCACTTATGGGATTAGTTTGCGACATGCTCCACTTACGGGATTAAAATGATAAGGGGGTCTAGTTACGGGATTAAAAAAACTATTTACCCTTATTTCTTTATTCTAATGTTTTTTTTATTTTACCCTCAAGGTTCTCTATATAAAGGCCTTGTTTATCATTGTAAAAGGAACTTTTGATATTTCTTATATAATTTTTGTGCTTTCAAGAGGGATTATTGTTTGCTTGATAATTTGAGATTGTGCGATGCAATCGTCGGTAGTCTTTCAAAATCAGGTTGTCTTCGAGTGATTCGAGACCGTTCGTCGCCTCTCAATCGGTTCGAGGGAAGCTTATGGCTAATTTGTCACCACAAGCAAGGTGGAACAACTATTTCTTTTAACTTTAAAACAAACTAATGTGGGACAAAGCCACCTAATAGTAATTTTGTATATTTTTGTATGTATATATTATTTTGTTACGCACCATATTTTTCAATTTTATTAGAATTTTCATCATATTTTAATTTGACGTATCAATTTAAATAAAAATAAATATTGTAATATGTAATAGAGTTTACACTTAGGGTGTGTTTGTTTGGGGGTTTGAATTTTGGTTTGAGATTTGAATAGTTAAAATTTTGAATTTGAATAGTTGTATGATGTGATATAAATAATTATTGATGTGATATTTTCACTACCAAAAAAACGGCCTTTCACCACGGCCCGAGAGTTCGTAACAATAACATCGTAACAAATAGTGGTTTTAGTTACGTGAGTATCCGTGACAAAAAAATTTCCTCTTGGTCAACGTTTCAAGTTTATTAGTTACGCAAAAAAAATGTAACAAATACGGAGATTGTAGACTTTGGTCAAAATAAGATTTGTTATGATAGTTTTTCGTAACAACTGGTTAAATAATATTAATTAAAAAATTTTTTGCAATAAATAAATTAAAAAAAAAAGAAGAAAAAGGTAAAAACGCATTTGCGCTTTCACTCAACAGACAAAATAAACACGCTTGTAGAGATCTAGGGCAAAAAGATTTCACTTTCCCATACTTAGAAAAATCAGACAAATTGAGGGCATAGTATTTCGTCCCCTCCAACGATCGACGACTCCCTTCTTTCTTTCGCCGACGCGACGCGCATAGTTGTGGAATTGAATAGGTAGTCCGGCGCTAGCGTCCAAGTAATGTTTTAAAGTTTTCTCCAGTATTATTTGTTGTCGATTCGCAGTTCTTCATCTCTTCCTATAAGGAAAAATCGAATTAGGGAGTATTAATATTCAGCTTCCTCCTCAGGTTGATACGGAGCTCTGCTTTAGGGAGTATCTTTAGGTACCGAAAGATTTCTTCCTCATCGTTACAATTTGTGTGTGAACATAGGTATTGAGCCCAATTTTGATTTTTCTTTCTGGGTATATATTGTTCTTTCATGATATCTTGCGCTAACTCTCAGATTTCACAAAGGTGTGGGGGTGGATTTTCAACTATATTTTGTTTTATTTTTCATATTTGAGCTTGCAGTGCCGGGCTGCCCTGCCCCTTGTGCAATTTACTTTTTTTTATTCTAGATTTAAGATAAGACTGTTATCAAAGTGATTCTTAATATGTGTCTTCATTAATAACTCAGCCTCATAACGAAGATAATTTAATATCTTTTATCACCACATTTTCAAATATGATTTTGAAATAAAATAAATAAATAAATGTATATGTATGAAATCAAAAAAATAAAATATTGACAACTGCACAAAATGAACTTGAAAAGCCACCGGCTTGTGAATTAAGGATTAATAGTGCGAAGACCAGAAATTGTTGAATTGATTAAGCATCATATTCGAAAAGGGTGAAACTGTAAATGGTGCTATTCATACTACCCAAGTTTCTTTAGTAAAATTCTACCATTCAATAAGTGTTTTGGAAACAAAATCATTTTTGAAGCAGTGAATCAGTTGCTGAATAGTATGATAAAGATGATGTATGTGTGGAATGGAGAAGGAAAACAAACAAATGGGTTTCGTAACTAGCTCTATCTAATTCATTCCATGAATATATGCATACACATGCACATGACATGCATTATCATCTTCTTCTCATTGTTTGTTTGTCCGTCTTTGAAAAAGCTTTGTATTTATTGTTGCTGCATTCATTAATATTAAGTTGCTTCCAGATATTGCTGATGTTGTGGGCTTAAGTTAAATTAGGCGAGCTGTTCATTGGATAATTTGCTTAACTGCTGTAAACTAATTTAGTTTGATGTGTGCTAGATTAATTTAGTGAGCCAACAGTGTTTGTAATGTGTATATCTTAGTTGTTGCTGCAAATTTAAGTAGTTCTAGCCTATCCTGTTAATCAATCTCGTTGTAATTGTAATAGGCTCAGTCAGTTCAGATTGTTTAGGTTAAATTTAATTTCTTACTATGTCTGTGGTACATTAGATAGTTAATATAATCGACTGTTGTCATTATACTTAGGCTAGTTTAATTATGTTGTTCCTTGCTTGGTTAGTCGTCAATTCGTCAGCTTCATTCCCATCAGAATAATAGCATTTCACACTTGTAATCCTTTCTTTTAGTTTTATGTACTTCAAATGTTAATCCTGCCATCATATAATACTAAAAGTGATATATATATGTACCAATTCAATCCTACAATAAGTAATGGATATTGTAACGTAGTGCATGTTTAACTTTTGTAGTAGTTTGTGCTATTTTTACTGAAAATGAGTGCATATTTAACTTGTATTTTTTTTTTTACAGGATACTAAATTGTGGAGACAAAGGCGTGCAGTGTGAATTCAGGATAAGCATACTTGAGTTTAATGAAAGGTCTGATTTCTTTTTAATGCATTTCCACTGTGCAAAGCTTCTAATTTTTCTATGTTTTCTCGGGTGGTGGTGTAATGGACTTCAATCTGGAGTTGCATAAACAACAGTAGGGTTGTGTCGAAACCTGTAGAATAGTCATAAGTAGGTGCTATTTGCTATCTTTGCTTACTATGTGAACGATTGACTTATAAGAAATTTCGATAGCACCGATTTGATATGTTAAATTGTCATATCTTACATTACTGCTAGTTACTGGTTCCATGAAATCTTCTATGTACCCAATGATCGATTGCTAAACTGCCATCATGTTTGATGCATCCATGATTATGTTACTAGCATTCCACTTATTTTTGCATTTGTTTCTACTATGCAGCGATGACATTAGGGAAAGGCGCAGAACCATGAGCCAGAGCAGAAGCTCAACTTTGAGAATTTATTAGTATTTTCAAATCTATACAAAAGTTCCTTTGGATTATGTGTTTACTGTGCATGGACTTAACTAGCGCTGCTATGTACGCAAGGCCACGCCCTCTGCTTCAACTCGGGATTTGCTTGTCTTTCCTCTACTGAGGTTGTGACACTCTATCCTTACCTTATCTGTCTGTGCTTGTTTTTCTTTTTTTGGTTCATAGAAAAGAGATGCATTGAACTGTACAGTCGTGCTGCATATGATATGGATCTTAATAGATTGCTTCTTGCCTTCTTCATTTTCTTCTAAACCTCACTGATTTCGATTTTCTGTGGAGGTCTCTGCACAGCACTGCTTCATTGGTTTTCTGCATCTGTATGCACTTGTGCTAGATTCCATGTTTGTTGCGTGCTCTGCTCTGCTCTCCTTAAATAGATTTGTTCGATTAGGACTAAAGATGAAAAGATAGATGCTTTGCACACTCCTCGGCGGCATATAATCTCCACCTGTGCTTGCTTGGTTGCAACGATTGATTGATTGATTGATTAACTCACTCTTTTAGGTTGTATAATTGAGTAGAGAATTGAAAGCCCATTTTGAAAATAAAGAAGAAAGCAGGGGAGGGGGTCTGATCTGCTGTAGGTTTTCCTTAGGGTGTTATACAGTTTCAGCCCCTCCATCATCACATAATACTAAAAGTGGTATATATGGTTCTAATTCAATCCTAAAAGAGGGAATGCATATTGTGAATTAGTGCATGTTTAATTAATGTAGTACTTTGCGCATTTTTCATTGAAAATTAGTGCATGTTTAACTTATGTTTTTTTATAGGAAGTGAACGTATGTCAACGCAGGCGTGCTGTGCTCATTCAGGATACCTAGCTTTGAGTTTAACAAAAGGTCTGCTTTATTTTTTATGCTATGCCACTGTGTAGCAACTTTTCTGTGATGTATGTTTATTGGGTGGGTGGTGCAATGAAGTGTTAAGTGCATTCCTACGAATCTAAAATATTTTTTTCACATCAGATTTCAGAATTATTTCATATTTGTTTTAAAGGGTTTCTACTAGAGGTGTAATCAACATATAGAGGACCCAGGTTCCTTGTCGGCATGATTGAAAAACATCATCACTATGAATTCTATCCTACAGCACGGGAAACTCTCTTCATCGATCTGCACCAACTGAATAACATATTCAATTTCATTATTTCAAAACACATTTGTGCATTGACAATTAACTCAAAGTTCATGCTTAATGAATTTCCTTTGTCGGAACCAATACCATTTTTTTTGTAACTTGGTTGTATGCGTCGATTTGTCGGAAGCAACACCATTTGGGCTATTTTAACTGAAAATGAGTGCATATTTAACTTGTGTTTTTTTACAGGATACTAAATTGTGGAGACAAAAGTGTGCAGTGTGAATTCAGGATAAGCAACATTGAGTTTAACGGAAGGTCGGATTTCTTTTTAATGCATTTCCACAGTGCAAAGCTTCTAAGTGTTCTATGTTTTCTCGAGTGGTGGTGTAGTTAAGTGTTATGTGCATTCCCACAAACCTGCTTTACTCTTTAGACATCAGATTTGAGCATTTTTTTCATATTCGTACAAAAGGGCAAGGAAAAATTTAGAATAGTAGGAAATTTTTCTTGACCCAAGTAGGGTATGGATAATTCTTGCTGCTCTAGTATCTAGAGATGACGCTCAGAATTTTTGGCGGAGCGTAGACATCATTTAATTCTCATTAAATGGCATCCATAAAAGGTTCTAAAGTGGAGATAATGGCTGATTTTAAACCATGGGCCTTAATGTTGTGATTTTAAAAGGTTCTAACACTGGTGTCTTGCAGGTTATGGGCAAATCTCAACGTGCTACCGTTGGAGGGTCACAGGATCCGGCAGTCTCTCCCGCAAGACGTTTTACCCGGGCATCCGCACGTAACAGCCCCCTAGAGGCAACTCATCCCGCAAGCAGGAATCCATCGCCCATCCGCAATCCCACAAAGAAAGTGACAAAACGGAAGGGATCTCGGGTCTCGCCACTGCTCCAACGACTCCGGTCCATCACATCAGAGTGGGAGAAAGAGCGCAATGCTCGTGGTCAAAGCATGAAGCCAACATCTTCCACTCGAAGGGCAGTGCTTCAGGATTCAGAGGGCCCTTTGGAGGTAATGTGGTTCCTTTGCCGAAAGCATGTCCTTATTTGAACTCTCAGTATAACACTACAATAGGCTGACACTGTTAACCCAACAGGAACATGATGATAGGGATGTTCCATCACTTTTTGATCCGACGGCACTGACACAGGATGACGATGATACAATCCCCCCCACACAAGCAGATGACGAGACACTTCCGCCGACGCAGGACATGGAGACTGCAGAGAGTGATATGCCACTCTTGGATGAAGGGCCAGGCTCCGACCCCACTCTGATGACAGGAACAGAGGCGGGCAATATGGCACCATTGGACGAGATGACATCGCACGACGGTTTGGAAATTAGCCTTCAAAGATTACCGATTACATTTAGTGACTTCATATTTTGCATGTAATATCCTTATTAGAACATGTAATCTCCTGTTTGTGTCAGCTGGTTCGTCAAAGAAAAAGCAGGGGAGAGGGGCGGCACGAATGCCGCGTGGATGGGGAAAAGATCACAGGATGCTTGTATTCACATCGCCGGATGGTAAAAGCATCGTCGGACCCGACGTAAACGAGTACAAGACAGCCATTGGGGTCATTGCACGCAACGGAGCTCGACTTCCTCTACATTACCCCACGTTCGCTGAGATACCGGAGACGAAGAGACAGGGTGCATGGATGGAGGTTCAGGTGATGCAAACTTCATTAAATTGAAAGTTCTTTTATTTCATATAGATTCTTATATATGGCCCTACCATCTTCTCCGGACCTGGTGGAAACCGTGTGAAACGGCATTCCAGAGTAACAGCGGATTACCAGACTCAGCGGAGAAAGTGGTCTTGGCTGACCTAAGGGAAGTTTGGAGGCACTGGAAATACAGCATCAAATCAACTTACTTCAATCCGATCGAGGACGATGAAGAAGCACTGAAGAAGGTTCCCTCAAGCAGGATTGTGCCCGATCAGTGGCCGAAGTTGGTTGAGTATTGGCGCGACGAGAAGGTGAAGGTACGCATAGGGACATGCCAAATTAATATATGTTAAATCTGCACGGGCATGGACTGAGAACTAAATAACTTTGATTGACGTAGCTTCAATCCAAGAAAAATGCGTCGAACGTAGCGAAAAGAAGCTTTCCACATCGTACTGGGCGGAAGTCATTCACGACTCTGGCAGAGGAGGTACCTTTTATTACAATTAAGTAATTAGTCATGTCATGCTCCATCCCCCTATTTTCCTCTCCTGTATTTCATTATGTTTTCGATGACAGAAGGCCTTGTATTGCTGCAGATCAAGGCAAAGGGGAAGGACCCCGACAATCTGGAGATTTGGATTTCCAGTCGCACACAAGGCAAGGGAAAGGATGACCAAGAAACCGAGGAGATATTGGTAGAATAAATTCGTTCCCAACTTAGTTACAATTCAGTCAGTATTTACATCTCTAACAACAAGAGCAAGTTCGGCCTCACTTAAATCTTTCCTGTAGACTTATTTACAGAATGAGCTAAACAAGGTTCCCCCTGAAGGGCGGACTCCCTCTGTTCGGGAGACTCTGTACCGACGGGCCCTTGGGGGAAAGATTAAGAAGCGGTCAAAGGTCGACAGTGCGGCAACTTCAGCTCATCCCCGCAGCGAGTCATCTGGTTTAACAGACAGTGTAGCATTCCAGCATGGGTGGGAACAACTACAGAATGGAATGGAGGAGCTGAAGGCAATGATGGATGAGTTCAAAACCATCAAGGCTGATGTGTATGCATTCATGCACAGAAACTCCGGAGCGGTTACTGGCCAGGCAGTAAGTATTCATAATCCCTGACCTGTTTGGTATGAGTATCCCATGAGATTTGGATGGCGAAGGAATTTACCATCCTCGGCATGTTATATGATAGGGCACATCTCGTATTGATTCAGTCCCTGAGATTCCCAGGCCTGTGTCCGAGCCAAGCATGACGGTATGATTCCGTGACGCCCTGGAGTTTCTTAGAAATCAGTGCAGTGTCTAATTTAGGCTACTCTTGACTGCGTACTACCTTATCCAACTCATATGCCCTGTCTGTTGTAGGTCGGCACACATGTGCTTCTATTATCCCGCACCGGTGAGAAAAAAGTTGTTGCAGAGGGACTTCTGCTCTGCCCCCCTGGGCCAGGTTGGTCCGGTATCTTTGAGGATGTTTAATTAAACTTTTAATATGCCTCAGCGAGATATCGTAGGTTTTCGTGACTGTTCAGGCCTCATATTGCGTATTAGCATGGATTCACTAAGTGTAGAAGTATACAATGATACGATCCGTGGATTTCCAAAGCGATGTAGACTGTTAATGTAGGGGTGGTAAAATAACTGCTATTATGACGACCCATGTTTATTGAAGGATGTTTGGTTTAAAGATCAAGCTGCAATTACATAGGAAATTAGGGTATAATGTGCTTCGCTACCTAACTCATGAATGTAATACCATGTACTGTACGACATGTCTGAATGTACGTACTCCTCTTGTTCTAGTTCCAAAGTATTACACTTATAATGTCTGTGTTATGACATGTTATATATACAGTTCGAACGTCTGTTGATATATATGCTTGAATGTAATCAAAAATTGCTCTTGTGAATGCTGTAGGTGACACACTTTCCTTGGTCAAGGTCTTCGTGACATCCGCGTCAGTCCCGGACACACCCCTTATTTTGCCGACCATTTCTGGGGCGACTACCCTTCGCGATGTCGTTGGCGAAGATCCTATTGAGTGGAGCTACAACGACGTAAGGATCTACTTTAATACCTTTCTTGTATTGCCTTCCGAAATTTATAAGAAGTATGACTTAAAGTAATCTCTGTGTTGGCAATTGCAGCTCATGCGCCGGGCTTGAAATGTTGGTACCGATACACCCATGTTAATTGCCCCGTTTGTCATATGGATTGAATGTCGAACCTGTCTTTGGATGGATTGTGTTGAGTTTTTGTTGAACTATGTCTGGAATTGATGCGTAGACCTTTGTGGTTTGAATTCGTTTGGTGAAAAATGTGCCTAATGGGATTGATGGATAACCGTATTTGCTTATTGCGTTGTTTACTTCTGTTTGAACTGTTAAGCACGTTTTGCGGAACAGGTTGTTGATGTGTAGATACTAGTAGGCTTGTTCTATGGGTTGCTTTACTTTGTTGGTAGGTATGGAATTCAGATTTTAATATGAATTAATGTTTGCGCGGGGCGTAATGATGATGATGTTTATAGCAATCTTTGTATTCGTAATTTATTTTCGTATCATACGCATCACAGCAGGTCCATTTGTTACGAACAATTTCAATTGCAGCGTACCCCCTGTTTTTCACAATACGCTATTTTTCCGTAACAAAAGGCCAGAAAATCGTTACAAAAAGTGGTCTTTGGATATTTGTTGTTACAGACGGTTTCGTGACTATAAGTAGGTAATATTTTTTTTACGGGGTTCAATGCCGTTACAAATAGTCGTAACAAAAACCAAGTTCTGACAACCGGTCAATGGAAAACACTTGTAACGCGAGGAACTTCCGTAACAAATACCGTAACTAAAAGTCCTGCCACACGCGCGGAAGGATCTACCTTTCGTTACGAGAGAAAATTCGTAACAAACATCGTAACAAATACCATACTTCAGGGAGCGTTGACCGATCGTAATAGTTACGAAAAGTGGCGTGGCAAAAAACATTCGTTACGCGAGTACACATTACGGAAAAAAGTCGTAACAAAGGCGTAGCAAATACGCAAATTGCACGAAATATGGCTTTTTGTTACGATTTTCCGGCCGTAATAGAAAACAGTTTTTTTGGTAGTGTTTGAATATAAAATTAATTTTTAGTATAATGTAAAAAATGAAAAATAGGTGTTTGATTTGATATTTTTTTAAAAAAATTTGATGAATAATAAAAATTGACTACAATTTTATAAATGAACACACCCTTGGTAAAACAACTTGATATTTTTTATTTGAATGTTGAAATAATTGTAAAATAATTAGCTTTCAAACTAATAAGATGTGTATGTTATTTGAAATGAACAAGAAAAATCAATTGTTAAAAATAGAACAAACAAATATAATATTGATACTTTGCCACTTATTTCTATAATTTAATTAGGAATTTATAAAAATAAATTAAAGAAAAAACATTATTATCAAATTATTTTTTTATTGTAAATATAATTTTAAAAATTAAAATTTATATAATTTAGATAGATTATATACAATTACATACACTACAAAATATAAAATACAAACATAAAAAAATATCAAAATCTTTCTTATACACATTTTTTAAATAAAATATTATTATTTTAAATCTATTAAAATAATAAAATGGTACATATGACTGAGACGCTGGAAATAATATTTAGAAAATTATTTTTAGAAAAAATATCAAATCAAAATTCTATTTAAATCAAAACTAAAAGAAATATCTAATTTTCAATCAAAACCAAACAAACTTAATTATTCTTTTATAATACAAAATATAATAAATTTTAAATTATTTATTTTTTGGATTAATTGCAACATCTATAATTTTTATTTTTTTAGTAATTAATTGTTTTACTTTTTTTATTTCTTATCTGTTGAGCACAAAATTTTAAAATTTAGGTTTTTGCCCAAGAAAAAGAAAGGGTATGGCCCAGTGGGGGGCCAGAAATGAATTTTGGGCCCAATGATGGGTCAGGAGTGAATTTTGGTAGCTTCAACTTACAGAATCCAATAGACCATCGGAGTTTGTTTGGTCGGGACATCAGATAAGGGGGCCATCCGATTTCAGGTACTGGGTTGGGTGGTTTTAAAAGAACCGATTGATTAGTCGGTTGTTATTGGTCGGTCGTGGTTACGGTTTATCACATGTCAACAGAAGGTTTCCTGAAGATAACCAACGGTCGTGTGAATAGAATAACTGACGACGGTTCACGAGTTTAGGTAACCGATTCACAGAAGGTTTTCGGACGGTTCAAGTGGGGTTTTATTTAAGCAATTCGAATCACAAAGGATGAGGATCTTCAATCATCTCACTAAAATTCTTGTTGGGTATCACTCATTTTAAATTTCCCAGTTTTTAGCGTATTTACTAGTTATTTATGTACTTTGTTTTAGGGAACGTGATATTTGATACTCTTTTATTTCAAATTCGGAATATATCTTTGAATTTTACTTTTTAATGTTGAAACTCCACATCAACAAGTTGGCGACCACAGTGGGAGACGAGGCAAAATTGTTGATCCTATGTCTAACGAAAACTATATACAACTTCGATTTGGTCGAATTGTTGCAAGGAACCTAATGGCGGGTTTCCCAATTGCAAGATCTTAGCACAGCCGTCGGAGCTACCACAATAACTCTATTGTCAATCCCGTCTATCTCTCAGACATCTTCTCAGATACCAGCAGAATGGCTAAATCATGTTCAACAAATGAACAATCAGCAAACAACAATCATGTTGGTTATGTTGTGCGAGCAACAAAACTTAGTGCAATATATGTTATATCAAGCCCTATCAAGAGTCACATTGCATTCCGTGTCTACACCTCCAGGAATGTCTTGTTCGCGCCTACAGGCGATCTTTGCAGGGCCATCATTTGTGGATAACATCATTCCTAGTGCTACAACACTTAATAGGGCAGAGAGAGGAAAAAATCCCCTTACTTTTCCTAACAACATTCCCCTGGGATCAAGACCTGATCTTTTTCAGGCAGGATTACAGAGAGAGGATCAACCTGGGGGTCAAGCACATGATTCTATCCAGGTGCCGGATAATTTCCAATCCCGGTTGGATCCAGAAGATGTCGCGCATGCTTTCAGGGTCCATTTCGGCATGAATCCCCATGTAGCCAACCGCCCAAGCATATCAACGACCATTTCCGGAAAGAATAATCAACGATCACCATCTACCGAGAAATTATCAGCCACCCAATTTTCATGCATTCTCAGGGGAGGATAGATCGTCGACTATTGAGCATGTGGGACGCTTCACGGCTCAATTAGGAGAAATTGATAATATCCCTTTTATAAACTATAGTTGTTCGGGCTATCTCTGACTAGGACAGCTTTTTTTTGGTTTGTCAACCCGCCATCTGGGCAGATTCATACGTGGGAAGGATTGGAAGCAGCTTTTCATGCCAAGTTTTTCAATCTTGTTCCAATGGTATCGTTCACTGATTTTTTGAAAATTAGAAAAATGGCAGAAGAATATTCCGCACAATTTATAGAGATGATCCATTTAATAAATGGCAGATGTCCGACAGTAATAGAGGAAAAAGAAATGATTAAACTCGTGGTCCGAAATATGCATCGACGGTTACGTAAGGCACTAACCGCCCACGATGTCGAGGATCTAGCTAGTCTAGCATCTAAGGCTGGATGTTTGGAGTCATTGTTCAAAGAAAAAGATCAAAATTTCTGGTGCAACAAAGTCCAGCAAGTAGCCAGCGTGGAGATAGAATCATATCTCCTAGATTTGAATCCGGCGGTAGAAGTAGAATAAATGGCGGAAGAGATAGTTAGCGGGAAGCCGTATTTATGCCCAAAGTTTAAACCAATTCCAGGAACTGAAGGAAAGGATCTACCAACTTTCAAAAATTCTAAAGCAGACGAGATCTTTGATATTTTATTAGCAGATGCACAAATCCAGATTCCTAAAGGCCAACGTCTAGCCACAAGAGAAGAAATCAAAGAAAGACCATATTGCAAGTGGTATATTTCATTTATCCACGGTACAAATCAGTGTACACATTTCAGAAAGGAAATTCAAAAGTTCATCAAAGCTGGACACTTCAAATACTCACATTGGGAGTAGAACTACAGCTGTTCCCCAAACTGATGATAGCTACAACTATAACTGCTCTAAACAAAGGAATCCAAAAGAAAGCATATCCGGACGAAAACCTAAATGAGGGTTTTAAAATATGTGAAGACCGGGTAGCAGAAAAATGGGATCGCCCAGACAGAACATATGAAGTGGGGCTTAAGCACCAGGTATTAGTACAAAATCGGCCAACGAGGAAGCCATATCCAGTCAATGATAAATAGAGCCGAAATAAGAAGTCATTTCCAGTAAATATTAATCCTCGGTTTCCAAGTATGAATTGTACTCAGATTCATAATGCTAAACATATATTTTCTGCTAGGCATGGTCGTCGTACTGGCAGTAAAGGTTTTCTACGTTGGGGGCTAAATCCGGGATCCGAGTGTCTCTGGATACGGTAACGGATTACAGAACCGTTCAGAAAGAGGATCACGAGAGGCCTTTAAGAAAGCGAAATGTTGCAGGTGTCAATACTATAACATGATCAATGTAGATTCATCAATAAGAGAGATCAAGGAAACCGGTCGTGAAGTTCGGTTTGGGTCTTTCTCACAAACTGAGATTTAGTCACTTGTGGATGAACAGACAGATCCAGCCATCAGGCGATCCCTTTTCGAGGTTAGGATATCAAGATTGCACTGGTAACAAGAGAAGCCGACCTAGGTGGAGCCAATCTGGGCTAGCATAGCTAATGATTGTTTTGAGGAACTTGAATGGGCAAATATAACAAATCCGGATCCACCAACGGACATTCCCCCACCAATAACTTTCTCTCCCCTCCCTGAAAGTATGGTTTCTGAGCCCCTTTATGTCGACGCTCATATCTGTGGTAAAACAATCAGCAAGTTATTCATCGATAACTCGGCGGTCTTTAATGTTATGTCTTTAAAGACACTTAAAAATTTGGGCACAGAGATCACTGATTTATTGTCAGTAAACATCATTATGATGAGTTTTACAGGCCAACCTAGCAAGCCAAAAGGTATGATGGTGGCTCTAATAGAAGCGGGCCAAAAATAATATCCACTGTCTTCTTTATGATAGATGCAGATACCACATATTCAGTGCTGCTAGGAAGAGATTGGATTCATGCATCCCAATGTGTGCCATCATCTTTGCATCAACAACTGATGTTCAGGAAGGGTAATCAAGCTTTCAGAATGGAAGCTAGTGACAACCTCTTTGGTGTTTCGGAAACTGTGGAGGAATCTGTACTTTATTCTGGGTATATTCCATCAATTTCACGAACGACTTTGGTTAGCGAGTACCCATGGCGTAGCTGTAGGCTCACCAACCAAGGATATCTGTTCTTTTCATAGAAAAATCTCTCGTCAAATATCCTAATAGCCAAAACATCTATTACTTTTCTAAATTTATTTTGGAATGTACAAACATAAGTGAGTGTAGTATGATAGTTAATCAATATTATTTAGGGAAACTTTTAAATAGGTTGCAGGACATAAGCATTGTAGCGGCGGATGTTAACAGTTTCGTTGGCCAGATTTGTTTGAGAAGACAGAACCATCATTTACAGCGCAAGATTCTCTCATTGAGTATGATATCAGAACCAACCAGGATCCAAAGAAGGTTAGGATAAGTGGTTTATTGTCCGAACGACAACAAGAGCATATGATCAATCTAATACCAGATAACGATGCCAGGATTAGAAAGGAGTTTGATCGAGCACGGATTACCAATCAAAGCTAGTTTCAGGCCATACAAGCAGTCTCCCCGGCGTACCAGCCCCAAATTAATGCCACAAATCAAGGAGAAGATCGAAAAGCTCCTAAAGATTGGGTTTATTCGGCCGTGGCGATATGCCAAATGGCTGGAAAATATTGTGCCGATAACAATGAAGAATGTGAAGATTCGAATCTTTATTGATTTTTGCGATCTCAATTTAGCAACTCCTAAGGATGAATATGTGATGCCTACGGTGACATGTTAATTTACTCAGTGGTAGGACACTGTATCCTTACTCTTATGGATGGGTACGTTGGTTATAATCAAATATTTCTGATAGAGGAAGATATTCCCAAAATAGCGTTCAGATGTCCTGAGGCATTAGGGATTTACGAATAGACAGTAATGCCTTTCGGGTTGAAACATGTAGGGGCTACTTATAAAAGGGCAATGAATGCAATTTTCCATTATTTGATTGGTGAGTCCGTAGAGGTTTATATTGATGATGTGGTTGTCAAGTCAGCTGATTTCGAGAGTCATTTAGATGATTTGGAGTCGGCGTTCCAACGGATGAGAAAATACAACTTAAAGATGAATCCAACCAAACGTGTTTTTGGAGTATCTGCGGGAAACTTTCTGGGTTTCCTGGTGTATGAAAGGGGAATAGAGATCGATGCAAACAAGGCCAAGGTGATTATGACGATCCGTCCTCCTAGGTCACTCAAAGAGGTTCAAAGTCTACTTGGGAAGGTAAATTATTTGCGAAGATTCATCACCAAAACCGCGGGAAAAATGAAGCTAATTACAAAATTGTTACGTGCAAAAGCATCTGACTTCGTCTGGGAAGCCGAAAAACAAGAGGCTTTGGAAGCCATCAAGAGGGCTTTGGCTGAACCACCCATCTTGATGCCTCCAAAGGGGGTCCGACCCCTTAAACTGTACTTGTAAAACACTAATGATGTGGTAAGTTGTTTGTTGGCGTAGGATTTGAAAAATGGAAAGGAGAGGGCGATTTATTACTTGAGTAAGACCCTGGCCGGACTTGAGTTGAATTACACCATGCCTGAGAAGATGTGTTACTCATTGGTATTTGCATGTACCAAGCTGGAACTTTACATTTTCCTAGAGAAACAGATGTCGTATCCAAGATAGATCTAATTAAGTTGATCCTACACAGACCTGCTATGCAAGGAAGATTAATTAAATAGGCCATTAAGTTAGCTCCATTTTTATTGAAATACAAACCTCTGAAAGCTATGAACCGATAGGCAGAATTCACTAAGGATAGGAAAAGAGGTGCGGGGCCTACGTCATATATGGGTACTCGAACTTGGCATATGTTTTTTGATGGATCGAGTTCAGGAGAAAGATCGGGAGTGGGAGTAATTTTGAAAGGATCTGACGGTCAAAAGGTAAAATTACAATTGCAGTTGGAAGCAATGACTCATAACTCGGCTGGATATGAAGCTTTGATTCTGGAGCTTGACGCTTTGGTTGAAAAGAAAGTCCAGTCGTTGGTAATTCAGGGGGATTTGAAATTGGTGATCAATCGGGTAACAAGTTGTTACACTTGCACTTTCCCTTATTTACGAAGATATAGGACTTTGGTATATCGGTTGCTATCAAGGATTTCTGAAGTCATTTTTGAATATATCCCGATGACGGACAATCGTCATGCGGATGATTTAGCCCAAGAGGCTTGTAGGAAGATGTCAAGCGTGGCCATTTGTGATATCAGCATGGAGGCAGAAGTCTCGATCAACTGGAGGACATAAATCATTGCATATTTGAAAGAGCCAAGTTCGGTCATGCCTGTAGCTGTTAAGTTGAAGGCATTGCAATTCTAATTAATTGGAGGAATTTTGTACAAGAGAACCTTTGAAGGATTGTTGTTGAGTGTTTGGGGCAGGAGAAATCATTCGAAATTTTGAAGAAAGTGTATAGTGGGGTTTTCGGGGCCCATCGAGCAAGTCTAAACATAAGATGGGCCATTCATCGCCTGGGATTCTTCTGGCCAAAAATATTTGAAGATTGTATTAAATTCGCCAAAAGATGTCAAGATTGTCAAAGGCATGGGCCGTTGAATCATCTGCCGGCTATGGACTTACATACTTCGATCAAACCTTGTCCATTCAAAGCCTGGCCAATGGATTATATTGGTAAGATCCATCCAACTTCTTCGAAGCATCACTGTTTCATTCTTATCGCGGAAGATTATTTCACCAAGCGGGTTGAGGCTATCCCTTTGAAGAATGCAACACATAAAGAGGTAATTGACTTTGTTGTAAATCAAATTATTTACCGATTTGTGATTCCGCACACTATTATTACAGATCAGGGTTTGGCTTTTACTAGGGAGAAGTTTGTCAAATTTCTGGTTGGTTTTAACATTCGGATACATCATTCTTCTCCTTATTATTCGCAAGCAAATGGTCAGAAGCGACAAATAAGATTGGCATTGGTATCATAAAGAAGATGATTGGTGAAAATCCAAGAAAATGGCATATGTTATTGCCTCAGGCTCTCTGGGCACATCGTAATAGCAAAATTTCAGCCACAGAATGTTTTCCATATCAGCTTATGTTTGGCAAAGACGCGGTGTTAGCAGCCGAGTTTTATGTACCACTGATTCGTACTGCTAACACTATGTTGGATTTTGACGAAGAATGTTAGCAAGGTATGATGCAACAGTTGGAAGATCTGAGAGTTATTTATTTGAAAGCAATTGATCAAATGGTCAAACAAGGTGAGGTGCAAGCCAGACATTATGATACCAGAATTCTTTACAAGACTTTTAAAGAATAAGATTTGGTTTGGAAAACTATTTTGCCAACACAAGAAGGTTGATCAGCTTTCGTGATTCATAAGGAAATTGGAAATAGATCATTTATTATTATGGATCAAGAAGGAAAAGTGGTACATGGTAGCGTTAATGCAAAGTATCTGAAAATATATTATCCTTCTTTTTCAGGTCACAATGAATAGTTATGCAGTAAAATTATTGCGAATCCATCAAGGGTTCAAACCCTTTTGAAGGGTTTATTCATCGTCTGAGAGGGTGATGCAAGGATTTTATTCATTCTCTAATTCAGACGCCTCGTCCCAGCTGGTGGACACCAGTTCTAGTTCCTCATCTATGAGATCTTCAAGACCGGGTCGATATTGGTCTCATTGTTCCTGCATTTCTTCCAGATCTTGTTCAATGCGGGTTTTCATGTCTTGCAAAGATTGGCATTGTCGATCCACTAGAACACGTAATCGTGTGAATGATGCTCTTTGTTGAGCAAATACGTTGTTCCAAATAAGATCAGGTAGAATCTCCACGACATGGTGCCCTATGAGGTCTATGTGATAATCAAGGTCGGGAATGCGGCTGAGTATAACGCTTAGTGTTTCAAACCCAATGGAGACACGTTCCATTAGGAAAATTACATGATGTATTTCCCTTCTGACTCTTTGGGAAAATTTGAATTTGAAATCCAGTTGTTTAAGTACTTGTATCAGATCTTCAGCATGGCCGCCAACGGGGTGTTGCCCTACGAAGAAAGGTTGTAGAGAATTATCCCAATTGTTGGATGACACTTGGACGGGGGGGAGGCCATCTTTCGGAGAGTTCAAAGAATGTTTGGTAAATCATATATGGACAGGTTTGGTTTATTTATGGGTAAAAGGTTTAAAGATTAAGTTTGAGTTTTTGGTGATTAATTGTGCGGATTATGTTTTAATTCATTAGTATAGGCATATTTATTGGATAAAAAAAATGTTATAAATTAAGTCTACGTTACATACGGGACAAAAAGGCATCAAGGATGGTACGGAGGTCGGTCCATTTATGTTCGGACCGAGCCGCTCGCCTCTGCTGGTAGGCTATCTAATGTTAATGTATTAGCCTCGAACAGATGAATGCTTGCAATGCGTCGTATAGGTTCGATTGGCTCTGTCGATGGTCAGCAATCAGACGCATTTCTTCTTTGATGCAACTGTCCAGCGCGGTTTGTTGTCTTTGTAGATTGTCCAGCACTCTTTGAAGATGCTCCAGTTTTTTTTTCTCATGTCGATGTCCTCGGACAAGGTTTTTTTAGCGTGCAAAAGGCTATTCAACCTCGCGTCGGCCAATTTGAGTTCCTCATTCGTCTTTGAAAAGGTTTCCTCAATGATCTTCGAGTCGGCCGTGGATGGAGGTTGAGATGGGCTAGCTGTTGGAGTTTGGATTACTGAAAAGTCGGCTTGAAGCTCGGTAATATGCTCTATTAGTCGAGGGAAACTGGAGTGGCCGCTGAGTCAGCAGGATGTTGAGTAAAAAAATTAATTACAATCTGGGCTAAAGACTGAAGGTCTTTGAGCCTTAAGTCGGCAAAAGACAGCATGGCGCAATGAATCCCTGTTGGTTGGGCGGGTGTTAGGATCGGTACTCAAAAGATAAAGGACAGATCAAGATTATGCTGCCAAATTAAAAATTGTGAATGAAGTTGGATATTTAATCGATACTTGGAATTTCTTTTTTTTTTCTTTTTTTTTAGAGTTTACTTGACCTTGGACAGCAATCACTTCAGAAGGGGCCCAAACTGAAGGAGCTCGTTGGGGCACTCTTTGAGGTAGGCCCCAGGGTGCCCAAGTCCCGACACCAGACTCCTCCCCTCCTGGGAGTGATATATGCGATATTAGACAAATATTTTGCTATATTTTAGACGGTTTTTGGATGCGAATTTTGTATATATGCTCCTAATGGTGTGTTTTTTGAACTTTCTACTAGGCGTTGAGAAGTTGGCAAATTTTGGGCATATTGGAGAGAAAATCAGAACGCAGGAAGTCCTTAGACGTGATCACGAAGCAGAAAAAAATGAAAATTGCAAAAAGATCCTCCGGGGTTAATTACCAATTTTAGAATTGTTTGGTTTAAAGTGCAAAGGGGATCTTGGGATAGACTTGAAGAGACACGATTTTTTCAATTGAAGAGGAGAAGAGATGGGGACTACCATGTTCTCTACCACGATCTCACCTCCAACCCATTTCTCAAAGAGAAGAGAACCGAAGGAAGAACACAACATACGGGAACTTTGGAGAGCAACACAGAAGAACTTCCGGGCACCCTTTTTCTTCATTTCTAGAATTGGTTTGTTGTCGATTTTTAAACTTGAAGGCATGATGAACTCTTTGATTTATTTTATATTTTTAATTGCTATGGATTGCGAGTAGTTTCATTTCTAGTGTAGGTATGAAATGATATTTGGGATTGAAATTGTGAGACTTGGTTTCGATTAAAATTGGTGTTCATCGATGTTGGGTATTTTTAATTCTTCTAATTGATGAGTTTATAAATCTTGACTTGATTATTGCGCACGTATCAATTTAGGATTTTATCGCTATATTAGGGATTGGCATATGTAATTGTGTAATTTTCCAATTGGCGTAGCAACCTAGAGAAGCACACTCTAGGGAAGAATTAAGATCAATTTTAGACAAATCCTTGTAGGAGCTTGAAATTGAATTGGGCATTTCTAGATTTTACTGTTGTCGAGTTAGAAAACTACGGTCGTACCTAGGATTCTTTCCCGATTAGAAAAATAGCTAACGTTCGTACCTTAGCTATCAAAAAAGTAAGGAAAGGTTGGTTGTGAACGCGTGTAGATCAACTTTAACCAATTTATCCAACAAGTCGATGAATTTGACTTTAGTCGATGATCAAATTTCATATCCCGAATGAAAAATTCATGCCTATGCTAGAGTCTAATCATCTTTGGTAATCTGCCGTGCATTTTATTTTATTTAATTTAGTTGAGCGAATTTATTTTCTCTTATTTTAGTGTGATAAATTCAACCCCCCCATTATATATAAAGTATAATTTTAGATAACCGAATATTCAATATTATTATTTTTCCCTGCGGAGACGACCCTACTCACCGAACTACGCATTTTGCAAGTTTTTTTGTGGTGTAGGAACTGATACTTTATTTTGCAGCTTTGACGAGGCTAGAAATTTTGGCGCCGTTGTCGGGGAATAGTAATTTGATTTTTGATATTTGGTTGTTTCTTTTATTTATTTAGCTCTAATTTTTGCTTAATAGTTTATGCCTCGAACTAGTCATACAGGTCAATTAATCTTTGATTCAGAGTGAAAGAACTGCACGTCATTTGCGGAAAGAAGCTAAATAGCGAAAGAGGGCCGAGAAAGAAGTTGAGTCACCGGGACTTAACTTAGCTATCCAACTAGCGGATACCACTAGTTCTGACGAGGGTGAAGAGCACAAGGAAGTTGAAGAAGTTTTGATAAATCCAATGGCACAAAGAACCTTGAGGGAGCTAGCTGCTCCCGACTTAATTCAGCACCCTTTGTGTATTACTTTTCCTGCTATAGCCGATAATACGGCATTTGAACTTAAATCTGGACTAATTCATTTATTGCCGTCTTTTCATGGCTTGGCAGGGGAGGAACCACACAAGCACTTGCAGGAATTCGATGTGGTATGTACGAGTATGAAACCTCCGGGAGTCACTGAGGATCAAATAAAGCTCCGGGGTTTTCCATTCTCTTTGAAGGATGCAGCTAAAGATTGGTTGTTTAACTTGCCGGCTGGGAGTGTTATCACATAGAAGGGTATGAAGCGCAAATTTCTTGAGAAGTTCTTTCCCGCATCCCGGGCTGCGAATTTGCGAAAAGAGATTTGTGGCATCAAACAAGCATCAGGGGAGTCCTTATACGAGTATTGGGATAGATTCAATAAATTAATTGCTCGATGTCCCCAACATCAAATTTCTGAGCAACTTTTAATTCAATATTTCTATGAAGGACTAACTTCTATTGACAGGAGGATCATCGATGCTGCCAGTGGAGGCGCTTTAATGAATAAGACTCCGAGAGAAGCTTGGGAATTGTTGAATGATATGGCCATGAACTCTCAACAATTTGGGCCGAGGGATGTCGTGGGAATGAAAGAAGCTGTTGAGGTAAGTTCTCCTACGCAACAACAATTGAATCAGCTAACTGCTTTTGTGAGGAAACTTGCTATAGGTAATGCTCAAGTGAAGCCGTGTGGAATTTGTGGGAGTGTTGAGCATCCCACGGATGCTTGTCCCACACTAAGAGAAGAGGTGGAAGTGCGTGCTGCAGATTTTGCACCGAGAAACGCTTATGACCCTTATTCGAACACATTCAACCCGGGATGGCGAGATCACCCCAACTTTAGTTATGGGAATCAACAATCCTATGGTCAGCAACAACCGCCAGGTTTCCAGTCATATGGACAACAGCAACCACAAAGGACCATGCCCCAAGCCTCCATGCCTGGTAACTCTTTATATGATATGGTGAAATCAATTGCGTCTAATTTTTTGCAATTTCAGCAAGAGACAAGAACGAGTATTAAAAATTTGGAAGATCAAATGTCTCAAGTTGTGAAGGAGGTGCGGGATATGAAAGAGAGGGAGAAAGGCAAGCTACCGGCTCAAACCCACATGAACCCGAGCAATGTTAGTTCAATGGTCTTGCGAAGTGGTAAGGAGCTGAAGGGTTCGAAGGTGATTACTGAAAAAGAGAAAGCTGGAGAGCAGATTGAAAAGGAGATTGAGCAAGAAGCGAACAAGTCAACTAATCAGGTGAATTCTAAACCTCTTATTCAATCAAATGTTAATGTTGCTCCATTTCCTCACAGGTTAGCAAAACCGGCTAAAAATAAAGACAAGGAGATCATGGAGATGTTTAAGAAAGTGGAGCTAAGCATTCCTTTGCTTGACGCAATTAAGCAAGTCCCCCGTTATGCAAAATTTCTGAAGGAGTTGTGTACCAAGAAGAAGAAGTTGAGAGGAGACGAGAAGGTGCTAGCGGGAGAGACTGTGTCCGCCGTGCTGCAAAAAAATTGCCACAAAAATGCGGAGATCCAGGTATGTTTGTCGTCCAGTGCAAAATAGGTAAGATAGAAATTAAAAGAGCTATGTTAGATTTAGGTGCAGCCATTAATGTTATGCCTAAGTCTATTTTTAACTCTTTGAACATTAGGCCCTTGAAAGAAACAGGGATAGTGATTCAACTAGCTGATAGAACTTACGCTTACCCCGAAGGGATAATTGAGGATGTTCTTGTGCAAGTGAATGAGTTAATATTCCCTGTTGATTTCTATGTTTTAGATATGCATGATGAAAATTCGCCTAATCCTTCACCTATTCTGCTTGGACGCCCTTTTATGTGTACTGTACACACAAAAATTGATGTTAGGACAGGTACACTTACCATGGAATTCGAAGGCGTAAAAGTTCATATCAATATTTTTGATGAATCGAATGATCCCGTGGAACCTCATGCTTTGTATTGTGTAGATGTCCTTGATCAAAATGTGCAGGAAGTCTTTGAAGTTTGAGAAAGAAGGAAATTGCAGTTGCAAGAGTTGAAGGAGATTCAGAACAAAGCTTTCGAGAATGCGAGAATTATTAACGGAAATAGTAAAAAATTTCATGATCCAAATATTTTGAGAAAAGATTTTAAGGTTGGTCAAAAAGTTTTGCTTCATCATTCTCATCTTAAGATTTTTCTGGATAAACTTCGTTATCATTGGATAGGTCCATTTGTGGTAACTAATGTGTTTTTTGTGGTGTAGGAACTGATACTTTATTTTGCAGCTTTGACGAGGCTAGTAGGGAGCCGACTTGGGTCAGCAAAAATTGGTTCAAAGCCCTGTGTGCATGGTTGGTTAAGGACCATGGGACTTGTGAAAATTGGGAATTCAAAGGTACATGTTAACTCATCATTTCTGCCAAGTTGTGATTGATGGAAGCTTATCCTAATTCGGAAGAAGATACTTCTTCGATTGAAATACTAGGGCGGTAGACCACAGGAGGACCAACTGCAGGAAGGTAGGACGCTTGAAGACCGACCTCAGCTTGGTCGGCAGCCGAAGGACCGACCTCGGAAGGGCCAACCAAGGGAGGGTCAGTTGCACGAGGTGGGTCGGTGGCAGTGGACGGTTGTGCGGCCACAGCATCTGAGACATTCTGGGCCTATCAGACATGGCCAATAGATTGATCATATACGATTTGGAGTATTGAAATCAAGGATCAAGACAATATTTACTTAGTTCAACGGAGAGACGTTCAGGATTTCAGGATTCGCTAGTGGAGGAGGAGTTTGCCTTCTGGTTGGTTCTTTTGACCAACCGATCATTGGTGATTCTTCTTGGGAAAGAACATGAGGTAGTTTTGTTGTCGGTACCTACAAAAGAGAATTGTGGGAACAGGATATCTAGATTATTGAAAACTTCACAAAGGAGCAAAGTAAAGTTGTTACCATTGGTTCAGGGTCGGTTGGTTGAATTGGTGCAGCCGTTTATTAAGACGGTTGAGGAGGCAAGAGTGGGCCGACTGTGCAGATATTTTATGTTATAAAAATAAAAAACCTAACATACAATTATAATTTAAAATTTAGACTTACTTAAGCCACTTCGGATGTGGGGCGGCATCCAATGTGTGTCAACAGGCAAATAGACCAGGTAATTTTCTATTGCCTAGCGGTCTATTGGTGGAGATGGCATCAGCTTCCGTTGGGCTATCGCCTTCTTTGCCTTCTTCTTTGGCATACTGGGGCTAGCCTTAGGGGTAGCTGTCTGTCGTTTGCGACGAGGCGGCCGGGGGAGCTTGCCCAGGGCTAATGCGGTGCCGATAGAAGAATCAGAAGCATTTGGTCGGACGAAGGGACCAACAGGGCCCATGAAATTGACCACCATTCACGGTAAGGTTCGACATTTTGGAGTTTGGTTTTGAACGAAAATGTAGAAATTTGAGGTAATATAAGTGTAGAAAAAGGGGACCAGGGATACCCTGACGGCAACCGAATTGGCATGCCAGGAATTGAGGTTGGTAATTATAAGTGTAGAAAGATTTGTTCCCTTTCTTCTCCATTCTTTTGCTTGGAAACAAAGATCGAGGTTTTAGGGCCGAGTCCCAAGAGAAAGGGTAAGTTGTATGGGGTAAAGGATCAGGGTAAGATAGAGGATAAGTGGAATCTGGATAAGGCCAGGAAAATTTGGTGGCATACTGTACAAGGCTTTCATAAATGTAAAAACGGGAGTTGCTTCGGCCATCAGAAATTAGTTTTTGAATGATGGAGTCGGAAGGTTTGAGGTTGGATCATTTTTGGGATATGCCAGCAAGGGTCAGGCCAAGCGAACATTAGGATCCTGGTTTTTGGGCAGGCGGCCATAGAAAGCGGTTGGGAAATATAGGTAGAGCCAAGGCTCGAGAAATGAAAAGGGGCCCGAGGGGGCTGTAGCTAGTTTATTGGCATAAAAAATGGTCCCGATTAAAAAGAACCAACCATAAGCAATATGGTATGTTGAGGGATAGAGTTTTTGTAAAACCTTGTGATTGGACTCAAAACGGTGTAATGATTACACTATTGCATTGAGCCTCAGACTTCCAAAAGTCCCATCTCACGGCGATCAAAGTATGATGTTTGTCGGCTGCAACTGAAACGGCCGCAGCGGATTCGTCGGATGCGATTTGGGCGGCTGCATTTGAGACATCCCTATCAGTTGGAGCGACTGCATCAAAAGCAACTCCAGCAGAGGTACCTGCATCAGAAGCAACTTCAGCAGAGGTACCTACAACTGAGGCGACCGAGGCAGAGGCGAACGCAGGTGTTGCGATCGGTTCTTCGTTCGGGGAAGATGAGTCTGAAGCTACATATGGCATCCTGCCCATTTGAGAAGCAGTCGCCTCACTATCAGAGACAACCTTAGCTAAAGCCGGTACTCGAGAGGATTGTTTTTTGGTTGGAGCCTGTTCCCGACCACTCGTCGCCAGGCAAGGAGGGGACCACCTCCTAGTCAGGTTCATCCTCCGACCGACCATCAGAGAGGCAAGCGTAGGTTCGGCTGGTGTTGAGTTAAGTGGAACGGTCGCCATGGCTGAGGTAGCAAGAACAATAAGTTAAAAACTAAGGAAAAAATTAGATTAAGACGGGGCTTTGGAAAGTACCTAAACGGGGTCGGGTCTTTACTGGCACTCGACCTGATGGAAGGTCTTTCGAAGTCTCATGGTCTTTTTCAGGGGTCGAGGATGTCTGAATTTGAGAAACTTTTCTTTTTCTTTTTGGGGGGCTCAACACGGTGACTGGGGCGGTTACTTTTCTTCGGGTGTTAGTCAATGGTGCCGTCCCTAGCACCAAAGCAGGTTGGGGCAAGAGAATGCTCAGCAATCGTTCTTTGTCAGGAGCAATTAGGGCCTACGCAACCGACCACCATTCAAGGAAGGATTCCACAGAGTTGGGAGAAGTTATATAATTAGTGAGTTGGGAAATATAAGGAGAAATCAACTCAGGGATGACTCGCCCATCCGGGCTTTGAGGTATCAGGTGTGGATGGGCGAGGGTGCCAAGTAAACCTTGACGGCAGCCGAATTGGCATGCCAAAAATTGAGGTCGATAGCTGAAAGTATAAAACAATTTATGGCCCTTTTTATCAAGTTTATTATTTACAAATAAAGACCTAGGTTTAAGGGCCGAATCCCAGGAAAAAGAGTAAGTTGGATGAGGAAGAGGGTCAGGTTCGGCCATGGGTGAAGATATAGGGAAAGGCCAAAAAAGACCAGACGCGTAGCCCCGCGTATTTTCTATATACGTAAAAGCGAGAATTGCTACGGACGTCGGTCAAGATAGCAACAATGATGGGGTCGGATGATTGGAGTTTATTACGACCTAGACAAAGTCGGTTAAGGGCTATTCCCAACAACTTGTCGGATGTTGGGGCAACAGTAGGGTGGCCAAGTTGGTACGCATCGGGAAAATAGAGTCGGAACCAAAGTTCCAGAAACCAAAAGGGTCCCGATGCGGCGGTATCTAATTTCTTGCTATCTTTATCTGCAAGGCGGATGCTAACCCTAGACAGACCTTCAAAAAGATTGGCTAGGAAGAGAGTGCCAAGAGAAAAGAAGCGCCCTGATGCTATATGAATAGCCAGGTCGAGATGAGAAGAAAGGACACTTTTAGAAGGGGAGACTATGATATACCTGCAGAGCCAGAAGAGAATGAAGGCAACATGTTCGTGGTCGGTTACAGGGGTTCCGATTGCCCCTTGCTAGTCTGTTGCAAATTTGGTCCAACCCCATTCTTTAATGCCAGCTAAAGACCAGCCTATATGGTTCGCATCTGGTTCTTGTCCATCTAAGGCTCCCATCACAGGATCCTCACCCACAATAGGAAGATGAGCGATCGTGGCCACGTCCATGAGAGTTGGGCCAACAGGGCCTATCGGCAGGAAGAAGATACCCATTTCCGAATGCCAGAAAGCCGCCATCGCCAAGAGTGCTTTTTTGTGCAAGTGAAATGGGAGCGCCGAAAGGAATATCGCTTGGTCAATATGTTGGCTTTTCCATTGGTTTTGAAAACGCTCTGCCACCCTATTATACCAGACACGGTAGGGGTCTTTGGGGTCCGTCAGATGCATTTTGATGTTGTCTTGGAGGTGGAGAGCATTGTAATCGGGATTGTTGATGGCGAGGGGGTTTCCTGCTTTCAATACCTCCCTCATCCGATTGGAGTCTTCAGGAGTCATGCAGTATGGGCGAATAGTCGGAGTCAGCATTTTCGAAGCCGCAAATGATACTTCTGGGGTGGTTCCGTCAAAAGGAAGTGCAGGTACATATTCATTCGCAATAACTTGAAATTGTAGCGAAACAGGGGAAAGTAGACACGGTAGGGAAGATTATGGATTGCGAACTTCCAAACGACGATTGAGGAGTGGCGTTTGAAAGTCTGATGGCGGCGGGCAAGTTGTTACATACGAATTTTATAATTAGGTTAAAGGCCCAAGATATAGGGAAATTTGGGCCTGTAATCGAGTACGTTTGGCGGTTAAAGGATTTTCGGGGTGATTGGTTAGACCGGCTGTCCTTCCGAGCGGAGCGGGTGGGAAGGTCCGCGGTCGGATAAGCAAATCGGAAGGTCCGCGGTCGGACAGGCAGGTCGGTTGGTCCGCAGTCGGATAAGCAGGTCGGAAGGTCTGTGGTCGGATAAGGAGGTCGGAAAGTCCACGGTCGGACAGGCAGGTCGATTGGTCCGCAGTCGGATAAGCGGGTCAGAAGGTCCACTGTCGGATAAGCAGGTCGGAAGGTCCACGGTCGGATAAGCAGGTCGGAAGGTCCGTGGTCGGATAGGCAGGTCGGAGAATCTGTCGGCGGATGGGCAGGTCGGACGGTCCACAGTCGGATAATCCGTAGTCAGATAAGCAGGTAGGACGGTCCGCAGTTGGATGAGCAAGTCGGCTGCTGTGGAGGTCGGCTGCTGCGGAGATCGAGTGAGAAAACAATAGTTTTGTCGGTTGGGTTACGCGGCTAGTAAGACGGTTGAAAACACGTGTCAACAAAAGAGAAATTAGTAGACAGTTGAGAGTAGGTGTTGTAACCGTTCGGACGACGGTTCCAGGTATCGTTTCTGAGGAATATTTAAGGATTGGGGTCAGCAACTGGCAGGGTATCTTCAATCATTTTCAAACAACAGCAAAGTCAGTGATTCGGGGATCATCCTTTAATTTTCAGTCTGTAGCATTTATTTTCCAGTTTACTTATGTACTGTACAGTGTTTAGAGATTCTTAATCTTAGGCACTAATTATATCAAATTCGGAGATAATTTCTTATTTTCGGATTTTACTTTTTTATTGTTGAAAAATTTTCATCAACATTTATATTAAAATATAAACATATATTTTTTTCGTCCGAGTCAAAAGTATTCATGTTAGATTTAGAACTGAAATAAACGAAATCAAAATATGATTTAAAGGAACTAAATAGATTTTTCACTAAAGGACAAAGATACAAACATAAAACCAACAAACACACTTCTGGCTCATACTTCACAAGGTAAACTCTTATAGACGAAGAGCAACAAAAAATAGTCGCGTCGACGGTCGATGACCAACGTACACCCACCGGAGACCTAGTCTTCTATCCAAGAATGAAACCTCAACACTCTATATTGGCCTGTTTGAATTATGGAAGAATTGAACCACAGAAAACTCACCAAACCCTTCCCAAAGGCGACACGGAACTCGCCTAAAATTTCACAGAAGAAATCGCCAGAAAACCTCTCCGTCGAACACAACAAATTAGAGAGAAACATAATCGTGAGAGAGAAGAAAGTTCTTGAGAGAATAGACACAACAATGGTGCAGATAGATTTCTTTATAGAAGTGAAGGGCTACAATATATATTTATCAATGAATGGGTCAGATGAAAGCCCTAGGACTCAACATTTCTCTACATTTTTTTTATTGAGATTCACAAGATAAAGAACTCATCATTGCCACCTCAACAGATTCGTAAGTACATGTTAAAAAATAGAATATGACAAACTAATTAAAAGTGTCAAAATTCAAAAAATTTAAACACGACTCAAATTTAGAAATAAACAGGGACTTGGTTCTTATATCATCCGGATTAAATTCCGAAGGAATTCTCTCAAACTTTACGAGATATTTAGCAACAATATCATGATTAAAGTAAAATATAATATCTATATGTTTAGTTCGATCATGAAAGACAGATATTTTGCTTGTATACCCGATTAACTATCCGAATACACAATAACATCATCCGATAATACCCCAATTCATATTATAACCCCTTTAACCATAATGGTTCTTTCAAGGCTTCAGTTATAACAATGTATTCAGATTTAGTCATAGATAATGCAACTAATAATATATCCACACAATGTAAACATATAAAAACTAGTCGACTTCCTACTATCCTTATCATTCGCATAATTCGAATCTTCATAAACTTTCAAAATCACACCACAATCAGATTTAGAGTATTTCAAACTCAAATTCATCGTAAAAAAAAAATATTTCAAAAGTCATGCTTTAAAGTACACCAATGTTCCATACCATAATTTGACATAAATCGGCTTAAACAACTCATAGAATAAGTAATATCAGGCCTAGTACTAATCATAAGATATATAACCGAACCTATTACACTACAATATGACATATTTTTTATATATTCAAAATCAACTTGTATTTTAGGTGATTGATTTTTACTTAAAAAAAGATATTATGTTAATGGTACACTAACAACTTTGGAACTAGTCATACTAAACCGCTTAATCACTTTTTTTTTGCATAAGAGGACTAGTTTTTTTCCATATTTCTCTCTATATTCATGCCTAAAATTACTTTTGCATAACCTAATAATTTTATATCAAATACTTATTAATCGGATTTATAACATTCGCATCAGAATTGATTAGAAGCATATCATCAACATAAATCAGCAAGAAAATATGTATATCATTCATTTATTTAAAGTACAAACAATGATCAAATTGACTTATATTAAAATTTAAAGATATCATACAATTGTCAAACTTTAAATTCCATTGCCTAAGTGGTTACTTAGGTCATAAAGATATTTTTTTTAACAAACACAAAAAAATCAGATTTTATTTAATCAATAAAACCATCAGATTATTTCATATAAATCATTTTTATCTAATTTACCATACAAAAAAGCATTTTTTTTAACATCTAATTGTTTTAAATTCTAATAAAAATGTGCAACCAAAGCAAGCATGACTCGAACAATAAAAAATTTTACACCAGGAGAATTTTTTATTATAATTTTGTGGTAACCCGGAGTAGGGTCATTGCTTGGCCAACTCCCGTGTGTGGATGAGTCGGTATTAGGTCATCCGAAGTTGATTAGATGTTAATAGATTGAATAGACTACTCATATAAACAATGTGCACATTCCTTTCGAGAGCCCTATTGAAAATTTTTACTCATATCGTCCCACCTATCGTGTCATGTCTATTTCACGTTTTATGTCACTTTTGTTTTTTGAAAAAAATATTACTATTAGATTTTGGAAGAAAATTATGAAATTGTATTATTCTCAAAACTAGGAGTATACAAAAATATATATACAAGCGGGTTCGGGCCTAAACTAAGATAAATAATAAAAAAAAAATTCCATAGTTAACACCACATTTAAACTCAAGATGGGGCAGTAGGGACCAACTTGATGAAGATATTTGTTGCCTGATCTGCGGGGGAGATCAGAACGAGATGGATAGCCCCATCAATGCCATGTTTTCGAATGAAGTGACAGTCAAAATCAATATGCTTAGTCCGCTCGTGGAATGTATCGATATCGATCACCTTCATAGCACTCAGACTATCACAGTGAAGAGAGGTAAAAGACGATTTAGGAACACCAAGATCAGTGAGTAATCGATGAAACCATAAAAGTTTTAATATAGAGTCGGTAAGAGCATGATATTTTAACTCAGCACTCGATCGAGAAACTAAAATCTTCTTCTTGTTGCACCAAGAGATGAGAGAATCACACAAGAAGAAGCAAAAATTAGTGGTTAACAACGATCAGTAAGCTCGCCAACCCAATCAACATCAAAGTAACCGTTAAGTGTCAACGATGAGCGAGATGAAAAATTTAAACCATGTAGTAAAATATCTTTCACATAACGAAGGATGTGTAAGACAACAGAGTGGTGCGAGGTCCTCGGAGTGACCCTAATTGACTCACAATATGAAATGCATGAGCGATATCAGGCCGAGTAACAGTCAAATAGATCAAAATCCCAACAAGCTGACAATATAGGGTAGGATCATTAAGAAGAGAGCCATCATGAGGTGTAAGTCAAACGTCATAGGAAAGTGGCGTGGAAGCTACCTAACAATCTGTGAGACCAGTTTGAGAATAAGATCGGAGACATACTTAGTCCTAGACAGATAGAAACCATCTGGAGAATCAAAAACCTCAAGTCCCAAAAAGTAACAAAAGGGACCCAAGCTCTTCATCTCAAACTACTAAATAAGATATACATGTTGATTAGAAATACCAGATGCATCATCTCATGTGATGATCATGTCATCAAATTAAAGTAATAGGATACCTATGTCCGATGAAGAATGAAGAATAAATAAACTAGAATCGTAACTATATGTAGTAAAACCAAACTCCAAAAGTGCAGAGCTAAATGTGGCATACGAGGTCTGAGAGGCCTGCTTCAACCCATATAAAACAAGGCGTCAATGGAAGACCTTTCCCGAATACGGGAAAAGTGGAAGAGAAGTCATATAACTAAAGAGTTCCATGTAAGAATGCATTCTTGACATCTAACTAAAGAAAAGACCAACGACAAACAGCAGCAACGGAAAATAGACAATGAAGAGTAGTGAGGCGAGCAATGGGAGCAAAAGTCTTCTCATAGTCAACTTTATATTTTTAAGAATAACCTTTAGCCACTAAACGAGCCTTGTAGCGATCAATGGAACCATCAAAATTAGTTTTGATTTTGAAAATCTAGTTGCACCCAATGGGTGTCTTGCCAGATGGCAAATCCACCAAATCCCAAGTGTGAGTCTTCTTAAAAACCTGCAATTCCTCAATCTCAGCTCGCTTCCACAATGGATCAGCACTCACCTCACAAAATGACCTAAGCTCATCGTGAGATAAAATAGCAAATGATAATCAATAAGGTAAGAGAGAGGTCTACGTACACGGATAGAGTGACGGAAATTAGGGAAACGTGCGGGAGAAGGCATTAGCTCGGGAGACACAGGGTGAAGCAACTTCAGGAGACGGTGACAAGGCAGATTGGTCAATAAGTTATGGTGAAATGAAGGAAAGAGTGTCTGGGAAGAGATCAGAAGAAGAAAATAGAAACAATGGAGAAGATCGAGTGAAACAATATGCTAAAGTTGGATAAGGTTAAGAAAGATGTGTGATCCCAAAATGTGACATGACATGATATATGCAACCGATTGGAGATAGGATCCTAACATCTATAACCCTTGTATTTGACTCCATAACCCAAAAAACAACATAAATGGCCTCGAGGTTGGAGCTTTGTCCACTCACGGGAATGAGGAGGAGAACAAATAACACACAACCAAATATATAGAAGAAACTATAATTAGGGAGCTGACCATATAAACATTTGAAGGGACTAACATCATGAAGGACAGATGAGGATAACCGATTAATAATGTAAACAACAGTCAAGACTACTTCCCCTTTAAAATGATCAGAAAACTTAGCAGAAAGAATAAATGCATGAAAAGTATAAAAAATATAATGATATTTGCGTTCTACCCTCCCATTATGTTGGAACGTTAAGGATATAAATATTGTACCGTAGTACCCTAGCCAGAGAGAAACTGCAAAAGTGATGACTCATTATACTCACAAACATTATTTGTATGAAGGACTTCAATAGGACATGAGAATTGAGTGTGAATCATCTGAGCAAACTAAGATATATAGTAGGCAATTCAGAACGATTTTTCAAAAAAATAAATTCAAGTAAACTGTGAAAAATCATCAATAAAGATAATATAATACTTACTACCACTCATAGACGCGACATGAAAGGGACCCCAAATATCTTAATGCACTAAAAAAAGGTTCAATGAAGCATGAAGTGACTGGAGCTTACTGGAAGACGTATGACCAAGAAAAAGATGTCAATGAAGCATGGAATAATCAAAGGTGAGAGTTGCAGAGTGGGGATATGTGTGGCCCGTCTTCATTGGCATCTTTGCTAGGTCATGCGTTTTTCCGTAAGCTTAAATAATCAATTCGTCTTGCAGCACATCCCGAGAAGCTGACATGTTTGAGAATCCTAAACTTTCACACAAGTAGAGAATTTAACGGTAAGGCCTTGTTCAACTAATTGACCAACGTAGAGAAGATTTAAAGCAATGTCATAAATGCAATATATATCAAGAAAACATAGGAAAGAGGAGGACACAAGAGCGGTGTGGGTAATATGCATAGAAGTACCATTGACAATATGTATAGATGATAAATGGGAGATGAGAGACATAAAAGACAAGTTATGAGGGTTTGAGGTCATGTAGTGACAACAACCATAATAAAAATACCAATTAGATCTTTAGATATACCTGCTCTAATTAGATGTACCTGGAGTGGTAGGCAGAGCTCCAAGATTTGGTGGGACAAGCCAGATCAATATGGTCACATAACTAACAGATGTGGCACTTAGTCTTCAGATAGATGGCTAAAGTGTGATATAAATGCAAACTCGACACCATCCAGTACTAGGTAATCGGGATTGGCGAGCCACAGTTAGAGCAAAAATTAAAACTTGGTGTCTTACTCAAGTGGAGTCGGATCTCCTCAAATATAATCTCCAAAATAGCAGCATCAAGAGTAGACAATGGATGTCGATGTAGGAGTGATGCACGAACAACCTCATATTTAGGTCGAAGAGCCATCAAGATCTGAATAGGATCAAGATGGTCATGATTAATATGTGTCTATCAGAGACGATATCGAATAGGCTGAACTTGAGCAAGAAACTCATATACGGACTGATCAGGTTGTTGACGGATGGAATTCAACGTGGTCCAAAGCTGATAATAATGAGCAACAAGAATATCTCATGTCTCATTTGCAGTATCAAAAAGAGTCAATTGTACCTGAATAACAGGTAGATAGGTATTGCACAACCAAGTAAGGATCTGATGATTCTTACTATCCCAATCTTCTACTTTTGAAATATAATATGCATTCTCCCGAGAGGTGGGATCAACATTCACAAGAGGAGATGGAGAGACAAGTGGCACAATATCTCCAACGACAATACGCCATATTTTTTTATCAATCTGAAAACTTTTCATAAACTGCATTCAAATATCATAATTATCTTCGGACAAGACAATAGTAATAGGAGATTGAACATCTATACGCTCCATAGAAAAAGATATGCGAAACACAAAATCATGATCCAAATCCAAAAAATAAAAGAAAATATTGTATGGTGTTTGCAGAACTCAAGCAAGAAATTAGATTGAGTAATCCAATCCGGTAACGGCAGCAATATAAAGTCAATTCAGATGATAAAACCAACAACACCAAGTAGGAGGTGGCGGCGGGAAACCGCCGGACACTCCGTCATGAGGCGCGGGAAGACGGCGGCGGAGAACAGACTTTCTCCATGATTTGCGTCACTGGCGTGTGAGCAGTGGAGGTGCGGCAGACGACGGCGAGATTTTGAGGGTCAGCTAGCAACGACAAGGTGGATCCACCGGTGATGGCAGTGTCGACCGAATCGCAGCGGATGACGACAAACAGTTGCGGTGGTGGCAGTTAGGGTTTTATAAATGGAGCTCTGATATATACCTTATTAAATTTTGAAAAAAAAATATGAAATTGTATTACTCTAAAAAAAATAAAAGTATACAAAAATATATATACAAGTGAGCTCAGGCATAAACAAAGATAAGTAATACAAAAACATTTATATAGCTAATAATTACACGCCTTGATTTTTCAATTTATAATATTTTTTAATTTTAAATAGACTAATTAGTTATTTTAATTTTAATTAATAATTATATATTAATAGTTTTAATTATTTAATAATTATACTTCTACTAAATTTTCATTAGTATAGTAACCCGAATATCATAGCGTAAGTATAAAATAAATAAGATCCAATCTCCTCCACCAATGGAGGCGTCCTCCGATGACTGCAACCCACGCCCACCCCGAGTCTAATCGTAAGGGTCTAGTATACTTATTTTTGCGATAATATATTAAGATATAAGAAATTTATAAATAGAGCTTATTTATGTATAATAGAAGTTTATATTATAATCTATGTATTAATTAACCAGATATTAACCATATTATATATAAAATAGAAATTTAATATTAACTATTAATTATGATCAAAGAAGAGTAAACAATAATAGTGGCATTCGGATATATCCAATCCGATCCGATTTTTGGGATATCCGAATATTTTGGACAGTGAAATATTCAATACATATTTAATTTGAAAATTCTCAAATATCCAATATTTTGGATATCCAAATTCTCGGATCAGATCGGCGGATTATCCGAAAAAATGGAAAAAATATATTTACAAAAAAATTAATTAAAATATACTTCATCACATAAGAAAAAGAGATATAAAATTAGAGCCCTAAAAAATAAGCATGATCCGAAAATTCAATCCGAATCCGACACGAGAAAAATATGTTTGGACCTTAAAAAATAAGTTCGAAATTTTTTAGACCGTACCTAACCCGGCACGCCAATAAACTGAGCCGTGCCAGGACACGTAAAAGTTGGGTCAAGCCTAATTCTGCCCCGTTTATTAATACTATTATTTAAAATTTAATATATTTATATATATATGTTAAGTAATGAAATAATGACAATAATTAAGATTTAACTCGATGAGAAAGTTTTTATTCTATTAGTTGTTTGTTGTGAGTTTGAATCTCATTTTGACTATTTATATTATATTTTTATTAAGTTAAGAAAAATATATAAAAATATTAAATGGATAGGTCCATATCCGAATATTAAAAAATAAGATTTAATATCCAAAATTTCGGATGGATTTTTCCGAATATTTTTGGGGAACTATAAACAATACATCAATCCTCTTTTTAATTAGTGATTTTATTTTATTTTTTTCATTTTTTTTCCGAATTATTTTAAAACACAATCAATTACCCTTTCAAAATTATTTTGGATTTTATATTTTAATTTCAAAAATCTAATATTTCCAATTAGCCCACCAGATAGGTGCTCTTATCTTGTCATGGGTCCATCGAAAATCAAGACGGACATAAAGGTAAAACAAAATCGACGAGCAAAAAGCTGAATAGATCGGAGTTTGATGGCAAATTGGACACTCAAAGTGGGTTTGTTCGGTCAATATTTTTGCTTTTTTTGGATAAATATTATCAAAAATATATTATTTACACACTTATGCAATATAATACATATATATAATTTTTAATTTATTCACAAAATATACATAACAGAAAGAAAAAAATAAAACAAAAAAACCGAAAAAACATATACACACAAAGTGAATACTCATTGTTTTTCAATATATATAAGTAGAGTTTTGGGTCCGTTGAATTTAAATCGGACTGTCAGATTGTTCTACAATTAAAAATTCTCACAAAGAAAATTAAAAGATTAACAAAATCAATATCAGAGTAATAAAATGATAAAATCAAATAAAATAAAAAAACAATGTTGTAAATATAAATATGTAGGCGAAAATGGACTCAAATTGTCCTATAGGCAACACCTACAATGTATAGATTGTATAAACAATTTTTATTTATTTATTTATTTTTTGATAAAAATAAAAGTAACTCATACCCATATCCAAATTTAAAAAGCCCAGGAGGGTTGAATGACGCATACTAAGAATTTAGGACACAATGCCACAAGCAAATCAGAAAAAATCTAAGATAGAATAGAGCCAAACTGAACAAAATCCGAGATAAAATATAGTCAAACTGAACAGACAAATTTTTGCTTCCTATTTTGAAGAAACTCATGTCTCACATATATATATATTTGAGAACGCATTTTAATTCGTATATTTTCATAATTTTGAAGTTTTATTTTATTTGTTAAAATAATAAATTTAAATAATTAATTAAAATTTGTTAAAATAACAATAATCTAATAAAATCTAAATTTATTGAGGTGATAAATAACAAAAATATGGAATTAGAGTTTCGTTATCTATACATATACTTGACTTTTGACTATATAAATTATTCGATTTTCAAATTTTATTTTGTTTTTAAATTCGTATTATTTTTATTTACTAATATATTTTCTTTGATTTTGATAGAAAATATAGAAGAAAATTGTTATTGTTAATGCAATTTTTTAACAATAAAAAAGTAAAATCCGAAAATAAGAAATTATCTCCGAATTTGATATAATTAGTGCTTGAGATTAGGAATCTCTAAACACTGCGGTACATAAGTAAACTGGAAAATAAATGCTACATATTGAAAATTAAAGGATGATCCCCGAATCACTGACTTTGTTGTTGTTTGAAGATGATTGAAGATACCCTGCTAGTTGCTGACCCTAATCCTTAAATATTCCTCAGAAACGATACCTAGAATCGTCGCCCGAACGGTTACAACACCTACTCTTAACTGTCTACTAATTGTTCTTTTGTTGACACGTGTTTTCACCCGTCTTACCGGCTGCGTAACCCAACCAACCAAACTACTGTTCTCTCACTCGATTTCTGCAGCAGCCGACCTCCACAACAACCGACTTGCTCATCCAACTGCGGACCATCCGACCTGCTTATCCGACTACGGATCATCCGACCGCGGACCTTCCGACCTGCCCATCCGCGACAGATTCTCCGACCTGCCTATCCGACTACTAACCTTCCAACCTACTTATCCGATCGCGGACCCTCCGACCTGCTTATCCGACCGCGGACCTTCCGACCCGCTTATCTGACTGCGGACCAACCGACCTGTCTGTTCGGCCGCGGACTTTCCGACCTGCCTATCCGACCGCGGACCTTCTGACCTGCTTATCCGACTGCGGACCAACCGACCTGCCTGTCCGACCGCGGACCTTCCGACCTGCTTATCCGACTTTGGACCAACCGACCTGTCTGTCCGACCATGGACCTTCCGACCTGCTTATCCGACTGCGGACCAACCGACCTGCCTGTCCGACCGCGGACCTTCCGACTTGCTTATCCGACTGCGGACCAACCGACCTGCCTGTCCGACCGCGGACCTTCCGACTTGCTTATCCGACTGCAGACCTTAAGACCTGCCTATCCGACCGCGGACCTTCCGATCTGGTTATCCGACCGTGGACCTTCCGACCCGCTTATCTGCTCGGAAGGACAGCCGGTCTAACCAATCACCCCGAAAATCCCTTAACCGCCAAACGTACTCGATTACAGGCCCAAATTTCCCTCTATCTTGGGCCTTTAACCTAATTATAAAATTTGTAAGTAATAATTTGCCTGCCGCCATCAGACTTTCAAACGCCACTCCTCAATCTTCGTTTGGAAGTTCGAAATCTATAATCTTCCCTACCGTGTCTACTTTCCCCTGTTTCGCTACGATTTCAAGTTATGGCGAATCGATATGTACCTGCACTTTCTTTTGACGGAACCACCCCAGAAGTATCATTCGCGGCTCCGAAAATGCTGACTCCGACTATTCGCCCGTACTACACGACTCCTGAAGACTCCAATCGGATGAGGGAGGTATTGGAAGCAGGAACCCCCCTCGCCATCAACAATCCCGATTACAATGCTCTCCACCTCCAAGACAACATCAAAACGCATCTGACGGACCCCAAAGACCCCTACCGTGTCTGGTATAACAGGGTGGCAGAGCGTTTTCAAAACCAAAGGAAAAGCCAACATATTGACCAAGCGATATTCCTTTTGACGCTCCCATTTAACTTGCACGAAAAAATGCTCCTGGCGATGGCGGCTTTCTGGCATTCGGAAATGGGTATCTTCTTCCTGCCGATAGGCCCTGTTGGCCCAACTCTCATGGACGTGGCCATGATCGCCCATCTTCCTATTGTGGGTGAAGATCCTGTGATGGGAGCCCTAGATGGACAAGAACCAGATGCGAACCATATAGGCTGGTCTTTAGCTGGCATTAAAGAATGGGGTTGGACCAGATTTGTAACCGACCAGCCAGGGGCAATTCGGAACCTCTGTAACCGACCGCGAATATGTTGCCTTCATTCTTTTCTGGCTCTGCAGGTATATCATAGTCTCCCATTCTAAAAGTGTCCTTTCTTCTCATCTCGACCTAGCTATTCATATAGCATCAGGACGCTTCTTTTCCCTTGGCACTTTCTTCCTAGGCAATGTTTTTGAAGGTTTGTCTAGGGTTAGCATCCGCCTTGCAGATAAAGATAACAAGAATTTAGATACCGCCGCGTCGGGACCCTTTTGGTTTCTGGAACTTTGGTTCCGACTCTATTTTCTTGACGCGTACCAACCTAGCCACCCTACTGTTGCCCCAACATCCGACAAGTCGTTGGGAATAGCCCTTAACCGACTTTGCCTAGGTCGTAATAAACTCCAATCATCCGACTCCATCATTCCTGCTATCTTGACCGACATCCGTAGCAATTCTCGCTTTTACGTATATAGGAAATACGCGGGCTACGCGTCTGGTCTTTTTTGGCCTTTCCCTGTATCTTCACCCATGGCCGAACCTGGCCCTCTTCCTCATCCAACTTACTCTTTTTCCTGGGATTCAGCCCTTAAACCTAGGTCTTTATTTGTGAATAAGAAACTTGATAAAAATGGCCATAAATTGTTTTATACTTTCAGCTATCGACCTCAATTTTTGGCACGCCAATTCAGCTGCCGTCAAGGCTTACCTGGCCCCCTCGCTCATCCACACCTGATACCTCAAAGCCCGGATGGGCGAGTCATCCCTGAGTTGATTTCTCTTTCTATTTCCCAACTCACGAATTACATAACTTCTCCTGACTCTGCGGAATTCTTCCTTGAAGTGTGGTTGGTTGCGTGGGCCCTAATTGCTCCTGACAAAGAACGGTTGCTGAGCATTCTCTTGCCCCAACCTGCTTTGGTGCTAGGGACGGCACCATTGACTAACACCCAAAGAAAAGTAACCGCCCCAGTCACCGGGTCGAGCCCCCCAAAAAGAAAAAGAAAAGTTTCTCAAATTCAGACAACCTCGACCCCTGAAAAAGACCAGGAGACTTCGAAAGACCTTCCATCAGGTCGAGTGCCAGTAAAGACCCGACCCCGTTTAGGTATTTTCCAAAGCCCCATCTTAATTTAATTTTTTCCTTAGATTTTAACTTATCGTTCTTGCTATCAGGCCTGACCTCAGCCATGGCGACCGTTCAACTTAATTCAACACCAGCCGAACCTACGCTTGCCTCTCTGATGGCCGGTCGGAGGATGAACCCGACTAGGAGGCGGTCCCCTCCTTCCCTGGCGACGAGTGGTCGGGAAGAGGCTCCAACCAAAAAGCAATCCTCTCAAGTACCGGCTTTAGCTAAGGTTGTCTCTGATAGTGAGGCGACTGCTTCTCAAATGGGCAGAATGCCATATGTAGCTTCAGACTCATCTTCCCCGAACGAAGAACCGCAACACCTGCGTCCGCCTCTGCCGCGGTCGCCTCTGTTGCAGGTACCTCTCCTGGAGTTGCTTCTGATGCAGGTATCTCTGCTGGAGTTGCTTCTGATGCAGTCGCTCCAACTGATAGGGATGTCTCAAATGCACCCGCCCAAATCGCATCCGGCGAATCCGCTGCGGCCGTCTCAATTGCAGCCGGCGAACCCACTGCGACTGTCTCAGTCGCAGCCGACGAACCCACTGCGGCCGTTCCAGTCACGCCCGAGGAACCCGCTGCGGCCATCCCAGTCGCGCCCGACCTACTGGTTGTAGCCGTCCAACCAAGAGACCAGACCCTATTCCAGAGAAGGCCAGGCGGGAAGAAGAACCCGCAGCCATCCAACCAAGAGGTCTCTTGCAGGAACAAGAAGAGCTTCCTTCTTCTAATTCGGAGACCTCTGTAAATCTGGTAAAACCTTTCAAACTTCTTTTACTTACTAAAAATCAACATCTCAACCCATATTGAATATTCTATATCTCACTTTGCAGGGACCCAGGTCAATAACGCAACGTCCATTCGAAGTAGCCGACGAGTCGACCATTGCAATGCAGTCATCCCTTCTTTCCGATCCACAACAGTCCTTGCACCTTTTGGAACCACGATCTACCCAGAAGTAAGTAGAGCTGTCACAATTAATACTTTTTTATGTGCTTCATATGATCTAAACAAACAAAAATCCATTCTCTCAGGGGCATCTTGATCTAGCTCCCCTGTTGGCTGTTCCAATTTCGGCAGACATCCAAAACATAATTGCTCAGGCTACCGACCGACCTCTCTCCGACCTGGGATCAGACTTCTCAGAAAGTCTTCTTTAGGCAATCGGTGGCCTTTTATTTCAGATTCCTTCAGAATCAGCCGCTACCCTCATTCTGCATCGGCTGATGGAGAGACTAGCCGCACTTCGAAACGATGTCCTATTCGCCCGACTCCTGTCGGTCGAAACACCTCTGCCTAGTTCGGATCACAACAATCTGGAGGTTTCTTTGACAAAAACCAGGGAATCAATTCAACAAGCAACTGGAAGACTAGACGACCTCTCTAATGCCAAAACACAAATAGATTAATCAATCCAAAAGAAGGAGGCACAATTGAGAGCACTTCATCAAGAAAAATCTGTCCTTTAAGGCCACATAGCCGACGAACAGTGCCTAATTGAGCGGTACAAGAAAAATGAAGCCGACTTGGACCAAGAATTAAAGATCCAAGCTCGATCTCAACTTATCAAACGATACCGGTCGGCTGCTAACAACCGATGACTTTCCAAGACCGAAGATAAATGGTCCCAGATCAAAACTGCTTTGAGATCCCTTTTGTAAATCTTTGGGCACTTTGACTTAGTAAATAATTATTTTCTCCTATTGTTAAGGATCACTTTCCAAAACTCCGACCCTCCAGGGAACAGATCAAACTCATTTCCTTTATAAACATCTGCAATCCCTTGTAAAACAATGAACGAACGGTCAACCACAAATTGAAACTCGGGCATGCCTGAAATATTTATTAAAATGTCACACAAATGTCCTCATGTTCCTTTAAGCAACTGGCTAGGCGTTATTCAACCCTTCTTCGTGGGTAATCATCCAGTTGGAGGCCATGCCGAGGACTTGTTATGCGTACTAAAACAATTGGATTTCAAATTCAGATTCTCCCACCGAGGCAGAAAAACCATTCATCGTGTTATTCGCCTAATGGAAAATGTGCTGGGAGGATATGAGACCCTTCGGGATGTACTAAATCGCCTTCCTGACATCGATCAACATATGAATTTGATTGAACACCATGTGACAGCCATACTCCCAGACCTTGGCTGAGATCATATATTTTCCAATCAGTGCGCAGTCTTTTTGAGATTACGCACTATTGTTGATCGTGAGCGTCAAGCCGTAGCAGACATGAAGGCTCGTACCGACTATGATCTAGAAAAGATGCAAGATCAATGGGAAAGATACCGACCCAACTTAGAAGACCTTGTCGATGAAGAACCAATATTAATCCCTAATTACTGGGATGAAGATTCTGATTCAGAAGAAGGGAGTTCTCTGCATGACTCAATATCTGATTAATGAATGAACCCTTTTTGGGTCTGAACCCCCCTATGGTCGGGTTCTGCAATAAAATTTCTTGTTTCATGCGTTTTTGTTATCTGAAAATGCAGGAAAATACCTCTTCAGATATCTAGCATTAATACAATCATGTACCCTTTTACCTTCTTGATTTATAATAATAAAAGCACCATTTCCAATCTCCTTTTGAACGATAAACGGCCCTTCCCAATTCGGAGACCACTTCCCTAATTGATCTATCTTCTTGTATATAGGAAGAATGGTTTTCCAAACCAGGTCTCCTTCTTGGAACGTCCTATAAAAGACTTTCCTTCCATAATTCTTAGCCCTAGTTTCACTATGCTTCACAATCTGATCGATTGCATGGAGTCGATTGACATCCAAACTTTCAAATCGTTGCAACATACCTTGTTGATATTCCTCAGTGAACTCGTTAGTAGTAAAACATGTACGTCCAGATGCCACTTGAATTTTGGCTGGTAACACAGCATCTTGCCCAAAGGTGAGTTGATATGGTGAAAACCCTGTGGCAGAATTTTTGTTATTCCTATGTGCCCATAAAGCTCGAGATAACAACAAATGCCACTTTCTTGGGTTCCCTTCAACCGTCTTCTTTATAATTCCAATAATAATCTTATTGGCTGCCTCTGCCTGCCCATTAGCTTGGGGATAATAAGGCGAAGAATGGTTCAAACGAATACCAAACTCTGCCAAGAAGCTTAAAAACTTCTCCCCAGTAAAGACCAAACCTTGGTCGGTCATTATTGATTGAGGAATACCATACCTATAGATGATCTGATTCAGCACAAAATTTATCACTTCCTTTTGATCCACATTTTTCAAAGCAACCGCCTCGACCTATTTGGTGAAATAATCTGTTGCAACCAAAATAAAAAAATGATGTTTGGATGATGGAGGATGAATTTTACCAATGATATCCATAGCCCAAGATTTAAAGGGCCATGGTTTTACCATAGCTTGCAATTCAGTGACTGGCAAGTGAGTCAACTGCCCATACTTCTGACACTCTTGGCAAGCTTTGGCGAATTGTATACAATCTTCAAAAATCTTTGGCCAAAAGAAACCCAAACGATGAATAGCCTATCTCATATTCAAACCTGCCCTATGAGCTCCACAAATCCCACTGTGTACTTCTATCATGACTTCCAAAGCCTGCTTGGACCCCAAACATTTCAAAAGTAATCCTTCGAATGTCCTTTTGTATAAGACTCTTTCTTTCAACTGGAATCGCAAGGCTTTCAACCGTATTCCAATTGGTACATTCGCTCCTGGATTTTGTAGATACATGATAATTTCTCTCCTCCAGTCGGTTCCAGCTTCTGTTTCAGAGTCGGTCTCTGCACATATATCTTTTGGGATTCCTTTACAAGCTTTTTGAGCTAACTCGTCTGCAAAATTGATTTTCTTTCCTAGGAATGAACTCAATTATCACTTCGGAAATTTTTGATAGCAACCGACTTACAATATCTCTGTATCTGAGTAGATGAGGATAATTGCATACATATTGTTTGTTCACCTGGTTGATTACCAATTGAGAATCCCCTCTTATGATCACGGACTGAACATTCCTGGCTATTAAGGCTTCCAATCCCAAGATTAAAGCTTCATACTCTGCCGAATTATGGGTCATGGCTTCCAATTGCAACTGCAACTTGACCCTTTGACCATCTGGTCCTTTCAACAAAACGCCTGCACCCGATCTGTTTCCTGAAGTAGAACCATCAAAAAAATATTAACCAATTTCGGGCACTTACATATGACATGCATATGGTCGGTTCCTGCTCATAACCCGAAAAGTCTACCAGAAAATCTGTTATTGCTTGGCCTTTCACCGCCCTCAAAGGAGAATGACATAAATCAAAAGGAGCCAATTTAATGGCCCACTTCATAAGCCTGCCCTGCATGGTAGGTCTTTGAAAAATTAATTTGATGAGATCTATCCTTGAAATAACCTCAATTCTCCTGGGCAACATATAATGTTCAAGTTTGGTGCATGCAAACACCAATGAGTAACACATTTTTTCTGGCATAGTATAATTTAATTCTAGTCCTGTGAGGGTCTTACTCAAATAGTAAATTGCCCTTTCCTTTCCATCATCCCCGTCTTATGCTAATAAGCAACTAACCACTTCATACGTATTTGCCAAGTAAAGTTTGAGGGGCCAACCTTCTTTGGGGGGCATCAACACAGGTGGTTGAGCCAATTCTTGCTTTTTTAGCTTCTAAAGCTGTCTGTTGATCTGGTCCCCATTCGAAAGCATTTCCTCCAGCCTTTAATAATTTAGTAATTGGTCTGACCTTGCCAGCAGCATTGGAAATGAATCGTCAGAGATAATTTACCTTCCCCAAAAGACTTTGTATTTCCTTAACCATTTTGGGTGGTCGGCTGGCAAGAATTGCTTTGGCTTTACTAGCATCGATCTCTATTCACCTCTCATGTACCAAAAATCCCAAGAAACTCCCGGTTGATATACCGAAGGCATATTTAGTTGGATTCATCTTCAACTTGTACCTCTTCATCCGTCCGAAGGCATCTTTAAGATCTCTCAAATGTTCCTAAAAAACGGAAGATTTGACGATAACATCATCAATATATACTTCCATGGATTTTCCAATAAGATCATGAAAAATTGAATTCATGGCCCTTTGATAAGTCGTCCCTGCATTCTTCAAACCGAATGGCATAACCGTCCACTCGTAAATACCTAAAGCTCCTGGACATCTGAATGTTGTCTTATAAATGTCTTCTTTTGCCAAAAAGATTTGGTTATATCCTGCGTAACCATCCATCAAACTGAGGATTTTGTGTCCTGCTGCTGAATCAATTAGCATATCGGCCATAGGAATCACACATTCATCTTTAGGAGTGGCCATATTAAGATCCCTGAAATCAATGCATATCCTGATCTTACTATTCTTTTTAACCACTGGTACAATATTTGCCAACCAATCTGCATGACGGCAAGGCCGGATGAAACCTACTTTAAGAAGTTTCTGAATTTCCTCTTTGATTTAAGGCATCAAATCAGGACTCATATGCCTTAGAGGTTCCTTGTAGGGTTTAAAACCTTTTCTAATAGGCAACCGATGCTCTATCAGACTTCGCTCCAGACCAGGCATTTCGGAATAATCCCAAGCTAAACAATCAATATTGTTATTTATAACCTCGAGCCTCAATATTTGTTGTTCTTCAGATAAATAACGACTTATCCTGATTATTTTTGGAACCAAGTCGGTTCCTAAATTGAATTTCAGCAAAGGATCTTGTGCTGAAAAGGTTGGTTCTGTCTTATCTAATAAGTCGGACCAACAAAATTGTTCATTTTCTTGGGAATGAACATAAAAAATCTTTCTACTTTTTTCTGCCTTTTTTAAAAGCTGATTTAAATAAACTGATTAATAAGTAAACTACAATCTTCTAGATTTGCACTTTCCATAAAAGATATATTATCAGACATGTGTGGCTTTCTTATGAGCCATACAGTAAAATTGTTCTTTTTAGAAGAACATTGAATTCTGGCTGATGAATTTAAAACCCTTCTTTGGGTATTCACTATCCATAAACAACTGAGACATTGGGGGTAAATGACTGGAATAGAAAATTGATTCTTCAACTTGCTCTGATGCACCGAAAGGGTTGTTATTTGCTTCCAATTTGAAGACATGATTGCCTTCCCAGAACATTAATTGTTGATGCAGTGTTGATGGTATACATTGCAATGCATGAATCCAGTCTTGCCCAAGCAGGATTGAGTATGTAGTGTCTGCGTCCACTACAAAGAAAACAGAAGAAATCTTTTCAGGACCGACTTCAATTGTAGTGACCATCATACCTTCTGGTCTGGTCGGCTACCCTGTGAAGCTAGTCATTTCAAAATCTACTGGAGATAAATCGTGAATTCCCTTCCCTAACTTCTTGAGAGTCTTTAATGGCATGACATTGAAGACGGCTCCATTGTTTATAAAAACCTTTGTGATTTGTTTCCTGCAAATATAAGCATTAACGTACAGAGGCTTTAAATAAGACACCGTGGGTTCTGGAATGGGAGGGAAGACTATCGGAATAACCTCTGACTGAAAATCAAGATCTTCTCTTGGCCCATTCTGTCTCTTCTATAATATCATCCACCAGACTTGCCCACAGGGGTTCTTCTTCAATCCAATTAATTCCTGTCATTCGGCAGGGGACTCGTGGCCCTAGCCGAGATTTGACAGACCTTGAATCTGTTTCCGAGGTAAGAATTTCTTCTCTGGTCTCACTTTCAGGTTGAGCTGTCAGAGATTCTAAACAAAATTCCTCAAAATATGGATTGATGTTAATCCGTTCACAATACTGACATCTGAAACCTTCAATTCTCCCATCTGATGCTCCTTTACCCCTCTTCTGTATGGACCGACCTCTTTCAGAGTACTCAAAAACGCCTTGCACATACTTCGGCTGCCTTGATGAGGAGACCTTTATGGACCGACCTCCTTCAAGGCAATCTGCAGCGCCTCGCACATCATTCGGCTGCTTGATGAGGAGACCATTATGGACCGACCTCCTTCCGGATAATCAGCAGCACCTAGCACATCATTTGGCTGCCCTAATGAGACGACCCTTATGGACCGACCTCTTTCCGGATAATCAGCAGCGCCTCACATATCATTCGGCTGCTTTGATGAGGCGGCCCTTATAAACCGACCTCCCTCTGGATAATCAGCAACGCTTCGCATATCATTCGGCTGCTTTGATGAGGAGACCCTATTCCTGTACCTCGCAGCATACCTGTGTTTGGCATTACGAATTTGAGTACGATTCATACCCGGAAAACGAGGATCCACATCAACTGGTAAAGGTTTTTTATTTCGAGCCCACTTGCTCCCGACCAACCCAGTCCTTTTAGTCGGGTGGTCCCGGACCAATACTTTTTCCTTTAATTCCACATTAAAAGAACCATCTTGATTATCACTTTTTTGGCCACTGGTTTTTCATAAACCTTGAGTTTTTCTTCTGGTCGGCCACTGTTTGATGGGTTTCCTTTTCTCGATCTGGGACTTGCTTGTATATTAACCATTGCTGTGGTTACTTTTGAAAAAGGTTGTTGCTCTACACCCAAAGTGATATATTTGAGCCGACCTGCCATAATGGCCTTTTGGATCTCATTTCGAAAATGAGTGCATTTACTTGTATTGTGTGTGAAGGAGTTATGCCACTTAGAATATGGTCTTCCTTTGATTTCTTCCTTAGTCGCCAACCTTTGCCCTTTTGGAATTCGGATTTGGCCATCAGTTAGCAAAATATCAAAAATTTCATCAGCCTTTGAATTGTCAAATGTGGGTTGCTGTCTTCCTTCAGTTCCTGGCACTAGCTTTAATTTGGAGCACACATAAGGCTTTCTTGAAATGATTTCGGCTGCCATTTCTTCTGTCTGATCAAAATAAAAGTCATATGCTTATGTTTCCATACTCGCCATATGTTGAACTTTATTACGCTTGAAATTCTGATCCTTTTCTCTGAAAAGAGACTCTAAACGTCCAGCCTTGGCAGCGAGACTTGCCAAATCTTCTACATCATGAGCAGTGAGTGCCTCTCTTAGGCGGCCATGAATATTTCTAATCACTAAATTGGTCATTTCTTTTTTATTGATTATAGTAGGACAACGTACTTTCATCAATCGCACCCTTTCAATAAACTGTGAGGCTAACTCTTCTGGATATTGTTTCAATTCCAACAAATCGGTAAGAGAAACAGTTGGTAAAGGATTGAAGAATCTAGCATGGAACACCATTTCCAAACCTTCCCAAGTTTGTATTTGCCTAGGTGGCAGATTTACAAACCATGAAAAAGTTATTCTGGTAAGAGACAATCCAAATAGTTGCAGTTTATAAAAAGGATTATTTTCAACTTCTTCTAACTGTCCTGTGAAATGACCCACATGCTCTATAGTGGAGGATCCGTCTTCCCCTGAAAAAGCATGAAAATCAGGTGGTCGATAATTCCTTGGAAGCGGATAGTCGTTAATGATCCTTTCAGGAAAAGGTCTTTGATAAGCAGGACGGTTGGCCATCTGAGGATTCAAACTGAAATGAACCCTCAACACTTGTGCAATCTCTTCAGGATACAAACGAGGGTGTTGATGATCAGGGATAAGGATGGGATCCTGCACATGTGCTCCTTGCCTCTCTTCCCTTACAGTGTTCGGTTGCACATTTTCAACTCTTGATCCCAAAGGAACATTATTAGGGAAAGTTAGAGGAGTCTTTCCTCTATCTGTTCGGTTGAACGTTGTGGCGCTTGGCAATGTACTGTCAACGTATGATGGCCCTGCGAAATTTGCTTGTATTCTTGATGGTGATATTCCTTGTGGCATCTGAGTGGATTGAAGAGTAACCCTTGGCAATGTACTGTCAACGTATAATGGCCTCTGCATGAGATTCTGTTGCTCGCGCAACATGATGTTCTGTTGCTCGCGCAACATATTCTGCATAGCCAAAGTTTGCTGATTGTTCAATTGTTGAACATAAGACATCCAATCGGCGGGTGGTTTGGGGACCTCCCCTAGATTTGGCATGACAGGTGGTGAAATATTTTCTCCCACCGGTGCTGAAGATGATTGAGGTTGCGAGCCTGCCATATTGATCTTTCTGATGATTTGGTCGGACCTCAGTCATATGAAATTCTATGTTGATGTAGGATCAGCAATCTTGCCTTTCTCCCACTGTGGTCGCCAATTTTTTGATGCAATTTTTTCAACAATAAAAAAGTAAAATTTGAAAATAAGAAATTATCTCCGAATTCGATATAATTAGTGCCTGAGATTAGGAAATCTCTAAACACTTTACGGTATATAAGTAAACTGGAAAATAAATGCTACAGACTGAAAATTAAAGGATGATCCCCGAATCACTGACTTTGATGTTGTTTGAAGATGATTGAAGATACCCTGCCAGTTGCTGACCCCAATCTTTAAATATTCCTCAGAAACGATACCTGGAACCGTCGCCCGAACGATTACAACACCTACTCTCAACCGTCTACTAATTCTTCTTTTGTTGACACGTGTTTTCAACCGTCTTACCGGCCGCGTAACCCAACCGACCAAACTATTGTTCTCTCATTCGATCTCCGCAGCAGCCGACCTCCAGAGCAGCCGACTTGCTCATCCAACTGCGAACCATCCGACCTGCTTATCCGACTACGGATCATCCGACCATAGACCTTCCGACCTACCCATCCGCCGACAGATTCTCCGACCTGCCTATCCGACTACGGACCTTCCGACCTACTTATCCGACCGCGGACCCTCCGACCTGCTTATCCGACCGCGGACCTTCCGACCCGCTTATCCGACTGCGGACCAACCGACCTGCCTGTCCGACCGCGGACTTTCCGACCTGCCTATTCGACCGCGGACCTTCCGACCTGCTTATCCGACTGGGGACCAACCGACCTGCCTGTCCGACCGCGGACCTTCCGACCTACTTATCCGACTGCGAACCAACCGACCTGCCTGTCCGACCGCGGACCTTCCGACCTGCTTATCCGACTGCGGACCAACCGACCTGCCTATCTGACCGCAGACCTTCCGACTTGCTTATCCGACTGCGGACCAACCGACTTGTCTGTCTGACCGCAGACCTTCCGACTTGCTTATCCGACCGCATACCTTCCGACCTGCCTATCCGACCGCGGATCTTCCGATCTACTTATCCGACCGCGGACCTTCCGACCCGCTTATCCGCTCGGAAGGACAGCTGGTCTAACCAATCACCCCGAAAATCCCTTAACCGCCAAACGTACTCGATTACAGGCCCAAATTTCCCTATATCTTGGGCCTTTAACTTAATTATAAAATTCGTACGTAACAATTATAAAAATAATACAATGATCAAAAGATGAACACGATTCCTGTTTCGTTAACTGTCTGTTCAAGCTGAAATTTTCAAGGAGTGTTTGTGATTTGTTGATCTTTCAATCCAACGATAATTTTTGCAATTATATGTTTGTAGTTCGATCAAAATTTTATAGAACGTGACAGATTTTTTGGAGCGTGTTTACATGCATTGTTAAAGGACTCTTGTATATAATTTGATAATAGTATTGGTTTGACTGACCCGTGATTTTTATTTTCTTTATATTGAAAGGTTTTTCACGTTAATATTTATCGTATCTCTTTTATATTTTATTTACGAATATAATTTATTATTGTTCCTCTATTTTTCAAGAAGATTGTGTTTTTTTAATTAATATATAGTAAATTTCTTTGTTTAATTTTTAAATTTGATTATTCATAAATTAACTATTGTATTATATTTATTGATTCTATTGTTCTTATCGTTATATATATTTTTTTATTTTCTACTAATTAATTCTAATATTAATACCAATAAAAAAAAAATAAGAACAGAAAGATCACAAGAAGAAAGAAGTAAAGAAAGAATATCATATATGTATTTTTTAAATATTTTTTTCTAATATATTTTTTTTTTCATTCTTATTGCATATGCATATTTTTTTAAATTGATTTTTTATAGTATAATATTTTAACATATTTTCCATTTTTTTTAAGATTAAGTTCAAATTTTGAGTGATTTGGAAAAAATATTTGGGAAATTCATACATAAAATTATGATAAGTTTTAACATATAAAAAATTTATTTTTACTGTAGTAGTTTTATTGTTATTGTGTATGTACTTTTTTTTTAATTATCTATTATATTATTCTTAGTTTTTATAAATTATATTTTTAAATTTTTTATTGTTTATATTATTTTAAAACTTATTAGATTAGAGTAATATGTTATATATATATATATTTTATAACTAATATTTCTAAAAAAGTATTAAATCAGTAGTATATAATTTAATATAATATAAAAATAGTCCGTGCTATGCATAGGTTACACACTAGTATATATATATTTGACAAGAAATTTTAATTTTCGAAACCATAATTTTTTTGAATTGTTTTATTTTTTAATATTAAATTTGAATAATTTATAAAATTATTGAAAAAAAACTTGTTTTAGATATAACTAGGGGTTGTTACTATAACCATATATATATTGAAAAAATAAATAGCGAGAATTATAGTTAGTTAGAATGAAATATGATTAGATTAGGTCAACTCAAATCATAGAAAGTTCAATCTAGTCAAATATTAGGGTTGTGGTCAACATAATTAAAGAAATTAAACCAAATAATCAAGCCAAAATCGTCAAAAAAAAAATGAGAAAGTGATTTATGCCCACAGATTTGAAAAGATATCTATTCCATTTTCTTAATAGTCGAATCAAGCTAAAATTCTCAAAAAGTATTCGTGATTTGTTGTTCTTTCAATCCAACTGTGGAATTCACAATTAGATGTTTATAGTTCGACCATAATTTTACAGAAAGTGACTGGTGAAAATAATTTCCGCCTAAGACTGCGCAAGTTTGGAAAAAACATCGATTTCCGCTTCGTTAATCATCGGCTCAACCTGATACTTTTAAGAAGTGTTTGAGATTCGTTGTTCTTTCAATCCAGTGGTGGAATTTGTGATAAAATATTTTTAATTCGACCAAAATTTTAGAAAATGTAATATTTTTTGGAGGTTGTTTCTTGATTTTGATTTTTTTTAAGTTAATGATTTTGGTTGGTTGATTGAGTGGTGATTATGGTCTGTTTATACGCCTTCTTGAAATACTCTTATATACAATTTAATCATAGTAGATTTTCTTCTTTAGTCTGAATAACCCGTCATTTTTTTTTTCTTCATCTAGAAATATTTTCCACATTAAAATTATCTTATTTTTTTCATATTTTATTTACGAATATAATTTGTTATCGTTCGTCGTATTCTTTCCACGAGATTAAGTTTTTCTATTAATATATATAGTAAAATTTTTAGTTTAATTTTTAAAATATTAAAATTGATTATGCAGAAATTAACAATTGCATTATATTGATTCTATTATTTTTATTGATATGCATTTTTTTTTTAATTTCTATTAATCAATTTTAATATTTATGTCGTAATTTTAAAAAAAAAAGATCGCAAAAATAAATAAGCAATAAAAGAATACAATGTATAAATATATATTTAAATGTAAATTATAGTTTTGTATATTATATTATACTCCCTTCGTCTCATTTCAAAAGTACTTTTTTTACTATTTTTGTTCGTCCCACCTCCAAGTATCCATTTTCTATTTTAGAAAAAATAGTTATAAACTAATAGCAAAATACCCTAAACTTTTATTTAAATTACAAACATATCATTATACGTATAATTACTTTATATATAAAGTCAAAGAACAAAAAATCAAAAATTCTTACACACTTCCACTAACTAATAAAATAATTTTATTTCTTAATCTAATACAATATCCCAAATTACCCATTTGATTTGGGACGAAGAGAGTAATACTTTTTAATTTTGTATATTATGTTCAGATTTTAATATATTAATTTGAAGAAATGTAAGAGCAAATTCATACAACAAAAATAATATATGTTTTAATATAATTTAAATTTAATTTTAAAATTTATATTTTAATTTTATATGAGTCAATTGAGAAAAGAGAAGGTAAAAGAAGAATGAGAAAAAAGAAAAAAAACAAAACAAAGAAGAAGAAGAAAAGAAAAAATAAATAAATAAAAAATAGAGAAATAAATAATGGAGAACGATCAGTTAATTAATTATAATTAATATTATGTATGTATTTCTTTAATTGTCTATTATATTAATTTTATATTAATAAAAAAAGTTCATCCTTATTTTACATGCATTTTTTTTAATTGGTTTTGTTTCGAATATTATATTGTAATATATATTTTAATTTTGTTGATTATGTTCAAATTTTGAATCTTTAGATTTAAAAAATATTTGAAAAAATCATATAGAAAATTAAAAAAAAATATTTAGAAAATTCATATAGAAAAGTATATTTTAATATATCAAAATTATTTATATTTTATTATTTTTATTCTTATTGTTATTGTGTATATTTTTTAATTATTTATGTATTTTTTAATTTTTACTAATCATTTATTTTTAATTCTTATTTTATATGGTTTTTTTTAATTGATTTGGTTTTTAATAGTATATTATAATATATTTTTAAGTTTATGAATTATGTCCAAATTTGAAGTATTTTGATTCGAAAGAAAAGTTTAAGAATTCATATAAATATTATATTTAATATATCAAAAATTATTATTTTTTTATTATAGTATTTTTTAAAATTAATATAGTTTTGAGTATTATATTCTTATACTCTCCATTCCGCAAAAAATATGTTCATTTCTTATGTGATTTATAAAGAAAATAAGTATATTTGTGTGGGAGAGGAAATATTTTTTTTTAACTTTGTAGAGTATGTTCAAATTTTAAATATTTGCATTATATTTAAGATAATATTTGAAGAATCCATACATTTATTAGAATTATAAAATTTTAATTTTATTTTAGTATTTTCCGAATTATTATATAGAATATACATAAATAGAAAAAATGAATACTTTATTTGGAATGAGAGGATTAATTATTTATAAATTTATTATTTTTATCCATTATTTTCAACAAAAATTAAAGTTACTATTATAAAGATGACAATAATCAATATTAATTAATTTTATTTGGACCTCTAGCTAAACTATGATAAAAATAATATAAATTTAAATATTAATACTAGGTCAATGATACAAATAATATCATATTTACTATTTTGATTAAAGTTAAATTTATAAAATTATATATATTTAATGATTTTTATAAAAGTGAGTCATATTTATAATTTTTTATAAAGTTATATTTTATCCTATATTGTTAAACTAGATGGTTAAGTTTATTTGATGTTATTATAAAAAATAAAAAGAAAAAAATTTTCTAATTTTAATTGACATGAATTTTATTTAATATATATATATATGTATATATACATTTTACGTAAATGATATTTTAATTTGAACAATTTTGATTCCACTCTTATTTTATTTTATTTTATTGAATACATTAAAAATTAACATTTAAACACTTAATTATTATATGATTTTTTTCATTAATTATTTTTTATATTTTTAAAAAAATAAATGAAGTTAATAAAATATATTATTCAATATTAAAATAACCGTGCATACCACAAGTTATAAACTAGTATATAGAGGGAAACTTGTCAAAATACCCCACATGTATATCCAATTATCACTTTTGTCCTGTATTTATCTCGCTGGCAAAATATATCTCATATGTTTGCAAAAGTCGTTATTTCTATCATTTGGCCGCGCGCGATCGCGCGTAAGGGCGCGTGGTGTGAATGCACGCGCGGGCAAAGAACATTAGTAGCGACTTTTGTAAACATATTGAATATATTTTGTCAACGAGATAAATATAGGACAAAAATATTAATAGAGTATAAGTGTGGGATATTTTTTGCAATTATGGCAGTATATATATTTGACAAAGGACTTTAGTTCCCGCAACCACAATTTTTTGAAATTATTTTACTTTTTTAATATTAGATTTAGATAATTTGTAAAATTATTTTTTTTAAGAAAATATTTTAGATATATTAGGGTTTGTTGCTATAATCATGTATTATAGAACGCTCAATCTAACAACAACTAAAGATATTAAACAAATAATCAAGCAAAAACCGTCCCAAAAAAAGTGAGAAAATGATTTTAGCCTAAAACTGAACAAGTTTGCAAAAACGTCGATTCCCATTTTATAAACCATCGGATCAAGCTGAAACTTTCGTAGAGTGTCTGTGATTTATTTCTCTTTCAACCCAACGGTGAGATTTAAGATTGGATATTTGTAGTTCGATCTGAATATTACAAAACGTGACAGGTTTTTTGAGTTCGTTTTCATGATCTTGATTTTGGTTTTTTAAGTTTGTGATTTTCGTTTGTTGATTGAGTGGTGATTGAGGCGTGTTTATATGCATTTTTTAAGGACTCTTATATACAATTAGATCATAATAGTTTTTGACATGGATAGGATCAATTCCATGACTTATAATCTCAATTCAAATGAAGAATCAGTGCTACGAAATAGAATACACGAACCAGTGGATAAAATAGAATCAATCGACGAACACTCCTCTCGAGCATACACCTTCATGAATCCAAATGAATTGTTTGAGGCTTGTGAATGCTTCTTCTATCTCACGTAAGTTGCATTCCGAAGGCTCAAATATTAACCATCTCGGTTGATTGGAATCACTCCAATGAATTGTTGAAATCTCTCCGAAAATAAAGAAAACTTCTTCAAAGTGGTGGTTAATTTTCTAGAATGTATGTAATGAATGTTCAACAAGTAGAATATAAGGAATATATTTTAATAAGGTCTAATATAGGCCGTACATCTAATCTAAACATGAACGGCTCAGAACCATTAAACAAACTAATGTCTTTGATCGGGTACGGATCGCGAATGGTCCGTGATATTCGGGTGTGGGTCACCTTATACCATGTCATCATCTCCCCCTTTGGTTGCTTTGTCCTCAAGGCTAGGCTCCGTCTCAATAGTAATATCATTGGCATGATCAAATAGACTCAAGTTGGCAATGTTGAAGGTCACGTTCATGCAAAACTCTTCCATGAGGGGAAAGTTTCCCACGCCGCAGCCCCAAAAAATGATCTTTACGCAAGTACACCCAGACCCTATTGCCGGGCTGAATACCATACGCTTCCTTCTATGATTAACATATTGTGCATACATAGCGGCCTTCTTATCAATATTCTCTCGTACCTTGTCATGCAGTTCCTTAATCGATGTAGCACGATCCCTGCCACTAAAATTCAAATACTCACTACTCTGTAGAAGCTAAGGGGTTAAAACCATAGAAAACCTCAAATGGGAAAAAATGAGTAGTAGAGCATGTCTATTATAAGAAAATTCAACATGGGAAATGGACTTATCCCATGTCCGCCCACTATCATTTATCATAGCACATAAAAGATTACCTAACGTACGATTCACTGTTTCTGTTTGGCCATCCGTTTGGGGATGACACATGGTAGAAGAAAGCAAACGCGTCCCAATTTCATGCCAAAGACTCTTCCAAAAATAGGACAAAAACTTCACATCCCTATCCGAAACAATAGTTTTTGCAACCCCATGCAATATCACAATCTTCTGGAAAAACAGTTCGCCACATGACTCGAGTCCGGTGTCTTCGAACAAAGTATAAAGTGCGTCATTTTGGAAAACCTATCAACAACTACAAAAATTGAATCTTTAGCATGTGTTGTCTGAGGTAAACCAAGAACAAAATCCATAGAAATATCCAATCAGGGTCCTTCCGGAGTGGGAAGGGGAGTATACATACCATCGGGTTTCAAAGTACTCTTTGCTATATAGTTTTTTTTTTTCAAAAAAAAAAAGTACTCTTTGCCACTCTACAAGCAAGGCATTTATCAAAAAAATAATCAACATGTTTACGCATATGTGGCCAATAGAAATAAACACTAAGAACATCAAAAGTAGCATGTCTTCCAAAATGTCCAAGCATATGACTACCATGAGTCTCCTTAATCAAAACATCTCTAATGCTACATCTAGGAATGCTCAACTTATCACCACGAAACAAATAGTCATCATGCTTATAATAATCATCAAAACTATGTTTTTCACATCTCCTTAATATATCACCAAAATCTACGTCATGCTCATACAACTCATGAACATGGGCAAATCTAGCCAAATATGCACGAGTATGATTAAGTGAAACATACCTCTGTGAGAGCGCATCAACAACTATATTCTCCTTGCCTTGTTTATACGTAATCACATACAAAAATTGTTCAATGAAGCTTACCCACCGAGCATGACGTTGATGAAGTTGTTGTTGCCCACGCAAATGCTTGAGGGTCTCATGATCCGTGTAATTACGAACTCCTTTGGCAGCAAGTAATGTTGCCAAACTCTCAAAGCTTGCACAACCGCATATAATTCCTTGTCGTATGTCGAGTAGTTCACGGCTGCCTCATGGAACTTCTCACTATAGTATGCAATCGGTCATCCTTCTTGCAACAACATGGCACTTATGCCAACTCCATTAGCATTACACTGAACTTCAAAAGCCCGCTCAAAGTTTGGTAATGTCAAAACTGGAGCATGTGTCAAGCTGTTCCGAAGCTAGTCAAAAGCTACCATATGACTCGCCTCCTAGTTAAATGGAATATTCTTCTTCAAAAGGGAGGTTAGTGGAGCTGTTATCACACTAAAATATGGGACAAAACGCCTAAAGAATCCACATATCTCAAGAAATTTCTGAACATCAGCCACGCTTGTACATTTTTCTCATTCCCGAAGCACAGCAACCTTAACTTCATCAATCTTAAGACCTTATGCACCAACAACAAAATGAAGGAAAATAATGTCATTATTGCAGACTGTGTATTTCTTTAAAAAAATGTACCATACAATTTAACATTTATTAAAGCATCAGAAACTTGTCTAACATGCCCAAAATGATCCTCAAAACACGTAATATAGACAGATATATCATCAAAGTATACTACAACAAGCTTTCCAATAAATTCTCTCAACACATAGTTCATCAATCGCATGAAAGTGTTGGTCGCATTTGTCAACCCGAATGGCATGACTAACAACTCGTACAACCAAAACTTCATTTTAAAAGTTGTTTTCCATTCGTCTCTCGGCTGCATACGAATCTAATCGTAACCACTTTTAAAGTCAATCTTCATGAACACTTGTGCTTCATGTAATTCGTCAAGCATATCATCCAATCGAGGAATTGGATGTTGGTATTTCACAGTAATCGCATTGATAGCCCTGCAATCAACGCACATACGCTATGAGTTATCCTTTTTTAGAACAAGTAGAATAGGTACAACACAAGGAAATAAATATTCTCAAACCCATTCCTTATCAGAAAGCTTTTGGACTTTTTTCTGAATTTCTTCGCTTTCTTTTGGATTACACCTATAAGCTGGCCTATTCAGAATTGATGCACCTGGTATAAAGTCAACACGATGTCCGATGCCTCGCAATGGTGGTAATCCAGGTGGTATATCATCCGGAGAGAAATCCTCAAACTTCTTAAGCAAGTCTACAAAAGGAGGAGACAAATAAGAAAATGAATCAACATCAATAACAAGTACATCTTTGAGTAAAATAATATAAAAATAACTTCCCTCATCTTGGTTACTGTTTTGCGAACTTCATTGTTGAAATTTTTAAACTAAGCAACAGTTTGCTATCGGCTCCCCCAAAAGATTTCGTCCAAACTATAAGGGCAACCGCCTTTTGTTTCACCACATCCCGCATAGGTCTACGCAAGTATCCAGCATCATAGCGTACAACCTCGGGTGGTAGGAAGAAAATGCTTAACTTCTTACCATCCTTAGTAAAGAATATTTGATTCTTATACCCATTGTACGAGGCATGCCAATCAAATTTCCAAGGACATCCCAAGAGAAGATGTCATGCGGTCATGGGACACACGTCACAAAAATACATCATCATTGAATCCACTAATGGAAAAGATTACTCTTGCTTGCTTATCCGCACGAACAGCTCCTTCGTCACAGGGAATGTGTGATTAAAATGGTGTGAAGTGTGCAATAGTGTGCGGTCAGATGTAGATAAAAATATGTAGTTGCAGACCCCGAATCTTTTATCATAACTATTTATACTATTTGGCTGGTGAGTTTACAGGTCGAACACAGGGATTTTAAGTCACAAAATTCATCAAGAATAGAACTGGTGAAAAACGGCGGGAAAAGCGAAAAGAGGCTCGCTCACGAGCGAGCCAGAGGACAAAATTACACTAAGACAGAAATAAAGAAAGCAAGTAAAAGTGAGTGGAAGAGTAAGAGGAAGAGGAAGCGGTTCTGGTGAGCAGTGAGGGCAGTGAAAGCGACTGGTGAGCGGAGGCGAGTGGATAAGGGGCGAGCGATATATACAGTGAGCGGCAATGAGTGACCATATAATGTTGTGTGTGATCTGTGCATTCTTTAATGGCTAGATTTTTATGAATGAAATGAGCGAATGGTGTTAATGAATAAGCGAAAATTATACATATAGACACGTAAGTGATAGGAGAATGGAATGTAATCATACAAACAGATTTACACAGAATTTGAACCGCTGATACTTGACCTTAAGGGATTTACAACAAGACTTCAATGACTCCCATAATTAAAAAATTATAAGCAAGAAATGCTATTGTCACTAGACATTTCTGTGACCTAATAGACAAGCGCCTATGCCCCTTTAATTATTCTAACTTCTGTCTCATTAATGGCTTTACCCTTCTATTACCTCTTTTTAATCAAAATCAAATTTACAACAGCAGTTAAGTAGGTCTACAAGGTTCCCGCGTACTTAACTACATTGAACTACCTAGAATCTGTTAATGAATACGACGCGAAACTAAGCTCAGATAATCAATTTTTCATTGTTCTTTCTCAGCGACTCAAGTTCTTATATTAACCTTACTCATACAATTTGAAATAAGGGAAGAAGTGAGGATGAAGAAATCTTGATATTTCATTACTTACTAAAGAAACAGTAAAGATTAACATAAGGGAATGCTACAAAAGCAGTAAATAAAATTGTAAACTTAAACTAGAAAGCAATAAATCCAGTGGCCAGATGAGGAGAAGATCTCAACTCCTCTGACCATTCCTACTGAAGACTCCCTAACAGGTTGGAGCTCTCGAAGGGCAGGAAGGCAGCAGTAGAAATGCTAAGATGTAAGTTCTGATCACTCTATGATATTTTACAAAAGAAATATGGCCCTATTTATAGCTGGAGAGAACAGCAGTTGCAAGCAGTTGAGAAATGGTTTCAACCGTTGAGCAGTTAGGCATTTGGCGGCGGTTATTCTATTGAAGCAGTTGTACTGGCCATAACTCCCAGGGTGCTCGCTTCGCTTGCTTTGGTTTGCAAGGGCACCGACCTTCCTCGCTTGCCCAGATGGTTGGAGGGCATCAACACAGCTAAAGCGGGAGCTATCATCGCTAGCTGGTATCAGAATGAATTCACTGCTGAGAGCTGGACACTTAGACATTTTTCTGGAATGGTCCACTCTCACTTTGCTGCGGTGGATGTCTGGTCGGTGGTGCTTGCTCGAACTGAAAAACCTTCGCTTGCTGAGCGGACAGCGTCGTCACTTGACTTTCAAGACTTTGCTTTTCTAGACCAAAACATCGCTTAAAAAGGCTAAAAAAATGTCAATAATCTCAACAGACAAGCTCTGAATCATGCCAAGCGAAATAATTAATAAAGTATGCCGTAAATAAGATATTGTGATAATTTTCACACTAAAATTCAAGTAATACACAGTTTTTTCAAGCGAAGAATATGCAATTATTTGGAGTTATCAGTTCCCCCCAAAGATTTTGTCGAAACTGTAGGGACAACCGCCTTTTGTTTCACCACATCACGCATCGGTGTACGCAAGTATTCAACATCACAGCGTACAGCCTCAGGTGGTAGGGAAAAAATGCTTAACTTCTTACCATCCTTAGTAAAGAATATTTGATTCTTATATCCATTGTACGAGACATGCCAATCAAATTTCCAAGGACGTCCCAAGAGAAGATGGCATGCTGTCATGGGACACATGTCAAAAAATACATCATCGTTGAATCCACTAATGGAAAAGGTTACTCTTGTTTGTTTATCCAAACGAACAGTTCTTTCATCACTCATCCAATGTAAATTATATGGCTTCGGATGATAGGTAGTATTCAAATACAACTTTTCTACCATATACGAACTCACAATGTTGGTGCAGCTGCCCGAATCCACTATCATGGATATGGTATGGCCCGCAACTTTGCAATGCCAATGGAATAAGTTTTCTCATTGTTCTTCATCCTTATGGTGCATCTTCACGTGGTAGAGATGTCAAGGCTAGCATCACCGCTAAACTTAATGGATCTTCATCACAAACTTCCTCGACAACATCATCATTATTATTTTCAGCACCTTCTACTTCACCACCATCGGCATCATCTACATAACCTCACTTTTCATTCTTTAAATCATAACAATCCATTTATTGGGACATTGACCTGAATAGTGCCCTTACTCATGACACTTATAACACGTCACAAGTTTTTCTTTTCACTATCCCAACTCATTTCCTTTGAACTTCACAACATCATCCTTCTTCTCAACTACTTTGGCCTTGTCTTTATCCACATTTTTATCAAAATACTTATTTGAAGAAACTACCTTAAAACCATTGGAAGACACGATCGAAACTACAGAGCTGGTCGGAAACTTCTTTTGAAAGAATAGTCCGGTCAAGTTGGACATAACAATCAACTTCAAATGCAATTTCAGAGGGCTATTCAAGTCCAAATATCATGATTACAAAATTTACAATAAACTTCAAGGTGTTATATAATAGCACAAAAAATAATCACTCAAAAATTCTCAGCCAATTGCGAGCAACAAATCGAACAAGTCGACTACTTAAAACAGAAAATAGAAAGTTTGAACCCAAAATTTTTGGACTGACCGATCTCTGTGTTCCAAGCTTTTTTTGATGATTTTGAGATCTCAACATGGTATAGAGGATTCGATGCCAATTCTGAAACCTCTTCACAATAGTAAATCGGAGTTCGTATGCAAATGTTACGGCCAAAATACGATTTACCGACAAAAATCACAAATTTCACTCAATTCACTTCTAAATCACTTAATTCCTTGATCACTTTGATGCACTTAGACTCTAATCTGACTATATTGATTAATCAAGGCCTAAGAAATGCTTAGGAAACTACGAACAAGGCTTGCTAGTGCCGGCCAAAAATTACTAGTAATTGTGTTTTTAAGAACAAATTCAACAACACTACTCACATTTGGCAACTAGCATTGGATTGAAATTAGCATTCATTTCCAATAGAGAGAGAAACTTTATAACACAAATTGGCTATTTCCATAAACTACTCTCAACTATTTTCAATCACCAAACTAACATGAATTCTACTAATCTTCTACACGAATTCAAAAATCTTCTTCACGGACTGGAATTTAAGATATTTCCAAACAAATTCAATCAAATATCTATATCAAAAATGAACCGGATAAAAAATGAATCGGATCAAACTAAACATAGAGACATATGATTGAACACATTGAAATCAACTCGAAGTAAAAATGATAATCGCTCTGATACCAAAATTCTATGACATGGATCGGATTGATTCCATGAATTCTACTCTCAATCAAAACAAAAAACCAATTCTATAAATCGAATAAACGAACCGGTTGATAAATTGGAATCAATTGACGAATACTCTTCTCGAGCACACATCTTCACAAATCCACACGATTTTTTATAGCTTGCGAATGTTCTTCCATATCTCACGTAAGTTGCATTCCGAGGATCAAATATTAACCCTCTCGGTTGATAGGAATCACTCCAATGATGTTGGAATCTCTCCGAAAAGAAGGAAAACTTTTTAAAGTGGTAGTTAATTTTTGGAATGTATGGAAGGAATGTTCAACAAGTAGAATATAAGGAATATATGCTAAGTAGGCCTAATCTAATTTAGGCCGCACATCTAATCTAAAAATCAACAGCTCACAACCTCTAAACCAACTAATGTCTATGTCGGGTATAGATCGCGGTTAATCTGTCGATATTCGGGTTCAGGTCATCCGACACAATGTCAAATGTGAATACTTCTCTCACATGCTCAATGTGTGCAACCAAATCCTTACTATAGATCAAGATTTCATCAAAGTAAATAACCACAAACTTTCCTATACAAGATCTAAGAATATGATTCATCAATAGGGATGTCAAATGGGGCGTGTTAGCCCCAGACCCGCCCCGGACCCGGTCTTAATGGGGCGGGTTCGGGTCTAAAAAATTTGGTTTGGAGCGGGTTATGGATTTTGAGTTTTAGACCTTGCCGGGATCGGGGCGGGTTACGGGTTTTACTATAAACTCGCCCCACCCCGGACCCGGACCCGAACCCGAACCCGGATATTTTAACAATTATTATAATTTATTTATATTTTTATACAATATAAATTATACTATTTATTTATTTTAAAAAAATTAAATATAAAATAGAACCTTAATTCTAAATCAAATTTATTTACACATTTGTTTCTCCTACAATTCTCTTTCTAATTGGGACTACTGCTTATCGCCATCACTACGGACTATCGTCAATATTTGATTGTTCTTATTTTTAGAACTATAATTTTTGGGTACTTTGATGCACACCTTTTTTTAGTATTAAATTATTTTTTTAAAATATTATTTTATTCTTTTCTTAAAAAAAAAACGGATTAGCCCCGAACTCGGAGGGTTTGGGGCGGGACAGATCCTGGGGCAGGGCGAGTTTTGGGTCCTAATATTTTCTAGCGGGGCAGGTCCCGGGGCCTGCAAAACCCGTCCCGAACCTGCCCCGTTGACATCTCTATTCATCAATCTCATAAACATACTGGGAGCATTAGTTAAGGAAAAAGGCATAACAGTCCACTCATTTAACCCTAGCTTAGTTTTGAAAGTAGTTTTTCATTCATCTCCTTCTCTCATTCTTATTTGATGGTAACCACTTTTAAAATCAATTTTTGTAAAAAGAGCAGCACATGAAGTTCATCAAGCATATTATCTAATGTAGGGATAGGGATGCATATACTTAATGGTAATTACATTTATTGCTCTACAATCTACACACATACGCCACTTACTATCCTTCTTTGGAATGAGGAGTACTGGTACAAAACATGAATTAAGGCTCTCATGCACCAACATGTATCTACCAAGTCTTGAACTTGCCTTTGGATCTCTTTGGTCTCATCTAGGTTGGCCCTATATGCTGGCTGATTAGTCAATTGAGCTATAAGTATGAAAGCAATATGATGTTCAAATACCACGAAACGGGGGCAACACGCTTGGTAGTTCATTGGATAATACATCAGAAAATTCTTGCAAAATATGATAGAACTCTAGAGGCAGGTTAGATTGCAAATCACGAGTTGTAAGACAATGAAACTTACATAGCAAAATCTAAATCCTATCACTTTCATCCTCTCCAATGGATCTAATATCATTTCGAGCAAGAATATGGCATGATCAATGTTTCTTCCCATTCGAGAAATGGTATATTTGGTAGGTGTTCCCTTACTTTTCTCTCATTTTTCTGAGGTGATCACTCGTGGCACTTGCAATAGGGCGGTCGTAGACGAACTTTCCATGGAACTTATATCTACCTCTTGTATGGGGCTTTGAGTTCCCGCTGATTTTGAGAGGTTCTTCATAGTCATCATTTCTTGAACATTGTTCATTTGTATCACTTCCTGATTCATACGGGCTTCTTGATAAAGAATATATTATCGTATATTTTTATAGTTAAATTATACATTATACATTATAATTAATATTTTGGATAGATTTCTACTAATTTTGGTATGATCTCGATTTATGCTAGGTTGGAGTAATTGAAGATAATCATGCCCATTCTCCAGGTCAAACAAGAGAAAATCATGCGATTGATTGTACGTTCTAAGGAAAGTCTTGATTTAAGAGGATGATGGTGCGATTATAGGCGTAAAGATGGAATGATACTTTATTGAAGGCATGAAAATGGAAAAGAGCAATTAAATGAGTTAATTGAAGATTTGCTCGTCTATAAAAGGAGGATCAAGGCCTTGGATGAGATATCACAACTTACACTCACAATTCATAGCTTGAAGGATTGGGCGAGACATTAGAAGAGAATTAGCCACCGGGAGATTATCATTATATTCATCTTATTGCTTTATTTTATTTTGAGCATGAGTAGCTAGTTTTCTTTATTTTAGTCCAAGGTTGAGTTTAGATTCCGGATTTGGATTTGTTAGATTATGTTTTGATTTAAATTGAATCATATTTATTAAATTTGTATTTGTGCAATATATTTGATTTATGCCTACAATTGTTTTATTTAATATTTTATCGAAGCTAAATTTTAGATTGGTTTAGCAATTTTGCGTCAATCGAACTTTTGCATCCGTAATTGTTCACTTGTTTGATAAAATGGCAAATAGGTTGACAAGCTTAGCCTATAAATTATATAATAAAATAATTCAATCTTTTTGTAATTAATTGGATATTTGAATTGGGTTTTTCTCATGCTATTTTCGGGTGACAAAATTTAATTTATGGTCGTACATAGATTATTTCTTTGATTAGGAATGTGGTCAATCGGTCGTACCATTGCCACCAATAAATTAAGGAAAAATTGGCGTTATGATCATATTTAATGCCTATAACCAATTAATTGAATAACAAGATTATTCAAAATCGATGATCGAATCTTTAATCCGATTTCTTATTCGCTCTTTCGTCTAGAAATTTAATCTCTTTGAAATCCAATTTTTATTTCTCATTGCTTGTTTTAATTACCTTAGTGAATTGCTAATTAATCCCCCCAAATATTTGAAATTATGACAAAATAGGAATTAAACTTCACAATCCTTGTGGATTGACCTCGGCACCACTTGTTACGTGACAATTGTAGTGTTAGAGTATTTTTATTGAAAACACCGAGGCTACCACTTCTTGTGGAGTGAGGGGAATCAAAGTGATCTTTTTGCCCTCATGTGTAAGGATTAAGTATTCTATTTCTTAAAGTAGGTGACATTACAATCAAATTTTCAAGGTCGTCCAAGTAGTATGTGGCAAGCCTGCATCGGCATAACATTGCATACAACCTGGTCCACATAACCACGAATTTGGAAGGTTACCTCAACTTGTTTATTTACCCGTAGTTCTCCATTATTGGTAGCCACTGCAATCGATAGGGTCGCGGATGGGGCTTGGTGACAAGGCTCAACTTATTGACCAATGTCCACTAACAACATTGGTGCGGCTCCCGTTATCTATTATCATGCTACGAATCTTGCCTCCGATTTTGTTACGACAGTGGAAGATGTTCTCCCTTTGCATTTGGGTTGGTTCCTTTTTTTGAAATGTACTAAGAGACCGCAGCATTACCACCGTAATTTTGGAATATTCGTCATCTTCTGCAACAGTCCTTTCCTCAAATTCAAGTATATGCTCACCACCTACATCTCCTTCATCATCGGTGACGAATTCATCAGTATCTGTCAAGATCATGGCCTTCTTGTTTGGACACTCAGAGGCATAGTGTCATTTCCCTTGACACCGGAAATAGGTAATTTCACAATTTTGGGGATTTTTTCCATGGACATATTCCTTTTGGGGGTTTCGCATTGTATCAGCATGCACAATATATTTTCCTTTATCAACATTAGAAAATTTATTGACGTTAGTCGTGGGAATACCTCGGGACTCCAAGATAGTTTGGATGGGACCGGGGTGGTGATCGGTTGAAAGAATCAGCACGCCCCTTTTGTTGTGTTGCTTCTCCAATAAAATCGCACGTTGAAGCAATTCCGAAAAGTCAACATATGGGTGTAGCTCTAGAATATCTCTCAAATCTCAATTGATTCCACTCATGAATCGAGTCATAGTTGCTTCCGGGTCCTCCACAATATCAATCTGCATCATGGTTGTCTCAAGTTTTTTTGTAATGCTCCTCTACACTTCTATTACCTTGAGACATTTTTGGAACTTGTGCAGCTTCCTCTTGTAATAGGATGATACGAATTGTTTCCTCATAGCTTTTTTGAGCCAATCCCATGTGGTGATTTGGATCTTCCCTTCTCGACTTCGTTTCGTACTCAGTTGTTTCCACCAATTAAGGGCAAAATCGGTGAACTCCATCACAATAATCCTCGTTCATTGCTCATCATCATATGAAGATTAATCTTAAACCATCTCTATCTTCCTTTCCCAATCAAGATAAACATCCGGGTCAGAACTTCCATTGAAAGAAGGGATGTTAATTTTCAAGTTCCTCATAGGATCTTGATTTTGGTTATCTCTATTTGGAGGGGGTGGCTCCCATTCTTCATCAAAATTTTCAGAGAGTCTTCCATACCTTCGTATATAGGATTCCGCTTTGTAGATCGACTAGGATCGGGGGCAGGTTAGATCTTTTGACTCTTAGTTTTCAATTCTCGAATAGATTGAGCAAGATCGGCCAACATCGAGTGTACAATGTCCATCTCGTCAGTAAGTTGTTTTGTAAGTCGTGCTCCAATGCTTTGGATAGTGCTGCGATTTGACGATTAGGATGCTCGTCTAGGTGTCCTTCACCTACCATCAAAGTAAAAATGTAAAAATGAAAGGGTAATTTCCTCATATAGATTTCTCATTCTTGAATCACGCTTTTTGGTATGTAAGGATCTCGCCACAAACACTCTTTCACTCCACTTGTGTTTCACTCACTCAAAAAAAACTAGCAACGCGTACTGCAATTTCCAAATCAAGAAATTTCAAGTAAAAATTATAAGTAATAAGACGTTTAGATAATAGAATAGAAAAATGAGAATATTAATAAAGCTTTTTTTTGGATTTTTTTATTCAGATTTTTTTCCTTTTGTTTATTTCTTGGGACTTTCTTCTCTTTTTTTTTTTTGGACGTTTTTATTCAAATTAGAACCGTGATAACAATCTTTAGATTGTATCAACTAGTTTTGATACCAGATGATGCGAACTTGCCAAAAATGACAGTTTGGATCAAATTCCACAAAAATAAGTAACAATAATATTGGGCAGAGTTTAGTAGCAAAAAAGATGGATGGGCATATGTGTATGTATATATTAATGAAGATAAACTGGACTTTCTTGAATTGAGAGGTAGTCGGGAAGGCAACACGAGAGATCATGCTCACGTCTCACAATCCTTTAAACAAACCAACAAGACAAGGTAAGGCAAGAATAGTTTTAGTACTATTCAAGAGGCCACGATTTGTTTCAAATCACTCGAAACAACTCGATTTGAGGATATGAAAATTTAACCGAATCACTCAAAATTACACTTAAAAACAATGCACAAGAATCGCTCTTGAATAAAAATCAGTTTATAAAATATCTTTGTTGAATAAATCTTACAATGATAATCATGAGACCTTTTATAGAGGACCTATGAGAAATAAAACAAGAAAGTACACTCCTAATGGAAATAAGTCATATAGATTCTAATCAGCATTACTAAAGTATTATTGACCCATAATTGATGGCAATCCTATGATTCTCGGCAATCCCATGATCTATGGAATTCCTTCAATTATTGGATATTGATTCCTAGGATCCCTTCAATTAGGGTAGTTATTTTTGCGAGGTCCAATGCTTTGTAAAATGTTCTTGAACTTATGGTCTTTAGGACTTGTTGTCCAATTCTAGAAGAATGTATAACTTGTTTCCATCTTCGGTGTCGAGTTCAACAGTAGCATCTATTTGAAGTTTGACACATTTTGTAATTATCAATTGAAATTTATGGGCTCGACTCCTAGTGATTGGTTCAGGAGAAATTATGATTGAATCTGCTTCTATTATAATAGACACATCAGACATTAAAGTCCCGAAATTGTTCATCTTAAAATCCCTAGGCCATAAAACAGTCTGGTGTGGGAAATCCAACTGGATGGGATATGTTGCAATGCCACTGATGAAGAAAAGATGGCGTTGGAAAAAAAGAGACATTCTAGTTGCATGGAGATGGACTATTATGCTAGTCCAATGGGCCAAGGATTTTGAATTCCCTCTGGTATCAGAATCCACCATTTTTGGAAAAGCCTGCGGTGATGCTAAGGTGCACCAGGATGTTGTGTCCTTGTACACTTCATACAATCCCAACTCAAATTTGAACAAAACCAGCGCCCGAGATCAATGAATCAAATATGAAACTATCTTGTAGTAGTATTACCATTGATTCACACTTTTCAACTTACCGTTTTCCAGGTTCTCTCAGAAATAACAAGATTGTTGAATCAATACATGAATGAAGAGGTAAGCATAAAGATCACCGGGCATAGTTTGGGCAGAGCTCTTGCAAGTCTGAATGCAACAAACATTGTCTGTGATGGGCATAATAAGATTAGCAGCAGCAGCCATCCATCCATGGGTTGTTCTGTGACGGCCTTTCTCTTTGGTGCAATGCGCATCAGTGACTCTGAATTCAGGGACATTTTGGAGTCGATGAAAGATGTTAACATCTTAAGGTTCTGTAATGCTCTTGACACTGTCCCTTATCTGAAATGAAAGTCTCCGTATCTGAAATGATCCAAGAAGCCTGTTGCTGGTCATAATTTGGAGGCGGCTTATCTGCACGCAGTGGCCATGGAGAAAGAGAAGGAGAAAGGATGGAAAAGAGACGTTGCTAATGTCAACAGGACTATGAATGCTCTAAAAGATAAGTTGTTGATTTCGGCCCACCAATGTTGGATTGAGAAGAACAAATGAATGGTTCAATTGAAGAGTGGAAGATGGTGTTGCAAGATCATAAAACGGATCAATATGAGAATGATTGATCGTCTTTCTAGGATCTTCTCTCTTCTCCGAGCATATAAAAATTTTCTTTGTTTTTTATTATTTATTTTATTGTTAATTATATTAAATATTGTATATAATTAATATTATTTATATTAGTAATTGTTGATGTATTTTTTCAACAATAAAAAGTAAAATCCGAAAATAGGAAATTATCTTCGAATTTGATATAATTAGTGCCTGAGATTAGGAATCTCTAAACACTGTAGGATACATAAATAAAATAGGAAAATAAAAACTACAGACTGGAAAATAAAGTGGTGATCCCCAAAAGCAATTTTCTTGAATTTAATATCGATTGAAGATGGTTTCTTAGGTCAGGAACAGACCTATTTAAAACCCTTTAAAGAAACGGTTTTGAACCGCCGTCTGGTCGGTTACAGCAACCGCTGTCAACCACCCAGAAAGTTCTCTTCTGTCGACACGTGTGTTAACCGACTCACCAAGTCGTGCCTTCAAACCCGCTTATCAGTTAAAACCTCCCTCAATTGTCCAGGAACTGCTCTTTTGCCCGACCTGCACATCTACTACTTCCTTGTCCGACCTGATCATGTCCGACCTCAGGGTCTGACCTTATCACGCCCGACCTTATTCTGCCTCATTTCCGTACCAGACCTTATCATGCCCGACCTTCTAGCTCAACCTGATTACGTCCGACCTCAGTGCCCGACCTTATCGCACCCGACCTTCAATCCCGACCTTATATCGTCTTATCTCTGTGCCCAACCTTATTACGCCCGACCTTTGAGCTCGACCCGACCACGTCCGACTTCAGTGCCCGACCTTATTACGCCCGACCTTTGAACTCGACCCGACCACGTCCGACTTCAGTGCCCGACCTTATTACGCCCGACCTTTGAGCTCGACCCGACCACGTCCGACTTCAGTGCCCGACCTTTGCACCCGACCTTGTTACACCTGAGTTTCGTGCCCGACCTGATCGCACCCGATCTTTGCACCCGACCTTGTTACACCTGAGCTCCGTGCCTGACCTGATCGCACCCGATCTTTGCACCCGACCTTTTTACACCTGATCTGCCTTTTTCCGATGAAGCTTCTTCCTTAACAGCGTTTATATTCGGACTTTTGAAAGCCCATTAAACTCGAATAAATCTTAACCTAATTTGGTAGGCCCATTCTCGAAAACCCTACCTATCTTTTTTTTTTGTGCTCAACTACTTGCCTCATCCTGCCTAACTCCTAAACGTCGCTCCTTGAACTGCGTGAGACGTGACGTTTAGGGGTTTGCAGAGCAGGGTGATCATTACACTGCTTTGTGTCAAATCAAAGGGTTTATGTAAAACCCTTCCTTCCCCCTCTCAAATTCACGCATTCAAAGTTCTGAAAATTCTTCTTTGTTCATTTATCCAACTGCCTCCTCTGAAACCTTCTTCCTCGTCGTCTTCTGCACCTCTTCGCATATGGCTAACCAATACGTCCCCGCTCTTCCTTTCGATGGGGCTGACCCCTCAGTACCTTCTGTGACTTCGAGGGTTTTCACCCCTACCGTACGCCCTTACTGCACCACCACCGAAGACGCTGATCGTATGAGATCCGTTATTTCTCAGGTTTCTCCAATCATTGTTAACGATGCTGCGTTCAAGCCATAACGTCTTCTGGACAGTATCAGAACTCACCTCACTGATCCAAAAGACACCTACCGTAAATAGTACGCGCGGCTTCTCCCCCACTTTGAAGAACAATGGAAAAAACAAGGCATTGACAAGGCGATACTCCTTTCAACGCAGCCTCTGTATCTTCATGAAAAAGCTTTACTAGCGATGGCAGCCTTTTGGCATTCCCAGATGGGTGTATTTTTCCTCCCTGCTGGTCCTATCAGGGTAAGGAAGGCAGCCCTGTTTCCGAACTAGAACACACAGCATTCCTTCTCTTCTGGCTCTGCAGGTATACTTTTTCCTTTTGAAATCTCTTTCGTAATTTCGAAGTTGGATGTTTTTGGTTGAATCTCTTTTCTTTTCTTTACAGATACATCATTCTCTCCCCTTCTAAACTCATCCTCTTTACCCAAGTCGATCTGGCCATTCAATTGGCTTGCGGCCATTTTTTTCATTGGGAACCCTCTTTTTGGCTAACCTCTTTGAAGGTTTAACCCGAGTGAGCACCCGTTTAACTGATACCAAGAAGGCAAACACAGCAGCTTTGGGACCATTCTGGTTCCTGGAATTATGGCTCCGTCTGTACTTCCCCACTGCGTTCTTTGGCCGACTTCCTATCACTCCAAACCCATACAGGTCCATTGGTTATACCTTGGCCAGATTAACCCCTAATTCCTCTTATCTATATCCATCCGACCCTGTCATCGCCCAAATTTTGACTGAGGATCGTAGCAACTCCCGTTTCTATGTCTACGAAACTCTTATACAATATTCAATTGATCTTCTTTTACTTCATCCCGACACACCTCATTCCCAAACTCATCCCAATCCTCTTCCTCATCCGACCTATTCTTTCTCTTGGGACGTTTCCATGAAACCCCGATCTCTATTTTCAAGTAAGAGGTCGGACAAGAAAAACCGCAGATTATTTTACACTTATAATTATCAACCTCAATTTTTGGCCCGACAGCTCGGTTGTTGTCAGGGCATACCGGGACCACTGGCCCGACCTCACCTTATACCTCAAAGCCCAGAAGGGCTAGTGATCCCCGAGCTTATCCCGACCTACGTTTCCCATCTCACCGACTATATCACCTCCAACTCATACTTACCTTTTTGCCTAAAACCTTCAGCGACCGAAACATATCCTGCTTGGTGGTCGGCCACCTGATCTTTAATTGCTCCCTCGACCGACCAATTGGTTGGGAAACTTGCCCCACCCCAGTCTTGGGGCTTGGCTCTCCTCGATTGGCCACTGCCCCGAGAAGAAAAAGGCAGGCGCCTGCTGTAGTCGGGTCTGGGACAAGGAAGCAAAAGCAGAAGGTCGCCCCTACCATTGAGAGGCAGGTCATCAAAGAATATTTGGCATCTCTGTCAGTAGATACCAGCGGGATGCCAAAATATTGAGGAAATAATTTGGTAAGTCTGTTCTCTTCTATATTTCATTTTCCGTGCAAACCCTTCTTAACTTAAAAATCTTCTATTTCAGAGGGTCCTTCGACCACTGCCCTATCTATTTCTCAACCGACTGAACATCAACCGGCCATATCTCAGCCGACTACGGCGCAATCGCCTATCAATCTGACTTCGTCTCAATCAACCTCCGTCCCGACCGTAGAGCAACCGACTGTGGTCCCGACCGTAGACCAACCGACCTTGGTCCCGACCGCAGAACAACCGACTGTGGTCCCGACCGCAAACAAGCCAACTGCAGTCCCGACCACAGATTAACCGACCTTTGTCCCGACCGCAGATCAACTGACTGCGGTCCCGACCGAACAGCAATATGCTCAACCAATCGACCTTTCAGAAAAACTCCCGATCGTCGGTCAACCGACCATCACACAACCGACTCCCATGCAAACTGAGGTAAGTATTTCCTAATATTCCTTAGAAAAAGAAAATACTTACTTCAACCATTAACTTCAACTCTCTTACTATAGGCACACCCACCGGAAGAATCAGCGGGAAGGCAAATTATTCTTCCACTGCTTCCAGCGTCTGATGTGGTCGCGGCGACGCCCGACCAACTCGTCGCCTTCCCCGACCAAGTTGCGGAACCATCACAGGTAACTGTCAGAACCTTTCTATATTGTTCTTTTACAGAACCTCTAACACTTGTAATTTATTCCAACCAGGAACCTGCTGTAATTGCGGTGGTGCCAGAGCCCGACCAGGTCGCAGAATTGCCTGACCCAGTCATGGCACTACCCGACCAAGCTGCTGCCGCACTACCCTTACAACCAGCCATTCAATCGGTCGATGAGGTTCCTCCTATTGTTCCTCAACCAGTCTAACCGAACCCACCGCCTCATGACATAGAGGAAATTTCCTCTTCAAAGTCGGGCAAGGCGTCAGTCAATTTTGCCCCAAGGGGTTCGGTTAGTGTTCTCTCTTATCCATTTTCCAATTTTCTCCCCTCATTTCTTGCCTAACACTCTTTGTTTAGGGAATGGAACCAGCCGTCGCCCATCGTCTTTAACCATGGGACGAGTCGGTTGCTGGCCCGACAACTCATCACGGTTCCCCCACAACATTCCAACTCATGGCCCTTTCCGAAGCCACGGCCACCCTAAATCAGGTAAACTTTAACCTTACATCGTAATGAGTTCACCATGTCTCCCCAACTTACTATCTTCCTTTCGCCTTAGGTTGCCCAGGAGATGAATATTTTGGCCCGAGTAAACCTCCCGACTTCCATCAGATCTATTGTAGAGCACTGCGCCGACTTGGCTTTTGTCGACTTGAGTGTAGCCGACCTCTCGGCTCAAGTTCAGGTTGCAATAACCTTGTTGGTTCAGCCACCTTGGAATCAGGAGCTTCCTCCGTCCTTGATCGGATGATGGCCAGGATCACCGAACTTCAGGCCGAACTGCCTCTGATCCGCCCCCATCATCCGAGGCCACTTCATCTCAGCCGACTGCTGACCCAACCAATCTTGAGGCAAACTTGAAGAAGTTCGATCAGGACCTTAATCTTGCTAGGACCAAGGTGGACGAACTCCGACAAGCGCGACACACGTTAGCGGCTGAGATCTCCCAAAAGACGGAAGAACTTAGACGCCTCCAAGAACAACTGAAGTCCCTGGATGATAGCATTCAGGAAGGGAGTCGTCTGGTGGAGGCACATTGCCATAATCAAACAAGTCTCTGCGAGCAACTCCAAACAACTATACAAATGAGACTCGTCCAGAGACACCAGGAAGCTTATCAGCGTCGGCGGGCCACCAAGTCGGAGCTAAAATAGACCGACCTCTGGACTGCTTTAAGAGCCCTGCTTTCTATGTAACCCCGATACGAATTGTATAGAGTTCCAGACTTAATTTATATATTTCCTATTTTCAGAACACAGATCCTATGTTCCTTGCGCTTATACTAAGTCAGACATCAAATACAGATCCATATTTCTTGCGCATTTAATAAACCACCTACATTAAATATCACAACATCTATATAAACTCCATACCTCTTAGTGCAAACGTCATCATCATCCCTCACATCATCACTCAACATGGTTTCTCCTCGCCTTCGTGTCCCTTCGTCCAACTGGGAAGGTTCTCTGCAACCATTCTTAGTAGGAAAACACCCCATAGGTCATCACGCTGAAGACCTGATACAGGTACTGAAACAACTGGATTTTAAATTTAGGTCCTCCGGCAGAGGCAGGAAAACCATTCATCGTACGATCCGGTTGATGGAACGTATATCCACCGGCTATGAATCCTTCACCGATATACTCACTCGAATATCTAATCTTGATCATCATCTGGACATGATAGACCATCATGTATCTGCCATTCTCCCAGACCTCAGTTGGAACAACATTTTCCAACAACAAAGATCAACACTCTCCAGACTACGCGTCCTTGTTGAACGAGAGAGTCACTCTCTACAGGATATGAAGGCATGGACCGAACAAGATCTTCAAGACATGCAAGATCAGTGGGATCGTTACCACCTGGATTTGGACAACCTCTTGGATGAAGAACCTAAAATGGTTTCCGCGAGTTGGGATGAAACCTCTAACCCAGACGACCACTATCCTTCTGATAATTAGAGAACCCTTTCCTAATAGGTTCGAACCCTTGGAAGGGTTCTTATATGTTATAATAAGAATTAATGACAATGTCCTGAAAAGGCAGGGTAATACCTTTTCAGATACTTAGCATTAATATTCTCATGTACCAGCTTTCCTTCTTGATTTATGATAATAAAAGCTCCATTTTCAATCACTTTATGAATGATGAAGGGACCTTCCCAATTGGGAGACCACTTCCCTAATTGATCCACCTTCTTATAGGTAGGCAGAATTGTCTTTCAGACCAAATCCCCTTCTGCACAAACTTTAGGGAATACTCTCTTTCCATAGTATTTCGCCCCAATTTCACTATGTCTAACCACTTGATCCAAAGCATTTAATCGATCTGTATCCACTTCTTCCAATTGTTGCCACATCCTTTGTGCATACGCCTCGTCGATACACGCTATTGTATTAGTCACTCTGGGTGAGGGTACAACAAACTCCACGGGTAAAACAGCATCTTGCCCGAACGTTAACTGCTATGGGGAAAATCCAGTAGAAGTATTTCTACTATTTCGGTGGGCCCACAACGCCTGAGACAACAATGTGTGCCATTTCCTTGGATTTTCTTCCACCATTTTCCGGATGATGCCAATAACAATTTTATTTGCCGCTTCGGCCAACCCATTCGCCTGTGGGTAGTATGGTGAAGAGTGGTGCAACTTGATGTTGAATTCGGCCAAAAACTCAACGAATTTTTCCCCAGTAAACATTAACCCATGATCGGTTGTAAGCGTATGCGAAATCCCAAACCGATACACGATGTGATTAAGCACGAACATGATCACCTTTTTCTGCATTGCATTCTTCCAGGGAACTGCCTCTACCCATTTGGTGAAGTAGTCAGTCACTACCAAAATGAATGAGTGTTGCTTCGACGAGGTCGGATGAATTTTTCCAATTACATCCAATGCCCAGGCTTAACCATCGTCTGCAATTCTGCTGTTGGCAGATGATTTAATAGACCATGCCTCTGGCATTTTTGGCATCCCTTAGCAAATCTGATAGAATCATCAAAAATCTTTGGCCAATAGAATCCAATACGATGGATAGCCCATCGCATATTTAAACCTGCCCGATGCGCCCCACATATTCCATGGACCTCCTTCATTACTTTAATGGATTCCTCAGGCCCCAGACACCTCAATAAAACTCCTTCAAAGGTTTTTTTATATAGAACCCCTTCAATAAGATGGAAGCGTAAGGCTTTCAACCGAATGCCCACAGGAGTCGCAAAACTTGGTGATTCCAAATACACCATAATTTCTGTTCTCCAATCAATCCTGGAGTCGGTGCTACCGTTGCTGGCAGGCATTCTGAGACAAATTATCAGCCAACCGATTCTATGTTCTTGGTACATGCTCAAAAACTACCTTCACAATTCTGTATAACAGATGAAATACCAAATCTCGGTATCGATGCAGATGAGGATAATTACAAGCGTACCATTTTAATACTTGGTTGATGACAAGTTGAGAGTCTCCACAAATTAGGACCGATTGAACTCCTTTAGCGATAAGCGCTTTCAAACCTAAAATCAGTGCTTCATATTCTGCCGAGTTATGAGTTATCTCTTCCATTTGAAGCTGCAAACTAATTCTACTGGCTCCTAGTCCTTCTAGTATCACTCATGCTCCCGACTTTCCTTTTGAACGAGAACCATCAAAAACTATTTTCCAAGGACTAGTGCCTGCGTATATATGGCACTACTTTGTTTTCTAATGATTCATCGCCTGCAAATGCAACCAATAAATCGGCTACAACTTGCCCTTTCACCGCTTTGATAGGTCGGTGTCGCAATGCGAAAGGAGCCAACTTGATTGCCCATTTCATTAATCTTCCCTGCATGGTTGGTCTATGCAGACTTAATCTGATCAGATCCATTTTAGAAACCACCTCGGTTTCTCTTGGCAGAATATAATGCTCCAACCGAGTACACGCAAAAACTAAAGAATAGCACATTTTTTCGGGCATAGTATAATTCAACTCTGGTCCTGCCAAAGTTTTGCTTAAATAATAAATAGCCCTCTCCTTACCATCCTCCCACTCTTGCACCAACAGACTACTCACAACATCAAAGCTATTCGCAATGTACAGCCAAAGGGGTCGGTCTTCTCTTGGGGGAACCAAGACAGGTGGTTTAATTAATGTCTGCTTGATTTCTTCTAATGCCTTATGTTGCTCCTGACCCCAAGAGAAATTGGCCGCCTTATTCTGTAGTAACTTTGTGATAGGTTTTAATTTCCCTGCAGCATTTGATATAAAACGCCTTAGGTAATTTACCTTTCCCAAAAAACACTGCACTTCTTTGACCGACCGAGGTGACCGCATTGTCAGAACAGCCTTGGCTTTGTTTGCATCAATTTCTATTCCTTTTTCATGTACTAAAAACCCCAGGAAATTCCCTGCCGAAACTCCAAAGGCACATTTCGTTGGGTTCATTTTCAGGTTGTACTGCTTCATCGGTATAAAATCATTTTTTAAATCAACCAGATGGGTTTCAAAGTCGGTAGACTTAATGATCACATCATCAATGTATACCTCCATTGACTGACCGATCAGATCATGAAAGATGGTATTCATTGCCCGTTGGTAAGTTGCTCCAGCATTCTTTAAACCGAATGGCATACTGTCCACTCGTAGATCCCTAAAGCTCATGGGCATCTGAACGCGGTTTTGGGTATATCTTCTTCTGCTAATGAAATTTGATTATACCCTGCGTATCCATCCATCAAACTTAAAATTCGATGCCCTGCTGCCGAGTCGATCAATATGTCTGCTATGGGCATGACATATTCATCTTTTGGAGTGGCGAGATTGAGATCTCTAAAATCAATACAGATTCGAATCTTTCCATTTTTCTTGGTTACCAGAACAATATTGGCTAACCATTCTGCATATCGACATGGTCGAATGAATCCAACCTTCAACAGTTTCTCGATTTCTTCTTTGATCTGGGGCATCAATTTTGGACTCACTCTCCTCAGTGGTTGCTTATAAGGTTTAAACCCTTTCTTAATAGGCAACCTATGTTCTATCAAATTGCGCGCCAATCCGGGCATTTCGGAGTAATCCCATGCCAGACATTCCTTATGATCCCGAATTAACGCTACCATTCGCTCATGTTGGTTTTTTGACAATAAACCACTTACCCTGACCATCTTGGGTATCTGTTCGGTTCCTACATTATACTCAATGAGAGGATCCTGACTTGACAAAGAAGTTTCTGTCTTTTCTAAGAGATCAGGCCAGCGAAAACCTTCTCCCTTGCCAACATTATTGTTGGAACCTTCAGTATTATGTAACCTAACCATTAACTGGTTTAAATAAAACTGCCTAATCAGCTTATCACATTTATTTATTTCTTCCATAATTAAACTTAAATAAATAAAAAGTTTATTTTGGCTAACGACAGAGCCATAATACAGAAGATTGTTTCTAATGAAACACATAACCCTATGCAGTGAGCCTACAGCCCTTCCAGGGATATTTATCTACCACAGTTGTCCATGAAATCGGCGGTACATACTCTGAATAAAGCACCGACTCTTCCACACCTTCTGTAGAACCGAACGGATTGGCACTGGCTTCCATGGTGAATACCTGGTCTCCTTCCCAAAACATGATCTGTTGATGGAGAGAAGAAGGCACGCATTTGGAAGCGTGAAACCAATCTCGCCCCAACAAGACCGAATAAGTAGTTTTTAGCATCTACCACGAAAAAGACTGTTGAAATTACCTTTGGTCCGACTTCAATGGGTGCGACCATCATCCCTTCTGGTTTGGTTAGTTGCCCCGTGAAGCTTGTCATCTCAATATCTACTGGAGACAGGTCACCAATCCCTTTGCTTAATTTCCTTAAGTTTTAAGAGGCATGACGTTGAAAATGGCTCCATTATCAATAAAAACCTTGTTAATCGGCTTACCACATATGTGAGCGTTAATATACAGTGGTTTTAAGTGCGGGATTGCTCCTTCTGGTATAGGCGGAAAAATCATAGGTGGGGGTCTGCCAGTCATCGCCGCCCACTCTGGTTCTTCTTCTTCCTCGAACTTTGCCCATATGGGCTATTCTTCTACGTCGTCGAACCATCGCATATCAGTCATCCTGACTTTGAACTCGGGTTTATCAATCTTCACTATCTTGCTGTGCAAAACCTTCGCTTCTTCTGGACCAAAGGACCCGAAGACTATCTCATGAGTCTCTTCTTCAGCATCCTCTATTTCAGGATCAATGTTGATCCGTCTGCAGAACTGACACCGAAAACACTTGGCCTTCTTGATAGGCTTTTCGGTCTGCCAGTGCTCCTGTAGTTGGTCGCTCGAGCTTTTCCTTTTGGGTGGCGACTCCTTCTTCTCTTTCCTTTTATCTACTCGTTTTCCACGCCGAACCGCATAACTGCGCTTAGCATTACGAATTTGTGTACGATTCATACCTGGAAATCGAGGATCTATGTCAATTGGTAGAGGCTTTCTGTTTCGGCTCCATCTGTCATGAACTGGCTGTGGTTTGTGCGTCGGCCGGTCTCAAACCACAGCTTTATCCTTCAACTCCACTTCGAAAGACCCATCGTATTTATCCCATTTCTCCGCCACTCTAGTTTCACACACTTTGAACTTGTCTTCCTTATTGTGTTCCCGCTATTTGGGCTTGCGTTCCTTTCGCTTGGTATTCTCCTCATCCTCACTTTGCGTATCTTGTGAAGAACGCAGTGAGATCACAGCAGTAGTCACTTTTGGGAACGGCTGGTGTTCCACTCCCATTGTTACATACTTGAATCTCCCTGCTCTGATAGCCTTCTGTATTTCCTTTCGGAAATGCGTACATTGATTAGTGTAATGCGTAAAAGAATTATGCCACTTACAGTATGGCCTCCCTTTTATCTCTTCTTTCGTTGCTAAACGTTGCCCTTTAGGAATGCGAATTTGCCCGTCTGCTTTAGACGCATCAAAGGTTGGTTGTTCCTTCTTTTCTGTCCCAGGAAGGGGCTTTAGTTTGGAACACACATACGGCTTGCCGCTCACAATTTCAGCCGCCATTTCTTCAATGATGTTTCCCTGCTCGTCATCTGGTGCATACATTTCTGTATCAACACTAGCCATCTATTGAACCCTGTTCCGTCGGAAATTATGATCTTTTTCTCTAAAAAGAGATTCTAGCCTTCCTGCTTTGGAAGCCAGACTGGCCAAATCCTGAATATCGTGGGCTGTCAACGCATCCCGCAGTCTGGTGTGCATATTCCTGACCACTAAATTGGTCATCTCGCTTTCTTCAATGATTGTCGGGCACTGTCCCTTCATTAGATGTATTCGCTTTATAAATTGATAAGCAGTCTCTTTTGGCATCAGCCAGATCTCTAAGAGATATGCGAGCGAAACCGTTGGGAGCGGATTAAAGAATCTCGCATGGAATGCGGCCTCCAGACCTTCCCAAGTTTGCAACTGTCCCGGTGGTAAATTAGCGAACCATGAAAAAGCGGTTCTTGTGAGCGATAATCCAAACAACTGTAATTTGTAAAACGAAATATTGCCCACTTCCCCCAATTGAGCCGTGAAGCGTCCCACATGCTCAATGGTTGATGCTCCATCTTCTCCCGAAAACGAGTGAAAGTCGGGTGGTTTGTAATTCCTCGGAAGGGGGTGCTCATTCATGACTCTTTCTGGGAATGGCCTCGGATATGCTGGTCTGTTGACCGTCTGAGGATTCATTCCAAAATGCACTCTCAAGACTTGAATAATATCCTCCGGATCTACCCTGGTGGAACGGGGTCAAATACAGGAATGAGATTGTGAGTCTGTCCTCCCAATCTTTCTTCTCTGGGGTCGGTTGGTTCGACCCTAACACCCAGTGGAATATTATTTGGGTATGTGAGAGGAGTCTTTCCCCTGTCAACCCTAGTGATAGTAGCACTTGGAAAAGTGCTATCCACGTAAGAGGGCCCCGCAAAATTTGCCTGTAATCTGGATGGTGATGACTCTGGCGGTGTCTGGGTGGATTGCAAGTAACCCTTGATAACGCCTGATTTAGCATATTTTGCATAAGATTTTGTTGCTCCCGCAACATTTGTTGCTCACGCAACATGTTTTGCATAGCTTGATTATGTTGATTGTTCAATTGTTGAACATAGGACACCCAGTCAGCAGGTGCTTGAAGTGTTTCCCCTGCATTTGGCATGACAGGTGGTGAAACAGTTTCTCCCATCGGTGCTGAAAATGGTTGAGGCTGTAAGCCTGCCATATGGATCCTTCCGATGATTCGGCCGGACCTCAATCGTATGAAGTTCTCTGTTGACGTAGGATCAGCAATCTTGTCTTTCTCCCACCGTGGTTGCCAATTTGTTGATGTGTTTTTTCAACAATAAAAAGTAAAATCCGAAAATAGGAAATTATCTTCGAATTTGATATAATTAGTGCTTGAGATTAGGAATCTCTAAACACTGTAGGATACATAAATAAAATAGGAAAATAAAAACTACATACTGGAAAATAAAGTGGTGATCCCCAAAAGCAATTCTGTTGAACTTGATGTCGATTGAAGATGGTTTCTTAGGTCAGGAACAGACCTATTTAAAACCCTTTAAAGAAACGGTTTTGAACCGCCGTTTGGTCGGTTACAGCAACCGCTGTCAACCGCCCAGAAAGTTCTCTTCTGTTGACACGTGTGTTAACCGACTCACCAAGTCGTGCCTTCAAACCCGCTCATCAGTTAAAACCTCCCTCAACTGTCCAGGAACTGCTCTTTCGCCCGACCTGCACATCTACTGCTTCCTTCCTCGACCTGATCATGTCCGACCTCAGCGCCCGACCTTATCACGCCCGACCTTATCCTGCCTCATTTCTGTACCAGACCTTATCATGCCCGACCTTCTAGCTCAACCTCATTACGTCCGACCTCAATGCCCGACCTTATCGCACCCGACCTTCAATCCCGACCTTATACCGTCTTATCTCTGTGGCCAACCTTATTACGCCCGACCTTTGAGCTCGACCCGACCACGTCCGACTTCAGTGCCCGACTTTATTACGCCCGACCTTTGCACCCGATCTTGTTACACCTGAGTTTCGTGCCCGACCTGATCACACCCGACCTTGTTACACCTGAGCTCCGTGCCCGACCTGATCGCACCCGATCTTTGCACCCGACCTTGTTATACCTGATCTGCCTTTTCCCGATGAAGCTTCTTCCTTAACCGCGTTTATATTCGGACTTTTGAAAGCCCATTAAACTCGAATAAATCTTAACCTAATTTGATAGGCCCATTCTCGAAAACCCTACCTATCTTTTTTTTTTTGTGCTCAATAGTAATATTTTTATTTTGTAAAATTTTAATATTTAAATGTTTTATATAAAATGTTTAATTAAATATTATTTTAATATTAGATTTAAATTAATATTATTAATTTGTCTAAAAGAAATATATTCATATTAAATTTACTATATATTATTTAATTATTTATAAATTATATTAATTAAATATAGAATATATAATATTTAAATTAAATAAAATAATAAATTTGTTGAAGTGGAAAAAATAGAATTTAAAAACTTTTATTTTGAATTATAAGATAAAAACTGTGTATGTTATAAAATATAACAAATATATATAATTATATAAGATAATATATATATATATATATGTATGATGTATAAAATATATGATATGTAATATATATAGTATATGTATAGATGTATATATGTAAAAGTTTGTATTTATTTTAGAGAGAAGAATAGATAGATCGTGAGATTGATTTGAGAGAGAGAGTAGAGTAATTCATATATCATTAGTTCAATTTACAAAATGCCTTTAAATAGGTTTTAAAAAATATGATTACTCATCACATATTAGCCACTTGGCATTATTACATAAAATATATACAACTTATATATTAATAAAATGACACCTAATAAATGAATAAATAAATCATAACACTCCCCCTTAGGTGTTATTTTATTGCAATTAATACGCCTCGTTAAAACCTTACTAGGAAAAAATCCAACGGGACAAAAATCCTAGTCAAGGAAAAAGAGTACGTCATTCATGCATTAAAAATACTTCCCTTGATGTGGACATCACTTGAAATATTGCTCCCTGATGTGGACATCATTCTGAAGCCGCTTCATAGGCCTATTTGATTCCTGCTCATCAAAATATCTCTGACGGTAATAAAAAAACCTGCCACGACCTCGTCCACGGTCGGCTCCACGTCCACGACTCATTCCACGTCCACGACTAAATCCACGTCCACTGCCTTGTCCGCGACCTCGTCCGCGGTAGAATCTAGGCATATTATTCAAACACTGAGTCGTATTCACTTCAGAGAATGGACTTGCACAAGTTGGTCTCGATTCATGATTTTTCAATAATAATTCGTTATTCTGTTCAGCAACAAGGAGACAAGTAATAAGATCACAATATTTATTAAAACCCCTTTTCTTGATAATGTTGCTGTAAAACTATATTAAAGACATGAAACGCGGTGAACGCATTTTCCAACATATCTCTATCAGTAATATTTTCTCCACAAAATCTTAACTGGGACGTGATTTTGAACATCGTAGAATTATAATCGGCAACTATTTAAAAATATTGCAAATGCAAGTGTTGCCATGCGTGTTTCTCTTTTGGCAATATGACAAATTTCAGGTGTCCAAACCGATCTTTCAAATTTGTCCATAATTCAAATGGATCTTTCACCATTAAATATTCAGGGCTTCGTCAATATAATAACGCAAGAAAATCATTGCCTTTGCACGTTGTTGATTTGTGCATTCATTTTCACTAATTATTGTTTTCGAAAGCCCCATGGATTCGAGGTGCATTTAGACATCCATTACCCACGGCATATAATTATTTTCGGTAATTGCCAGTGGGGGAAATTCAAACTTTGCTATATTAGACATTGTTAAAAGAAAATAAATACTTACCAAAAATTCTGCAACCTTCCGAATAATACAACAAAAACAACAACAAAAAAATACACTATCTTTTATGTGCACTTCCTCGGCAAAGCCTTGTGCTGATTAACGTGTTATAAAATATAACAAATATATATAATTATATAAGATAAAATATATATATATATATGTGTGTATGGTGTATAAAATATATGATATGTAATATATATAGTATATGTATATGTATAGATGTACATATGTTAGTTTGTATTTATTTTAGAGAGAGGAATAGATAGATAGTGAGATTGATTTGAGAGAGAGAGAGTAGAGTAATTCATATATCATTAGTTCAATTTACAAAATGTCTTTAAATAGGCTTTAAAAAATGTGATTACTCATCACACATTAGCCACTTGGCATTATTACATAAAATGTATACAACTTATACATTAATAAAATGACACCTAATAAATGAATAAATAAATCATAACAGTGTAAATTTTTTATAGATTTTTAAACTAGTGTGATACGATAGTGGTGAGAAAAAAAAAACCTTATAAAAATAAGAAATTTATTTTGCATTATGGATTATGGATGATCTTAAGAAAAATGCAAATGGAAAAAAAACAAGAGTACCTAATCTGAATGTATGTAGTGGTTCAGGCAGGACTTATTTTCGTTTGGACAGTACTGACTGCACATGGCTGCCGCCTTAAACGTCGTCGTTGAAAAAAAAAAAACAAAAAAACGTCGTCGTTGAGATGTTAGTTTCACTGCATCAAATAAAAACCAACCTACAAAGCTAGGATTGATCTGTCTGTGTGTTTGAGATAGACGGAATGGCGCTTCGGAGAACCGGGACTTCCTGCACATCGCGCCTCCGCAAGGTTGAGGTCCGGGACTGTGCCCTAGTCGTGTCGGCCGTCCTCTCGGCCACCCTCCTCCTCTACATACACCTTCTCGACCTCCACCAACAGACGACCATTTCTTCTCCTGCTCCTCCATCGGGGCCATTGCCCCTCCATCACCTCCTCTTTTCCATCGCGTCTTCTTCTGCATCCATTCATTCCCGCGCCTCATACATCCGCGTTTGGCACGCTCCAATTTCTCGACTCAACACCACTTTCCTCTTCCTGGATCGTCCGCCGCCTCAGCCTCAGCCGGCAGCCTCTCTCCCTCCCATCATCATCTCTCCGAACGCCTCGTCGCGTCACATCGGCCACCGCATCGCTCGAGTCGTTAGAGATGCTGTTGCCCTTGACGTTCCAGGGATTTACTGGTACGTTTTTGGTGACGACGATACCTTGTTATTTACTGAGAATATAGCGAGGATCTTGTCCAAGTATGATCACAATCAGTGGTATTACATTGGGTGTAATTCCGAGAGCTATGAACAGAATGACAAATTCTATTTCGATATGGCGTTCGGCGGTGGCGGGTACGCCATTAGTGCCCCTCTAGCTAGGGTTTTGGCACAGGTTCTTGACTCTTGCCTAAACAGGAATGCCCATTTGTATGGAAGTGATGCTCGGATTTTCTCTTGCTTAGCTGAGCTTGGCGTCCAATTGACAGTTGAACAAGGATTCCATCAGGTCCGAGCCATTTTATTTTATTTTATGTTATCTGTTAATAAATAAAATGATTGAACTTGTAGTAAAGTGTAATATTGGGTAATTTATAGGTTGATGTTCGGGGAAATCTTCATGGATTGTTGTCTGCACATCCATTATCACTCATGGCATCACTGCATCATATAGATGCTGTAGATCCCATCTTCTCTTTCATGAGCAGGACTGAGTCTTTAGAACATCTTTTCAAAGCTGTGAGTCTTGATCCTGCCAGAATTTTCCAACAGACAGTTTGCTATGATGCAAACAGTTTGATAACCGTATCTGCATCTTGGGGTTATGCTGTTGAAATATATGAAGGAAATCAACATCTTCCTGAACTTCTTTCCTTTCAGAGATCTTTTAGGCCATGGAAAAGAGGGAAAAATGTGGCCTCTAGCCGGTTTATGTTTAACATGAGGGAGTACCCGAATGATCCATGCAAAAGACCTGTCGTTTTCTTTCTGCATTCTGCAGTTAGAGATACAGATGGGGTATGGACCAATTACACTAGACATGAGGCTAGAAATTGTACTAGAGCCAAAGTTATTGAGAAATTTAAAGTAGTTCGTGTTTTCTCGCCTGTTGTAAGATTTGATATGGAACAGGTACTACTGGTGCTTTCCTTCAATATATTCAACCTGTTGTTGGAGCAAATTCTTGTTTCTCATGGCTATTTTCTTTCTATGCTAGATGAAGGCACCCCGTCGTCATTGCTGTGTTATTTCATCATCTTCAGATGAAGACATAACCATCCAAATAAGGAATTGTGGGATTTTTGAACTAATTGCCATGAGGGGATAAATGTGGTATTTCCTTCTTAGTGATATACTGGAACTATAGTTGACACGTGAAGCTTTCTTTTAGTCCAGGTACATTGTTGAATTTAGGTTTTGAAAAGTTTGCTGAGTTAAGTTTTGCACAGTCTCAACGGTGTGTACAAAGTTTGCTGAGTGAAGTTCTGCAGTCTCAATAGTTTATACCTTTGCATTCACCAGTTTTCTTTTCACTCATAACAGGCGTCTCTTGGCCTCATAAATTGTGGCTTTATATATTTCTTGCACCTGTCAATGTATTTTATCTAGTTGGTTGGTGTGGAATGGATGGACAATACCGTGCGCTGCTTGGCTTTTTTTTTTTTTTTTTACCTGGATGAGACTTCTGATGGCTTTCATTGTGGTGTTATGATGGTTGTAGTTAATTGTAGATTAAATATTCCTGTTCCATTGTTTCAAATGCTGGCATATTCTTGCAATGTACTCAATGCTATTTTTCTCAATTCTTTATTTCTAAAATATGGTTTTGGTTTTGGTTTTGGTTTGGATAATAATGAGGTGGACTGTTAGTTGAAGAATATCATCTAATTATTGAGAACTTCCTATGGAAACCATTTTTTTTTTATAAATGAATAAATTTAGAGATTCGATTAACATAAAATGATTGTTTGAATAATTCTAGCATAGAGCATTGTAGTTATTGTTGTTTTTTACTTTGGATATACTTTTCAGCATCTACTTTAAGTAGCATCTGGGAAATGGCTCATGACATCATGTGCCCTGGAGTACAATCTAAGTTAATATATATTTTTACTGAAACCCTCCCTTGATTTTTGTTCCCATGTTCATTTAGCTGATAGCCAAAGCATTTGACTTTCTATGTTCTTGCTGTATGTGACGTAGATTATTCTGTTTATTCTATTTGCATGCATATATATAGGGGAAGTAAAACTTTCACTTGTTTTGACCGACTAGAGAGTGGAATAGAGTTTTCCTTTTCTCTTCACAGGGAAACATAAAATGCAATTTCTACAATTGAAGCATCACTCGCTTAGTCGCTTCACAATTTTTATAGTCATTTCTTCTGTTCTATGCATCTCATATCTACTCACCTCAATTTTCATCTTTCCAAACATAAAATCTGCAGATTTATCAGCTTCATCGAATGCTTTATCTTCAAAAACTTCACTTGCACATATTGTCTTTGGCATTGCTTCCAGTGAGAAGTCTTGGGGGACTAGAAAAGATTATGTTAGGCTGTGGTGGAGGCCCAAAGAAATGAGGGGCTGTGTGTTCTTGGACACATATCCACCTTATGCAAAGATGGATCAGGCGGAATTCCCTCCTGTTTGCCTCTCAGGAGACACATCCCATTTCCGTTACACCTATAGGAATGGCCTCCGGTCAGCCATACGGATAGCCCGTGTTGTGTCAGAGACAGTTTGGTTGAACTATACTAATGTGAGGTGGTTTGTGTTTGGGGATGATGACACCATTTTCTTTCCTGAGAATTTGGTGAAGATGCTGTGTAAGTATGACCATGGCCTTTGGTATTACATTGGCGCTAATTCGGAGAGTGTTGTTCAGAACAAGATCCATTCTTACGGAATGGCATTTGGAGGGGCTGGTTTTGCTATAAGCTATCCTCTGGCAAGGGTATTAGCTAAGGTTTTGGATTCTTGTCTGCATAGGTATCCTCATTTGTATGGAAGCGATGCCAGGATTCAGGCCTGTTTGGCAGAGCTTGGAGTTGGGTTGACCCATGAGCCTGGATTTCATCAGGTATCTCACTCGTCAGCTTTTTAAAATTTTGTGTATTCTGAAGTCTGTATTGTATAACATTATTCAGTTATTTGTGGCTCTTTGGGATTGCGTGATGATGTAACAAACATTGGATCAGATGGATATTCGAGGGAGTATGCACGGTTTCTTGGCTTCCCACCCGCTGCAGCCATTGGTTTCACTCCACCATCTGGAAGCATTGGATCCAGTTTTCCCCCAAATGACACCACTTGAGGCACTGCAGCATTTATTCGGAGCTGTAAGGATTGATTCTGAGAGGGTAGTGCAGCAGACAGTGTGCTATGATCGGTGGTTTTCTTGGACTGTTTCAGTGTCTTGGGGTTATGCAGTTGAGATCTTTCCCCACCACATGTTCTTGCTGGATGTGCTGCGTGTACAGGAAACATATGGCCCTTGGAGAGAAGGAGGTGGCATTAATGATGTATATGCAGTGGACACAGTGGGATATGACCCTGATCGATGCCGTAGGCCAGCGGTTTTCTTCATGCATAAGGTGATGTATTCTTCTTCTTCTTCTTCTTCTTCTTCTTCAGGAATAATGAGCAGTTACAGAGCGATGGGTGAGGATAACTGTACAGTGGACAGTGTATCGCCAAGGAAGCTAAAGGAGATCAGAGTATACTCTGAGAAGAAGGAGAATGAGTTTGAAGGTGGTGGTGGAAGGAGAAGAGAGTGCTGTGATGTGTTGGGGTCTTCTTCTGGGGATGTGATGGAAGTCGCTATAAGGGAATGTGGCCACCAAGAGTTGATACGTTAATTAATTAATTATTATTGTTATTATTATTGGAAAAAGCTAAGGAATTAAAGCAGCTTAGTTAGTTAGTTAGTTAGTTGGTTTAGGTTAGGACCCGACACTGCACTGCACAACACAACACAACACAGGGAAGCAGGCAGGCATGGTTTCCAATTATGCGTTTTGCATTCTAATTATATGTATGTATAATTACAATATGAATAATCAATCCATCTCTATGTATATATCTGTAGTTTGTATGGATGAATGGAATGAATGTATTCACAACAGCGAGAGAGACAGAGAGAGAGAGAGACAGAGAGAGGGAGGGATTGAAGGCATTACTACCCTGTAGGCTACGCTATGCCACTTTTTTATGCGTGATTGGTTTTGGTTGGTTAGTTTAGTTGGTTTCAAGTAGGTATTTTACAATAGAATACATATACATACATGGCCGCCAATCGCCATTCATGTCAATCAACTTTGAGGTTTTCCAAATGCATATGTAATGCCTGCTGGTCGGTCAATCGGTACAACTATTCCTACTCCAATTTACATTACTCAATCACTGTATGTATGTATACATATTCAAACGCAGCAGCTGGTGGATGTTCTGGAAAGAAGAATAAGTGGAATCCTCACCTTGTCTGTCAATCATTTCCATCCATCCATCCATATCTCATCTCATCTCATCTTCTAAATTTTCTATTAACACTGATGAAACTAATTAATAGTTATTGAGATTGGTGCTATCTTTTATATATGATATGAAAAAGCGGTATGTGGCATAGAATGAAATTGTCTTTGTCCAGTCCCTCGTCCCTCGTCCTTGTTTTTACTTTACTTTACCCAGAAAACGCCATTTAATTTCCTTCCTTCCATAGTCTTCCTCTCTGATTCCATGGCCGCCGCACAAAAGCAGATTTTTTCTCCGTTTTTTTTTTTGTTCCTTGTATAAACAAATTATTAATACCCTTAGGTCCAGATATTTTCTCCTATCTTCTTCTTCTGCTGCTGCTGTTCCTATCTATCTATCCTATCTATGTATCTCTATAAAGTAATATTGGCATAGCATGCATGATCAATAATCAATTCAAGCCCATTACTCTATCAATAAGAAGCAGAATGAGAAGAGTTGTTTCCTAGCTAATTTACTAATACATATTAATTATATATATATATATATATATTTCCCATTAGATTATATTATGAATATGATTATGGGTACTGCAGCTGCTGTGGGATTATCGCCTCATCATCATCATCATCATCGTCATAGCAGATTACTAATGATAGCAGAAGCATTCGATCAACAAATACCACAACTGTCGATGCTACCGAATATTTTTACTAAGAAGAAAAGCAGCGGTGGAGGAGGAGGAGCAGGAAGAGGACTCAAATTCAAAAGCAAGCTAACTAGGTTTAATGGGTGCATCCACACGGGATTGAGAAGGCTCCTAAAAGCCCCTCCTTGTGCTAATGCTGCTACTCCTCTCACTACCACTACACAAGAAGATGCTTCTTCTTCTCCTACTCCTATTGATCAGGTAAGGTAAGGTAATGTAAGGTAATTAAGTTAAGGTAAGGTAGCATTATATATATATATATATATATACATATATGTAATCCTCAATTCTATTGTAATTTTTCATTCTATTACATTCAATTCCATCAACATTAATTAATTAATTAATGGTTGGGGCCACAGCCACCTTAATTTGCCTCTCGGTGGACTGTGTGTTCATGATCATATCCAATTAAACTAAGGCTATATCTATATAATATACTACTATTAACTAATTCACTCCTCTCTCTTTCTTTCTTTCTCAGAGAATAATACCCTCCTCCAAGTCCCGCAAAGGGCCCCTTGCAAACTATGTACCGCTCTTCGTTATGCTTCAGGTACGTACGTATGTATATGTATGATATATAAAAATAAAAAAACAGTAAAAAGAAAAATGTATGATATGTACGTGTGTACTGTGCTGCTGTGTAGTCTTGTCTACTCTAGTGTAGTACTCCTATTAGTATTCTGTTTTCTTTCTGCTCAAATTAATCAATTAATTCTACTATTACTGTATATTTTAGTAAATGAAACGGACATATATATATATATATATAGTTGGGAGTGGTTAGCGGAGAGAATGAATTCGTGGAGGCGGACAAGCAGAGGCTGGAGAAGCAAGTGGAGATGCTGAAGCAGGCGGGAGTGGACGGGGTGATGGTGGACGTGTGGTGGGGGATCGTTGAGGCGGAAGCTCCTAGGCACTACGACTGGTGTGCTTACAGGAACTTGTTCCACCTGCTCCAAAAGAAAGGCCTCAGGATACAAGCAATTATGTCATTCCACCAGTGCGGCGGCAACATTGGGGACGCAGTCTACATTCCCATCCCGCGCTGGGTAAAGGTTCATCCAGATCCACATATTTTCTACACCGACAGGTCCGGGAACACAAACCCCGAATACCTCTCCCTTGGCGTCGACAACCTGCCTCTCTTCCACGGCCGGACACCTCTTCAGGTATTATTTATTTACATATATCTGCCAATTGCAAGTGAATGACGATGTATGCACCATTAATTGTAGATGTACAGCGACTACATGCAAAGCTTCAGGGAGAAGATGGCAGATTTTTTGGAGGACGGGACAATCATAGACATTCAAGTCGGGTTAGGTCCAGCAGGGGAGCTCCGCTACCCATCCTACCCAGAAACACAGGGATGGATATTCCCAGGAATTGGAGAATTCCAGGTGAGTCATGAATCTAGATTGTTGCTTCTTTTCTTCTGTTGTTATTGGATTTATTCGATAATACTGAATTGAATTGAATTGAACTATCTTTGAGAGTGGTCAAATGGAATGCGCTCTCGAGAATGCCGGTTCGACATTGAAGTCAAGTATGAAATAACATATAGAAAGTGAAGATGAAGTGTAAAATAATATATAGGAAGTGAAAACGTAAGTGTGAAATAACAAGCACAAAGTAAAGATATGGCACTACTTAGTTGAACAAATGAATTAATCATAACTAATAGGATGTTTCGTAAAAAGTCTTTCTAAGAACTTTAAGTTTATTGAATAGCTTCTGCTTGACATTACATTAGCTAATTTCATTATTGTCCCAAAAAGCTAATTTTTAAAATGTTATATTCTATTTTTCATACTAATTTTTTCATTTATATTTATCTTATATACGGTCCTTACAAATTAATTCATTCTCTTGCACAAATATAATATTTTTTTTATTACATTATTTATTAATTATTTGAACATATATTTTTTTCTAAAAACTTATAAATTTAAAATAATTTAAATAATTTCTTTGTATGTCAATAATTTATTTATTTTTTATGTCAATGATTTTATTTGTAAAATTTTTAAATTTTTTAAAATAAAGGCAATATAAAATATATTAATTTGTCTACAAAATATTTAAAAAATAGCAAAGCTCAAATATTTTAGTAAAACTTTCATAATTTTCAGTAATTAATAATAAAATTCTAAAAAATCTTATACATTAAAAAATTCAACTAAATATTTTATAAATAAATTATAAAATATTCTTAATTGTCAATTTTACGTATAAATAACTAATTTTATCAAATACTTAAGCATAAACAACTAATCTATTCAACTAGTAAGATCAGCTATAACAACTAACTGTTAATCAAATCAGTTTGAATAGTAAAAAGTTGAATTTGAATATTTGTTTGATATGATATAAATAGATGTTAGATGTGATGTGTTGAATGTAAAATAAATTTGTAATATAATATAAAAAATGAAAAGTAATTGTTTGATGGGTGCTCTACTTTGTTCTATCTTAAAGGGTGGAAGAAATGTGTGGGTGCTCTACTTTGTTCATGTGATATTTTTGGAAGAAAAAAGAGTCTTAATAGTAAAAACTTGCGGTAAGAACACAACCTATATATTTTTGTAGAAACTAGTGTAGGTTTGTTCACATTATTTCTAAGTGTCACAATTTTTCATAAATATTATTTAAAAAATATAATATATATAAATATTAATACAATATATAATATATATACATTTTATTTGCTCATAAGAGTCAATTTTTCAATGTAAAATATTATTTTTTATATTGCAGACAATTCCTCGTATCTTATGTAAAAAATAAATTTATAAAAAGAAAAACATAAAAGTAAACAAACTCTATATTGTCTTTTAATAATTATTTGAAAATTATATTTTCAAATTAGGAGTATATAAAATATTCTAAATTCAAATTTATTTAAATTTTAGCCACTTTTAATGAAGAGATTTTACTTCTTATTTGTAAATTTAAGTCGAAGCTTTTCAATGACATTTTTTTTTATTCAAATTTTAAGTCACATATTTTTTAAAAATGACACTTCTTAATTTATAGATATAATTCTTACTTTCAGAGAAAAATAGAGGGTGAGATAATAGGGTGTGTTTTCCTACAATTTCCGATAAATACATTTTTCCGAAAAAAAACTTAATATATTACACACTCATTATTTTTATATTACTTATACAATTTTCTATACCTCACGTAAAAAAATATATCTTCAAACAATTTCACTAAATAAACACACTCATATTAATACTTTCATTTAAAGAAAACACATATATGATAGAAGGTCACTTTGTGTGAAATAAACAGAAAACTTTGAGTATCTTTTCTCCATAGTTATGGAAAATATGTTGTTTATAAATAAGTATTCTCTCAATCTTTTATGTGCTCGAGTTTTTGCCTAAACTTCAAATGTTACTTTTTTTTTACCTTTGTACGGATGTCGTGTAACCCGAGTGATGCGAACTTGCCAAGGATGATAGTTCGGATCGAATTTCACAAGAATAAGTAACAATAATATAGGTAGATTTTGGTAGCATAAGGATGGATGAATAAATTTATATATATATATATTAATGAAGATAATCTAGACTCTCTTGAATTGAGAAATAGTCGGGAAGGCAACACGAGAGATCAAGCTCACGCTTCACAATTCTCTAAACAAACCGATAATAAAAGGTAAGACAAGAATAGTTCCAGTACTATTGAAGATGCCACGACTTGTTTCAAATCACTCGAAACAACTCGATTCAGGGGGGTATGAAGATATAACCGAATTACTCAATATTACACTTCAAACAATGTACAAAAATTGCTCTTAGAAAAACAGTTTATAAAATATCTTTGTTTAAAAATGAATCCTTACAATGTAATGATGGAACCTTTTATAGAGCATGAGAATTAAAACAAGAAATTGCACTCTTAAAGGAAATAAATCATATAGATTCTAATAGCATTATTATAGTATTATTGACCCATAATCAATGGCAATCCTTTGATTCTCGGCAATCCCATTATCTATAGAATTCCTTCGATTAGGGGATATTGATTACCGGGATCCCTTTAATTAGGGGTAGTGATTTATAGGAGGTCCAATGCCTTGTAAACTGCTACTGGCCTTATAGTCCTTAGGACTTGTGGTCCAATTCTAAAAGAATGCATACTTATTTTCATCCCCGGTGTAGAGTTCAGCCGTTGCATCCATTTGAAGTTGGCACATTTTATAATTGCCAATTGAAATTTATAGGCTCGGCTCCTAGTGATTGGTCTTTGAGGAATTATAATTGAGTCCGATTCCATCATGATGGCCACATCATCCCTCTCTCTTGAAAAGGTTGATCCGTCACCTGCATCAAAACGGAGATAAGTTAGCAACATTAAATGTAGCTTAGGCATTATGCTCACATGGGAGGTCTAGTTTGTAGGCATTATCGTTGATGCATGCAACGACTTGAAAAGGACCATCGTCTTGTGGGGACAACTTAGACTTGCGTTGTGTGGAGCCACACCCAATCACTGAGTTGGAAGACAATCTTCTTGCGGTGACGGTTAATAGCTTTGGCATTCTGCGCGTTGGTTGTGTCAATTTCTTTTTGTACTGTCTTATGAAGCTCCTGAATCTTTTGTGCCCAATCCCTGAAATTAACATTTTGTTGCTCACTACATGGTAGTGGCAATAGGTCAATCGGAGAAAGAGGATTGAAGCCATACATTACCTCAAAAGGGACATGTTAGTAGCACTATGAATAGCACGATTATATGCAGACTCAACATGAGGAAGACAACTTTCCCAACTACACAAATTCTTTTTAATAATACACCTAAGGAGGGTGCCTAGGGTGCGATTTGTTACTTCAGTTTGACCATCTATTTGTGGGTGATATGAGGTAGAAAAGAGAAGTTTCGTCCCCAATTTTCCCCAAAATTTTTTCCAAAAAAAGCTCAAGAATTTAATGTCGCTATCAGATACAATCGTACGGGGAATTTCATGCATTCTAACTACTTCTTTGAAAAACAAATTAGCAATATGCATTGCGTCATTCGTCTTATTGCACGGAATAAAGTGGGATATTTTTTAAAAACTATCAACAACGACCATGATAGAGTGCTTACCCCCTTTGTACGAGGTAACCCCAAAATGAAGTCCATACTCAAATCTACTCAAGATGTGTCGGGTGTAGGCAGTATATAAACCATGTGGTAGTAGTGTGGATTTGGCTTGTCTATATGTAATGCAACGTGTAATTTGTTGTTCCACGTCCGTGCGTATGCCTGGCCAATAAAATTTTTCCTACACCCTATGAGTCCACCTTTATGGACTCCATGAGTTAAAATAGTTCGAATAGAACCTTGTTGAATACACAATCGGTCAGCCTTATACAAATAGTCCTCGTGCAAATAGAAATTCTTAAACCCAACGTTGACACACTTATTGAAATGTTAGAAAAATTTGTATCCTTTTCATACAAGGATTTTACATGTGAAAACCCGAGCAATTGATAAGTCAAAACAGTAAGAATGTGAGTGCGCCTAGAGAGTGCATCAACTATGACATTATCCTTTCCCTTCTTATATTTTATCACATAGGGGAATGTATCATTATCAACAAAAGCAATCCATCTAGCATGTCTTTTATTTAATTTAGCTTGAGTTTTTATATGCTTAAGGGAGTCGTGATCTGAGTAGATAACAAATTCCTTTGGCAAAAGATAATGTTTCCATACCTGAAGTGCACGAACCAAGACATATAACACCTTGCCGTAAGTTGGGTAGTTCAAGGCTGCGCCACCTAGCTTTTCGCTAAAGTATGCAATTGGTTGGCGATTCTGCATTAGAACGGCTCCAATGCCCACACTTGAAGTGTCACATTCAAGTTCAAATGTTACTTCAAAGTTAGGGTGTTTAAGAATTGGAGCATGAGCTAACAAATATTTCAGTTGTTGAAAGCTTCTTGTTGCGCTTCTCCCCAACTAAACGATCCATCCTTGCGAATAACAGTAGTGAGAAGGCTGCAATAGTGCTGAAATCACGAATAAACCTTCGATAGAACCCCGCCAAGCTATGGAAACTACAAATTTCACGAACAGTAGTAGCCAGACCATTCCTAGATGGCCCTGATCTTCTCCTTATCGAATTGTATTCCCTGTGCGCTAACAACATAACAAAGGAATAGACAACAGAAACACAAAATGCACATTTGTCAATATTTGCATATAGTTTGTTCTGCCGTAATAAGGTGAATACTTCTCTCGCATGATCAGTGTGTGCAGGCGAATCCTTACTATAGATCAAGATGTCATAAAAGTAAACAACTACAAACTTTCCTATGCAAGATTTAAGAACATGATTCATCAATCTCATAAAGGTACTGGGGGAATTAGTTAAGCTAAAAGGCATGACAGTCCACTTATACAGTCCTACCTTAGTTTTGAAAGCAGCTTTCCACTCATCTCCTTCTCTCATTCTTATCTAATGGTAACCACTTTTAAGATCAATTTTTGTAAAAAGAGTTGCACCCTGAAGTTCATCAAACATATCATCTAATCTAGGAATAGGATGTCTATACTTAATGGTAATCGCATTTATTGCTCTAACAAGTCTTGAACTTGCCTTTGGATCTGTTTGGTCTCATATGGGTTGGCTATATATGCTGGCCGATTAGGTAATTGAGCGCTAGGTACAAAATCAATTTGATGTTCAATACCACTGAATGGGGGCAACTCGTTTGGTAGTTCGTTAGGTAATACATTAGCAAATTCCCGCAAAAGAGTTTAAAACTCTAGAGGCACGTTAGATTGCAAATCATGAGCCGTAAGGCAACGAAACTTACACAGAAAAATGTGATTCCTATCACTCTCATTCTCTCCAATGGGTCTAATATCCTTTCGAGTGAGAAATATGGTCGGGTCAATGTCCTGCCCATTCGGGAAAGGGTATCTTTGGTAGGTACTCCTTTACTTTTCTCTTGTTTTTCTGAGGAGATCACTCACGGCACTTGCAATGGGGCAGTTATGTCTACCTCTTGTACGGGGCTTTGAGTTCCCGCTGATTTTGAGAGATTCTTCATAGTCATTATTTCTTAAACATGGTTCCTTTGTATCACTTCCTGATCCGTATGGGCTTCTTGCGGAGTGAGGGGAGTCAAAGTGATATTTTTGCCCTCATGTGTGAGAGAAAAAGTATTCTCCCTCTAAAAGTAAGTGACACTGCGATTGAATTGCCTAGGCCGTCCAAGTAGTATGTGGCAAGTCTGTATTGCCACAACTTGTTTATTTACCCGTAGTTCTCCATTATTGGTCAGCCATTGTAATCGATAGGGTCGCGGATGGGGCCTAGTGACAAGGCTCAAAGTTTTGACCAATGTCTTACTAATCACATTGGTGTAGCTTCCGTTATCAATTATCATGCTGCAAATCTTGCCTCCGGTTTTGCAACAACAGTGGAAAATATTCTCCCTTTGCATTTGAGATGGTTCCTCGTTTTGAAATGTACTAAGAGACCGCAGAGTTACCACTGTGATTTTGGAATATTCGTCGTCTTCTGCAATAGTCATTTCCTTATATTCAAGCATTTTCTCACAGCCTACATCTTCATCATCGGTGACGACTTCACAAGTATCCGTCAAGATCATAACCTTCTTGTTCGATCACTCAGAGGCATAGTGTCCTTTCCCTTGGCACCGAAAACAAGTAATTTCACAATTTCGGGGATTCTTGCCATGGACATGTTCCTTTTGGGGGTTTCACGTAAAGTACCCGCATGCACAATACCTTTTTCTTTGTAATCATTAGAAAATTTATTGACATAAGTAGTGGGAATACCTCGAGGTCAATAGTTTGTGTGGGCCGGGGAGGTGATCAGTTGCAAAAATCAGTTTGCCCTTTTGCTTACGTTGTTTCTCTAATAAAATTGCATGTTGGAGCAATTCCGACAAGTCAACATAAGGTTGTAGCTCCAGAGTATTCCTCAAATGGTTGATTCTACTTATGAATTGGGCCATGGTTGCTTCAGGGACCTCTACAATATCAGCTCGTATGAGGGCTATCTCAAGCTCTTTGTAATATTCATCTACACTCCTATTACCTTGAGACATTTTTTGAATTTGTTCGTGCAGCTTCCTCATGCTCCAGGATGGCACGAATCGTTTTCTCATAGCCATCCCATGTGGTGATTCGGGCATTCCCTTCTTGCCTTCGTTTCGTACTCTGTTGTTCCCACCAATTAAGGGTATAATCGGTGAACTTCATTACAGTAATCGTGAGCAATCTCGAACCTAACTCGATCTTTCTCTCCCAATCAAGATAAACATCCGGGTCAGAACTTCCATTGAAAGAAGGGATGCTAATCTTCAAGTTCCTCGTAGGATCTTGATTTCGGTTGTCTCTATTTGGAGGGGGTGGCTTCATTCTTTATCAAAATTTTTAGAAAAGTCTTCCGTATATAGGATTTTGCCTTGCAGACCGACTAGCGTCGGGGGCGGGTTGGACCTGCTGACGCTCAATTGTCAATTTCCAAATAGATTGAGCAAGATCAACCAACATCAAGTGTATAGTGTCCGTCTCGTCAGAAAATTGCTTCGTAAATCGTGCTTCCAATGTTTTGATAGTGCTGCAATTTGAGGATTAGGGCACTCGTATGGGCGTCCTTTACCTTCCATCAAAGAAAAATGTAAAAATAACAAGGGTAATTTCTTCACACAGGTTTCTTCTCTCTTGAATCGTGTTCTCCGGTATCTAATAATCTCGCCACAAACACTCTTTCACTCCACCTATGTTTCACTCACTCAAATAAAACTGACAACGACCCAATGCAATTCTCAAATCAAGAAACTTGAAGTAAAAATCACAAGTAATAAGACCTTTAGATAATCGAATAGAAAGATGAGAAATATTAAAAAATTTCAATCACAAGTAATAAGACCTTTAGATAATCGAATAGAAAAAATAGAAAGATTAGAAACTTTAATTTTTCAGATTTGTTTTTTTTTTTTTTTTGAGATTTTTTTTCTTATTTTTTTTTTGGCATTTTTTTTTCTTCAAATTAGAATCGTGATAACAACTTTTTTTATTATATCAACTTGCTCTGATACCACATGATGCGAACTTGCTAAGGATGACGGTTCGGATCAAATTTCACGTTAATAAGTAATAATAATATATGGCAGATTTTGGTAGCACAAGGGATTGATGGATATATTTATATATATCTATATTAATGAAGATAAGTTGGAATCTCTTGAATTGGGAGGTAGTCGGGAAGCCAACACGAGAGCCTTACAATCATCTAAACAAACCTACAATATAAGGTAAGGCAAAAATAGTTTCAGTACTATTCGAGGGGCCACAATTTGTTTCAAATTACTCGAAACAACTCAATTTGGGGATACGAAGATATAACCGAATCACCCAAGATTACACTTCAAATAATGCACAAGAATCGCTCTTGAAATAAAAACCAGTTTATAAAATATCTTTATTGAAAAATTAATTCTTACAATGATAATCATGAGACCTTTTATAAAGGACCCATGAGAATTAAAACAAGAAAGTGCACTCCTAAAGAAAATAAATCATATAGATTCTAATAAGCAATATTATAGTATTATTGACCCATAATCGAAGACAATCCCTTAATTCTTGGCAATCCCATGATCGATGGAATTCCTTCAAGTAGGGGATATTGATTTCTGGGATCCCTTCAATTAAAGGTAGTGATTTATGGGAGGTGCAATGCTTTGTAAAGTCCTCCTAGCCTTATGGTCCTTGGGACTTGTGGTCCAATTCTAGAAGAATGCATGACTTGCTTTCAACCTCCGTGTAGAGTTCAGCCGTGGCATTCATTTGAAGTTTGGCACATTTTGCAATTGTCAATTGAAATTAATGGGCTCGGCTCCTAGTGATTAGTCCAGAAAAAATTATGATTGAGTTCGATTCCGTCGTGATGGCCACATCACCGAGGCGTTAATATAGTTGAAATATTGTGTAAGTAAAAAAATTTTTTTACGTGACTCAAAGTATATCGAAGATCATTTATACCCTGCGAAATTTGATTTTCTCCTTACTCTCCTTCAATCCTATACGAATTTCTCTAACAATCTTATATGTTGAAGATGCTTTGGCAGACATGGCGAACAAATTTGGAAAGTTGTTCAAATTTGAGAGTGTCATTTTCAGGCGATGGCTTCTCACCGCACTTAAGGTGGCGTACATTTTAAGTACGCCATGTTTTGCAAAAATAGAGGATGAATCTCTCGAGACAATGCAAGTAAGGTAAAAATGGGAGAATGATGATTACATATGCCGTTGACATATTTTGAATGCCATGGTAGACCCTTTCTTTGACATCTACCACAATTTTTAATTTGCGAAGGATTTTTGGGATATTTTCGAGGAAAAATATATGGTGAAAGATGCATAATTTAAGAAATTTCTAGTAAGATACTTCAATAATTATAAAATGGTGATGTCAGACTTTTGAAGAAGCAATATAATGATTCGGTTCATATTCTTGGCCAATTTGCTCAACATGGTTTGACTATGGATGAATCCATATCGGTGTCGAGTATTATCGACAAGCTTCCACCATCTTGGAAGGATTTTAGGCATATGCTTAAATACAAAAAAGAGGAACTCTCTTTGGTTGAACTCGGCAGCCATCTCCACTATGGGAAGTCATTGAGGACTCAAGAAAATGAAAAGAACCGGTTGTGGCTAGTTCCTCTATGAATATGGTGTAGGAAGGAAAGAAAAGCATCCAAGGCCAACAAAGGCAAGAAACACAAATTTGACAATAATGTCAAAGGCTCCAACAAGAAGCCTAAATCAGCTTATTGGATTTGTGGGAAATTTGGCTAATTTAAGTGCAATTTCCGGGTTGGCAAAAACAACCGTGGTGTAGGCACCTGCGGTGGAGGAAATGACTCGAATAACCATTTCCCAAGAACAAAGTAAAATCCAGGAAAATTCTTTCAATAAAAAGTTTGTTGTCTTTTATTACTAAAGCACAGTTTTTTCCACTACTTATGTTTGCAAACATTGTTCTTAGTTTAAAGAATTCTATTTTGATGAGTTATCCAAGGTTTTAGGCAAAAGCAAAGAATCGACTGTTTAGGTTAATTGCTCTTATGACTACTATCAGATTGTTAATTTCGTTGACATTGATAAACAATATAGTTATCCATCAAATGGATGTTAAAACAGTGTTCCTAAATGGTGATTTAGGAGAGGAGGTTTATACGAAGCAACCCGAAAGGTCTGTTACTTCGGAAAATGATCATTTGGTTTTTAAGCTTGTTAAATCATTGTATGTTTTGAAACAATCACCCAAACAATGACATGAAACGTTTGATAAAGTTGTATTTATTTTGAATCAAGTGAACAAATATGTGTATAATACATTTGATCACACTGGCACTGGAGTGATCAATTGCCTTTATGTCGATCTGTTAATATTTGGAACATATCAAACTCGAGCGAAGGAAACTAAAAAGTTTCTATCCTCCAAGTTCTCTATGAAAGGTATGGAAGAGGCGGATATAATTCTTGGAATTAAAATAAAAAACGAATCCAAAAAGATTGGGATTACATAAGCACACTATATTGAGAACATTTTCAAAAAGTATAATATGAAGAATTGTTCATTGGTTAGTACTTTATGTGATCTAAGTGTGAAGTTTGTTCCTAATTTGGGAGAACCTGTCTCACAACTTGAATATGCAAATGCCATTTGATGCTTGATATACGTCATGACAAGCACTAGACCAGATATTGAATACGCAATCGAAAGGTTGAGTAGGTTCACTAGTAAACCTAGTACTCACCATTGCTACACTCTTAAAAAGGTATATGAGTACCTAAAATCGATTGCAAACTTTGGTTTATCATTCGCGGGATTTCCTTCGGCATTGAAGGATATTGAGATGCTAGTTGATAAACCATGCTGAAGATTCTTTATCAACCACAGGTTTGGTGTTTGTTTTAAGGGGATGTGCCATTTGTTGGACATCCAAGAAACAAACATGTATAACTAATTCAAAGATGGAATCTGAACTTATCACATTAGCCGTGGCTAGTAAGGAATTTCATAACTTAGTTTACGAGATTCTGTTGTGGCCAAAACCAATACCACTAATTTTGGTTCACTGTGATAGTGAGGCTATATTATGTCTAAAGCTTATAGTGAGAACCATAACGGAAAATATCAACATGTAGTCATACGTCACAGTATGATACAAGAGCTTATTTCAAATGGATTAATTATCGTAGTCCATAAACGGTCGCAGCGTAATTTAGCGGATAATTTAACTAAGGGATTGATTAGATACTTAGTGCACAAGTCGTCAATCAAGATAAGATTAAAGTCCATTTTAAATCCATTTTAGGTAAGACACCCAATTCACTCCTAGTACAATGTTAGGAGCTGAAATTTAATACGGAAAGCGGAAAGCTTACATGTAGTAGATTGTGGCGCATGCATTTACATCCCATGATAAGCATTCGGACTTGCAAAAAAGTTAAGTTGAGATTTCATCTTTTAATAATTCATTTGAAAAAAAAAATGACCATACAGAAGCGAGACTAAAGGAATTAGCTATGCGAACACCAAGTTTTGTCGCATCAAGAAAAGCTCTTGGGTTAGCTTTTGATATGTTCGTGAATAAATTGAGACACGTGGCTTGTAAAGTGTGAATTGTAAATTGTTGGAAAAACAAAAGTTTATTTGTATACATTATCTCCATGTATTCAATATGAAGTTGATAGGTTCAATCCATGAGACATTTGATTCTTGAATGCTTGGGATTTGCAATGTGCTAAGACAAAATCAACAACGGTCGCAATATTTTCATTTATGCATTAGCTTGTTGTGTATGTTGAACAGTTTGAGAATGAATCATGGATAATATCAAAATAGGGGTGGATTGTTATTTTTTTGTTATTGGATTCATTGGAAAATAAGGAATATTGTATTTAGCTATTTTCGGGAAGGGTTGCATGGCATGCACGCTCGAGGATACCTATATAATATTAAACGATGTGTGAAATAACAAAAAAAAAAAAAAAAAAAAGTGAAATAAGGCATTAGTTGAATTGCGAATGGGACAATGAATTTGTCATGACCATGACTAAGTTGTGGAGAATTTACTGCAAATCTCTACTCTGCGAAATAAAAAAATGTTACTCTCTTTCTTCATGGTCTTGTACGGTAACATGACCGTCCGGAAAAATTACATATTTTTTGAGAAAATATAGAATTTGACTTTTGATTTTTATTTGAAAATTATATGTTTAAAAATTATATTTTTAAATTAAGAATTAAATTTGTTATGTATATAAAACCTTCTAAATTCAAAATTATTTAAATTTGAATTAACAATTTAAATTAAGAGATTTTACCTGTTTTATTTAAAAATCTGAGTTGAAGCTTTCAATGGCACGATATATTTTCTTCCTAATTGTAAAAACATCTTCGTCATATACAAATATTTTCTCAATCTTTTATTTGTTCGAGTTTTCACTTAAATTTAGTGTTATTTTATTTTATCCTCCTATGAATTTTGTGTAACGGGAGGCATGAATAAAGTCGAAATATTGTATAAGAAAAGTGATTTTATGGACATGTGTTTAGTGCTTTGACAAGTACTTGAGAGAAGACTTGAAGATGACGGCGGTGGCTGCAGGGCATCCTGAATGGGGGGAGCTGCCGGACGATGCAGGAACGTACAACGACACGCCTGAAAAAACCGGCTTCTTCAGGGCGACATACCAGACAGAAAAGGGTAGGTTCTTCCTGGAATGGTATTCAAGCAAGTTGATAGAGCATGGGGACCAGGTGCTTGAGTTAGCCAACAATGCATTCACAGGATGCAGAGTCAGGTTATCTGCTAAAGTATGTATGTAAGCGAGCAAGCTGTAAGTACAGATTGATTGGTTGATGAATTGGATTGGTTACTTACTTAGATACATCATACAGGTATCGGGGATCCACTGGTGGTACAATGATGAGAGCCATGCTGGCGAGTTAACAGCAGGATACTACAACCTGAGCAGCAAGAACAAGAGTAGGGACGGATACCGCCCCATTGCCAGGATGTTATCCCGACATTTTGCTACTCTAAACTTCACTTGTCTCGAGATGAGAAACACCGACCAGCCGGCCCAGGCTAAATCTGCACCCGAGCAACTTGTGCAACAGGTTACCTCACCTCACCTCTGATTATATATTTGTATATGGTATGTACGTATCAATAATTAATTGTTCAAGCAATCAAATGAATCAATCCTAGTATCATATACATGTTATATGTATATATCAAATCAGGTTTTGAGTGGGGCGTGGACAGAAAAGATCGGCGTGGCAGGTGAGAACGCACTCCCAAGTTACAGTCGGGCAGCCTATAACCAAATGCTGCTGAATGTGAGGCCCATAGGGGTGGTGCTGGACAAGGACAATGGCAAGGATGGCATTACTGCTAGTAGTAGTAGTCATTATCATCATCATCATCAGATGGATGGCGTGACGTACCTTCGGCTGTCCCATGACTTGCTCAAGCCCCATAATTACAGAATCTTCAGGCTATTTGTCAAGAAAATGCACGCCGATCTGGTGCGTGGGGCTATTCATTCTTCCTTCTTGTTTAGTTAATTAATAGTAGCAACCCCAACCCAAGGATTGATGGATGGATGGATGGATTGATTGCTTGCTTGCAGGATTACTGTCGGGAAGTGACAGATTACGAGCCATTGCAGAGGTCCAAGTCTAAGATTCCAATGGATGAGCTATTGCTGGAAGCAACAAAGCCCATCCAGCCATTCCCATGGAACCCCGAATTGGAAACGGACATGAGCCTTGGAAATGGAGACCTCCTGGATACCCTCGTTCAAATCATACCTTTTCTTTCTATGTTGCTACCTAGCTAGCTAATTATCATCAACTTGCTGCTGCTGCTGCGGCTGTGGCTGATAATGATACATACATACATACATAATCATATCATATGTCTATTGCAGGCAGCAGCTTTCAAGGCAGTGACCATACATTTAAAAATGAATTAATAATATACAGACACGAAGGTATTCATTCATTCCTGTACATTCAATTACCCAGAGAACATGAGCTGCGGGAGAGGAGGAAGTAGTCACACTTGCTCTCAATCTCAATCACAGTCTCACTCCCGCCTGCAATTGATCATTTTTTTTTTGGTCATATTGAGTGTGTGTGTGTGTGTGTGTGCGCTCGCGTGAGAGAGAGAGAGAGAGAGAGAGAGAGAGAGTAGTTCAAAGATTTAATTCACCTATCTATCTTAATTCTGGCATTTTTCCACATATATATATATAGGGGAGAAAAGGGGGCCACTACACACTATATATAAGCCAAGAATGAATACAGATAGATGATGAGATAAACACATAATCTAAAAAAGAATGACAAAAAGACTGACAAACAAATGTAACTAACTGTACACAAGAATAACAGAGCAAACAAAAGATTACAGATTTTTACTGGCTCCTCTCCTCTCGTCTCCTTTCCTTGAATGAGCTGCAACCCCAACAGCCACCATCTATAACATCATCATCATCATCATATATAATCAATCAATCCATCCTATGAAGGCCCACCTTTTCCCTAAATATGCCTGCCTGCAAAAATTCACCTATCTATCCCACATTGCGTGGTAGATAGGAGGCCTGTGCTTTAGCCAATGAATCATCTCCCTGTTCATGGGGCCATTGTTTAATACCGCATCCAGCATGGGTGAGCCAACAAGTTTTGGCCAGTTCTTGAATGACCATATCCGATCCTTTGGCCATGCTCGCTGGGGTTGCTTCTCCTGCCAGCAACCAAACCAAGTAAAGGACAATTCAGTTTACCAGTTTTGATTTGCATTCAATTATCATGGGAAGAGAGTAGATTAGAGACAAACAAAGGTTACTGCTTGCAAATTGTACTCACCATTCTGGAAAGCATAAACTTCACCGTCCTTGGACCATAAACTCGTTGGCGTGATGGCTTCTGGACTTTGGCATAGAAGGAACCCACATCGGGCAGGGACAAGCAACCCCTACTTGCTTTGGCCAACATACAATCGGGTTCAGCATTTTGGCTATGCCAAAACATCAGCTGCCCCAGACAATATCTCTCACCGTAGGTCTTGCAATATTCATGAACACTTGAACCCAACTTCTCTGCATATTTTGGACCAAGGTCCAGTGGAGTAATGTAAACAGGTGGAGAAGTTATCCTCTTGTAATCCTGCAACAGAATGCAAATGAAATAAAATAAAGGTCTTTCTTAGCCCACCAACTGAAACAGCCACCCACCCAAGTAGGTTTTAAGTTAAGCACAGTAAGAATGAATACTCACTCGTATTCTGAAGAAACATTTTGTGTAAGCATACAAATGTATCAAATCAGCAGTAGCATCATGCCTACTTTTATATGTACATGCCAGGTTCCGCACCTCATCTCTCAACCTGAAATATTTCGTCTGATTAGATTCTATAACCGATTATTGTACGATGGGAGCACAAGCCAGCTCATTCTTATTACCATAGTAAAGATTTCCGAAGCTTTGCCTCTGTATCATCAGAGCCAGAAGGATCATGCAAGCAAATGTTGGCTTTTAGGTCCCTCAATACACCATCTTCCATATGAGGAGCCATACACTGGATAAGCTCCTCAACCAATGAACCCTCTCCTTTCCACAGATAAGAAACAGCTTCATTAGGGCTAAGCCTTTCAAGTGGTGGTGGAGCATTTTTTGGGTCGCCAAAAACACATCTCAATACATATTTAACCTGAATAAATATTTGCTAAATTAGAAATTTTCAGGGTCTATCTTTAGTTGTCCAATTTCAACGGTTCACATTCAATCTTATTCAGTCTTTTCAAGAATCCGACAACAGGGATAGGAAAGAGTGTGAGGGAAAGAGAACCACCCACCTTGTCAATAGTAAGAGCCAAATTCTGAAGTCTCTGATTGTAAACACCCTCAGCCTGAATTTCAGCATCACTCTTTTCAACCTCCAGGTGTATTTCAGCAAAGTATTTCTTCTTTTCCTCTATATTATGCCTAAGTATCTCATCGGGGAGTTTCGTCCTCTCAAAATTTATGAACCTCACCTAAATAGAAATCCAGACCTTAAAAATGAGCCTATAAACTTAAGGTTTCAAAAAAAAAGCTAAAGTGAAGAATACAAACCAAACGAGCTGAATAGGCAATTAGCCAATCAGGCAGCCCTCCAAGCAAACAACTCCCAAGTCCAGCTTTGCCCAGATCAATATAATCTTCTTCAGTTACTGAATTCAGTTCACAGGCCTCTAGCAGCAAAAGATGCCGATCAAGTAATCCATGATGCTCTTTAAGCACCTGATATAAAGAATGAAGTGTCAAGGAGCCAAATCCAAGGATGCATTCTTCCAAAACTTAAAACAAACATCCAAGGCAAATAAACAGCTTGACGAAAGTGGTTCAAATCCTATACCTTCTGGAAGGCCCCTTCACCGGTTAAATTTAGAAAACTTCCACGGCAAACTTGATTCCCACACAAACAAACAGAAGCTTCGTACTCTTCCTTGCTCTGGAGCCAATCAATAATATTACTAAATAAACAAATATTATCATAAATTTCACACAGGCTTTCCAAGCTACTAACCTCCGTAACAGAATTGTAGTCAAAAGTGATCTCTTCACCAAATGCAATAGGCCTTACAGCATAGATACCAATCTGGTATTGTCCATCAACAGCAGTGACCCTGATGCATAATAATAAATGGATAATGTTGCTATATGGAGATGGAAACACATCATAAAGGTCATTCTTACATTATGCAAGATATGAAATCAAGAGGAATGTCACCACCGAATGCCAATTAAATGTTATATTCCATGAGGTCAGCTATAGTGCTGTAACTAATGATGACAAAGAATAATAATAATTTTCTTGTTGCATGTGCAATAAACTCAGAAAAAATAGTTTATCAGAAACTCGAGCACTTTGTAGGAAGGCATGTTTTCACTTGGTGAAGCTTAAAAAAAAGAAGCTAAACAATGCAATGCTTACTTTGCTTCACAGTTAGGCCTACAGGAGTGGCAAATACGACTTGCATAGTTTGCCTTGTGCATTGCATCAACAACAACTAGATCATACCCATCAGCATCACCCTGGATTAAAACAATAATATAAGCCCCATCACATGTAGCATGAAGGTGACAAAGAAAGACAAATTTGACCATTTGGGCAACAAGGTGTTTCAAAGTAACCTCAGACAAACATGATTTGAGTACTGATCATCTCTGCAGCTTAACTGGTAATTGTCACTTGCTTAAGGTCTACTTGGGAATAATTAATTCATTGATATGCTGAACTTTAGGAGATTAGTTCATAAATTAATATACTGCCAGTTTTTCAGGACCCAGCAAAGCTTATCTGCCTCTCTATCAACTATAAAACATGAACCATAATAGCAATCAACTAAAGTCAAACATTTTATTTAATACATTCAGCATTTTGATTCCAAAGAGACTGTGAGAGACCTTATTGTTTAATATCATTGAGCATTGGTCTTTCTTCATCTAAGATATCTGTTATCTATTATCTTCAAAGGTTCTAATGCTCTTGCTAGCAATACAAAGGTGCCAAAAGAACCATTTTCAATCATAAATAATTAGCAAGTGTGGGAGAACACAAACAGAAGAGAATGTAATTACTTTGTACTCGTATGTGGGCATGACGCCCAGGAGTCAAAATTAACAGCACTAAACAGGTACATGTTGTTTTATTCACTAAATAATCAAAAGGCTAAATCATATCAATCTCTCTCAAGTCTCATGTAACATCTAATAATCAAAAGAATCAATCAACGATCATTCCCATGGGATCTTTGAATTGAGTTTCAATTTGGACAATCAAAATCAAGCTTTAGTACTGACATTTTATAGTACTGACATTTTATTTCTAAGCGACCGAATTACATGCACAAACATAAGATACCTTGGGCCTTTCAAGATAAATATTGTAGAACTCTGGAACTGGATCATTATTGTTCTTTTGCAAAGCCCTGATGCCATCTTGCTTCTCAAACCATTTCCAAGTAGGATACACCTATGATAAAAGGGTAAAAGTTCAACAATACTTTTATTGTATAGCTAGTAGAGCATCACATGTTGCAGCAGATAATTGCAATAAGGTCTACAAACCTGGTATTTCATAGCAAGTAAAAAGTTCATTTAAAATCATTGGCAGCATCAACAACAGCTACTAATTCATAGTCATGGTGAATAAGTAGCTAAGAATTATTAAATGCACGGAATTCACAGAGAATCTCTCATACAAACATTCATCAAAAGCCCTCAGACCCTCAGACAACCATGATGAGTTTGCATATACAGCCCAACCCCTGGAAGAAAATTCAGAGAAAAAAAAAAGAAAGAAAGAAAAGAAAAACAAACAAATAGGTGTGCAGGACATGAGGACATGCATTATAGAACAACCTCCCATCACATCACAGGAAGCAGAGTCCTTTAATTTGATAAATTAGTCCATATGTCTTGCAGACTAACACCTTATTGTGTGCTGGAAATGGAAAATTGGAAAAAGATACTCTCATTTATTAGTTATTCCATGACCATCGTTGGTGGTTATAAATCTTAATCACAACTAAAAATAAATTCAATTTTGAGAACCCCAAACAAATGCAGTTTAATTTCATAAAAATATTATATCAATAATAAACCTAAAGGGTGATACTAATATCCAGAGCTGATCATAAACATAAAAATAACGAGGCATTACCTCTCCCAGAAATTCAACAACAAAATCATCTTCACCGAAACCTCCTTCCTTGTTGCAAACAACTCCGAGCCCCTGATTAGAAGAAGCACATCACAGGGCATAAACTAACAAATTAATTCATGCATATGGTGTGTATGACAGTAAAAGTAACGAACAACATTACAAAAAGGACAAACTCGCTAGTGTGCAGTACTCAACAGCATAAGAAACTAGATATGTAAAAACACATCTATAAGATAAAATAATTACCTTTCTATAAGCAACATAATTGTCCACAGGACGACTATCAATGGCTCTTATTATAGACTGGCATAGCCCCATGGTTCTTTGATCATTATTTTCCTTTGCACTATTAAATATCTCTTCAAATACAGGCTTCAATGGATACATCATTGGTGTGTTTCCAGAACCAGTAAAATGTCTGACTTTCTTATTCAGAGTACGAAGCATAACTTCCTCAATGAATATATGTTTCTCAAGAAGTGACCACCCCGATTCCTCTGGCATTGAATCGAGAAGAAGATTGTGAGTATAAGGATCTATGCCATAAACCTCTTGTTCAATCACCTCATCTCCCAGGGACTTCCTGGGTTTATAATCCTTCACCTCCGGAATTTCCATATCAGATTCCTCAGTTCCATTTCTTTGGGCATTGAGCTTCTCATCATAATCCTCAGGTAATGAAACTAGCATTTTTCTTCGCACTTCTTCTTCATCTGTGACTATAACATAGTGATCAATAACTTCATACTTTCTAGTGACAGGTGGAACAAGGCTTGCTTTTGTCATTCGAGCACCCCATTCACGATCATCAGAAAAGGAATCAAATCCATCATCATGTATGAAGTAGGATTCTCCTCTCGACTCACTGCCAGCACCATCTGATGGAGACTCCAAATCACTTTCAGTATCAGAGGCAGTACTGGCACTGTCCCCCATGCTTGCACCAGAAGATTTCTCGAAATCATCGGATGTGTCACTTCCTGACTCCAAATACTTACTGTTTAATTTCGATAGTCGCCTTCTGATTTCCCGATCAGAAGCATAATCTCCAGAATGAAAAATTCCATTTATAAGTGACCCAGAGTGTTTCCTTTCAGATAATTTGTTCAGATTCTTCTTGTACTTGGAGGAAGCTGATGAAAAGCCTGGCGGAGATTCATCCTTCCAGGATTTCATCATCCCATCTCTAGAATAAGTTAACTTTGAACCTTTATCCAAACATGTAGCCAAATGGATGAACAATGCAACGATCCGATTCATGTCTCTTGCATCACCCCGATTCTTATGTCTGAAACCACAAGTAAAAACATAAAATAAGATGATTTCTCTGTTGATCCAAATAGAGCAACATCACTAAACTTCTGTTAAAGTATATAGATCTGTGCAACTATTTCCCTACATGCAACCACCATAATGCCCAGATTAAGTTCCAAACAATTCTATATTTGTGCCAGAAATGTTTTAAGTTTAAACAAAATCCAAGCCAACAAGCATTTAGGGTGTGTTTGGTACGAAGAAATGACCAGAGAAATGGATATGACATCATTTCTCTTGTTTGGTTGAGCCAGACAATGAGTGGCGAAATAAATCATTTCTTATTCTCTAATTTCATTTCTCTATCACGTGTAGAGAAATGCAGAAAACTGAATAGTAGTCGGTATATTTATTTTTATTTTTTCTTTTTTTTTATACTATTTATTTTTTTTATTTTTTTAAATTATATTATTTTAATTTTACAATATATCACATTTAATTTATTATCTAAGTATTTAATTTCTACATTTTTTAAAAAAATTACACTAAAATTTAATTTTACTCATCTAATTCATTGTTTAAACAAAAAAATTTACAATAAATATTTTTTAATAAATTCTCACTCATTAAAACTCTTTATTGTCCGGTTAATCATTTATTCTAGGTCAATCCATTCAGATAATTATATTTTTTTTACATTTCTCAATTGAATACTCTATTTTTACCAAACAAAAAAAAATTAATTCTCATTCTCTACTCATTTTTTCTGTCATTCTCTGTACCAAACGTCCTCTTAATATAATAATTGGCCACAGGAGAAGAAGGCAAGGAAACATAAAATGCATATGATTCAGCATAAATAATTGGAGTCGACCAAAAGGTTGAGACATGCACACACAAATATGTCGGAACCCCCACTGAAATAACCTATATGGACTAGAAAGCTCAGATTTAAAACAAAGACATACTTAATAGCTTCACGGCACATTCGACTGATATCCTCTTTCACAGTGTTCAAGCCACGTCTTGCGTAGTACCCATTTCTCATTCTTTCCTCAATCGCAGCAACCTAACCAACAAAGAGGATAATGATTATGTCAAATGTGCGCATCTGAAGGTAACTTTGAGATAAAGACATCGATATGTAAAATTATTATAAAATTGGTGTGAGCAATACCTTGGGCCCAAAGAACTCAAATGTGTTCTTGCTCATGATATCTTGTAGACCTTTAGCAATATATTCCTCCATTCTCTTATACCCACTTCCAATTTTTTTAATAGCTAAACGCCTCAGTTGAGCATCTCTGGATAGAATGGAAGAAGACTTTCGAGCATCAAAGAGCTTAGATCGTTTATACAAGCTCCTACGAAATAATTGATTTGCAGAGTCCCTCTTATCCGAACTCTCTAGATATTCTTTTAGCCCGCTGGAGTCTTCCGTCTGGTTAGAAGCTGATGAACCATCAACTAAGTGGTTCAGGCTCCGGATTTTTAAATGAGGTCCCCGAGATTGTACCCATTGAATATTAGGAAATTTCTGAACCAAATCTTCAAATTGGGTGCAACCTCTAACATCTATAGTCGACAAAAATGGAAATGACCGAAGAATCTCCTCAAGCATGCCAGACGTAATGCCAGTACAGCCACGCAATAGCAAGGAAGTAATCTTTTCTTCCTTGTAATCACCCTGCATATAATTCTACATGTCAGATCTAAACCACATACAAGCAATAAAAGCTTTATATTATGCAACTATGACTTTTATAGGCAACAATAATTGAAAGAAACAGAAAAGTAAGGAATAGCACAATACCATAACTTACCATTATTTTCAAGATTACAGAATCTGAGCACTTTGGAGCAAGAGCACAAAAGTTAATCTGTCTGGTAATATCTTTATAGAACTTCATAACAGATCGCCAGTGCTTGCAAGTCAAGCCAGCAAAAAAGAGTGACTTTAAATCTGCTCTAAGAAAGTGAAATACCCGTGCCAAAACATGCCCATCCAGCAGATCCCAGACACCCCCCACATCTTTTGGATCCACATCATCTAATCTTCTGAAGGTAGCATCACCACGCAAGTCATCAAATGCACACATTTCATTCTCAATAGTTTGCATATCTTCCTCCACATCATACTCCTCAATCTCAGTCAATCTAGCCCGTTTTCTGGGGTGCAAGTAATCTGCAATGATGATTGGGAAAAAGCACTCTCATAAGATGTAATTATAACAATGGAACTATGAGAAACTTTTTGTTTTTTCCCACTGAAACAAGTTATAGAACCTAAAATAGAAACGTATCAGAATAATAAAATAATAGAAATAAATGTAAAAAATGTTGATTTTCAATCAAACAGAATCAAAATTAATCAATGGAATCATAATGATCGGAATGACAGCATGCCTACAGGATATTCTAAATATTTTTTTATACAAATAAGAGTATTTAAATACTCTGATAATCCCCATCAACTTTAACCACCCCAAGGGAGGACAGCAGGTTGAGGCAAAACTCGCCATAGTGACAAGAGAAAGGATAGTTCAACTTGCAGTGATGCTATCAATCTTGCCTTCATAAACCCCACAATGTTGCATGACAGAGGTACGTAGCACAAGCTTCACATCACAAAAAAATAAGCACAGCTCACAGTGGATGTGCTCAAATTCGGCAAGTCTCCGCAAAGAAGGTGGGAAGGATAAGGTCATAAAAGCTGGTCTGGTTTTTTACTTTTTAAAATGAATATAAAGTAGAAAAACTTTTTACGAAAGATAAAACCTAAAATTGGGTGAAGATAAGGCACAAAAAGTGTTTTATATTATTATATAAAATACATGGAACTAATGGAGGTCGTGAGTCCTGGAAAATAAAACCTGACCATGATTGAAATAGTACGCAACCGGTAAAATAATAAATACAAAAACAAAAAAAAATGGGAGAAGGGGCTCTGTAATTGTAAGCCAAGCACTGCTGGAAAAAAGCAGTGTGACTGAAGATCTACAAAGACTTATACAACTGTGATTCGTGTGAAAGTGAGAGATTGCGCATTTTTTCCACCAATGTAATGAAAAAAATAGCCTATCTAAACTTTCATATTTGTTACAATGATTTAATAAGAAACAAATCAAATTACTTAATATACAATATAATGGAATCAAGATTAATCATTTACTGTAGCAACATATATAGGATATTCTAATGCTAATGAAATAATATCTAAATATTATAACAATAATGAACAGAATGAGTCCTTCAGAATATAAGAACTTTTTTTAAGTAATGGACCGGTGATTAAAGTCATAGCTGTCCATCACGGATAGTGGTAAACAGTGGTTGAGCCCTAAACGCTATGGCGGAATGATTGCTAGTTGAAAACTTAAAAATATTCATATAAAAATTAATATATATTCAAAATTACAACTAAAATACATAGAAAAATTTTTAAATTAATTTCATTATTATCATTCCAATTAATACGAAAAATGTATGCTAAACATAACGTCAAAATATATGGACAAAATATTAAATCATAAATAGTTATATAAGAATAATTGGGTCAGTTCTATTTGATAAATAGACAACCAAACTTAAAATCTAGTAAATAAGACTTTTCGTGGGCTTCTAACCTGGACTTTACTATTCCCTAATTTTTTTCTATCCAAAATATCAAATCAAACTCTTATTTTTGATTTGTTAAATTATACTGAAAATTAATTTTATATTCAAAATATCACGTACGTTTATTTATATTATATCGTATTATTCCAATTCAAAACTTTCCTATTTGAAACCCCAAACCCAACTCCAAAACCCACCAATAGACACACACTAAGTTTCTTTTCCTTTTTAGTCTCCCAACTGTTCCTCATTATAAATAATAGTTATATATCCACTCCAACCCATTCCGTACAGCCCCTCTACAACAAGTGGCTATTGCCACAAGAGCATAAGTGCACCACAATGGAGCAGCAGTACCAGCGGACAGCCGCTTCACTCCATGGCAGCACAATAGCATCACTATCACCTGCTATTGACCACTAGGTTTAAAGTAATTTGGAAACCCCAAGTTCAAAATACAAAAAGGAATCTCAGAATATCCAGGAACCAGGAAAAGCAAAGATCACATATTGTTCCAGCATATACATGCTATAAAGGTGTTGACAGGAAAAACAAGAACAAGAGCACATACAAGTAAATTACCTTATTTTCACACATCTCTTTAAGAAGTTCTATTCTTTTGAAGAATGGGTGGTGATGGGGGTGTGTGCAGGGGGCGGGGACATGTTCATTGAACTTTTACTGTTGTACAAGAATTCAATTACCTGAATGGTAGATGTGTTTTTCAATTTCTTTCTTTTGTTGTCTGGAATTGATCCAAGGATCCAGAACTTCATTTATGGCAGCAGCAAACTCCCGACTCTTGTAAGACTTCATCACCAATTCATGAAGCTTCCCCCGAGTATATCCAACAACCTGTGGGTGTAAATTGTGCAAAGTAGTGGAAGTTCTCTGGCTTTCTCTCAATCCACTACCACATGCTTCGGTTAAATTGTTATCATGCTCGGATATTCCACTACGGTCAGAGAGAACACTAAGCGGAACCCATATATTATCTTGTTTCCTGAAAACACTGGTGTTCTTTAGAATGATACCATGATCAGCCATTATTTGCAACTCTGAAAAGGATTGGGGCCCACGTTCATGGCCAGTACCATCAAGGAAATACCAATCTCCCAAATGCAATTTTAACTCATCTACTTTGCAAAGATGGTCCTTAGGTATATCAAGTGATGCATCCTTCTTCCTCAAATTCTGTGAATCCCGTTCATGAGCAATTTCCCGATTACCATCTCTTGAGGACCATCTTGTATCCCCAGTTGTAGAATACACCCGTACAGACCTTGAAGACAATCTTTCTTTTCCTCGAACTTTTGTACGAGCTTCAGACACGAATGAACCATGGTCCTTTACCACACATGCATTTATCCTAACCACTGATAGCATAGCTCCTCTAATTCCCCTTGCAAGACCAGATTTAGCTTGGGCTGCACGGCTCACACTAGAGGAATCATTTAACTCATCAGGAGACGTAAAAGCCCACAGTGGCAGGTCAAGCCTCCTGCTCTGCGAAGGAAAGTACAATTCGTCCTTTTCCTCCCACCTGGGGTCTTCACAACCAGACTTGGGCATCTGACACAGTGGATAGCCATCATTGAGAACCAGCTTCCTCTTCCAAGTCCTATCCTGAGTAGCATCATCATTCCTCTTCCAGTCACATCCCTTACAAGCCCATAGACTAGAATACATTTCACCAATCTCGCTACAAATGAGTGCATTATCCTTCTCAAGGGAGGCAGGCACTGTGGCCCTTTTTTCTGCAGTCTCAGTAAATTCAGAAACAGTGGACCATTCCTTAGCACCTGTATCTTCAAAATGCTTGTCCATGTTCTCCTCACACCTCATATGACCTGCTAAAACCTCAAAACAGTAAGCATCATATTTAAATGTAGCAAACTTAGTATACATATCTTAGCTGCAAAGACTGCACAATAGCCACAATAAACTCAAATTATAAGGAACACACCTAAGAAAACCTCAAAACAGTAAGCATCATATTTAAATGTAGCTAACTTAGTATACATATCTTAGCTGCAAAGACTGCACAATAGCCACAATAAACTCAAATTATAAGGAACACACCTAAGAAATTGATATGCTCTTCCATAAGAGAGATCACTAACTCAATATTAGTACAACAGTGCTGGCCAATAAGTTCAGATATGGTCAATGATGTTGAAGTTCTATACCAAAATCATCATAGAAAATAGGTTCCAATTTAACACAACCGGAAGGCATAACCAAATGACACTTTATGCAAATAATTCATTGATTGGCTGCAGAATGTTACATATCTGGGGTGTCCCACTACTCTCATCACTTCTCCATCTCAAGATTTTTCTGTTCTCCGTTCAATACTTCTGAGAAAATTTTAGTATGCCATATAAAATACCTATAGCTTGAACAGGTCAGAAACACACACTAAGACAAAATACCTCACTATATTTGCAAGATCCACACAATTAGCAATTCCTTCATCATATTTGCAGTGTAAATAACAAACAGACAGAAAACATGAACATTCAAAATGTTAGGGTCAGAAGAAGATTATCAAGCCAGACTTCATGAAAGGAGTTCCAATGATAGGAAGTAACACTTAATCTAGTTTACGTTGTTGTACAACTATTAAGCATTGTCCTTGTTAATGAGAAATAACAACTAGAATATGTCATGTAAATTAAGGTACCTCCAATTTTTCCCCATGGCTCCAATTCCCCTTGCTCAACTCTCAGTTGCAGCACCTCTGCAAGATAAGCATACAGAATAGCATAAATTAAATATATACAGAAAAGGAAAACTTTAAATAAATGAATTGTAAAGTGTGAATTGTGAATTGTAAATTGTTGGAAAAACAAAAGTTTATTTGTATACATTATCTCCATGTATTCAATATGAAGTTGATAGGTTCAATCCATGAGACATTTGATTCTTGAATGCTTGGGATTTGCAATGTGCTAAGACAAAATCAACAACGGTCGCAATATTTTCATTTATGCATTAGCTTGTTGTGTATGTTGAACAGTTTGAGAATGAATCATGGATAATATCAAAATAGGGGTGGATTGTTATTTTTTTGTTATTGGATTCATTGGAAAATAAGGAATATTGTATTTAGCTATTTTCGGGAAGGGTTGCATGGCATGCACGCTCGAGGATACCTATATAATATTAAACGATGTGTGAAATAACAAAAAAAAAAAAAAAAAAAAAGTGAAATAAGGCATTAGTTGAATTGCGAATGGGACAATGAATTTGTCATGACCATGACTAAGTTGTGGAGAATTTACTGCAAATCTCTACTCTGCGAAATAAAAAAATGTTACTCTCTTTCTTCATGGTCTTGTACGGTAACATGACCGTCCGGAAAAATTACATATTTTTTGAGAAAATATAGAATTTGACTTTTGATTTTTATTTGAAAATTATATGTTTAAAAATTATATTTTTAAATTAAGAATTAAATTTGTTATGTATATAAAACCTTCTAAATTCAAAATTATTTAAATTTGAATTAACAATTTAAATTAAGAGATTTTACCTGTTTTATTTAAAAATCTGAGTTGAAGCTTTCAATGGCACGATATATTTTCTTCCTAATTGTAAAAACATCTTCGTCATATACAAATATTTTCTCAATCTTTTATTTGTTCGAGTTTTCACTTAAATTTAGTGTTATTTTATTTTATCCTCCTATGAATTTTGTGTAACGGGAGGCATGAATAAAGTCGAAATATTGTATAAGAAAAGTGATTTTATGGACATGTGTTTAGTGCTTTGACAAGTACTTGAGAGAAGACTTGAAGATGACGGCGGTGGCTGCAGGGCATCCTGAATGGGGGGAGCTGCCGGACGATGCAGGAACGTACAACGACACGCCTGAAAAAACCGGCTTCTTCAGGGCGACATACCAGACAGAAAAGGGTAGGTTCTTCCTGGAATGGTATTCAAGCAAGTTGATAGAGCATGGGGACCAGGTGCTTGAGTTAGCCAACAATGCATTCACAGGATGCAGAGTCAGGTTATCTGCTAAAGTATGTATGTAAGCGAGCAAGCTGTAAGTACAGATTGATTGGTTGATGAATTGGATTGGTTACTTACTTAGATACATCATACAGGTATCGGGGATCCACTGGTGGTACAATGATGAGAGCCATGCTGGCGAGTTAACAGCAGGATACTACAACCTGAGCAGCAAGAACAAGAGTAGGGACGGATACCGCCCCATTGCCAGGATGTTATCCCGACATTTTGCTACTCTAAACTTCACTTGTCTCGAGATGAGAAACACCGACCAGCCGGCCCAGGCTAAATCTGCACCCGAGCAACTTGTGCAACAGGTTACCTCACCTCACCTCTGATTATATATTTGTATATGGTATGTACGTATCAATAATTAATTGTTCAAGCAATCAAATGAATCAATCCTAGTATCATATACATGTTATATGTATATATCAAATCAGGTTTTGAGTGGGGCGTGGACAGAAAAGATCGGCGTGGCAGGTGAGAACGCACTCCCAAGTTACAGTCGGGCAGCCTATAACCAAATGCTGCTGAATGTGAGGCCCATAGGGGTGGTGCTGGACAAGGACAATGGCAAGGATGGCATTACTGCTAGTAGTAGTAGTCATTATCATCATCATCATCAGATGGATGGCGTGACGTACCTTCGGCTGTCCCATGACTTGCTCAAGCCCCATAATTACAGAATCTTCAGGCTATTTGTCAAGAAAATGCACGCCGATCTGGTGCGTGGGGCTATTCATTCTTCCTTCTTGTTTAGTTAATTAATAGTAGCAACCCCAACCCAAGGATTGATGGATGGATGGATGGATTGATTGCTTGCTTGCAGGATTACTGTCGGGAAGTGACAGATTACGAGCCATTGCAGAGGTCCAAGTCTAAGATTCCAATGGATGAGCTATTGCTGGAAGCAACAAAGCCCATCCAGCCATTCCCATGGAACCCCGAATTGGAAACGGACATGAGCCTTGGAAATGGAGACCTCCTGGATACCCTCGTTCAAATCATACCTTTTCTTTCTATGTTGCTACCTAGCTAGCTAATTATCATCAACTTGCTGCTGCTGCTGCGGCTGTGGCTGATAATGATACATACATACATACATAATCATATCATATGTCTATTGCAGGCAGCAGCTTTCAAGGCAGTGACCATACATTTAAAAATGAATTAATAATATACAGACACGAAGGTATTCATTCATTCCTGTACATTCAATTACCCAGAGAACATGAGCTGCGGGAGAGGAGGAAGTAGTCACACTTGCTCTCAATCTCAATCACAGTCTCACTCCCGCCTGCAATTGATCATTTTTTTTTTGGTCATATTGAGTGTGTGTGTGTGTGTGTGTGCGCTCGCGTGAGAGAGAGAGAGAGAGAGAGAGAGAGAGAGTAGTTCAAAGATTTAATTCACCTATCTATCTTAATTCTGGCATTTTTCCACATATATATATATAGGGGAGAAAAGGGGGCCACTACACACTATATATAAGCCAAGAATGAATACAGATAGATGATGAGATAAACACATAATCTAAAAAAGAATGACAAAAAGACTGACAAACAAATGTAACTAACTGTACACAAGAATAACAGAGCAAACAAAAGATTACAGATTTTTACTGGCTCCTCTCCTCTCGTCTCCTTTCCTTGAATGAGCTGCAACCCCAACAGCCACCATCTATAACATCATCATCATCATCATATATAATCAATCAATCCATCCTATGAAGGCCCACCTTTTCCCTAAATATGCCTGCCTGCAAAAATTCACCTATCTATCCCACATTGCGTGGTAGATAGGAGGCCTGTGCTTTAGCCAATGAATCATCTCCCTGTTCATGGGGCCATTGTTTAATACCGCATCCAGCATGGGTGAGCCAACAAGTTTTGGCCAGTTCTTGAATGACCATATCCGATCCTTTGGCCATGCTCGCTGGGGTTGCTTCTCCTGCCAGCAACCAAACCAAGTAAAGGACAATTCAGTTTACCAGTTTTGATTTGCATTCAATTATCATGGGAAGAGAGTAGATTAGAGACAAACAAAGGTTACTGCTTGCAAATTGTACTCACCATTCTGGAAAGCATAAACTTCACCGTCCTTGGACCATAAACTCGTTGGCGTGATGGCTTCTGGACTTTGGCATAGAAGGAACCCACATCGGGCAGGGACAAGCAACCCCTACTTGCTTTGGCCAACATACAATCGGGTTCAGCATTTTGGCTATGCCAAAACATCAGCTGCCCCAGACAATATCTCTCACCGTAGGTCTTGCAATATTCATGAACACTTGAACCCAACTTCTCTGCATATTTTGGACCAAGGTCCAGTGGAGTAATGTAAACAGGTGGAGAAGTTATCCTCTTGTAATCCTGCAACAGAATGCAAATGAAATAAAATAAAGGTCTTTCTTAGCCCACCAACTGAAACAGCCACCCACCCAAGTAGGTTTTAAGTTAAGCACAGTAAGAATGAATACTCACTCGTATTCTGAAGAAACATTTTGTGTAAGCATACAAATGTATCAAATCAGCAGTAGCATCATGCCTACTTTTATATGTACATGCCAGGTTCCGCACCTCATCTCTCAACCTGAAATATTTCGTCTGATTAGATTCTATAACCGATTATTGTACGATGGGAGCACAAGCCAGCTCATTCTTATTACCATAGTAAAGATTTCCGAAGCTTTGCCTCTGTATCATCAGAGCCAGAAGGATCATGCAAGCAAATGTTGGCTTTTAGGTCCCTCAATACACCATCTTCCATATGAGGAGCCATACACTGGATAAGCTCCTCAACCAATGAACCCTCTCCTTTCCACAGATAAGAAACAGCTTCATTAGGGCTAAGCCTTTCAAGTGGTGGTGGAGCATTTTTTGGGTCGCCAAAAACACATCTCAATACATATTTAACCTGAATAAATATTTGCTAAATTAGAAATTTTCAGGGTCTATCTTTAGTTGTCCAATTTCAACGGTTCACATTCAATCTTATTCAGTCTTTTCAAGAATCCGACAACAGGGATAGGAAAGAGTGTGAGGGAAAGAGAACCACCCACCTTGTCAATAGTAAGAGCCAAATTCTGAAGTCTCTGATTGTAAACACCCTCAGCCTGAATTTCAGCATCACTCTTTTCAACCTCCAGGTGTATTTCAGCAAAGTATTTCTTCTTTTCCTCTATATTATGCCTAAGTATCTCATCGGGGAGTTTCGTCCTCTCAAAATTTATGAACCTCACCTAAATAGAAATCCAGACCTTAAAAATGAGCCTATAAACTTAAGGTTTCAAAAAAAAAGCTAAAGTGAAGAATACAAACCAAACGAGCTGAATAGGCAATTAGCCAATCAGGCAGCCCTCCAAGCAAACAACTCCCAAGTCCAGCTTTGCCCAGATCAATATAATCTTCTTCAGTTACTGAATTCAGTTCACAGGCCTCTAGCAGCAAAAGATGCCGATCAAGTAATCCATGATGCTCTTTAAGCACCTGATATAAAGAATGAAGTGTCAAGGAGCCAAATCCAAGGATGCATTCTTCCAAAACTTAAAACAAACATCCAAGGCAAATAAACAGCTTGACGAAAGTGGTTCAAATCCTATACCTTCTGGAAGGCCCCTTCACCGGTTAAATTTAGAAAACTTCCACGGCAAACTTGATTCCCACACAAACAAACAGAAGCTTCGTACTCTTCCTTGCTCTGGAGCCAATCAATAATATTACTAAATAAACAAATATTATCATAAATTTCACACAGGCTTTCCAAGCTACTAACCTCCGTAACAGAATTGTAGTCAAAAGTGATCTCTTCACCAAATGCAATAGGCCTTACAGCATAGATACCAATCTGGTATTGTCCATCAACAGCAGTGACCCTGATGCATAATAATAAATGGATAATGTTGCTATATGGAGATGGAAACACATCATAAAGGTCATTCTTACATTATGCAAGATATGAAATCAAGAGGAATGTCACCACCGAATGCCAATTAAATGTTATATTCCATGAGGTCAGCTATAGTGCTGTAACTAATGATGACAAAGAATAATAATAATTTTCTTGTTGCATGTGCAATAAACTCAGAAAAAATAGTTTATCAGAAACTCGAGCACTTTGTAGGAAGGCATGTTTTCACTTGGTGAAGCTTAAAAAAAAGAAGCTAAACAATGCAATGCTTACTTTGCTTCACAGTTAGGCCTACAGGAGTGGCAAATACGACTTGCATAGTTTGCCTTGTGCATTGCATCAACAACAACTAGATCATACCCATCAGCATCACCCTGGATTAAAACAATAATATAAGCCCCATCACATGTAGCATGAAGGTGACAAAGAAAGACAAATTTGACCATTTGGGCAACAAGGTGTTTCAAAGTAACCTCAGACAAACATGATTTGAGTACTGATCATCTCTGCAGCTTAACTGGTAATTGTCACTTGCTTAAGGTCTACTTGGGAATAATTAATTCATTGATATGCTGAACTTTAGGAGATTAGTTCATAAATTAATATACTGCCAGTTTTTCAGGACCCAGCAAAGCTTATCTGCCTCTCTATCAACTATAAAACATGAACCATAATAGCAATCAACTAAAGTCAAACATTTTATTTAATACATTCAGCATTTTGATTCCAAAGAGACTGTGAGAGACCTTATTGTTTAATATCATTGAGCATTGGTCTTTCTTCATCTAAGATATCTGTTATCTATTATCTTCAAAGGTTCTAATGCTCTTGCTAGCAATACAAAGGTGCCAAAAGAACCATTTTCAATCATAAATAATTAGCAAGTGTGGGAGAACACAAACAGAAGAGAATGTAATTACTTTGTACTCGTATGTGGGCATGACGCCCAGGAGTCAAAATTAACAGCACTAAACAGGTACATGTTGTTTTATTCACTAAATAATCAAAAGGCTAAATCATATCAATCTCTCTCAAGTCTCATGTAACATCTAATAATCAAAAGAATCAATCAACGATCATTCCCATGGGATCTTTGAATTGAGTTTCAATTTGGACAATCAAAATCAAGCTTTAGTACTGACATTTTATAGTACTGACATTTTATTTCTAAGCGACCGAATTACATGCACAAACATAAGATACCTTGGGCCTTTCAAGATAAATATTGTAGAACTCTGGAACTGGATCATTATTGTTCTTTTGCAAAGCCCTGATGCCATCTTGCTTCTCAAACCATTTCCAAGTAGGATACACCTATGATAAAAGGGTAAAAGTTCAACAATACTTTTATTGTATAGCTAGTAGAGCATCACATGTTGCAGCAGATAATTGCAATAAGGTCTACAAACCTGGTATTTCATAGCAAGTAAAAAGTTCATTTAAAATCATTGGCAGCATCAACAACAGCTACTAATTCATAGTCATGGTGAATAAGTAGCTAAGAATTATTAAATGCACGGAATTCACAGAGAATCTCTCATACAAACATTCATCAAAAGCCCTCAGACCCTCAGACAACCATGATGAGTTTGCATATACAGCCCAACCCCTGGAAGAAAATTCAGAGAAAAAAAAAAGAAAGAAAGAAAAGAAAAACAAACAAATAGGTGTGCAGGACATGAGGACATGCATTATAGAACAACCTCCCATCACATCACAGGAAGCAGAGTCCTTTAATTTGATAAATTAGTCCATATGTCTTGCAGACTAACACCTTATTGTGTGCTGGAAATGGAAAATTGGAAAAAGATACTCTCATTTATTAGTTATTCCATGACCATCGTTGGTGGTTATAAATCTTAATCACAACTAAAAATAAATTCAATTTTGAGAACCCCAAACAAATGCAGTTTAATTTCATAAAAATATTATATCAATAATAAACCTAAAGGGTGATACTAATATCCAGAGCTGATCATAAACATAAAAATAACGAGGCATTACCTCTCCCAGAAATTCAACAACAAAATCATCTTCACCGAAACCTCCTTCCTTGTTGCAAACAACTCCGAGCCCCTGATTAGAAGAAGCACATCACAGGGCATAAACTAACAAATTAATTCATGCATATGGTGTGTATGACAGTAAAAGTAACGAACAACATTACAAAAAGGACAAACTCGCTAGTGTGCAGTACTCAACAGCATAAGAAACTAGATATGTAAAAACACATCTATAAGATAAAATAATTACCTTTCTATAAGCAACATAATTGTCCACAGGACGACTATCAATGGCTCTTATTATAGACTGGCATAGCCCCATGGTTCTTTGATCATTATTTTCCTTTGCACTATTAAATATCTCTTCAAATACAGGCTTCAATGGATACATCATTGGTGTGTTTCCAGAACCAGTAAAATGTCTGACTTTCTTATTCAGAGTACGAAGCATAACTTCCTCAATGAATATATGTTTCTCAAGAAGTGACCACCCCGATTCCTCTGGCATTGAATCGAGAAGAAGATTGTGAGTATAAGGATCTATGCCATAAACCTCTTGTTCAATCACCTCATCTCCCAGGGACTTCCTGGGTTTATAATCCTTCACCTCCGGAATTTCCATATCAGATTCCTCAGTTCCATTTCTTTGGGCATTGAGCTTCTCATCATAATCCTCAGGTAATGAAACTAGCATTTTTCTTCGCACTTCTTCTTCATCTGTGACTATAACATAGTGATCAATAACTTCATACTTTCTAGTGACAGGTGGAACAAGGCTTGCTTTTGTCATTCGAGCACCCCATTCACGATCATCAGAAAAGGAATCAAATCCATCATCATGTATGAAGTAGGATTCTCCTCTCGACTCACTGCCAGCACCATCTGATGGAGACTCCAAATCACTTTCAGTATCAGAGGCAGTACTGGCACTGTCCCCCATGCTTGCACCAGAAGATTTCTCGAAATCATCGGATGTGTCACTTCCTGACTCCAAATACTTACTGTTTAATTTCGATAGTCGCCTTCTGATTTCCCGATCAGAAGCATAATCTCCAGAATGAAAAATTCCATTTATAAGTGACCCAGAGTGTTTCCTTTCAGATAATTTGTTCAGATTCTTCTTGTACTTGGAGGAAGCTGATGAAAAGCCTGGCGGAGATTCATCCTTCCAGGATTTCATCATCCCATCTCTAGAATAAGTTAACTTTGAACCTTTATCCAAACATGTAGCCAAATGGATGAACAATGCAACGATCCGATTCATGTCTCTTGCATCACCCCGATTCTTATGTCTGAAACCACAAGTAAAAACATAAAATAAGATGATTTCTCTGTTGATCCAAATAGAGCAACATCACTAAACTTCTGTTAAAGTATATAGATCTGTGCAACTATTTCCCTACATGCAACCACCATAATGCCCAGATTAAGTTCCAAACAATTCTATATTTGTGCCAGAAATGTTTTAAGTTTAAACAAAATCCAAGCCAACAAGCATTTAGGGTGTGTTTGGTACGAAGAAATGACCAGAGAAATGGATATGACATCATTTCTCTTGTTTGGTTGAGCCAGACAATGAGTGGCGAAATAAATCATTTCTTATTCTCTAATTTCATTTCTCTATCACGTGTAGAGAAATGCAGAAAACTGAATAGTAGTCGGTATATTTATTTTTATTTTTTCTTTTTTTTTATACTATTTATTTTTTTTATTTTTTTAAATTATATTATTTTAATTTTACAATATATCACATTTAATTTATTATCTAAGTATTTAATTTCTACATTTTTTAAAAAAATTACACTAAAATTTAATTTTACTCATCTAATTCATTGTTTAAACAAAAAAATTTACAATAAATATTTTTTAATAAATTCTCACTCATTAAAACTCTTTATTGTCCGGTTAATCATTTATTCTAGGTCAATCCATTCAGATAATTATATTTTTTTTACATTTCTCAATTGAATACTCTATTTTTACCAAACAAAAAAAAATTAATTCTCATTCTCTACTCATTTTTTCTGTCATTCTCTGTACCAAACGTCCTCTTAATATAATAATTGGCCACAGGAGAAGAAGGCAAGGAAACATAAAATGCATATGATTCAGCATAAATAATTGGAGTCGACCAAAAGGTTGAGACATGCACACACAAATATGTCGGAACCCCCACTGAAATAACCTATATGGACTAGAAAGCTCAGATTTAAAACAAAGACATACTTAATAGCTTCACGGCACATTCGACTGATATCCTCTTTCACAGTGTTCAAGCCACGTCTTGCGTAGTACCCATTTCTCATTCTTTCCTCAATCGCAGCAACCTAACCAACAAAGAGGATAATGATTATGTCAAATGTGCGCATCTGAAGGTAACTTTGAGATAAAGACATCGATATGTAAAATTATTATAAAATTGGTGTGAGCAATACCTTGGGCCCAAAGAACTCAAATGTGTTCTTGCTCATGATATCTTGTAGACCTTTAGCAATATATTCCTCCATTCTCTTATACCCACTTCCAATTTTTTTAATAGCTAAACGCCTCAGTTGAGCATCTCTGGATAGAATGGAAGAAGACTTTCGAGCATCAAAGAGCTTAGATCGTTTATACAAGCTCCTACGAAATAATTGATTTGCAGAGTCCCTCTTATCCGAACTCTCTAGATATTCTTTTAGCCCGCTGGAGTCTTCCGTCTGGTTAGAAGCTGATGAACCATCAACTAAGTGGTTCAGGCTCCGGATTTTTAAATGAGGTCCCCGAGATTGTACCCATTGAATATTAGGAAATTTCTGAACCAAATCTTCAAATTGGGTGCAACCTCTAACATCTATAGTCGACAAAAATGGAAATGACCGAAGAATCTCCTCAAGCATGCCAGACGTAATGCCAGTACAGCCACGCAATAGCAAGGAAGTAATCTTTTCTTCCTTGTAATCACCCTGCATATAATTCTACATGTCAGATCTAAACCACATACAAGCAATAAAAGCTTTATATTATGCAACTATGACTTTTATAGGCAACAATAATTGAAAGAAACAGAAAAGTAAGGAATAGCACAATACCATAACTTACCATTATTTTCAAGATTACAGAATCTGAGCACTTTGGAGCAAGAGCACAAAAGTTAATCTGTCTGGTAATATCTTTATAGAACTTCATAACAGATCGCCAGTGCTTGCAAGTCAAGCCAGCAAAAAAGAGTGACTTTAAATCTGCTCTAAGAAAGTGAAATACCCGTGCCAAAACATGCCCATCCAGCAGATCCCAGACACCCCCCACATCTTTTGGATCCACATCATCTAATCTTCTGAAGGTAGCATCACCACGCAAGTCATCAAATGCACACATTTCATTCTCAATAGTTTGCATATCTTCCTCCACATCATACTCCTCAATCTCAGTCAATCTAGCCCGTTTTCTGGGGTGCAAGTAATCTGCAATGATGATTGGGAAAAAGCACTCTCATAAGATGTAATTATAACAATGGAACTATGAGAAACTTTTTGTTTTTTCCCACTGAAACAAGTTATAGAACCTAAAATAGAAACGTATCAGAATAATAAAATAATAGAAATAAATGTAAAAAATGTTGATTTTCAATCAAACAGAATCAAAATTAATCAATGGAATCATAATGATCGGAATGACAGCATGCCTACAGGATATTCTAAATATTTTTTTATACAAATAAGAGTATTTAAATACTCTGATAATCCCCATCAACTTTAACCACCCCAAGGGAGGACAGCAGGTTGAGGCAAAACTCGCCATAGTGACAAGAGAAAGGATAGTTCAACTTGCAGTGATGCTATCAATCTTGCCTTCATAAACCCCACAATGTTGCATGACAGAGGTACGTAGCACAAGCTTCACATCACAAAAAAATAAGCACAGCTCACAGTGGATGTGCTCAAATTCGGCAAGTCTCCGCAAAGAAGGTGGGAAGGATAAGGTCATAAAAGCTGGTCTGGTTTTTTACTTTTTAAAATGAATATAAAGTAGAAAAACTTTTTACGAAAGATAAAACCTAAAATTGGGTGAAGATAAGGCACAAAAAGTGTTTTATATTATTATATAAAATACATGGAACTAATGGAGGTCGTGAGTCCTGGAAAATAAAACCTGACCATGATTGAAATAGTACGCAACCGGTAAAATAATAAATACAAAAACAAAAAAAAATGGGAGAAGGGGCTCTGTAATTGTAAGCCAAGCACTGCTGGAAAAAAGCAGTGTGACTGAAGATCTACAAAGACTTATACAACTGTGATTCGTGTGAAAGTGAGAGATTGCGCATTTTTTCCACCAATGTAATGAAAAAAATAGCCTATCTAAACTTTCATATTTGTTACAATGATTTAATAAGAAACAAATCAAATTACTTAATATACAATATAATGGAATCAAGATTAATCATTTACTGTAGCAACATATATAGGATATTCTAATGCTAATGAAATAATATCTAAATATTATAACAATAATGAACAGAATGAGTCCTTCAGAATATAAGAACTTTTTTTAAGTAATGGACCGGTGATTAAAGTCATAGCTGTCCATCACGGATAGTGGTAAACAGTGGTTGAGCCCTAAACGCTATGGCGGAATGATTGCTAGTTGAAAACTTAAAAATATTCATATAAAAATTAATATATATTCAAAATTACAACTAAAATACATAGAAAAATTTTTAAATTAATTTCATTATTATCATTCCAATTAATACGAAAAATGTATGCTAAACATAACGTCAAAATATATGGACAAAATATTAAATCATAAATAGTTATATAAGAATAATTGGGTCAGTTCTATTTGATAAATAGACAACCAAACTTAAAATCTAGTAAATAAGACTTTTCGTGGGCTTCTAACCTGGACTTTACTATTCCCTAATTTTTTTCTATCCAAAATATCAAATCAAACTCTTATTTTTGATTTGTTAAATTATACTGAAAATTAATTTTATATTCAAAATATCACGTACGTTTATTTATATTATATCGTATTATTCCAATTCAAAACTTTCCTATTTGAAACCCCAAACCCAACTCCAAAACCCACCAATAGACACACACTAAGTTTCTTTTCCTTTTTAGTCTCCCAACTGTTCCTCATTATAAATAATAGTTATATATCCACTCCAACCCATTCCGTACAGCCCCTCTACAACAAGTGGCTATTGCCACAAGAGCATAAGTGCACCACAATGGAGCAGCAGTACCAGCGGACAGCCGCTTCACTCCATGGCAGCACAATAGCATCACTATCACCTGCTATTGACCACTAGGTTTAAAGTAATTTGGAAACCCCAAGTTCAAAATACAAAAAGGAATCTCAGAATATCCAGGAACCAGGAAAAGCAAAGATCACATATTGTTCCAGCATATACATGCTATAAAGGTGTTGACAGGAAAAACAAGAACAAGAGCACATACAAGTAAATTACCTTATTTTCACACATCTCTTTAAGAAGTTCTATTCTTTTGAAGAATGGGTGGTGATGGGGGTGTGTGCAGGGGGCGGGGACATGTTCATTGAACTTTTACTGTTGTACAAGAATTCAATTACCTGAATGGTAGATGTGTTTTTCAATTTCTTTCTTTTGTTGTCTGGAATTGATCCAAGGATCCAGAACTTCATTTATGGCAGCAGCAAACTCCCGACTCTTGTAAGACTTCATCACCAATTCATGAAGCTTCCCCCGAGTATATCCAACAACCTGTGGGTGTAAATTGTGCAAAGTAGTGGAAGTTCTCTGGCTTTCTCTCAATCCACTACCACATGCTTCGGTTAAATTGTTATCATGCTCGGATATTCCACTACGGTCAGAGAGAACACTAAGCGGAACCCATATATTATCTTGTTTCCTGAAAACACTGGTGTTCTTTAGAATGATACCATGATCAGCCATTATTTGCAACTCTGAAAAGGATTGGGGCCCACGTTCATGGCCAGTACCATCAAGGAAATACCAATCTCCCAAATGCAATTTTAACTCATCTACTTTGCAAAGATGGTCCTTAGGTATATCAAGTGATGCATCCTTCTTCCTCAAATTCTGTGAATCCCGTTCATGAGCAATTTCCCGATTACCATCTCTTGAGGACCATCTTGTATCCCCAGTTGTAGAATACACCCGTACAGACCTTGAAGACAATCTTTCTTTTCCTCGAACTTTTGTACGAGCTTCAGACACGAATGAACCATGGTCCTTTACCACACATGCATTTATCCTAACCACTGATAGCATAGCTCCTCTAATTCCCCTTGCAAGACCAGATTTAGCTTGGGCTGCACGGCTCACACTAGAGGAATCATTTAACTCATCAGGAGACGTAAAAGCCCACAGTGGCAGGTCAAGCCTCCTGCTCTGCGAAGGAAAGTACAATTCGTCCTTTTCCTCCCACCTGGGGTCTTCACAACCAGACTTGGGCATCTGACACAGTGGATAGCCATCATTGAGAACCAGCTTCCTCTTCCAAGTCCTATCCTGAGTAGCATCATCATTCCTCTTCCAGTCACATCCCTTACAAGCCCATAGACTAGAATACATTTCACCAATCTCGCTACAAATGAGTGCATTATCCTTCTCAAGGGAGGCAGGCACTGTGGCCCTTTTTTCTGCAGTCTCAGTAAATTCAGAAACAGTGGACCATTCCTTAGCACCTGTATCTTCAAAATGCTTGTCCATGTTCTCCTCACACCTCATATGACCTGCTAAAACCTCAAAACAGTAAGCATCATATTTAAATGTAGCAAACTTAGTATACATATCTTAGCTGCAAAGACTGCACAATAGCCACAATAAACTCAAATTATAAGGAACACACCTAAGAAAACCTCAAAACAGTAAGCATCATATTTAAATGTAGCTAACTTAGTATACATATCTTAGCTGCAAAGACTGCACAATAGCCACAATAAACTCAAATTATAAGGAACACACCTAAGAAATTGATATGCTCTTCCATAAGAGAGATCACTAACTCAATATTAGTACAACAGTGCTGGCCAATAAGTTCAGATATGGTCAATGATGTTGAAGTTCTATACCAAAATCATCATAGAAAATAGGTTCCAATTTAACACAACCGGAAGGCATAACCAAATGACACTTTATGCAAATAATTCATTGATTGGCTGCAGAATGTTACATATCTGGGGTGTCCCACTACTCTCATCACTTCTCCATCTCAAGATTTTTCTGTTCTCCGTTCAATACTTCTGAGAAAATTTTAGTATGCCATATAAAATACCTATAGCTTGAACAGGTCAGAAACACACACTAAGACAAAATACCTCACTATATTTGCAAGATCCACACAATTAGCAATTCCTTCATCATATTTGCAGTGTAAATAACAAACAGACAGAAAACATGAACATTCAAAATGTTAGGGTCAGAAGAAGATTATCAAGCCAGACTTCATGAAAGGAGTTCCAATGATAGGAAGTAACACTTAATCTAGTTTACGTTGTTGTACAACTATTAAGCATTGTCCTTGTTAATGAGAAATAACAACTAGAATATGTCATGTAAATTAAGGTACCTCCAATTTTTCCCCATGGCTCCAATTCCCCTTGCTCAACTCTCAGTTGCAGCACCTCTGCAAGATAAGCATACAGAATAGCATAAATTAAATATATACAGAAAAGGAAAACTTTAAATAAATGAAAGAGGCAGTATTAGTATAATTCATGATTCAAATTCATTAAAACAGATAAAAACATGTTCATGTTATGGGGGTAGGAGTTCAGGAAGAGTGACTTCATAGTTACAACTTCAAACACACAGATGGATAAGTATTAAATGCATTTATGGTATATATCGTATATCATATAGAAAACACAACCACAAAGGCTTAACTATGTAATATGCATTTGTACAGATTGCCAGGTGGTGACAGTAAAATAGTAAAATAGTACACACTGCAGAAATCTATTGAGAAATATGAGGAAAGAGATAAGATCTGATGATTAGAAATAAAAAATTGTGAGCGTACCAGAAAGCATTTCAGCTTCACTGCCTGGAGTAAGTGTCACACCCTCTAAGAGTGCTCTAACTCGATCATCAATATGAAGATCTTCAGAATTGGAATCAGCTGAAGCATCATCAGAACAGGGTATGGGATGTAAAGAAGAGGCTTCCATTTCCTCATTACTAGATACATCGATTCTGCTATCTGCCAATATATTACCAGGAGCCTCAGGAAGGCATGCAAGTCCTAGAACTGAGTCGGGAAGAATTGAATGGAAGTTTGTATTTACTAATGGAGAAACTGCTTTTTCCACAGTTATCCATCTGTCACTATCCGAGTGTTTAATCAAGTGATCAGACACAAGATATCCCTCCTTGACAAGTGTCTTAAGATCTGACAATGTAGAAGGTCCGCGCTCGACACCAATGTGGTCCAGGTAATACCACTTACCAGCAACAGCATCTGCCCCCTGAGAAACATGTGGTGGTGTGTTGCAAATGTCCATGTCTTCTTCCATGGATGATGGCTCTTCAGCAACACCATTTCCCTGAGAAAATTCTGTACTTTTAGGTTGAGAAATATGTGATAACTCACCATGATGGCACAGGTTGGTAGAAGTTTTATCAGTCAAAATTTTATCATCCGTGCTTCCTCCATCTGACAATTCTTTGGCAGACAAGTGTGATTTCCTTCCCCGCGAATCCTTCAGATGATCCTGTTTTCCTTCTTGATCTTCACTCCCATAGTAATTTGTCTGCTTCTCAACAACTTCAACTTTTCGATTTGCTTCCCTGTGGTCACTGTTCAAATGATCACGTGGAGACCTGTCCAATAAAGTTGGGGTTCGATCCCTGCTACGAGGTGAGCGTTCCACATAACTAGGACTTCGGTGCCTACTGCTATTGTGACGTTTCCGCTCATAAGGAGACCTGCTTCGATCATATGGATGACCACGGTGGCGGGCTGGGCTGCTAGCCCGCTGATCATGGTTGCGGGCCCGGTTGCGCGGGGACCTATCAGAATGATGTGGACTGCCATTGTGCCTATCAAGTGCTGCCCTAGATGACTCCAGATATCTAGAAGACCTTTCTGAGGGAATGCTCCTAGATGAAGCAGAAGAAGGTTTGTACTGTCTCTCAGTGGACCTACCAGAATATTGATCCGCTGTGAAAACAGAACGAGAGGCATCATCAGAAGGCTTGCGGTTTTTGGAACTAGAGTGCTCCTCATAATCAACATGATACTTTCTATCACCACTTTCAGAATCAACACCGTGCTGCTTTATCCGGCTACTGAAGGAATAATCTCTTGCATGGCTCTTACTGCTGGAAAAATCGTTCTTTAAATAACCTTCTTCCCCAACAATTTTGGAGTTTATCTTTTGAGTTCTCTCAGATTCATATCTTGAAGAAGGCTTCCTGAGATTATGATTGCTCCCGGAACTTTTTCCAAGTTCTTTCCCGTTAGAATACTTACCTGCCGAAGGTGAAGTCTTTTCATGCTGAAGATCACCTTTAAACCCCTTCTCTCTACCAGAAGGTGGTGACCACTCACGGTCAGTTTTCCAGCCCTTTTCTCTTCGAGATGTTTGTGCCAATTCAGATTCACGGCTAGATCTCCACACCCTTTCCTTTGCATAAGGGGAAGTCCGTTCATGATCACTTCTCCGCCCCAGCCTTCCCTTAGCAGAGTCATACCTCCGTACCTTTGAGCTATCAAATTCAGTTGCCCTACTTGCCGGATCACTTCTGAACCACCTGTCAGGTAAAAACTCTCCTTTCTCCAGCTCATCTTTAGTTGATCTCCAATCGTTTACCTCTGATTCATTGCCAATCTTTCGCCACTTGTCCGGTATGAATTCACCCTTTTCAATTTCACTCTTGATTCCAAATCTTCTCAAGGGTTTGTCAGGAATAAACTCCCCATGCTCGACAGGCAGAGTCCCAAGCTCACCCTCCTCCACCTCTTCCTTGTCGTCATCATTACTAGGATCGCCATTACAATTCTTGTCCACAACTTCAGAATTCAAACTGCCAGAAGTCTTTGAGCTCAGTTCGCTACTCTCTTTTTTGGGCTTCATTTTTGGTTTTACTTTTGTTGAGTTGATGGTAGAATTTGAAGAGGAATTGAGCTTGGTGTTGCCATTCGTCTTGCTACAAATTGAAAACTTCTCCATAATATGCTGTGATGGCACGCATGCAACACCCCCATCGCCCATGGAATGCCCCAGAATGTACCGTTTACCTGGAAACACACACGCAAACAAACCCTAATCCTTTTTTTCTCCGGGGCTGTCTATGCTCATACTGCTTCTTCCACGTCGTGCAGATTCCCCAAAATCCTCCTCCTCCTCCTCCTCCTCCTCCTCTTTCCGCAAAACCCACCGGTAGAAAAACCACAATCAACCCCGATAAATCGAAAGAAAAGACCTGAATCGAGGAAAAAGGGCAAAGCCGCCGAAGAAACGGAACAGAATTGTTAATCACATAGACATACGCATAAAAAAAAGAAAACAATTGGAAGATTGAATGTATTTAGGGAAGATACCTGAATAGAATTAAGAAGAGAGAATTGAGGAAGGTTAGGGAAGAATCAGGTTGGGGCTAGGGTTTTGAATCCGGCGAGTTCCGCCGAGTGGAATCGCAGTGGGCGTGGATTGGAAGGAGGGAAGTGGAGTTGGGCCCCGGGGGGGAGTGGATTTTGAGAAATAGGGTCGCGCGGATGATGAAGAAGATGACGATGATGATTAGAATTGAAGAACGAGAGCGAGGATTGGACGGAACGGAGAGAGGAAGGGAGGGAAGACAGAGAGAGAGAGAGAACACACAGATCGATTTACGAGAGAGAATAGAAAGAAAAAGAATAGCTGAAGACGAATCCCTCCCTGTAAGTAATAAAATCGCTGGGTTTATTGTTTATTTATTAATTCGTAGTATATGCGCGAGTTTTTTGCTATTTTGATTTTTTAGTCTTTTTCTTTTTCCTCCTCCTTCAGTGTCGTCGTTGTTTCGTCAATCACCTTTACTGCTTGTTTATAGCTAATTACATAGGAAATGGTATTTGGAGTATTATTAATTTGTTTATAGCTAATTTATTTTTATTTTTTTTTGTATAATTATTATTATTACTTGGACTTCATGAAATGATGATGGTTTTTTTTTTTTTTTGTCAATTTGTTTTTTTGCAACAAATTCACTTGTGTGGGAGAATGAAAGAAAAAACAATGGATCCCTGGGCGGGCTCAACTAGTTAGTTAGTCAGGTTTTTTTATTAGTTTTAAAACTTGACTTGAGCAGGAGCAGGAGCAGGAACAGGAGCAGCTATGGGATGGGATGGAAGTGTGGGTGCAATGCGTTGCTTGCTGCTTGCTGCTTGCTCTGCTCAAAACAAATTATGAAACAAAACATGAATAATGAAATTTGTTTGCAAACGTGATACAAATAAATACTAGTACTATATAATACCGTACAATAGGGCTAAATCGATCTATCTGTATATCTCCAGTGCGTTTATAGAAATCATTAAGTAAGCAGATTTGTTATTCTTTCCTATGAGAAAACAACAATAATTAAAATTTAATAATAATATAATAATATTGATAAAGATAATAAATAAATGGGATTGATAAACCCAATGCGGCGGGCCCAACCCAGCCCACACGCAGAACTAAGGCTGAAATAAAACGGAACTAACCTTCAATGACGCTTTAAAAGGAAAATGAAGTATAATAGCAATACCCATCCTCCTCACTGTGGACAAGATGGGCCGGACCACGGCCCATCGGATGGCGCAACACAAACCAACGCCTGTATAGCCCCTGTCATAGTCTCGTCAAAATAAGTTGAATCTGTTGGCCTTGTCTTATTTCTTTAAGGAAGATTAGATTGTAATTTTTATCATTTCCCTTTATTTTATTTCCAAAGTATTTTTTTATTTTAAAAAAATAATCATACATTAATATTAAAATATTATTAATATTTATTTAAATTAAAAGCATATTATTGCGTACAAATTATTTTATATTTATACAAAAAGTTAAAGTGACAAAAATATCAAAATTTCTTACATACTTCCATCAATTAATCAAATATTATTATTTTTTAATCTATTACAAAACTTCATATTTTTTAATCTATTACAAAATTTCAAATGGTCCATTTGATTAAGGACGGAGATAATATTATTCTCTATCTCAATTAAAGTTACTCTCTTCATCCCTAATCAAATGAGCTATTTGAAGTTTTGTAATAGATTAAGAAATAATAGTATTTTATTATTTAACGAAAGTGTAAGAATTTTTGATATTTTTGTCCTTTTAACGTTATGTATTTTTTTTATTATATTCGCCTATTATTTTCCTAGTAAATGTAATGACATATTGACATAAAAATATTCTTCATTTTTACATAAATTACATATGTACAATACACATTCAATTATTTTATACATAAAGTACAAATGATTTCCTCTAATCAATAAAATATTATTATTCCAGTCTACTATAAAAAAAAAGGATATATATAGTTGAAATGGAGAAAATTTTATTTATATTATAATTATATCTTTAATATTATATTTTTTAAAAAAAATATATTTTATACTCTTTCCGTTCTAATTCAAAATATCAAAATTATCATTTCGTCGGTCTCACTTCAAACTATATATTTCATATTTGAGAAGAAGTAATCATACACTAATACCACAAAACTCTAACTTTAATTTAAATTACAATTACAACGTTACACATACAATTACTTTACAATGACAAATATATCAAAAACTCTTATATACTTCCACTTACAAATAAAATACTCTTAATCTACTATAAAACTTCAAATTGCTCTTTGATTTGGGACGGAGAGAGTATAAAATTAATTAATTAATCAAACCATTTCACATTAGTTTAAACCAATTCATCAATATTCTCTATTTTGTTGTTCTTTTTCCCTAATTCTCTCATCGATGCCACTCTCTTCTTTCTTTCGATTATTCGATTTTTTCTATCTTTCATATTTTATTATGTTTTATTTTTCCTATAATTTATTGACATATTTGTAAAATTAATTTTAATTTTTTTAAATACATGCTAGGATTAACTTATACAATTATTTTTTAAAATTATTTTTTGATATTAATTATGAAAATATTTATAATTTTAATATTTTTTTTTAAATTCTTAAAAAGACTTTAGGTTGACCCGCTTAACTCGCTACCTACTGACGGGTTGGGTTGAAATGACTAAATTTTACCCCGCCCTGCTGTGAATTGGTCGGTAAATAGTGTGCTATTTGCAAATTATAATGGATTAAAGGTCAATTCGTCTCGTCGATCCGTTTTGACAGTTATAACGATCGTCATTTGGAATTTAGGAGAAAACAGATAGGAACATAGACGCTTAAATACATACATACAAATATAAAGTGGTAAAAAGAAATTTAAGATTTTAGGAGATAATGTGATTCGATGTAATAATTAAAAAAACAAAATTTAAATATCATATGTACCCTCCACCCCCTAATCTATCCATTAGAATTCAACTAGAATAGCTAGAACGATTATTACTATGACACTACTTCTTTATTTTATTCTTTATATTGATTGGTCCAACAATAAAGAGGTAGAGTTCACTTGGGCCTTTGTGCAGATGAATAGACAAACATTAGGTTGTTTGCTTGTCTAATCCAATAAGTTTACATAATAATTAATATGCATAAGAATTACAAAATATATATTTATTGATGACAATATTGAGAGTAATTCTTTTTTATTAAATATATTATATCAAATATTTAATTTTTAATATTTCAAAAAACCTCACCTCAACATCTAAACATAGCCAAACATATTAAATTAAAGGAGAAATTTACTGATACATGTGTCAATTTGTGATGTCGGTTGTGCCCACTAAGCTTTGATTTAATTCATGTTGCAATTGTTAATTTTTAGGATCAAAATCATAGTTAAAAAAATAAGTTTAAAATGAACTAAATAAATCTTTATTAGAACCAAAATAAAAAAGCACAAGAAAAACTAACACACATGATTTGTGGCTCAGAAATTTGGGATAGGTCTTATTGATAAAGAGCAACTATGAATACAACAACGCGCGAAATGCGACAACAAATGGACACCCGCCGGAGACCTAATCTATCACCCAAATATGAAACACCACTCTCGAATGAAAACGAAACGAAACACAGAAATCAAATCGTAGAACACCTCACTAACACATCCCAAAGTACAAAGAACATAAGGCTTTTCGATTTCACAGTGGAAATTGCTGAAAACAAACTATCGAAACTCACAGTATGTAATAAAACACTCAGGTGAGAGAAAAGAGAGAGCAAAACGATTAGATGCAGTAGCGACGCAAGTATCATATGTGATACATTGTATGACTCGATATATATGAATGGTCTGATTGAAGACCTAAATCACCAGCTTGATTCAATTTGAGGAGACACGGGTCAGCCAAGCGGGTCGGACATTAGACCGAGTCATGCAAAATTGGTCAATTCGGTCAAGTCTTAACACTTCACCCATTCCTTTTTCTCTTCGTCCACTGACCCAAACTTCAGGTTCTTTTTCTCATATGCAGGGGTGGTGGCGAAGGTCCTGTAAAGCATCTGCAACTTAAGCGAGCTGCAGACCTCCGTTGCCTTCAACTTGTCCCTCATCTCCTGGGTGGGGTAGTGGTGTTCCCAACCCAGGAGTCGGTTAATCTTCCTGGCTGAGCAGTCTACCCATCGTCCTCGAATGTATACATTCTTTAGACTCTCAGCCTGGTTCAGATTACCATAAAACTCCCTCACCAGCGATACATCCACTGGATCACTGGGGTTTTTGATCAACCATGATAGGCCCTGCTCCTCCAGCCAGTCAGAGAGCGGGCCTGTGATCTTCTCGGGATCGAATCCTCTCTCGTAGAGGATCCCCATTGCCTTCATCCGCTCGTAGGCCGCTGTTGCATCAATGTTGACAAAGTGAAGTTTGTCAAACTGCTTGGACCTCAACACATCATTTGCAGCATCGGCAGCATTTTTTTTAGAGGTATCGCCTCTGAATGCCTTCATCTTCCTTAGCGGTGCCTCATGGCAGACAAGTTTGTCCTTCAGCTCCTTCAGCTGGTACTCCTTCAATTCCTCGTAGTCTAGCCACCAGTCGCTCACCGGATACCTCTGCTCTATTTCCTCAGTGTATTCAAATCTGAGGTAGTCCTTCGGGAACTCTGGGATGAATTTTCTGAAGGGAAGTGACTTCAGCTGCCTGAGCTTCCCCCAGTCCTCTGTGAGCTCTAACACTCTCCTCCTCATATAGTATGCCTCAGGCGGCACTGGCTCTACGAATTCAGCCCCTGAGGTTGTTGTAACCATCTTTCGTCCGTCCGTGGATTTGATCCTTTGGACTCTCTTTTCAATTCTTTCCTCAACCTTCTCGAACTTCTTATTCAACGTTTCTCGCTTGACTGGATCTAATTTGTTAAGCCTGTCCTGAACCTAGGGTTTCCAGAATTATTGTTTAATATACGAAATTTATGAATCCTGTCTTACTGCTTTAAAATGCTAACAACATTCAATGTATAGGCAATAATTTTCACAATTTTAGTGATTTTAACCCTAGCTCCTCCCCCTCACAATGAAACAGAGTACTACTATGAGTGTTACGTTGTGAAAAAGGGAGAAAATTACAGAACAATATAGAACATGCAGATTATTGCAAAATTGAACCATAGGAAGCAAGTATATAAGTTATTGTATCTAAATCTAGCAGATAATAGACCTAGATTCACATAAATCAAACATATAAATCATTTCGCAAAAATGAAGAACATACAGTTATCGCGAAAATAATTTGGGATTCTATGTTTTTGAACGTTAAATCAGGGAAAATCAACCGTAAAATCGAGTTTATGTACTAAGGTTAACCTAGATCTTACCTTAGATGAAGCTATTACTGGTTGAAATGTTGAGATTTTGAAAAATTTTGGCTTGGAGAGTGGCGGTTACTAAAGCGTCTGGCGGAAGTTACTGTAGGGCAAAAGTGAAAAATGATTGTTGGCTGGGGTATTTATAGAATATCTGTCGCTCGTCTGAAGGGCAAGCGAAGCGCTGCCAAGTCCAAAGTATATATGTATAAAGGTATAAGGGTGGGTTTTCAGGGCGGGTGAGCGGGTAAAGCAACACTTCTTTTTACCTAAGGTTGACACACAAGTGGTGATGGAAGCGGTACTGGGTGAGCGATACTGCTCCCCCAGTGTGTATCAGGGTGAGACAAGCGAAGCGATGGGTGGCTTGGGTCAGGCTCAAATTAGAAGTTAAAATTCTAACATTAAACTACTTCTAGAAAGCAATAATCCTAACTATTTAAAGCGATAATACTACTACTCTAATGAAAGCGATAACAAAAACTGTAAATAACTACGAAAGCGGTAAGAATTAAAAACCTATCTATAAAAGCGATAAAGAATACTTGTAAATTTTAACTATGAAAACGGTAAATTCTAACTAGGAAAGCGATAAAAGAAAGATGTAAAATTGGCGGATATAAGATTAGGCTTCTGAATCTTCTTCTCGAAATTCTATCATCGAACGAGATTCTGAACCTCCATCAGATTAACATCTGCACTGGCCTGCTGCAATACAGGCCCTTCGATATAGGGTTTCAGTGTCGCTCCATTGACCAGGAAGGAGTCTCTTTCTCTAGGGCTATCCAAATTATTGATCCTTATGGCTCCACTTGGCAGTACTTGTCTGACGATATACGGCCCAGTCCACCGTGACTTCAATTTCCCTGGGAATAAGTGGAGCCTAGTGTCGTATAAAAGAACCTTGGATCTCACAGTGAATTCCTTCTTCTTCAACTTCCTGTCATGATAGAATCTCATCCTTTCCTTATAGAGTTTAGCGCTTTCATATGCAAGATAACGGAACTCAGTCAGATCGAGCAATCTTTTGGCGCGCTTCTCCTGCGCTGGGAGAAGATCAAAGTTGAGATACTTGATGGCCCAATACGCGCGATGCTCAAGTTCCAGAGGTAGGTGACAGGCTTTTCCATAAATAAGCCGATAAGGGGACATTCCGATTGGAGTCTTGAAGGCTGTTCTATATGCCCACAGCGCATCATCCAATTTCTCAGCCCAATTCTTGCGACTTTAATTACTGTGGTCTCGAGGATGTTCTTGATTTCTCGATTTGAAACTTCCACCTGACCGCTTGCTTGAGGAAGATAGGGGGTAGTTAGATGCTAGCGGACACCATATTGTTGAAGGCAAGATTGCAGCGCCTTATTCACAAAATGGGTGCTTTCATCGCTTATTATCATTCTGGGGACCCCAAACCTTGAGAATATGGTATATTTAAGGAAGCGGATCACAGATCGAGCATCATTCGTGGAGAGCGCCTGCGCTTCAACCCACTTGCTCACGTAATCCACCGCCACCAGAATGTATAATTTCCCATTAGAAGGCGGAAAGGGACCCATAAAGTCTATCCCCCATACATCAAATATGTCCACAAACAAGACTCCGGTTTGGGGCATCTCATCTCTCTTTGAGATAGATCCCAATCTTTGACACTTGTCGCAAGATTTGGCAAAGGTATCTGCATCTTTCTGTAGGGTAGGCCAAAAGAAGCCTGACTGCAAAACTTTGGCCGCTGTGCGCAGTCCCATGTGGGAGGGCATTTCGATGTGCACAGGCCAACGAAATGCCCTCCCACATGGGACCCATGACATTCATTCAAGATCAGCGGGATCTCAGATTCCGCTACACAGCGGCGGATTATCCCATCTGAGCCGATGTTGAACAAATAGGGTTCATCCCAAAAATAATCCTTTGCCAAACTGAGCAATCTCTTCTTTTCCCATTGTACAGTATGCACTGGAAACTGTCATGTAGTTAAGAAATTGGCCAGGTCCGCAAACCATGGCTCATTCGCTTGCACCAGGTACAGCTTCTCATCTAGGAATTGTTCATTGATTCCTAGAGATATGTCATCCTCTTGTCTTAACCTACTGAGGTGATCTGCCACATGATTCTTTTTCCCCTTCTTATCCCTGATCTCTATGTCAAATTCTTGAAGCAATATAACCCATCTGATCAAGCGGGCCTTTGTATCCTTCTTCTCCATCAAATACTTGATAGCTGCATGGTCAGTGTGAACAATGGTCTTGCTTCTGATAAGGTACTGTCTGAATTTCTCGAAAGCGAAGACGATAGCTAGCAGCTCCTTCTCGGTTGTAGTGTAATTCTTTTGAGCTGAATCCAACGATTTACTTGCATAGTAGATAACGTTCAACTTGGGTTCCACCATTTGTCCTAGTACAGCGCCAACGGCATAGTCGCTTGCATCCGTCATAAACTCGAATGGCTCGCTCCACACTGGTGCTGAAATTATAGGAGCGGAGGTCAGCTTCTCCTTCAGAACTCGGAAAGCCTCCTCACACTCGCTTGACCAGTGAAAATTAGATTCTTTGTACAACAGTGTGGTGAGCGGTTGCGTGATTTGACTGAAGCCCTTGATGAAACGGCGGTAGAACCCCGCGTGTCCAAGGAAACTTCGCACTCCTTTCTCATTCGAGGGCATTGGCATCTTTTCGATTACACTAACTTTTGATCTATCAACCTCAATACCGGCAGATGAGATCTTATGGCCCAAGACAATTCTTTCATTTACCATAAGATGACACTTCTCCCAGTTCAGCACGAGATCAGTCTCAATGTAGTGGAGAAGTGCTTTTTTCAAATTGTTCAGGCATCTGGAAAATGTCTTGCCATATACCGAGAAGTCATCCATGAATACTTCAATGCAGGAGTCCAGAAGATCGTTGAATATATGGTACATACATCGCTGGAAGGTGGCCGGGGCGTTGCAGAGCCCAAACGGCATTCTCCTATAAGCGAAAGTCCCATATGGACAGGTAAACGTAGAGAAGTTCTCCGGTTTGATGGGAATTTGATGGTAGCCTAAGTAGCCATCGAGGAAATAGTAGTATTTGTGACCTGCGAGCTTCTCAAGGCATTGATCAAGGAAGGAAAACGGAAAATGATCCTTCTTCGTGGCTGAATTCAATCTTCTGTAGTCGATGCAGACCTTCCATCCAGTGACAGGTCTTGTCATGAAGACCTCCCCCTCATTGCTTGTCTGTTCGACAAAGCCTCCTTTCTTAGGAACCGCCTGGGTTGGGCTGACCCACTGGTTGTCACTGATAGGGTAGATAATTCTTGCATCGAACAGCTTGATCACCTCTTTCTTTACTACCTCTTGCATAATTTCATTGAGTCTCCACTGAGGCTGTCTGCATAGCTTAGCGTCAACGTCCAGCCTTATATGGTGCATTCACACTGCTGGGCAGATTCCTTTGATATCTGTGATCTTCCATGCAAATGCCGCTTTTCTTCTTTTGAGAAGTGAGACGAGCTGAGCCTCTTGGTCCGGCAACAGTAAGGCGGAGATTATCAGTGGGTAAGTCTTCTCCGGGCCAAGGAATATGTATTTGAGGTGCTCAGGTAATTTCTTCAGCTCGTCCTTTATGTTGGTGTCGCTGGCTGGTTCCCTCATAGCTCGTTCAATGGATTCAGTGGGCGCTGGTGTCTCCTCGCTTGTCTCAACTGAATCCTCTTCATCTTCCATATCAAGCGACCCGTTATCTGAAATTCCTTCTAGATTTTCAAGTATTATATAGCTCTCAAAAGTTGATATTTCATTTAACTCATTGATAAAATCACAATTTTCTTCCTGAGGTTGACGCAATGCTGAGTTCATGGAAAATGTGACTTTATCGCCACCAAAGCTTAATGAAATTTCGCCTTTGGCGACGTTTATCGTAGCTTGAGCGGTGGCTAGGAAAGGTCTCCCTAAGATAATTGGAATTTCACAATCTTTGCTCATTTCCATTATAATGAAATCTGCAGGGAAAATAAATTTGTTTACTTGCACGAGTACATCATGAATAATTCCTTTAGGTAATTTTATTGATTTATCGGCAAGCTGAATTATAGTTCTTCATGCTTTTAACTCATAAAGCCCTAATTTAGAGAAAAGCGAGAAGGGCATAAGATTGATACTTGCTCCTAGATCACATAATGCCCTAATCGGCTCTAAATTTCCTGTTGTACAAATAATAATAAAACTCCCAGGATCGCTGAGTTTCTTCGGGAGGTCCTCCTTAAATATGGCGCTGCACACACTCTCCAGCTGCACCGCTGCCGCTTCATCAGGGAATGCCCGCTAGCGATTGATTATTTCTTTGATAAACTTAGCGTAATGTGGCATCTGTGACAAAGCATCAACATACGGTATAGTAATTTGAAGACTACGGAGAGTATGTACAAACTTATCAAATTCCTTGGAGTTGTCCTTCTTCCCAAGTCGTGTGGAAAAGAGGGCTCGAGCTAAGGGCTGAGTGGGACCTTTTTCCTTCGGTTCAAGCACCCGAGCGGCTGGTATCGCTCGCGGTTGGGATGGACCTTCTTCCTCAGATGGAATTTGCATAACCTCATCCTGCACAGGCACGTTAGCAACAATAGGGGAAAAAGAATGATTAATACCTCTGTTTGGCAGGGGTGGTGATTGCGTCCGCTTCCCTCCCCTTGTTTCGATAGCCTTCGCTTGGTTTGGGACAGTCTCGACTGTCCTAAACAACGTTCCTTTTTGCTTCAGCTTCATGGCTTCAGCTATCTGCCAGACTTGTATTTCCAGCATTTTGATCGATACAGATGTGTTTCTTTGGAACTCCTGATTTGCGCGCTCTGTGTTCCTCCAGACTCAGCGGTGCTTGTGCCGCTGTAGGAGGTTGGGCAAATGCAGGTGCCTGCTGCGGAAAGTGGGGGGCTTGAAAGTATTGTTGTTGTTGTGGATAATATCCCCCTTGATGATATTGTTGCGCAGCAAACTGTTGTGGCCTTTGAAATTGTTGCTGAGGACGCGGTCCAGCGGGGCCTTTATCCTGCCCCTTTTGGAACTGCTGGAATTGAGGGGCATTTCTTCTAGCTATATAGTAGACCTCCGCTGGGTTCTGAGCCTTTTCAGTTGAGTACTCAACAACCTGGGGACCTTGTTGGTCTACAAAAGCACTTTCCTCACATTCCGCGGCCTCATGCAGCGCCTGTTTTCCTTTATTACGCAGGTCCTGCTTCATGAGCTTAGACAGCTCCTTGACCTCGATCAACAGACTGTCAATCCTTGCATTATGAGAAATAGAAGCAGGAACATGGTATAGACCCCGCGATGGCTCGGGCCTGTTGGATTCTGGCCAACTTGAATGATTGGCCGCCATCTTTTCTATCAAAGCCTTCGCTTCTGAGGCACAACGCTCCATTAACGAGCTTCCTACCGCTGCATCAAGCGACATCCTTAGTTTAGGAGTGATTCTTGAGTAGAAAATTTGGAGCTCCATGAAGTCTGGAATTTCATGATGAGGGCAGTTGCGGAGCAATTGTTTGTATCGGCTCCAGGCTTTGGGAAGGGTCTCATCATTCGCCATCTTGAAAGTGAGTATTTCATTCCTTTGGCGAATGGTCTTTGATACAGGATGGTATTTGCTCATGAAGGCCTGCGCTGCTTCCTTGAAATAGTCAGGAATGGGATATAGGTTGTGAAACCACTTCCTGGATTCTCCAGATAAAGAGAATGGAAACAGTATCAATTTTGCAGTATCCTCCGTGATGCCGTGAGATTTGAAGGTGACAGCGATCCTATTAAAGTTCTGTAAATGCTCGTAAGGGCTTTATTTGAGCAGCCCATGGAATTGGCTCTGGCTCGCCAGGCTGACGAGCACTGGTTTCATCTCGTAATGGCCAGAGCCTCTAGGCCCAGAACTTGTAATTAATGTATGATCTAGAAGGGACTGGTAATGAACGTCCATAGGGACTTCAGTAAGCGGGCGTTCAGCAGCCGTGTGTCCCTCAGCCATCTGGTTAGGCTCAGCAATAGGTGGTGGGGAAGTGATGGCAGCGGGAATCGCAGCGGTGTTGGCAGCTTGAGCTGCTTGGGAAACGATAAACGCCCCTGTGCAACCTGGGCTTTTTCCACCTGAGCGACGTGCGCTTGCAGCCCCGCCATTCCCTGTTGGATGCTACTGAGGGCTCTCATGACCTGCTCCTCAGTCGGTGTGAGTGCATGGGGAATACAGTGGGGACTACGCTGGGGATGTGGAGCGGTACCTCCTGCGAAGATGCAGATATGACAGAGTTTGAAGATGTCCTAGCGGTAGTCTGGAAAGCTGGGACGGAAGTAGAAGGAGCGGTGGCATTTCCTTGGTTCGCCATGAGTTGTTCTCGCACTTGCTCTCGGAACAGACGTCTCTGTGATCGAGCGGAAGGAGTAGGACTCGTGGGATGCTGAAAAGGCTTCAGACCCCTACATAATGACAGCCACACCAAAGTAAAAGTTAGAACGACAGTTAGTAAAACGCAAAATACAATTACGAAAAAGAAAGTAAGTTATGGTGCTTCAGAGGATCATCAACCATGCTACTTTTCATGAGTTTAAAATCCCCGGAAACGATGCCAAATTATGATAACCAAAAATATGAATTTATGTTTACATAATTCACAGGGAATTTATATTCGAAAATCAGTGAGTGGAAGTTTATAGAAAATCGATCATATAGTAATTTTGTGGTTGTAGACCCTGAGTAGTTATCACAATTATTTATACTTTTTTTACTGGTGAGTTTCCAGGTCGAACACAAGGATTTTAAGTCATGAATTTCACAGGTGAAAATCTTAAGGAAGCGACGAAAATGCAGGAAGGGATCCACTTGCAGTGGATCCAAAATCTAGGCTATTGAAAGCAGTAAATAAGCGGTAAAAAATGAGATAAGTGGAAACGAGCGAAGCGAAGGCGGAATGTGAGGTGTCAGCGATAATCAGATGATCGGGACATAAGCAAGCGGGGACCGAATGAACGGGACATGGATGAGTAGCGGTTACCGAGTGAACGAGACATGAGCGAGCGGCATATTATATATATATGTATATAGATGAGCGACAGAGAGTGAAGGAGAGGTGTTGTGTCTGAATTTTGCGTTACTAAATGGATAGATTTCCCTGGATGTAATGAGTGAGCGATGCAAGTGTGTTATCGGAAATATATGTATAGTACGGAAACGGTTAGAAGGGGATGATGTAATTATATAAACTGAAATATAAAGAACTCATAACACTAGAATCTTGACCTTAAGGGATTTACAACAAGACTTCAATGACACCCAGAATCAGAATATTATAAGAAAGAAACCCTACTGTCACTAGGAATCTCTGCGACCTAATAGATCACCGCCTATGCCCCGTTAATTATCCTAACTTCTGCCTCATTAGTGGCTTTACCCTTCTGTTACCTCTTTTTAATCAAAATTGAATTCAAAACAGTAGTTAAGCAGGTCGACAAGGCTCCCGCGTACTTAACTACATTGAACTACATTGAGACCGCTTCTAGTGCATAACAAGGCTTAGATAATCAATTCTTCTCATGCTCTAAACCAGTGAAATGAGATTCTCTAAATCCAAAGTTTATATAAGTATGTAAAAAGTGTGGAAGAAATGAGGATGAAGAACTGAATGATATTTCATTATTTACTACGAAAGCAGGGAAAGACTAGAGCTACAAAGCTGTAAAGGAAAAAAGTAATCTAATCTAAGAAAAGTGGTAACGACTTGGCCAAGAGAGGAGGGAGAACTCCTTACAGGGTTGGAGCCTCAGAGACAGGAAGACGACTGCTTGCAGAAAGTAATCGCTAGAGTATTTAAAAATCGAAGTATCGATTTTTTTTACATAAAGATATCTAGCCCTATTTATAGGAGGTGAAACAGAATGGTTGCAATCAGTTTCTGGGCGGTTCCAACCGCTGGGCAGTTAGGCAGTTACTGCTAGTTATTCTGTTGAAGCAGTTGCTGGCCATAACTCCCAGGGCGCTCGCTTTAATTGCATTGAATTTCAAGGGCTCAGATCTTCCTCGCTTGCTAGAGAGCTGGAGGACATCAGCGCAGCTAGGCTCGCTTGTGCTGGCTGAAAATGAGATGGCTGTACCACTGCAGTTGGAACACTTAGTTGGAATCAAGTGATAATTTGCAGCGGTGGGTGTCTGGACTGTCGCTTGCAAGCGGGAGAGGCTGTCGCTTGTGGGCGGTGAAAGCTACCGCTTGCCTCTCATGCCTTAGTCTTTTCCAGAAAGTATCTTGGGCGCTTGCGAGCGGAGGTGGCTTTCACTTGTGGCGTCTGCCTTAGCTTTTCTGGCACCAGACTACCGCTTAAAAATGACAAAAATCGTTAATAATCTCAACAACGAAATCTGGATCATGCCAAGTGATAGAGATCAATAATGTATGCCATTAATGGGTTATTATGATAGTTTTTATACAGAAATTCGAGTAATACACAATTTTGTCAAGCTAATAATATGCTCCTATTTGGAGTCATCACTAACCTTGAGATACATAACCGAACCTATGCTATTTGAATATGGTACATTTTCCATGTATGCAAGATCAAAATCAATTTTGGAACACTGATTTTTACTCAAAAAAAAAAAAAAAAAAAAAAAACGAGACGCAAGTGGCACATTAACAACTTTAGAATTCAACATATTAAACTTTTTCATGATTTTACCAATATAGGAGGGCTGACCTAAAAAAGATTTTTTTTTTGTCTATCTCTTTTAATATGCATTCCTAAAATCATTTTTGCATTACCAAGAAATTTCATATCAAGATAATCATTTAAAACACTTGTTAATTTGATTCATAATTTTTAGATTTGACTAATCAACAATATGTCCTCAACATAGATAAAAAGAAATACATATATGTTTCTAACCGTCTTAAAATACAAGCAATAATCACATTCACTTCTATTAAAATTTAAAGATTTTATGCACTCATCAAATGTTAAATTTCATTGTCTTGGTGTTGTTTCAAACCATAAAGAGATTTTTTAAAAAAACATAGAAAGTCAAGTCTATTTTTGTGTACATAGTCTTTGGGTTGTTTAATGTAAATATATTCATCTGAATCACCATGTAGAAATGTTGTTTTTGCATCAAGTTGTTTAAGTTTCTAATCAAAATGAATTACTAAAGCAAGCATAAAACGTTCAGTAAAATTTTTACAATGAAAGAAATATTTTATTATAATCGATGCTATTTTGTTTGTAAATCTTTTTCTATTAATCTTGTTTTAAACATATTAGTTTGTTCACTATCATTTTAACCTTAAACAACCACTTCCAATCAATAAGAGAACAACGTTCAGGCTTTGAGACTAATTCCCAAATTTATTTACTTTCAAAAAATTCATTTCATCTTACATTGCTTGAAATCATTTATTTTTAAGTTCCGATTTTACAACTTCACTAATAGTTTTAGGTTCATTGCCATCAAGAAAATCAAACACATTAAAAACATATAAAATTAAGTGAGAATCATTTAATTTAGTTGGAAGCATAATTATTCTTTTTGGTCTTTCATTAACACATGGATTAACATTAGATTCACACACATTTGAACCACTTAGTCCAGAAATATCACATTTAGACCTCCCTAACACAAGAAGAGTAGCCGAAATACTATTTAAATCATCATTCTCAGGCAAAAAATCTGTTACAATATATCATGTTCATTAAAAGTCACATAGCGGCTTATTACAACTTTAAAAGCATGATAGTTTTTACACCATAATCTATAACCTTTTACAACTTCGGGATAAAAAATAAAATAAAATTCAGCGCTTGGTTCAAGTTTATCATATTTTATAAAAGTGAAAGCAACACGACCAAAAACCTTTAAGTTTGATAAATCAACATATTTTTCTAGCCAAATAGTTTCAGAAATATTGTCTTCTAAGGCCACAAAAACAAATCGATTTATGATATAAGGTATTGTAGTAACAATTTCTCCCCAAAATTTTTTTGGATAAACACAAGGAGGCTAACATACTTCTCACTCTCTCAAAGAGAGTTCGATTCATTCTTTCAGCCACCCCATTTGTTGGCACGAATATGAGACTATTTTATGCCTAGTTATGTCACATTCAACATACAAACAATCAATCCATTGATTATAAATTTCTAGCCTATTATCAATTCTTAAATATTTGATTTTATACCTAGTTTGGTTTTCTATTAAAACTTTTCAGTTTTTAAAAACATCAAACACATTATATTTGTTTTTCAATAAGAAAACTCACATTTTTCTTAAAAATATTGTCAATTATAGACAAAAAGTCACTATTTTCACCATGTATGAGTTCACTAGAAGGACTCCACACATAGGCATGGAGATATTCAAGAATCCTAAAAAATTTAAGTACATTAGGAGATATGGAGTTTCGAAATTGGACTTTATGTTATTTACCGAACACATAATCATCACAAAAAGGCATAAAGAATAGTTTATCTTTTCCAAAACAACCACTTTGCTTGAGATTTTCAAATATTTTTTACTAATATGACCTAGTATTTCATGCCAAAAGACCTGTTTATCATCACAGACGAAATTAGAAGCATTTTCAGCACATATAACTGAGTCCATTTTAGTAACATATATGCTATTTTTCCTTTTAACCTTAAACACAACTTCAGAACCTTTAAAAACTTTCATTACACCATTACTTTATTTTTTCCCCAAGTCCTATATCTTTTAATCCAATACAAGAGAACAAATTATTACACAAATCAAACACATGTCTCACTTTGTTCAAAAATTAACACAAAACCCGAATCAAATTTTAATATAACAATGTCTATGCTATCAACTTTGCAAATCCTATCATTTGCCATAAAAATAATGTTGTTCAACATTTTATAATCTAAAAAAATATCTTCTAGGGGTGTCATATGATAGATACATGCTGAGTCAATTAGTCAATCATTTTTACGAACAATGCTCACATGAGAACCTTCAGATTTTACTGTATAAAAATCATCAAAAAAATTTTATTTTCTAAGGTAAAACTTATATATTCTTGGGACTGCCTTTTATTATCATTGTTATCACTTGCAATTGGCTTCTTTTTACACTATTTTATATAATGACCTTTTCCACCGCATGCAAAAGCACATTCTATCTTGATTTCTATACTTAGATATAAACATACCTCAGTTTTCTTCTTATTTTATCATTTTGAAAATTTTTCTTGTTACTTTGATTTGCATTGCTTTTTCTATGGGATGATCTAAGTCTCATTCTTTAATTTTTAGACTCTTCACAGTAACATCCACTAGTATGTTATTGGTAGTCTTGATATTTCCAATAAAATTACTCTAACACCACATCTTTCGTTTAACAAGTAGCGCCGAGGTCGATCCACAAGGACTGTGAGTTTAATTTTTGTTTTGGCACAATTTTAAGTATTGAGGGGGTGGGGGGAAGAGAGATTAGAAATTCACTAAAATAATTAAAATAAGCAATGGGAAATAAAAATTAGATTTCAAGGAGATAAAACTTCTAGCCTAATGAGTGAATAAAAAACCAGTTTAAAAATTCGATCATCGATTTTAAATAATTTTATTATTCAATTGATAAATTAGTTATAGGCATTAGATATGATCATAATGCCCAAATTTTCCTTACTTTATTGGTGGAAATGGTACGACTAATTAACCGCATCCCTAATCAAAGAAATAATCTATGTACGGCCATAAATTAGTTTCTTCAATTGAAAATATCACGAGAAAACCCAATTCAAATATTCAATCAAGTACGAAATGATTAAACTATTTGATTATGTAATTTCAAGGCTAAGCTTGTCAACCTATTTTCCACTTTATCAAACAAGTACACAATTACGGATGTAAATGTTCGATTGACATACAATTGCTAAACCAATCTAAAATTCGGCCGCGCTAAAGATGAAATAAAACAATTGTAGACATGCATCACAAAAATTACATAAATATCAATTAGATAAATAAGATTCAATTCAAATCAAAACATAATCACACAAATTGGAATCCGAAATCTACATCAACCCTTGGACTAGAATAAAGAAAACTAGCTATTCAAGCTCAAAATAAAAGAAAACAATAAAATGAAGATAATGATGATCTCTCAGGGGCTAATTCTCTTCCAATGCCTTGCCCAATCTTTCAAGCTATGAAATGTGAGTGTAAGTTGTGATATTCCATCCAATGCCTTGACTCCCATTTTACAGATGATCGGGTCTTGAATCGCTCATTGAATTGCTCATTCTCAATCATGATGCAAACAATTATGCTTCAATTCCAATAATCCACCTCATTCCTTATCATGTGAGCTTAATTCAAATCATTCCACAATTCTTTGATAAAAAACATGGCATGAGCGTGAATTACTCAATTCCCTTGCACAAATCAATATCATGCCAAAGATGAGTAGAAATCTATCCAAAACATTGATTGTATTTTATAATTTATCTATAAAAAATATATAACAATATATACTTATCAATTCCCCCACACCCACACCATGCTTGCCCTCAAGAACAAAGCAAACAAGCATATGCAAGAACTTGTGCAATCATAATCTCCACAAATAAATTCACATTATCATTACCTCAATGAAACTCAAAATATACACTCAGCACTCAAATATATATGGATTAACAAGTCACTCGTGTCGTATCGTAAAAACGATTATTCCACAGGCTTGCATATTGATCACATCTCTTAATTCGTTGAAGTCTAATGCTAAAAAATCAAAAGGTCTTTAAATAAGGTTGTAACGGGGATTTAAGTTGGGGTAGGATATAGTACATTATTCGGCTAAATAAGTCAAAAAGAAAATATTCCAAGCATATTTTGTAATATATAGACTCCATGTATCGTAAGGTAGAAAATTATACGTAGAACTTCTCATCCCTCAGTTATTCCTTCATAATATGCATACTCAAAAGTTTATTCTTTCAAACTACGTAAAAAGAATGCTCACCAAGATAACACGTAGTACACCTAACTCAACCTACAAGTTAACTCTAAAATGCCCATTCCTGCTATAATGTAATAGACGTTTGTGCATTTTTTTTTTGCCTTTTCTCAATATTTTCTTAATATATATATGTTTTTTTTTTACTTTTCTCTCATGACTTCCCATACCTTTGGAGACTTTAAAATGATATGAACTCGAAATATTTTTCTTTGATGATAGGTTAAAATAACTTTCGGCTTTAGAAAAAAAAAAAAAGCGGCCCATTAAACAATAAAAATAGGATATTGAAGCTCAAATGGGGCTCACTAAGTGATTAATTTTTAGGCAGGAAATATACTAGGCCAATTGATTCATCCTAATGCCCTTATCATATTAATCGCATATACTCCTAAGAAATCACATTCGACATGCATCGCTATGTAAGTTTTAGAAAACCAAGTCGAGAGCACCAATCACACAAAGAAAATTATATAACATTTAAAATGAAAGCTTAATTAGGCTCAAATCTCACATAGGGTAAAACATGACATGCTCGGCATATTTATCATCTACTACATCGGCAAGTCATCTAAAAAAAATATATTATGTTGAAAAGAAATACACACAAGTCAGTCATGCAATTGAAAAAAAAAATGGATATTTCACTCCCCCACACCCACTATGCACATAGTCCCAATGTAAATGCATCTAAAAAAAAAAAAAAGAGCAAAGAACAGTAGGACTTCCCTAAACCTGGTGAGGGTGGTGCGCAAGGTCTTCAAAAACTCTGATAAGTTCATTTGGCATAGGCATATTGAAAGTCTGGCATGAGCATGCCTAAAGTTGCGCCACCTCCTGGAATGCCAAAAAAATGCCCGAATTAAGACCATGGGCACCGAGAAAATTATAAAAACAAGCAAATAAATACACCAAACACATAAGAGAAAGCAAGAAATAAAATAAAATTGGGTTGTCTCCCAAAAGAGTTTTTCTTTAATGTCTTTGGCTAGACATTATTTATTGAGAATTAAGGGTCAAGGGTCCTCAAGAGCCATCCACACAAACTCCTTCTCCAACTAACAGGTCATCCCACTTGTAATACTTTGTATCATTCTTCAATTCGTTCCTCTTAGCTTTCATCATTGTAGATGAAATGATCACTGTTAGTATCTTACCCTCTCCTAAATGAGAATATCTCAAGTGATTCAGTACCGACTTTAATTCCAACTCTGGTGGCTGTACAATCGAAGGCAATAAATGCATAGTAGTCTTGGATAAGAATAAAGTGGCATGGGCATACATGTGCGAAACCACATCTAGCGCATCCTTGCCGCTTACCTCAAAAGCATCCTGCATTTCAAAGTCAATGACATCTAACGAGAAAATAGAGTGAAAATCTATGAGATGTTCAATTGCATCCAAAATTCTAAATTCAATTTTTTCTCCATCAAATTCTATCGTTAAACTACCATGCTTCACATCAATCTTAGTATCCACCACACACATAAAGGTCTCCCTAAGAGTAGGGGTGATGAGTTGGGTGAATGTTCATCATGCATTTCTAAGACATAGAAGTCGATTGAAAAAATCAAATCATTAACTTGGACAAGGATATCCTCTATAATTCTTTTGGGATATGCATGCATCCTATTAGCAAGTTGAATAACAATCTCAGTTTTCTTTAGTGGTGCAAAATTCAAACAATTATAAATTAATCTCGGCATAATATTAATTACTGCACCTAAATCTAATATAGCATGCTTGACTTCTAATTGCCCTGTTTTACATGGGATTGTGAACTTACCTGGGTCTCCGCACTTTGGTAGAATTTTTTTTGGAGTAGTGTCGAGACATTCTCGCTTCCAACAATGCCTTCGTTGCCCTTCAACTTCCGCTTGTTGGTGCACAATTCTTTTAAGAACTCCACGTACTTGGGAATTTGGTGGATTGTGTCCAACAAAGGTATTTTGAGCTCGACCTTCTGAAATATCTCCAAAACTTCATTCTCTCTTTTTGGCTTTTTCGGCTTCGCCAATCTGGAAGGAAAATGGGCAAGATTAGTATTCAATTTAGTGACGGTTTCATCAATTACCTTATTTTTTCTTGCATTTTCCTTCTTGATTTCCTTCTCAATGGTGCTCTCATCTTAGTCCTTCGGAATGATTGGTTCCGAAACTCCCACCGTCTTTCTAGTTTGTAAAGTCATGGCGCTAATATTTTTTGGATTCCTTTTTGGTTGTGATGGTCATTTCCCCATCTTCCTTTCCTTGACATGGCAAAAATCCATCGGTATTTTCTCCACGCGAGATTCAAGATTTTGAATGCTCGCTCCCGTATCTTGTTGGAATTGGATTGTGTTGGCAGCTATGGTCTTCATCATTTCCTCTAGTGCCATGTTAGATTGGTTTAGCGGAGGTGGTGGCAGTGGTGGCTGGAAAAATTGTTGCAGAGGTGTTTAAGGTCAGAACCCTTGATATTACGGATTCTCATACCTGAGATTCGGATGATCCTTCCACCTTGGGTTGTAGGTTTTTGAATAAAGGTTATAATGCGGTTGCCTCAGTGGACCAAAACCGGCTACATTCATATCGGCATGACTTCTCTCATGCAAGGTAGGGCATGCATCAGGGGCATACTCCGGCCTCGTGCAAATGCCACATGCTTTAACATAGCGTGTGTTTCATGCAACCAATTGATGAACAACTTTTGTAAGTTCGAAAAAAAATTTTCGAAGAGAATTGTTAACTTTCGAATATTCGACCTCTTTAGTTTCGAACTGTTGTGAATTCTCTGTCATCCTTGCGATCAACTCCCATGCGGTTTTCGGTGTTTTATCCGCCAATGCTCATTGGCTAACGACATCAATGTTATTCTGGTCTCGCATGCCCAAACCTTCGTAGAAGTACTGGAGCAACAATTGATCTGTAATTTGATGTTGCGGGCGCACAAAGCTTGTTGAACCTTTCCAAATATTCATGTAATGTCTCTCCTTGTTGTTGGTTGATTCTGTAAATCTCCTTCCGGAATGTCGCCGCCATTGATGCCAGAAAATACTTTTTGAAAAACTTATTTTTCGTATCCCTCCAAGTAGTGATACTTCCTACTGGTAGAAAAAAGAGCTATTCATTCACCGCATCCTTCATTTAGAAAGGGAATGCCCTTAGTTTTACTTGCTCTTCCATAACCGTCGGTGGTTTCATGCTTGAGCAAACCATATCAGATTCCTACAAATATTTATATGGTTCCTCTCATCCAAAGCCATGAAAAACGAGCGCAAAAAGTGTATCAGTCTGCATCGTAATTCAAAATTAGCGTTACCTTCGACTTCCGGCAAAGTAATGCATAGAGGCTGTAAATTAAATTGGGCGCAACAAACTCCCTGAGTGTGCGGGTATCTTATTCTGCTATATCTGGTTTTTGCTTGATCAATTCGCTCGGTTAAATACTCAAAACCTTCTCAAACTTCAGCCTTCTTTTTCTTCTTTTCGCAATGTTTCTCTAACCTCTCGATTTCTGCTTCATATATCAACTTTCTTGAACGAGAAGAGCGTGGCATAAACAATTGAAATATATAATATAAAATATAATTGAATGACAAAAAACATGAAATAAATCAAACACCACTCCCCGGAAACGGCGCCAAAAATTTTTAGCCTCGGTGATTTAAATAAAATTACTCTAACACCACAATTGCCGTTTAGTAAGCGGTGCCGAAGCCGATCTACAAGGACTGTGAGTTTAATTCTTGTTTTGTCAAAATTTAAAGTAGGGGGGAGGAAGAGAATTAGAAATTCACTAAAATAATTAAAATAAACGATGAGAAATAAAAATTAGATTTCAAAGAGAATAAAACTTTTAGCTCAAGGAGTGAATAAGAAACTAGATTAAAGATTCAATCATCGATTTTAAATAAATTTTTATTCAATTAATAAATTGGTTATAGTCATTAGATACGATTATAACGTCCAATTTTTCATTACTTTATTGGTAGCAATGGTACGACCGATTAACCACATCCATAATCAAAGAAATAATCTAGGTATGACCATAAATTAATTTTCCAAATTGAAAATAATAAGAGAAAAATTTAATTCAAATATTCAATTAATTATGAAATGAGTAAACTATTTGATTATGTAATTCCACGGCTAAGCTTGTTAACCTATTTTCACTTTATCAAACAAGTACACAATTACAAATGCAATGTTCATTGGCACACAATTATTAAACCAATATAAAATTCGGCCGCGATAAAAAATTAAATAAAACAATTGTAGGCAAGCATCATATAAATTACATAAATATCAATTAAATAAAAAAGATTCAATTTCAATAAAAAATAATCTGACAAATCCGAATTTGAAATCTACATCAACCCTTGGACTAGAATAAAGAAAATTAGCTATTCATGCTAAAAAAAAAGCAATAAGATGAAGATAATGATGATCTCCCGGTGGCTAATTCTTTTCTAATGCCTCGCCCAATCTGTCAAGTTGTGAAATGTGAGTGTAAGTTGTGATATCTCATCCAATGCCTTGACTCCCCTTTTATAGATGATCAGGTCTTCAATCACTCATTTAATTGCTCCATCTCAATGATGATGCTAACATTTACGCTTCAATTCCCATAATCTACCATTTTCCTTATCATGTGAGCTTAATTCAAGTCCTTCCATAATTCTTTGATAAAAAATATGACATGTACGTAAATTACTCAATTCTCTTGCACAAATCAATAACATGCCAAAGATGAGTAGAAATCTATCCAAAATATTAATTATATTTTACAATTTATCTATAAAAAAATATATAACAATATATACTTATCAATTATCACATATTGAATTGCAAATTTCACATCAGAATAATTGTTATGAATGACATTTAGTAAAATATTTGGATAATATATGTCTATAACAGTATCACTGGTGAGTTTTATATTTTGAATAAGCTTTTGAAAAACATTCAAATTTTCATCGATGTTTTATGAAAATCAAATTTAAAAATAAAAGATCTTTCAAGTGAATATAACTTATTTGGAAAAGAATTTCCAGTATATAATTCTTCTAATTTATCCTATAACTTTTTTGATGTTTTAACCTCACCTATTTTTAAGACAAATTAAGAATTATACACGAATAAGTCATAGTATTTATTTCAACAATTTTCTCTTTGGTTACAATTCTAGTTTTTTTTTTTTTTTTTTGTTACCAAAATTCTTTTCATTTCATGTTTTAATATAACGAAAAAATTTTTTACTACCAAATTGTTTTAAATTTAAGAAAGAAGAATTTGTCAAAGAGCAGAGAAAACACACCAGAAAAGCATTGGGCTTTTAATCTATTGTACACAGGGACATAAATTAGACACTATTTGATAACTTTTAAAATGATTTTCAACACAAGAAAATAATAAGTCACAATCAGTGACTTTTTCAACACAATTAAAACATAAAACAACATAATTAAAAATAACCACAATTAGTGACCAGACCACAATCAGTGATCTTCCCAATGGAAATTAAAAGGATAAGGATTAACATTTTACCAGCCTTGAGGTTTTTCACACATTTGTAAAAAATACAGTGAACATCCAATATGTTAACTTAAATCAAATTTCAACTAACCTGCAACACTAACAAGTTAAGAAAAATAGCAATTATCGTGTTCTTGTTTATTCACCCAAAACAATCTTTGATGTCACAAAATTTTTGAAAACAAAATTGTTGATGTAGTTTTTTCAACAATAAAAAGTAAAATTCGAAAATAGAAATTATCTTCGAATTTGATAAAATAAATGCCTGAGATTAAGAATCCCTAGACACCGTACGATACACAAGAAAAATGAAAAGAAATACTATAGACTGTAAAAGTAAAAGGATGATCCCCAAATGAAATTCACTGAATTTGATGTCGATTGAAGATGCCCTTTGAGGTCGTGAAAAAAACCTATTTTAAAAACCCATGTCAACCGCTCCAATGTCGTTATCAGGTCGTGCCTTCATATCCGATTGCCAGTTGTAGCTTCTTCCAACCGCCTCAGACCTGCTTTTCGCCCGACCTGCACATGCACTGCTTCATCTCCATTTGCCCGTCTTCCATTTGCCCGACCTCCGCGTCGGCCGCCTTTTCTTTGCCCGACTTCTCTTTGTTCGACCTCCATGCCAACCGACCTAAATGCCTACTGTCTACCTTTTCTTCGTCCGACCTCTCCTTGTCCGACCTCTGTATCCACCGATCACCTAGTCACAGAAAGCCCATTTCTTAACAACGCCTTGACCATTGGGCCTATACCCAAACGCATAATCTAATCTATAAGTCCATTCTCGAAAAACCCTACTCATTGATTTTTCTTACTCAACAAGAATATTACAGTTTTGAAAAATAAAAAAAATCTTTAATTTCGTTTGAAAAACACATGTCCGGGTCTAATTTTATATCCAAAACCTTTATTCTTTGAAAAGAATTTTGCACATAATTAAATTCTTAATCAAGGGATAGAAATAAATTTTTGAAAAATATCAACATAACAGTAGAGTATACGCCCTATCTCTTGAGCGCGACAACATCCATGATAGTCACTGTTGTTCCGGTAGTGTGTTTCCGGCGATTTCCACTATGAAATTGAAAGGATTTGTGTTCCTTGTAATTTGGGGAGTGTTGGTGAGATCTTCTACGGTTTGATTAATGTGCTTCGTTTTGTTTCCATTCGAAAATGGGGTTTTATATTTGGGTGGTAGATTAGGTCTATGGTAGATGTCCGTTGGTTGTCGCCAGTCGTGCGCTATTATATTCCTAATTGTTTTTTATCAGTAAGAGCTAAATCAAACTTTTAAGTCACAAATCATGAGTATTGATTTTCACTTGTGTTTTCTTATTTTGGCCAAATAAAGATTTATTTAATTTCTTTTTAAATTTATTTTTTCAATTACTATTTTAATCCTAAAAATAAACCGCAATCAATTTATGTATTCAATTTCACACATAAAAAATTGAATTGTATAAAGTTGCAACCCTTGAAAAAGATATGTAAATTTTTTGCTTTTTTAATTAATGCAATATTGTCACACCAAAGTGATCCATCATCCCTGTGAATTATATATATATATATATATATGATCCCACAACTTAACATATTATTACTACTAAAGTCATACTGTAATTCCATATATATGTTTTTATAAGAATAATACAAATCTAGTTTTGAGAATAAAAAGCCTAGGTGGTACCAAGAAGCACCCTCCATTCAGACAAGCATGTATGCGTTGCGTGTGTACGTGGAAGTGGGCTGTTTATGCTGAAAACTATGTGGTGGGATTTGAATCTGTCATTCCTATGCAGTAAATGAGTCCACTTTTTTAAAAGTCTACAAAAGAATGAAATTTTTGAAACTTATAATCGTACATTCATTGAAGAAAGTGTTGGAAAATTTATTAACGAATTCGAGATGTGACGAAAATCAAATCAGCAAATCCAATAATGAGATTGAATATCAAATTTAAATAAATTTGAGCATCGTGTAGCACGCGATTCCCTCTTTCCACCAATCGCTTTCCAAGATATAACAAATTATCAATGAATTAACAAATTTCACAAAACGAACCAGGTTTCAAAAGAAATCTTTTGCAGAGTCAAAATTTTTTTTTTTCAAAAATCATTTTGAGAATTGATTTTCGTATATTAAAAGGGAGAAGGAAAAATTATTTTTTATTTCATGTTTTTTTTTGGGATTTAATTACGTGAAGAAGAAAATACAACTCTCACTTCGCACCTATATTCAATATTGTTGTATAATTTTACCACGGGGGACACAATCTATTCTTTTTCTCACTTCTTTCTCTTTCACTGGTGGGTTTGTTTGGGGATTGAATTTTAAATATACTATTTATTCCATTTTTTTCAAAAAAAAAATATCAAATCAAACACCTATTTTTCATTTTTTATATTATACAAAAAAAAAAATCAATTTTACATTCAAAATGTTACATTAACATTTATTTATATCATATAAATTCAAAATTTTTACTATTCAGAACTCAACTCAAAATTCAAACCCCAAACAAATATACAAACATTAGCAAAAAGCACACCCACCCCAAACAAATATACAAACATTAGCAAAAAGCACACCCAAATACACACACACAATGTAAGTTACATCCCCACAGTCCAAAATTCTTTTTTTTTTTTTTTTGACACGGTGGGTTTCTTGCCTTGTTAAAACTTAACATTGCAATAAAGAAAAAATGATAATTAGTAGTAGTAGGAAGTCAATACACTAGGCCAGGGGACTGACCAGGGCTTGTTTCTAACCCAATTTGGGCATTTTTATTGTATAAACAGTATTTGGACAGTAAAAATTCCCAAACTTGGATTCTCTGTGTTTTGGGGACAAAGTCAGGTTTTGTCTTTTTTTTTTCTTTTTAATAAAATAATAAAATTTTGAAAATTATAAATATAAAAAAATTATAATTATTATAAGTGAATAAAATATATACAATATATATGTCATTTAGTAGAAAATAAATATTTTTATAATACAAATAAATAAAAATTTATAAATATATATGTATATATAAAATATATTATTATGAGTCTGTTGTCTACGGTTTGACTGACCTAAACTGCAGCGGATTTGACTTTATTTATTTATTTTTTTAAAAATTAAAATATATGTGTGTTTTTTTGGTTGAGTTTGAGAAAAGCATAGTTCATATAGTAAAATATGAAAAAATTGGGGTAAATAAACATACTAATATAATTATAAGGGAAAAAATATATACAATATATATATCATTTTGTAGAAAATAAAAATTTTTATAATACAAATAAATAAAAATTTAAATATATATGCTGGGTATAATATAAATTCATAATCAAATCATACAATATAAATTTTATCAATTAAATTTAATACATATTTATATTATTTTATTCATTATCCATTAAATTGATGCACATCAAAACTCTCAAAATTTCAACCAAACCCAAATACAAAACAAAAAATAAAATTCAAATTCATCCTAAAATTTAAATAAAAACTAAACTCAAACACAAATTTCCCCAAATCACCGGAAAAAAATGCACCCTTGGTTAATTAGCTTACCATTAATTACCTAAATAGGGAACATGTAATGTGAGTGTGAGTGTGAGTGACTGAGACTGAGACTGACGGCCGTCCCACTAACTTTACTGACTCTCTGAGCATCTTTAGGTAGCTGCAAATTGTGTCGTTATAACTCTAATAAGAAATATTTACATATAACAAAATAAATCTAATTGGTAGGCCTTGCTAGAAAGTCGAGAAGCTTGTTTGCCTCAGCCTGAGGCAACAATACATTAACATAAAACAAGCCAGCCAGATAAGGGCAGTTGCAGTGATTCCAACTGCTCCTCCCAAATATACTTCGTCTCAATGTTATTTTAGTGAAGAGAATATTATCCCAGTAGGCAGTAGCCAGTAGGCAGTGGTCACACCTCTGTCTGTCTTGGCTTGGCTTGGCTACCTACGCTACGCCTACGCATGATCTGTCTCTGTATTTATTCTACAAGATCAATGCACATGTCATCAATGTTGTTATAATTTTCGAAACCTGTTGGCTGTTGCTTCTCTCCCACTCTTGATGATTGTGATCTATGAGAAATGACTTTGGTTTGTTTTATGAAATGTAATTGACCAAACAGCCTTCATATCATATCAGTCAGTCTTTTGCAGAACCAAGAAGTGGCCTTTTCCGCTTGTCCTTATTCACCCTCCTGGAATATAGTCTGTCTCTCTGTCTCTACTCTCTGTCATTCCACTTTTCAACCATTTTGTTCCCAAATCTCAGACCCTTCCTTTGTCTTCTCTATATGGGATGGGTGGTCGATTAATGAGTAACTTCCAATTCCATTCCAAAAGAGACTCTTGGAGATCGGCCCGGCTGGTTTTTTGTTTTGTTTTGGTTTTTTTTTTTTGTAATTTTCACTGTTGATTCATTTGGGGCAATGGAAGATTGCCTTCTTGATCTTGAGGTAGATGTCAATGGAGAAGAGATATTCATGGTGAATAAGGTGAAGATCTTTTTTCGGGTCCCCATATTTCTATTTATGCGCATCTCTTTTGTCTCCTAAACAGACAAGAAGGAAAAACCTCTCCTATTTTCAGTTTCCCATCCGAAGTTTGCTTCTTTTTCTGTTTGAAGAGTTTCGTTTTCTTTTGGGCCATTTGGTTGCTTTTGAATTCCTTATATAGCCTGACGCAGCGTCATATGCGTTTTCTTTATGGTTGAATGTTTTTAAATACTGCATAGCAATTGATTTTTCTAGAAGAAGAAGAGGAAGGTACGCATCGCATCATCAATGCTAATTTAATTCTAGTCATTGATAAGCTCTTAAAAAAGCTATCCCTCTTTTTTTTGGTTTAAATTAAATATACCTTCCCTCCTCCGAAGCATCATCATTTCACAATAATTTTCATTAACTCAGGCTGTCTGTACGAATCAATTAAATATAATCATTATGTTTTCCCAGCTAAACATTGCTGGAATGTGGGGTGTGGTTTGTTTGTTTGATTGTTTATTCTCATTATAATTTTGTGTTTGTGTTATAGAGAATATAATAGACCTCTTCTCTTATCTTTCATTTAATGTTGAGCTACTATGCATATTTAATGTTGGTGCCTCCTCCTCCTCCTCCTTTTCTTTTGATTGAATCTTCACACCTATCAAGAGATGGATTAAAGCATTTTTGCTCTCCCTCCCATTACTGTTGTTTCCCTATTCTGTAGGTTGTGTACTGTAGCCTCTTCACTTTGCCTAATTCCCCTAACTTCCTCCCCCTCCCCTCTCTAGTTGTGAGAATTTATTACATTGTAACGACCCTCCCACCCTCATCTTTCTTTTTCAGCAAGTGGTGTTTGTGATGATGTGAAATGGGTGCTTAATGAGTTTCTGTATATGGTAGGATTCATATACTTTGTTTCTGTTTCAGTTTTGGTGTAATTATTGAAAGCTCTCCAATTATTCCGAGTTCTTGAATTAAAGATTTGCTTCTGTGGTGGTAATAAACGCATGCATGTTTGATGTTTCCCTTGTTTATGACTAGTATTTCGTTCCTAATTTCAGCTCTTGATTCAGTTTTAGATTCGATTTGTGTTTTCTTCTCTGGGCTCAAAGTTTTGTACGATTTCTGTAGGGTGTTTTGTCAACTTATTCGGGAAGAATTAGTAAATTACTCAGTGCCTCAGGAGGTCGTCTGAAGGTGATATTCCATGACTTCCCCGGAGGAGCTGCGAATTTTGAGGCGATTGCGAGGTTTTGCTACAACGGAGGGCGAATCAACATAAGTCCTTACAATATTGACACACTCACCTGTGCTGCACACTTCATGAAAATGAACAAATCTGTCTCTGCAAGGAAAAATTTATGTGAGAGAATGGAGAAATCTCTGGAAGAGATTAAGTCTTGGGGTTGGTCTGAAGTTCTTGGGGCCTTAAAGCAGTGCCATGATCTATGCCCTGAAGCCTGTTCAACGAGCGTAATTGACAAGTGTTCGGACTCTCTCATCAGTAGGATTGCTTCATCTTGTGAAGTCAGCCCCTGCCCCTCAATCTCTTCATCTGATAGCTCTGGAATTCGACTGTCATGTGACACTAGAAGCACCGAAAGCTCTAAGAACAGTTCCTTTAGGACAATATGGTGGTTTGAAGATTTCTTGGCATTGGACACTAGTGTAATTCGAGCACTCGTGAAAATGATGATAGCAAGAAATTTCGATCATGGGATTATCAGCAGGTTTCTATTTTACTACCAGAAAGCAAGGCTTGTATCCGCCCCTGCTGATCAAAAGATAAAAATCATGGAGACAGTAATTGACATGCTCGAGTGCTTGGATATTAGATTGGTGTCGTACAAGATGTTATTCCATCTTCTAAGAGTTGGAGTGAAACTAAACTTGAGCACGTCGAGCAGGGACAAAATAGAGAGTATGATCGGGTTGCAGCTAGATCAAGCAACTTTGGACAATTTGCTGGTTCCGTCTCCAGTTAGGACAAGTTATTTGTATGACGTGAATTTGGTTCTTAGACTTGTGAAATCCTTTCTCAGCAAAGGAGTTTGCTGCGTGCCGCTGAGTAGGCTTAAAAAAGTCGCAAATGTGATGGATTTATATCTAGCTGAAGTCGCCCCGGATCCATGTTTGAAAACCTCCAAGTTCTTTGCCCTGATGGAAGCGTTGCCAGAATCGGCTAGAGACTGCTATGATGGAGTATACGACGCCATCAGTCTGTATCTCCAGGTATTGGCTCTTGGCACCCTCCTCTATGAATGAATTCTTGGAATGCTAATAATAAGTTTGGCCTCATTATAGTGTAGGAGATAGATAGACAAGTGTTTGTATTGTGTAACGCAGTCGTTTGTGTACATGACGATGCGATGGATGGATCTCAGGTTCACTCAGGCTTGTGTGAAGAGCAGAAGATGAGATTGTGTCTTGGACTAAATTATGAGAAACTTTCATCGGGCGCCCTGAATCATCTGGTCCAGAACCCGAATTTCCCTCCAAAATTGGCTGTGGGAGCCCTTATTTGGCAGCAGCGTAAGCTGAGAAGCTTGCTGTTTCATAGCGCGAGCAAAGGCAGCACCAGCACCTCCTTCTCGGGTGGTTGTGTAGGCGGGATGGAGGAGGAGGGGGAGGGGTCGAAGCAGCAGCAAATAGTTGTGTATGCGAAGAAGGTGGCGAGGCATTTGGGGGAGAAGGAGATGATGGAAGCAGCGCATCTGCATCTGCATCTGGAGGGGATGCAATGGAGAGTGGTGGAGCTGGAAAAAGTTTGCAGGAAGATGCAGGTCCGGATGAGGAAGATGATGATGATGAAGAAGAAGAAGCAGATGCAGAAATCAACAACAAGAAGTAATACTAGGGCGATGTTGCCTAAGTTGTGCTCATAAGTGATCAGTGTGAGCCTGAGTCTGTGTGTCCGACCAGGATTGTAGTAGTAATAAAAAGCTAAGTAAGAAGTAACACTGTATGATTATGTTAGTATGTATGTACGTATGTTTAATTATGTATAGAAATGGGAATTGGTGGTTGATTGGTGTAAGAATATATAGCACAGCAAGCATTGTGTCAGTTGTGTGCTTCCTAGCTCAATCATATTCATGAGGACGGGCAGGGGGTGAGTTACAGAACAGTGGGACGGGAACGGAATGGGTTTGAATAGAATGGAATAGAATTAATATATATATATATATATATATTTTTTTTTTTTTTTTTTTTTGTAACGGTCAAATATTCGTAATCAAAATTCATTTTTCGTACAAAATAGATTTTTGTGTCGATTTTGTTATGAATTTTGACCGCTACGAAAAATTGCGGTACAAAAAGTCCGTATTGCAACAAAATCCGTAACAAATATTTGGTGGTCAACTCTCAAAATAATGCGGAATAAAAGTTGAATACTGTCAGAGAAATATTTGTGACGACATATGTCCGAATAAAAAAATGCGTTACAAATGTCTAATCTTGTCAGAAAACTTTCTGTTACAAGCTTTGTCCGTAACAACAATACGTTACGAAAAGGCTGCCCCTTAACAAATAAGTTGTTTGTTACAAAATTAGTCCGCAACAAAAAGTCATGACAAAAGTCAGACAACCATAAATTACCATTTGTACCGGCCAATGTCCGTAACTAAAACTACGCTACAAAAGACGTCCCTGTGTGGCATAGTAGCTTTGTTGCCATAAATAAATTTCATTTATCTGTATTATTAATCTGCGTGACAAATAATTTAAAACTTAATCTTATCATAATTTTTTCCAAATCCCTGGTAATACTACACATGGTCATCAATACAACGATGTTCATAGTCTAGCCAAAAATAAAATATTAGTCGTCAGCGGTGCTAACAAAACATCCCAACAAAACACCAATCTGTACACCAACATAACAACCTACTAAATAAAAATATGCAAAACCAAAAAGTAATAAGTAAATAGATAAATGTGATATCATACGGAAGTACGATCTTAAGGGCAACTCATAAACACAACTATAAATGACCCAACTTGTCGAGTGCAGAATCATGGAGGATGCAATTATGGGCGGCGAACCAACTGCAATATGTTTTTAATAATATATAAGCATTCAATACAGAAATTGAAGTAATTTAATTTCCAAAGGAATAAAGTAAATAAAAAATGGGTATATCCCGGTAAATCCACTCGACATTATCTCCGTTGAGTACATCACCGAAAATTTTTGCTCCAACATTAGTTGGGAGGATAAGTGCGGTCTCCGGGACCATTACAACTGTAATATATACCTTAACAATGACTAGAGTATCATCTATATAAATAGGTTAAACGGGCACTAGTTACGAGGAAGGTCTCCCTCTGTAAACATTATGGATGAATATAATAAAATAAAACTTACGCTTTAGCTTGATCTAGGGACCCTATCTCAAATACAAGTATAGTAATAAATAAACTCGAAAATCACTAATAAAATAGACTGACCCCTAAACATTATGAAAATAAAAAATACAACATGAACCATAGGGGCCAACTCCGCTTACACATATACTAATATTTATAAATCACCATGATCACAGATGGACAATACTTCAGTAAAACAAGAACATAGCTCTCCAATAGCAACAAATTAACCACCAATCAAGCCCTACAAATAACGTTCGACCATACAACTACCTTAAACCCAAATAGACATGTCCTACAATAATATAATCAGATGCTAGATATAACAATCTTACACAAGATCCATTTTATGTCCATTTCACGCTGTACAACTACACAATCAAAACATAACTTATCAAGTGCAAACAAACCTAGGGTAGGGAGGCTTAGCATCACTCCTTCGCCGACCACACGTTTCTCCAGTCCTCGGGAGAGAAAACAAACACGTGTCCCAATTTACGCCAGAACATTTCTTACTATTATCAACATTCCTTTGTGTTAAGAGCATGAAACAAATTAAAATTTACCGTAAAACGAATATACGACATTATTGTAGGCATCAATCATATAAATTACACAAACCGTCATCAAATCAAGTGAATTGGTTCCCGCTGTCTCGCCCCTCCTTCCAGCCAACCGGGTAGTTTCTTTCATAATAGACATTGGATTCACATCAACTAGTAGCATCGATATTTTCCCCCCACGTTACATATAGAATTTACCATACTTACCGGGGCTTCTCGAGATGGTCCAATGGAAGAACTTATCCACAAAGAAATTTTTGCCTTGTACATAGTCACTTCGTCTTTAATAGCTTTAACTTCAGACAAGACTGCCTTCATCTCAGCAATACCATTGCGAAATTCCTCCATTTGTGATTGCATGGCTTCACTATCGACATGGCTGACAGATTGAGTCTTGGTTTGGACGGAGGTTGCTGCGACATCAACCGCAGTTTGCCATTTTCTTTTCCCTGCAAGCGCTCGTCGGTACAAAGATTCACGGACAGCTGGTGTTCTCTGATGCGTTGGGATTTTGTTGAGTTCAGAATTGAGATATTCCTGCATAATACAATGAGTTTGAAGACAAATGTAATAACATTACGTGAGGGTGAAAACACAAAAAAACTGTTTTGCTCTTAACAAATAGGTGTTATTACAAAAATATCATCAGCCTCTTCATTATCCGCGTGCTGTCCCTTAGTGCGGGATGCCATCCATATTTCTAGGCTATCGGGTTCTTTGCCTTTGGCCTTTATCTGCAAGTACATTTATCTTGGCCTTACTAAAAGTGCTTATCCAAAGAAAAAAAGAGAAGCAACGACATATACATGCAACAAGATTTGTAATGATAAGCTGAAAAATAAAGCAAAGACAGACTTCCTCAGCCAAGATGTCAAATGATTTTCTGCCCGTTCTATGTGAAAAACTTCTTTTCACTACATTGGTGGCATTTCTGCTAGAAATATCCTACAAACACCATATATGTAAGCACTTGATTGGTCCGGTGACAAGCCCTAAGAAAAAGTGCACTTTGTCGGGCACATACCTTTATTTTTTGTCATTCCAATACTGCACTAGCAATGGCCATTGTTCTGCAACAACACGCTCTTTCGGAGCTATCTTCAGGTCCTCTTTATCATCCTCTATTGGTGTGAAGTGTGATGCCTTCACATTTTATTTAAGTGACGCCAGACGTCTTTAAGGTCAGAGAGCATTAATTTCTCAGCAGAATCAGGTAGACCGCAGTTTTTCTAAAAATAATTGACCCCGTCAAATAGTAATCATCCACTTAAGACTCAAAGATATTGGAGTAATGCAAATTTACATGCAGTGAATATAACTTTCATTGTCCACAACAAACCTGTACCTCAGTCCAGATCCCTTTTTTAGTTGTCTTTGGGATCTGCTGAAATGTCGGATAGTGGAGAGGAAGACGTAGTTCGTTTCTCGCAATCACCCCGAGACACTCTTATATCCATGAACATCAGTACCTATTATCCGCTTGCCATCATCGGACACAACTACCTGAAGGGAGTTGTCACCAGCCTAACCACGGGGCATCTTTTCGGCACTTCTTCCAGTTTTCTTGTTCGAAAGAGGACCTACAACAAGTGCGTGATGGCCGAAACAGTTGTATGTAGTTATATATTTATATGAGAATGCCTCCATAAACAAAGCAACACAACATATGGAAGTAGCCGTACCATCATTTTGCATTGTTGTATCCTCTTCGCGAATGTCATTGCCCAATGTCTCCCGGAGTTCCTCAACCTCTACTTCATGTGCTCTACCTTCGTCATCGAGATTGCAATTATTCGGGACCTGATCTTCAGTTGAACCAATCGTTTCATCATCTTCTGAGTCATCCCCATCCAACTGTGACAATCTTAAGTTAGCAATTTAAATAATAGTACTTTACAAAATAGAAAAGAGAACAAGGGTGCATCTCTTCCTCCTCTGGCGCTTGTGATTCCTGAAGAAGACTCCGTCAGACTGTGAATGGAGCTGTAGCTGATGGCGACCTGGAATCACGCTCTTTTTCCCACTCTGCAGTAATCTTGCATAATCGGTCCAGAAGAGGTGATACGTGTGCCCCTGGCCGATTATTCATATTCTTTTTGGTTGGAACCACTTTTGGAGAAGAAGGTTTATTTGGAACAGCCTTCGCCGAGGGTGATGGAGTGGCATGTGCAAGTGACCTAGTGACCCGTTGCAACGGTGAGTTAACAAGATCTTGAGATGCATTTGCTTTTCCTCGAGTGGTTTTTGCCATTACCTGAAGTCAAAGATGGTATATATATTAATAGGCAACGAATGTCCATAGGTGAATCTACAATGCGTAATCAAAATGGAAACACAAATAAAAAAACACATAAAGCATGCATATGAAGGAACATCCAATATAACGACATTGTAGTGACACTAAAAATGATTGACAATATAAAAACATAACCAAGTAATATGAATGTACCTGAAGTTTGGTTTGAGATATTGGAGTATCCTACATCTACTACGTATTTATAGCTTCCCAACTCTATAATTCAGCCAAAAACTCCAAAAATGTGGGAAGGTTTCCAAAAAGTCATCAAAAACAAAAAGGACTACACTCCATTATAATGAAACGCAGTCAGATTCTTCGGAAGAATCCTCTTCAATCATCCCTGATAGGCTAGTGCCTACATTCATATTGGCTTCACCTTCCACTATTACCCCCTCTACATCCTCCCTCAACCAATAATCAGCCGGTCCTCTGGATGTGCAGCCATCGTCAACGTTAAACCTTGTCCTGAAATTATCATCCATGGTTGTGTAAACATCATAGGTATCTCTCCTAACCATTGGAACAACAATGCTCCAGTTTTCATCTGCGGGATCAATGATGTACCAAACCTCTCTTGCTTGCGTAGCTAAGATAAACGGTTCATCTGTTGGGAGATTTGTTCTGTACATCAAGTGCCGGAGGTTCACCATCTTGTACCTGTACTCATCATCCTTAACACCCTTCTCTAGGTCAACTCAGTCGCATTTAAATAGAAGGAAGCGAATTTCATTACCGTACTTCACCTCTAAATGTTAGTTACTAACCCGTAATATGCGACCGAACCTGCACAAGGATTTGGGTCTCTTGCACTTGCATAGCTAATCGTCTCCGTATTGACCATCACACCAGTACACTGAGTCTTTTTTCCTTCGTCTATTGATTTAACTCGAAATCGGATTCCAAAGATGATGCAAGACGTGAATCTTGTTGCATGTGTGCAAGGTCCTTGTGCTAGTGTCTTCATATACACAGTGATTGTGCCATCGACATTGTGGGTAGGATCCTCTACCTACAGACAAGTTAAGTATATTACTTTCGCAGTAAATTTGTTACTGAGTGTACCCCCAACTCTAAATTGTGATGTTTGTGTACCCACATAAGTTTGAAACCACCCTGGAAATTGGTTGATGTGGATCTGCTGCACTTCTCGGGGACTTGCATTGGGTCGCATTTTTTCTTGATACTTTCAAGATGCACACTGCGGATGAAATGGGAGTCCCCACGGAGTTTAGACATGGTAACCCATAATAAGACAAAATATCATTTATTGAAGATACATACCTTCTGAGTGGACCAATAACTTCCATATTGCCTAATATGTATCCGTGTATATGTTGCAAAGTGATGAAATCGAGGTTACACCGGGACCCAAAAAGACCACGCCCTCTTGTTGATCCAAGATCGTCATTTCGCACACCACAATTCTCTTTAGTCTCTAAATTCCCAAAATATCTCAAACAGAATGTCATACCCTCTTCTACGAGGTATCCACGTGCAATTGAACCCTCTGGGTTCGCACGGTTCCGTACACATCTCTTGAATCAGAAGATGTTCCATGACATAAAAAAAAGGTGGGAAAAGTTTCTTTAAATGACATAGCGTTAGAGAAATTCTATCTTGTAGCTTCTCAAGATCCCGTACTGTGTTGTTTGTTTCACACATTATGTTGAAGAAGGTGCAAAGTTCCATCAACACAACAACAACGTCTTTGAGCAAAGTCCTACAAGAATAGAAAAAATCACCTCTCACAAAGTCATACAACTATAGTGCCAATAGTACAAAACAATGGGTTGGGTAGTGCATAACATACCGTCTAGCTGTAACACCAAGGATTCGCTGCATTAGAATGTGGCAATCATGACTCCTCAAACCCCATATAGTTTCTTGTTCTATTATGACCCGACGAGCTAAATTAGAACTAAAACTATCTGGAGGTCTCAAGGGCTGCCGGTAAGTAAACCCTACCATTGGGCTTGGAAATTGGATGTAAAGACCTCCGTATATTCATCAATTGCAAGTCCTTCCTTTTACTAAGGTTGTCCGTTGTCTTCCCCCTAGTGCCTAAGAATGTATGCAAGATATTTTCACAAACATTCTTTTCAATGTGCATCAAGTCAAGATTATGTCGTATATCATGATCAAGGGCAATGTACAACTGATTCCAATGTTTTTCCATTGAAAGCATAGCTTAAAAATTGGATCACTCCATCTAAGTATCTATTGGAAGTGTAGTTGGATTCTTCTATCCAAGTCCTATCCATCTAATAAACAACTTTGGAAAGAATCCAATCAACCAGCCACCAACGTAGTTACGCGGTGATGACAAAACATTATATGCTAGTTATGTATATATTGCATGCGCGACAATAATTTTACTTATCTGTTTCAACTTTCAACTATATGCGGATATGAAGATGGCTATCCTTGTAAGAAAACTTGCATGTTCCTTAAACAGTTCATAACTCATCAATATGTTCTAGAATAAAACAACCGGTAATGTAATACAATGCATAGTGTGTAATGTATCAGCAAGCAAATATGAAATATAGCCATTTCAGGGTTAAGCCCCAAAAATATATACAAATGCAACAAACAGAAAAACACCGCCCTTGCATTAGATATGCCAAAAACACCGTTATGAAACAAATGTTGTTTAGTTGATATGAGCTAACTAATGAAAGGCCAACCATACAAACGCTCCAGTGGAAATACCCTGTACTTACAATGAGAGATAATAGGATTATTTGGAATATGTTCAAAAAATACTTTTCATAAAACAATACTTGTGGCAGACATGGAAGGTCCACGGACAGCACAATCTGTAAACAAGAACCCATTTTCAGCAACCAAAAACCGGATCAAAAGAAGACACTAAATGAAAATAAAAAACAAAAAATAAGACATATACCTCCAATGGGGCCGTATTTATAGTATCCAAAAATCACAGCCCCTTAAAACCAAAAATGATACAGAATCATGTTTGTTTGATCTCTCCAAAAGGAAATTTATCTCCAAACCCATATTTCCTATAAGCTCTAAGCATAGTGATGTACCACTATAATTCTCAGATTGTTATGAAGTTCAATTAACACCTTTAAAGGCCATAAAAAAGAAGAGGATGAATGAATAACGTACAAGAGTTGTTAGGAGGAAGCAGGCACAGGTACGAGTAAGGTCCTCTACCCGTAGGTAATCTCCAAAAAGCACCTTCACACACAAATTGTTTTGCCACTGGACACCATTCCTATTGGAGAATCAGAAATACAGTGTGAATGCATAAGCAAGTATATATCTACTACTTGCAGTAATCACATAAGCTCAAAAGTAGAGGAAAAATAAATTTTAAAAAATAAAAGTGAAACCAACTTTTAGAACCTCTAAAATAATGGCAATGAAAGTTACAACACACTTTTTTTAATTTCTTATCTTCAGCATTGATAAAAGCATAGTGTTCCTTTAGCACACTAATAAAAGAAAGACACATTTTCATCACAACCAGACCCCAAATGTGAAGCTGAAGGTCCTTCATCATTTTGAATGCATGTTTTGGCGTTGGACATGTTTGCAGCAACTTTTTCTGAAGAGGCACCAGATTGACCCAAGTTGGGATCCATTGAAGCACATTTTACACCTGTTTCATAACCAATAAAAATCCTCAGCTTTTTTGGCAACACAAAGATCTCCTTATGTATTCTCTAAGGTACTGGTACTTTATACCACAATATGGGCAACATGTCAAGAATATTTCCTGTTTGACTGAGGATGTTGGTTGAACCGCAGCTTGATTTTGATTCTAATTTCTAAAACCATTAGAAAGATTGTTTTGAGCAAATTTAGATTCCGTTTAGTTTTGGGTTTGTAAATTTGTCAAATCTCAACTCGCCAGTTCCAATTATTTTTGAACTGGCAGGTTTAGATATTATTTTATATTTTTTACCTTGAACTGGCGGGTTAGCAGCCTATAATGTTGTGGGCAGCTACAACTGTGAAGAAAGAAGATGGAGAAAAGAAGAAGGAAGACAAGAAATGAGGAAGAAGATGACATAGGAAAAGGAAGGTGCAGGCTGCGGCCACTGTGGATGTGTAATACTCCTTTTCTATTTCAGTTTGTTTTTACTATATAATAATTATTTTTACTAATATATTTTTAATTATTTACTAATTATACTCTTTCTAAAAATGAGACACTATATCTGGTCATATTTTATAATAATATATTAATTATTTTATTATATAATTATATTTAATTTAAATTATTTTATTATCTAATAGATCAATATTTTAATAATTTATTTTTATTTATTTCAACTCAAAATTTAATATAATTACTTATTAAATTTAGTTATTTTAATATTGTAACAATATAATCCATTATTATTATTATATTATTATTACATAATCAATAAATATATATTTAAACAAAATCAAAATCCAAATGAATTATTTTTGATAAAATTTAAATATAGAAAAATAAAAAAAAGAAAAATATTAAAAATAAATATTGATAAACCATCCGTCCAAACTGTAATCAGCGATTTTTTCAAACCATAGTCGAAACCTTCATTCAGAAAGTTCAATTTCAATTTGATATTTTAACAAATTGTAATCGGTGATTTAAACGGCTTGGACAAGTCCCATTTGTTTGTTTGTGTTTATTTGTTGATCAAGGCAACTGCAAAGCAAAGCAGCTTGCTAGCTAGCTAGCTAGGACCCTATTCTCTCTCTTTCAATCTCACTTAGCACTCACTCTCTATATATTTAGAGGCCTCTTCCTCTTTTCTGGTGTTTCGGTATTGGTACCAATATGGTATTGGTATCAAAGTTTTATCGGCTCCTCAGCACAATTAATGGCATGGTGACATGTGTTCTATTTAATAAATTTATTATTTTGATTAAATTAAATGAAAATTTTTATATTTTTCAAATCCAGTCCCATCTTCATTATTCTTCAATTCCTCTCACCCTTAGATTAAAAATCAACAACCCTCTCTCTCTTTCAGTTCATTATTTGTTCAATCTAGCTTTTCGTCATCTGTGCCCAGCACGCACGTAGTCGTCCCCCCTCTTCCACCCTAGCCCTCCCAGCAATCCCGGTGGTCAGCAGCTTTTCTCATTTTTGTTAAAACTCACATTTTATTTCTTCATTGAAGAATGTCAAACATACATACTCTTCGTTGTCGGCCAGCCCAACCCTTGTCATATTAGCATCATCAACATCCTTCTTTTTTAAGGTACACAATCATTATTATTATTTTTTTAAAATTCAATTTCAATAAATTTTGTGGATGTAGGTTTTAATTTTTGATTTTGTTGTTAATTGTGCTAATTTGAATGCTATTGATTTAGTATTGTTAATTTAGCGTTTATATTTTCTTGATTTAAAGTTTCAAAAATTTTGTTGTTAAGATATGAGGTATTGTTTAGATATTAAAGTTTAATGCAAATATTGCAGTGATTGTCTTTTAATCTAACTAAAAATGAAAAAAATGGTTGCATTAATAATACATATGTTCTTCTACGTGTTTTACCTAGTTATTTATGATTTTATTTGGGATTATTATTATTATTTGGTATGGTAGTTAATTCTTCTGTTGGACCCTAAGTCCAAAATGACTTAAATGTCGAAGATAGTGACTTCCATCAGGCTGCGGAGCTTTTATGAAGCAAGAAGATATGGCTTCCATAGACCTTCGGACGACAAGCTCCATCAACTCTGAATCGGCAACCTCATGACACTAATGGAAGACCATGAAGAGTGAGGGTTCCATGTAACTCAAGGCTGTCGGGAACATATTCCTGTAGACCGGCTGGGAGTATGATGGAAACGAATTAGGGTAGGCTGCAGGTATGATCTGAAGGCAATGGAAAAGATCCAAAGCGAATGGAACTTGGTCCAGGAACGATGGAAGATGCTCAAGACGAATGGAACCCGGTCCAGGAGAAATGGAAGCCGCTGGGAACTGATGGAAGGAGGTTATTTGATGGTTAAGAGAAGTAGAAAGAAGTGGGAATAATTTGTAACCACCCCTGTTAGTGGGAGAAGTGGTTATTCTAGCCTAGGATTACAAGTAGGAAAAAGAAACACAACACACACACGCACAACAGAACAATTCGTCTATTTTCATATTTTTTCTTCCTTGTTTTATTTTCGTTTATGCAATTTAATTCCGATTATATGCTTTCTGCAATTTATTTACTTGCTTTCCGTAGTTAATCGCAGTTTAGTTCAGTAATCGTGTGAAATTCGCATTGCCCGATGACGGATTGGCTCTCTGGAGTACTTCCGGAACCCACGCCGACTAAATCGATGAGCTATTTTGGAATTCCAAATCGCAGGATCCAACAATTGGCACACCCAGTGGGACTAAGTCGGGTTCGTATTCGTGTATGCAACTTCGCAACGGTAAAGTGATCACCATGGACAATCAGAATCAGGGTGCAGGATTTACTGGAACTGGAACACCGGTTCATCCCAGTGGAAGCCGCATCCCAGGGCTGAGGAGAGACGAGGAATCATCGTCGACCGAGACGATGGTGACCATGGTGCGCAGAGAAGTGAAGCAGTGTATTCAGGTTGGAATCAGAGATATCGCGTATGAAATTCCAGGCAATTGGCTGATGTGATCCGGCCAACTGTAAGGAATGAAGCGTTTCAGATTCGCGAAGAAGAACGCCGAGCAGCGGCTAGTGGAATCCAGAATTCTGGAATTTCAGGAAACACATATGGAGGACCGAGAGGGGTAACTCCATCTGCTGGAGGGATTCCACCTCTCACAGGAAACGTCGGTTCTAACTCGGTTCGGGGAAACACTGGATCGCCTAGGGGACCGACAGGTAGAGCAGGATTGCAATTCGTTAATGTGATGATTCTCCAACACCCGCAAGGAGGGCAACCCAGCGGAGGCTGTGGCCCTCAAATAGTGGGAGGACAAGATGTCGCAGGAAGCGGCGTGTACGGAGCCCCTCCAGGAACAGCGTTGCCAGGGCAGGTCGCAGGATAGCCTGCTTGGAACGCACCTCCACCTCCGTGGGCGCAACAGGCTCCTTATGCCGCTGTCCCTCAAGGAGGGCAGCCGCTGATTCCTAATCAGCAGAAAGCCCGACCATTAATAGATACGGATATTCTAGTGGAAAGTATCCGAAGAGCTTTCCCGCGAATGAAATTCGAAGAGTGACCGGTGTATCAAAGACCCTACCCAGCTTGGTTAAGTGAGATGATGCCGTTGCCCGTTCGAAATAAAGCACCGGATTTTTCACTGTTCTTAGGCGAAGATGGGAGATCAACGATAGAGCATATCGGGAAGTTTACAGCTCAGCGCGGAGATTTGGGAGGAAATGATTGGTATTGTTTACAATTGTTTTCTTTGTCTCTGACGGGTACGGCATTTTCGTGGTATACATCGTTAGCTCCAGGTACTGTGCAGTCTTGGTTGGATCTGGAGAGGCTGTTTCACGACCGTTTTTATGCGCCACCGGTGGAAACTACAATATCCCATCTGGTAGCTGTAAAACAAGGATATGATGAGCCTGTGGCACAATTTTTGGAGAGATTTCGACAAGCTAAGACTCGGTGCACAGTGCAGATACCTTAACAATAGGCAACCGCGATGGCAGTGGATAATATGCGATCAGATCTTCGAGACCCATTAGGAGTTCAGGATTTCCAGGATTTTTTGCATTTAAGTGCACTCGCAATGAGGGCAGAAAAGCTCATTCGAGAAAGACAGGATGCTGCTGTAGGTAGATGGAAAAAGGATGGAAAAGCGGGAATAACTTACTGTGCCGATGAGGAAAGTTCAGCTGACGAAAACTGTGGTGAGGAACAAGATGTGCTAGCGGCTGAACTGTTGAAAGGAAAAACTTACTCTTGTTCGGCATTAAAACCTACAAGAGGTAAAGAGGTTGGAGGCATGCAGTATACCTTCGATGTGTCTAAAGTAGAACAGATTTTTGATCATTTGCTGAAAGACAAACAGATCAAACTCCGAGATGGGCAGCGAGTGCCGTCACCAGAGGAATTGAAAGGGAAAGTGTATTGCAAGTGGCATGGGAGTTATACACATGCTACCGCCAATTGTACGTACCTATGAAACACAATTCAGAAGGCTTTAGACGAGGGTAGACTGAAGCTGGCAGAAAAGAGTATGCAGGTGGATGCGAATCCGTTTCCTGCACCATCCATCAATACCATGTCTACAAGAGGTCTCAAGGGACAGAACAAAGGAAAACAACTGGTTCGACAACCGGTTCATGAGCGACTTGGGCCTAGGATACCACGACGGGGTTCAGTATTCGATAGGCTGTCTGTAAGAAAGACGCCTAATGGAAATGTTGGAAGTAAGGAGCCTAGGGTCGTAGAGAGGAACCCTAATCTGAAAGTGACAATTCTGAATGCCCAGGAAATTCGGGAATATCATAATATGACGACCAAAGCCACAGTTCCAGGCCCAACTATTAAGCCGGATGCCACGGTGGCTGAAGTGAAAGTTGCTAGTGGGAAACGAGTCTAGACCATTACATCTGCCGATCAGATTACTATTACTCCAAGAAAGACGCGGAAACCTCCATCAGCCGTAGATTCGGAGAAGTGGACTGTTAATGTGCCAAAGACAAATGCCAGGAGGGCAATGGGTGACCTTACACATTCCCAAAAGAGAAGGGCACAAAGGAAACGACTACAGGCTAAGTTGGAAGCTAAAGGTGTTCAGCCAAATCAGAAAAGTGCAGGGTTTAAAGGCAAGAAAATTGAATTGGAAATTCAGCAAGCAACAAATCAGGACGGAAAAGTCTCGGATACCTGTGAGCAGAAAGAGAGACCTCAGAAAAATCAAGAGTTACAACATCGCATAATTTTCTCTACTCCAAACGCCGGACCGACTCCAAACTGGCAGCGTCGATGGGTGCCGAAAACTGTACAACCAAAAGAGTGTGGTGCTGGAGATGGTCATCTATCAGTCGTGGGGGTATTGCCTTCTGAATTCAAAGCTCCAGAAGGGGAGCAGAGTTATGAGGTTGTGACCGTAGATGAAGAACCAGCGGCAGAATGGAACGATATAGTGACAACGTTCATTTTTGATCGAATCGGGTCCGGGCAGAATAAACACGTAAAACCCCTGTACATTCAAGCTTTAATGGAAGGACGACCAGTGGGCAGAGTATTGATAGACGGCGGCGCATTCGCCAATGTAATGCCATTTCGTATGTTCAGAAAGTTAGGAAAGACAAGGGATGATTTAATACCAACTTAGGTGTGAGCTACAGATTTCATGGGAAACTCGTATAAACCGGCAGGAATTGCTAATGTGGAGGTACAAGTAGGCGCTAAGAAGTTGTCTTCAGCGTTCGTAATAATAGACAGTCGTCCTTCGTATGCGGCATTATTGGGGCGAGATTGGATTCACGCTTGCGAGTGTGTACCGTCAACTTTGCACCAAAAGCTGCTGTTCTGGGATGGCGATGAGGTTCAAGAAGTGGAGGCGGAGAAAGACCCATTCACAGCGGAAGTTACAGCTGTAGATGTAACTTTCTACTATTCGAAGATGATCCCGTTGTTTGAAGTAATCGCCTCTATGCCTAACGAGGGAAATTATGAATGCGTGTTTAGCGATAATCAATTCAGAATTCAAGAGAAGGCCGATCCACGGCCTATGAATGAAGAAGATTATGATGAATTTCGAATGCGTCGAAATTCAATTTGAGCCGCATGGAGCAAGCTCTGTTACGAATACAGGGCCGTTCAGAGCAGGTTCCACAGAGGGTGGTGGGCGGTTCAAAACAGGTTCTGTGGCAAATCCGGAGCCGTCTAGAGCTGGCCCCTTGGAAAACCCTGGGCCGCCCGAAACATTCTTTGTTACGCAACATCCAGAGCCGACCAGAGCAGACCCCGAAGAAGAAGCGGAACAGCTTAGAGGAAAATGCACCGACGGTCCGGATCTGTCCAAGGAAAGTACTGGTGAAGTGGAATTACCGTCACCTGTGCATATAACCTATCCAGCATTCCAGGCCCAGGATCCACTGGAAGATGTTGACCTGAGTACCGATGAATCTCCGCAAATCACTAAAGTTAGCACGCTGTAATCGAGCTACTTTGGTAACACTTATAAAGGAGTACCGGGACTGTTTTGCTTGGGATTACGAAGAAATGCCAGGCTTGGCTCGAGAACTAATGGAACATTGGCTACCCATAAAAGCCGGGTATAAACCCCACAAGCAGCCGCCGAAAAGGTTCAATTCAGATGTATACCCGAAGATCAAGGAAGAGATCCAACAGCTTTTGGGAGCAGGATTCATTCGGACTTGTCGTTACCCGGAATGGGTAGTCAATGTCGTTCCCATACTCAAGAAAAATGGAAAATTACGGGTATGCGTCGATTATCGCAATCTGAATCTGGCAACACCCAAAGACGAGTACGTCATGCATGTTGCTGTTATGTTAGTAGATGCAGCCGCCATGAACGGGAGTTTGTCATTTATGGATGGATATTCATGCTATAATCAGATTTTTATAGTCGAGGAGGATGTTGCAAAGACGGCATTCCGATGCCCAGGAGCCCTTGGAGTGTACGAATGGGTGGTGATGCCGTTTGGGTTGAAAAATATTGGAGCGACTTACCAGCGAGCAATGAACACCATATTCCACGATTTAATTAGACAGTCGGTGGAAGTTTACATCGATGACATAGTGGTGAGATCCAAGAGTTTTCCAGAGCACATGGTGGATTTTGAGCAAGCCTTCCGACGAATGAGGCATTATAACTTGAAGATGAATCCAGCGAATTGCGCATTCGGAGTGGCCTCCGGAAATTTTTTGGGTTTCATGGTGCATAATAAGGGCATTGAGGTGGATAGTAACAAGACAAAAGCTATCATCAACGCCCGATCGCCTGAGAATCTAAAACAACTTCAAGGATTCCTTGGGCAGGTCAATTTTCTACGAAGATTTGTCTCGAACGCTGCAGGCAAGCTTAAAGCTTTTTCCACACTGCTCAAGTTGCGGAAAACAGAAGAGTTCGTGTGGGAGCCGCTACACCAGCAGGCTTTCGAAGCCATTAAAGGAGCTATGGCCAATCCACCAGTGTTGATGCCGCCGCAAGCAGGCAAACCTCTGCGCTTGTATGTTTCCGCCACTGAGAATACGGTTGGTTGCTTACTGGCGCAGGAAGCTTCCGATAGAAGCGAACGTGCCATTTTTTACCTCAGTAAGGTAATGAATGATGCGGAGACAAGGTACACTCCTATGGAAAAATTATGTCTCGCATTATTTTACGCTTGTACGAAACTTGAATATTATTTAGCCCCGAGAGAAACAGAAGTGGTATGTCACGTCGACATTTTGAGATATCTTTTAGGCAGGCCAGCTTTAAGAGGAAGACAAGCAAAATGGGCCGTAAAGCTAGCCACGTTCGATCTATGATATGTACCGATCAAAGCTGTTAAGGGACAGGTTGTTGCTAACTTTCTAGCAGATCATCCGAGTCCGATGGCTGACCAAGCAGCTAATCGCATGGAAGTTGTTATTAGTCCGATGCCTTGGATTTTGAAGTTCGACGGGTCCAGCACGCAGACTAATGCTGGGGGTGGGGTATTCATTGAGAGTCCCTGGGGACAAAAGTGGACTGTTGCCAGGTATTAACACCCGGATTCACTAACAATCAAGTAGAATACGAATCCTTATTAGTTGGATTGAGAATCCTACATAAAAAGGGGGCTAAAACGATCAGAGTTCAAGGCGACTCACAACTAATTTTGAAGTAGATTACTGGAGAGTTCCAATGCAAATATGAGAGGATGAGAAATCTTCGAATGGAAGCAGTTAGGATGTTGCAAACTTTCGACAACACGGTGGTGGAATTCATACCTCGAGCCGAAAACAGAATAGCTAATGATTTGGCTCAAGAAGCATCTGGGTATAAGTCATCAACCCCAGGAAACTTCAAATCAGGTCGAGTACATTTGTACCCAGTGGATGGGGAAGACTGGAGTATGGAACTGAGGAAATATTTGGAACAACCAATCGGTGAAACTCCGGAAAAGCTGCGGAAAGAGGCTCTGAAATATACTCTGATGGACGGAGATCTTTTCCACAGAGCCGCCGATGGAATGTTAATGAGATGTGTAGATAATCAAGAAGCCATGAAGGTGATGGGTGAGGTGCATGAAGGAATTTGTGGAGCACACAAATCCGGGCCAGTCATGAGATGGACGATCCGACGATATGGGTATTTCTGGCCATCAATGACGGAGGATTGTATCAAGTACGCTCAAGGATATGAAGCGTATCAGCGACATGGTCGTTTGATCCGAATTCTGGCGGAAGAAATGCATGCAGTGGTGAAACCATGGCCATTCCGGGGATGGGCGATGGATATCATCGGGAAAATCCACCCGCCATCTTCCAGACGCCAGTCGTTCATATTGGTGGCCACGGATTATTTCACAAAGTGGATTGAAGCTGCGCCGTTGGCTAATGTAACGTATCAGGAAGTGATCAAGTTCGTTAAAGAGCACATTATTCACCGATATGGAATCCCGCAGACGATCACCGCTGATCAAGGTACTGTTTTTACCAGCGATAGAGTGGCCGCCTTCACCGCACAGTATGGGATCGCTCTTTTGCATTCGTCCCCGTATTACGCGCAGGCAAACGGGCAGGCCGAAGCAGCCAATAAAGTCTTAATTGGGGTAATTAAAAAAGGCTGTAGAAGATAACCTGAGAAGATGGCACGAAGTGTTAGGAGAGGCCTTATGGGCTTGCAGGCAATACCGAAATAAAGCCACTGGTTGCACTCCATTCCAACTGGTTTACGGACAAGAAGCGATATTGCCGTTGGAAATCACGGTGCCACCGCTACGAGTGTTGAAGCAGAATTCGCTTAGTCCCGAGCAGTACGATATGGCGATGTTACAAAGATTGGATGACGTACACGAGGAGCGGATGATGGCTCTGGAAAATATCAGGGCAAATAAAGTGAAAGTGGCGCAAGCCTACAAGAAAAGGTACGTCAGCGAACATTCCAAGAAGGAGATTTGGTATGGAAGGCAGTGCGACCCCGAAGGATTCAAAGATAATACATTCGGGAAATGGTCTTCTACGTGGGAAAGTCCGTACCAAGTAAGTAGAGTGCTGCCTAACGGTGCTTATAGATTGATGAGTATTGACGGGATAGAACATAGAAACGTTATCAACGTTAAGCACCTTAAAGGCTATATGTCACCACTCGAGTTCAGATAAAGAAATGCAATGTGCAAAGCAGGCCCTGTTTAGGCCTCTAGATGTAATGAGCGAAATGAAAGCAGGCCCTGTTTAGGCCGCTAGATATGAAGCAAAACAAAAGCAGGCTATTAAGCCGCTAACATGCAAAACGAGGGTAGGCCATTAAGCCGCTGGTATGCAAAATGAAAGCAGGCTATTAAGCCGCTAGTACGCAAAATGAAAGCAGGCCACTAAGCCACTAATGTGCGAATGGAAAGAAAACGAAAATAAGTCATCATAAATAGCCAAATGAGCAGCAAACCATAAAATCCAAACAAAACGGAGGGTGAATCAAAGAAAGGCGAATGGTTCCCAAAGTTAACGCACGGTATGAGGAGTATCCTTTGCTGCTGGGTCCACATCGGGCTCGGAGTTATCAGGATTAGGTGTTGCTTCCACGGAAGCTGGATCTGTTAGGACTGGGGTCGGGTCTTCCAGAGACGGAGCTGTTCCATCGGGACCTGGCACTGCTTCCACGGGAACTGGATCCGTTGTAGTTAGAATTAGACCTTCTTTAGACGGAGCCGCTCCATCGAGGCCTGACGCTGCTTCCGTAGGGACTGGATCCTTTGGAGTTGAAATCAGATTTGCCGGATCTGGAACCAGTCCATCAGGCCCGGGAACTATTTCTATAGGGATCGGATCTATCGAGGGCGGAATCAGGTTTTCCAGAGCTGGAGCTGTTCCATTAGGAACTGGCGCTTCCACTGAAGTTGAAATCTCTGGGGCCAGGGCTACTCCAGCAATGATTGGAACCACACCTGCAGAAGTAAGGCCCTCCGAAGACAAGGCTGTTCCACCAGAGCTCGAAGCTACACCGGCCGAAGCCGAGCCCTCTGGAATCGATGTTGCTTCCTCGGAGACGGGGACTGCTGAAGTCAAAGGTGATTCGGAAGCATTATGGTCTGCTGCCACTTCTAAGGCTGACATCAAATCCCTCACAATGTGAGCAATAGACACTTGGACGTCGGCAACAATCTGCAACGAAGGTTCAGCTACACTACTGGAAAGGAAGAGCCGTCGAAGAAGCCATACAACTTGATACTTGCGTTCACCAAACAAGAGAAAAGCCTTCGAAGGATAAACAAGAGAAGAAGTGGAAAAGAGGAGTGATGATAAACCCTTAGGAAAAAACCCTTGGAATGGAATTTGATACGAAAGAAGAACCGTAATAAGATTACTTAGCTTATGTTAAAAGAAAAAAAATATAGTTTAGTATGAAAAGGCATAAATACAGAAATAGAAAGAGGGTAAGATAACAAACATAATACATTCCTGTATTGCTCAAGGAAAATAAGAAGAGGATAAAAGAAATATCAATATGAAAGCTACATGACTAATAATAAGATTTGAGTGCAAGACTCAAAAGAAAATTTCTTTGAGAAAGAATATATAATTCTAAATTATCGATTTCATTTTTGAACATACACATCATTTTACCAATTCTCATAAAATAAACTTATTTAGGTTGCATGGAAGGATGAATGATGTTCCTGCGGTTGCACCCTGTAGAACCTAACCACCTCAAATTGACACCCCAATGGTTTTTGGGAACAGACTGGCCAAATCATCATAGCGTCCGACGTGCTATCTTCAAAACTTCACCAAACCATCAACATAATTAATTCGAGCAAAACCCACTGGGCCACTGATCCGCTTTGCATCCTGGGTATCAACTTACTGGACATTCAGGCATTCACCTCCATTTTGTGAGCCCGTGGGCTAAAACTCTAATTTTTTCAATTTTGATGACTCAACAACTTGCCTTCTCCCAGAAGAATGTCAAGGGTCACGTCTCCGAAGGCGATGAGACATGACTGTTGACTTGACAATCTCTCTCTGCCTTAAAACTTTAGTCACATTATTACGACGGTCAAATGGTGAATTAGAGGGTTTTTAAAACCTCTTTAGTCATTCCCAACCCCTTTTCTTCTTCCTCCACGCACTCTATGTTTATCTTCGCAAGCTAATCTCTTCCATCTTCGTGCAATCCTCCTCAGCAGAACGACCATTTTTTCATTTAAAACCCTTTAACCTGAACAATGGAGATGACATCAACCATCCTATTCAATAGATCAGCTCCTTACTCCGCCTTGAACCCATCTCCGGCCACCACTCCGGTGGTGCGCCCCTTTGTTGCCACCGTAGAGAATGAAGCTCCAACCCTGAACTTTCTCTAGCATAATTGCCACCTTGTCATTCACGATGAAGCTTTTAGTTCTGCATACATCTGGGATGGCATCAAGAACAACTTCCTTGACCTAAGGACAAATTCCGCACCTGGTTTGAAAGGGTGGGAAAAATTTTCAGTAAACAATGGCAGCAACAAGGGCTGGACAAAGCCATTTGACTATCTTGCCAGGTCTTCAACATCCAAGATACCATAATCCTGGGAATGGCTGCATTTTGGGATCCAGAGGTTAGTGTCTTTCTGTTACCATTGGGACCCATCGGCCCAACTCTACTAGATATGTCAATGATCACCCACCCCCTGATCGTAGGCGAAGAGTCTGTGGTCAGGACCCTGGACAGTCAAGAACCAGAAACCGATAATCCAAGATGGAATGTGAAAGTGACCCTGAACAACAAAGTGGTAGCCTGGGGACCCTACATCAAGATGCACTATGGCGCAAAGCATACCCCAGTGACCGATGAGGAGCATGTTGCGTTCCTTTTATACTGGCTCTGCAGGTATGTGCTTTTCTCCCTTCTCCGAATTAATTACCTGCCCATTAATTTACTTTGACATTTCTCTATGTCTGTCAGGGCTTCGCAGATATGTCATCTGCCCATCCTCAAAATCCATTTCCTATACCTATACTGACCTAGCCATCCACCTCACCAAGGGCCGATTCCTATCCGTCAGTACATTTTTCTTAGCCAAACTTTTTGAGGTGCCTGGCCAAAGCCTGCCCGAAAATCTCCAGTTTTTCCAAACTCGACACCATTTTTTCTGGTCCCGTTTGATTCCTGGAACTTTGGTTCCGTCTGTATTTTCCTACTATCGTCTTCGGCTAGCCTCCCCTCATTCTTGATTCTGATATTTCATTCGGTCAATACCTTCTATTTCTTTGCCCTGGTAGTAAAGGTCATAATGACCCTAAGATCATAATCAAAGCTATTTTGAACGCTGACCTCTCCGACTCCGATTATTACCCTTATTATCATATTACAGCCTTCACAACACCATATTTCTACTTACAATGATGGTGTATATATTCAAATAGAGGGAATTTTGTTCGAAAATTGAGATGTAGGGAATTATAGTGAGCAATCAGATATAGCAAAAATTTGTGGTTGTAGACCCTGAACCGTTTATCATAATTATTTATACTCTTTGACTGGTGAGTTTCCAGGTCAAACATAGGGATTTTAAGTCACCATTTTCAATCAAGTATTGATCTTATGAAAGCGGCCAAAAAGCAGTAAAAGGACCTGCTTTGCAGCGGGTCTGGACCTTAAATTACAGAAAGCTGGAAATGAAAGCGATAAAAAGTGAGCGACGGTAAGCGGAGTGGTGGTGAGCGGACAAGGTGCCAGCGATGGGTGAGCGATAGAAACATGAGCGGATGGCACAACATATATTTATATAGATTGAGTGGCAGAGAGTGATAGAGAGGTATTGTGTCTGAACTGTGTGTTACTCAATGGCTAGGTTTTCCTGGATAAAATGAGCGAGTGATGCTGGTGTTTAGTCGAAACATATATGTATAATACGGAAGCGATAGGAGAGGGGTAATGTAAATATATAAACCAAATTATAAAGAATTTTGATCGTTGGTACTTGACCTTAAGGGATTTACAACAAGACTTCAATGACACCCAGAATCAGAACATTATAAGAAAACAATCCTAATATCACTAGGAATTTCTGTGACCCAATAGACCAACGCCTATGCCTTATTAATTATCCCAAATTTTGCCTCATTAGTGGCTTTACCCTTCTGTTCCTCTTTTTAATCAAAATTGAATTTAAACCAGTAATTAAGCAGGTCGACAGGCTCCCACGTACTTAACTACATTGAACTACCTTGAATATGTTTGTGACAAAAAAAAAAAACTTGGATAATCAATCTTTCTGCGCTCTTTACTAGCGAAGTGAAATTCTTTACAATTAGGGTTTATATAAATGTGAAAAGTATGGAAGAAGTGATGACGAAGAACAAATGATATTTCATTATTCACTACTAAAGCCGAAACTTCTAATTCTACAAAAACTGTAATTAAAGTGATAAACTAAACTAAGTAAGCAGTAAAGTGGTGGCCAAGGGAGAAGAGGAATCTCACTCCCCTGGCCATTCCTGCTGATAACTCCTTTACAGGGTTGAAGCTCTCGGGAGATAGGAAGACAACTAAAATGCGCGAAACAAAGTGCTAGTATACTTCCCTTGAAGTATATTTTACATACAGATATCTGGCCCTATTTATAGCTGGTGGAAGAAGCGGTTGCAAGCAGTTACAAAGTAGTTCCAACCGCTAGGTAGTTAGGCAATTGGTGGCGGTTATTTTGTTGAAGCAGTTGTTGGCCATAACTCACAGGGTGCTCGCTTCGCTTGCTTGGGCTTGTAAGAGCGCAGATCTTCCTCGCTTGCCAGATGGCTGGAGGGCATTAGCGCAGCTAGGCGGGCTTGTCTGTGCTTGCTGGTAGTGGAGTGGCTGTACCGCTGCGGGTTGGACACTTAGGCGATATTTGCTCTGAGTTGCCGTTGCTTCGCTGCGGTGGGTGTCTAGTTGCTGGGCTGAGCGCTGGAGCGTTGCTTGCGAGCGGAGGTGGCTATCGCTTGCAAGCGGTGGAAGATATCTCTTGCCTTTCTTACTTTAGCTTTTTTGGGCGATGGAGTCATCGCTTGTCGGCAAAAATGACTATAGCTTGTCTCATCTGCGTTAGCTTTTCTGGACCCAAATCACCGCTTAAAAGGGCAAAAATTGTTAATAATCTCAACAAACCAACTCTGGGTCATGTCAAGCGAGATAGATCAATAAAGTATGTCATAATTCAGATATTGTGATGCTTTTTATATAGAAATTCGAGTAATACATAGTTTTGTCGAGCGGGGAATATGCTCATATTTGGAGTCATCAAACCTCCTCACACTAAACATTTTTTTGTCCTCGAACAAACTAAATTATGAGAGCAAAGAGTTATTCTATTCACTGCAGTTAAGTATTGCTTAAGGTCAGTGCCATGATTGGGAATAAGATGAATCTCAACTAGAGACAATTAATCCTTAAGCATTCAAACTTGTTATTTGATCTAACATAAACGAAGTTATCCCGGTATCGTGTACTTTGTTTACTTGGCAGGGACTGTATTTTTTATTAAGGAAACCTTCGGCCGAAGGGTGCGGAGGATCATATTTTTCTTTTTGGATCAAGAGTTTCAAACATTGTGTCTGCTCATGATCTTATATGATTTTTCACGCACCTAGGCCTTTTAAGCTCCTTTTGTAATGATAGGTCCTCCCTGCCTTGCTTACATTGTGTCTTAAACCATATTTAAGGATTTATCTTTTCAAGTCATCTCTTGTGAGCAAAGTCGATAGAGAGAGGTTCGCTTGCCCTACTGAGTATGGATAATTTGAAATGACGGGGGCACTAATCTTTACAAGTCATATCCATTATTACTTAGTTTAATTTAATATTTGCATTATTGATAAAGGTCGAGGGACGATTACTCAGTCTGGTGTTTGCAAACTATCTAATTTTACTCTAAAATATATTACATGTCTAACACAACGAGGTATTGAAAGTATCTAAAATAAAAACACATGATTTAGATTATGGTAGACATACAATAAAGATAAATTTCACTTGTTACCAAAAATTTTTGTGTCGTTTATCATTAGTCTTTTGTACAACCCTTGCCAATTCCAAAAGTTATGTACATAGGGGAGGACCCTACATCATTTCTTTTTCTCGCCTGTGGGTCCTCGTCCCAGAGGTAAATTCTTTGTTAGCTGCCGCACTAGTTCTTCCATTCTTTGGAGACTCTTCGCTGTATCAAACTGTTGTTCCATAAGAATCGCGTTCTGCTGGGTGATGGCCGCAAGTGCCTTTAGAATTTTCATTTGAGTTGCACCCAGGCTTGCAACTTGAGTCTCCAGTGCTTCTACGGGCGATTCTAGTGCGGCGCTTGCTTTCCTACCAGTGGTCAGTATGTCAGCCATGTTCCTTGCATGTGTATATATCAGTGATTTGAGCATTAGGTATTGGTTGAGTATGGCTTCGTCGAGTTCATCCAGTTGTTTTCCTAATGTGTCAAATGTGGCGTGGGAGGCTGATGTGCTTGCCTCCGCGGGTGCTGGTGACTTTCCCTCAAACTCGGCTGAACTTATGTCCACTGGCTCGCTCTCATTTTTGGAATCCGGTGCTAGCTCAGGGGTGACATCCCTCAGGAACACAAGTTGCCTCGCTGCCTCGTACTCAGCTGCTCAGCTCTCTTTCGTTCCAAGTATCTCCTATATCGCAGCTGGATTTGGGTCAGCGACTTCCAATATTTTAGCAACTTGGCCAACACCTTCATCTTTCTCTTCTTATGTCGCTCACGTTGTCGCTTTTGTTGTAACTGTTGCATCGCGGCGAGCAGCTGAACTTGTTCTTCCTGAAATCTCTTTTCCTCTTCATCCTCCTCCTCATCAAAGATTGTTTTATCTGATTTTTCTAAGGCCGGAGTCAGAGTTTCTACAGGTGTTCCAGTTTCTACTGGTGTTTTGGGACTGTATGGCATCGGTTCTCCTTCTCCTGTCCTCAGTGTTGTCTCTGTCGCTTGTGAAGACACCTGCAGAATAAGAAGAGTTGTTATGACTGCCTTGACCTCTTCGGTTTCATTGGCAGCTTCAACGGTTGTGGGAGCGGGGACCTCGGTGGACTGTTCTTTGTAAGACTCCACTGTGACATCAATTCCGCCGATGGTTTCTTCAGTGATAATAGTCTTCTGTTCCTTCTCTGGTCTAGTAGTAGTAGGCTCCTCCGCTCTCGGCTAGTTAACGGGTGCGGTTTCATTTCCTGTTCCAGCAGCAATAGGCTCCTCCGCTCTCGGCTGGTTAACGGGTGCGGTTTCATTGCGTTTTCCAGCAGCAGTTGGCTCACCTGCCCCCTACTGGTCGACGGGGGCAGACTTATCATCAATTGGACTCAGTGGTTTGGGTGGCACCCTCTCTGTTCCTGGCTTCGCTGGTGAGGGCCGCTCGGATTGAGCGGTGGGCTCCCTAATGGTGATCCCCTTTCTAAGTCTGGACAGCAGGATCATATCCTCCTTCGCTTCTTCCTCCACCGCTTTACCCTTCCCCTTCTCCTGCCTTGTCGCTCGCCGATAGAGCGTTGGATTTTTTCTGAGCGCTACCTTCACCCTCTGCTTCTTCTCGACAGGCTCCGGAGCGGGGTCTCTTTCCGCTTTGACCTCTTTTCACCAGCGGCTACCTCCAGGGCCTTTCTTCCCTTATCGATCATGGCTTTCTCTGCACCAAATAGGTCCTCCTCTATCTCCCGAGCAAAGTGGAGGGACTCCTCTTCCTCGTCAGCGGGAGTTTCATTAGAGACGGTTCATTCTGAGTTTGGTCCTGCAGCGGCCTCTTCCGGATCGGCTTCGGGTGCCACCTCCTCTCGAATTGTCTTTTACCCCGCAACTTTCATTCTTCTTTTTGGTGGAGGGGGTGGGGGGAACAGCCGCTTTCGTCTTCCTCTTTTTCTATTTAGGGATGAGGGTGAACCCCTTGGACTCCAGCCATGCTTTGTGGAAGGCCGTTGGGAGCAGCAGCCTCATTGGTAGGTCTGGGGCTGGAGTGGGTAGATTGACGCCCGTGCATCGGCATAGTTCTGTAATCAGGGTCCTGTGACCCAACGTTCGTTCTACTTTTCTTCTTGCCCAGATATCTATGCCGATGATCGCGCCCAAATCAATATCAGATTTTTCCTCCAAAATTGAGCGCAAGACAAGGAGGAAATTAGGACGGGTGTCTGTGGTGTGAGTGGTGATCATTATTCGGCTCAGCGACCACTTGATCCATTCCTTTTTCTCTTCATCCACCGACCCAAACTTCAGGTTCCTCTTTTCGTAGTCTGGGGAGGTGGGCGAATGTCCTATAAAGCAACTGCAGCTCCAGTGAGCTATAGTCCTCCATTGCCTGCAATTTGCTCTCCATCTCCTAGGTGGGATAGTGGTGTTCCCAGCCCAGGACCTAGTTGATCTTCCTCGCTAAGCAGTCTACCCATCTTCCCCGAACATATACATTCCGTAGACTATCATTTTGGCTCAGATTTGCGTAAAATCCACTCACCAGTGACACATCCACTGGGTCCTTGGGATTTTGGATCAACCAGGTCAGGCCCCGCTTCTTTAGCCAGTCGGCGAGCGGGCCTGAGATTTTCTCGGAGTCAAATCCTCTATCGTAGAGGATCCCTATTGCTTTCGCCTTCTCGTATGCGGCCGCTGCCTCGATGTTCACAAAATGGACAGAGTCATACTACTTGGATCTTAACACATCCTTGGCAGCATCGGCGGCGTTCTTCGTTGAGATCTTCTCACTTCGGAAGGCCTTCATCTTTTCTTTGATCTCCTGGCGAGCGAATTCTCTCCTAAGCTCCTTCAACTGAAAGTCTTTCAACTCCTCGTAATCCAACCACTAGTCGCTCACCGGGTACCTCTGTTATGTTTCTTCTATGTATTCGAATCTGAGGTAATCCACCGGAAACTCAGGGATGAATTTCCTGAATGGGATAGACTTAAGTTCTATGAGCTTTCCCCAATTCTCAGTTAACTCCAGTAGCATCCTCCTTCTGTAGTATGCCTCCGGAGGTGCTGGTTCCACAAATTCAGCCCCCCCGAGGTTGTTGTTACCACCTTCCGCCTGTCTGTAGACTTAATTCGTTGAATCCTTTTTTCAACTTTCTCCTCAACCTTCTCGAACTCCTTGAGTGACGCTTCTCGCTTGCTTGGATCTATTTTGCTGGCTTGTTCTGAACGTAGGGTTTTTTTTCAGATTTATATTTTTTAATTTAGGAAACTTATGAATCCTGCCTTATTAACTCCAAAATGCAAACAATATTCACATAACAGGCAATAATTTCCTAAATCTCAGTGATTTGTACCCTAAATTCTCCCCCTCACAATGAAACAAAACACTTCAGTAAGTATTTCGTTGCAAAAGAGGGAGAAAATCACAGAACAACAACCAAAAAAATAGATTATTGTAAAATTGATCCATACGAAGCAAGTATAACAATTATTATATCTAAATCTAGTAGATAAAAAACTTAGATTCATAGAAATCGAAGATATAAAATGTTTCGCAATAGTTGAAGAACATACAGTTTTTCGCAAAAATAATATTTGATTCTATATTACTGTGCATCAAATCAGAGAAAATTAACTATGAAATCGAGGTCAGAGACCAAGGTTACCCTAAATCTTATCCTGGATGGAGCTAAAAATGGCTGAGGAATCAAGATTTTTGAATTGTAGGGTGCGGAGAAATTGCGGTTGCTGAAGCTTCTTGAGGAAGTTACTGTAGGGCAAAAGTAAAAAATGGTTGTGAACTGGGGTATTTATAGAGGGCACTGGCGCTTATCTGGAGGGGTGAGTGAAGCGGTAAGCTGGTCCAATGCATATTAATATAAAGGCTTAAGGGTAGGTTACAGGGCGGGTGAGCGGTTAAAACAGCACTTCTAAATACCTATGTATGACACACAAGCGATGATGGATGCGGTACTGGGTGAGGGATACTGCTATTCCAGTATGTATTAGGATAAAACAAGCGAAATGATGTTGGCTTGGGTCAGGCTTTGGTTAGAAGTTAAAATTCTAACTATTATTCATAAGAAAGTAAGCATTAAACTACTTCTAAAAAAATGCAATAACACTATTCTATGGAAAGAGATAATTAAAGTTGTAAACTCTAACTATGAAAGCGGTAAAGAAAACTGTAAATCCTAACTGTGAAAGCGGTAAAGAAAACTGTAAATCCTAACTATGAAAGCGGTAAAGAAAACTGTAAATCCTAACTATGAAAGCGGTAAAGAAGACTATAAATCATAACTATGAAAGCGGTAAAAGAAAGCTGTAAATCCTAACTATAAAAGCGGTAATATTTGGCATTTTTCATGTAAAGGGCGCTACTGGGTATCACTTGCAACTCTGTCACTGAGCGAGTTTCTGTACCTCCACCAGATTAATATATGCATTGGCCCGCTGCAAAATAGGCCATTCAATATATGGTTTCAGTCTCCCTCAATTGACAAGGAAGGAATCGCTTTCTCTAGGGTTGTCCACATTACTAATCCTTATGGCTCCACTTGGCATAACTTGTTTGACTATATATGGCCCAGTTCACCGTAATCTCAATTTCCCTGGGAATAGGTGAAGCTTAGTATCATACAAAAGAACCTTGGATCCCTCAGTAAATTCTTTCTTCTTCAACTTCCTGTCGTGATAGAATTTCATCCTTTCCTTGTAAAGTTTTGCGTTTTCATATGCAAGGTATCGGAACTCAGTCAGATCGAGTAATCATTTAGCACGCCTCTCCTGCGCGGGAGGAAAATCAAAATACAAATATTTGATAGTCCAATACGCGCGATGCTCAAATTCCAGAGGTAGATGGCATGTTTTATCAAACACCAGTCTATATGGGGACATTCCTATTGGAGTTTTGAAGACTGTTCTATATTCCCACAGTGCATCGTCCAATTTCTCCACCCAATTTTTACGACTTTTATTCACTGGGGTCTGGAGGATATGCTTGATTTCTCTATTTGAAACTTCCACCTGACCGCTTGCTTGTGGGTGATAGGGGGTAGTTAGATGCTGATGAACACCATATTGTTGAAGGCAAGTTTGTAGTGCCTTATTCACAAAATGAGTGCCTTCATCGCTTATGACAGTTCTGGGGAGCCCAAACCTTGGGAATATGGTATATTTAAGGAAGCGGGTCACAGATAGAGCATCATTTTTTGGGAGCGCTTGCGCTTCGACCAACTTGCTCACATAATCCACTGCCACCAGAATATATAGTTTCCCATTCAAGTTCGAAAAGGGGCCCATAAAATCTACCCCCCCACTCATAAAAAATATCCGCAAACAAGACTCTAGTTTGGGGCTTCTCTTCCCGCTTTGAGATAGAGCCCAATCTCAGACACTTGTCGCAAGATTTAGCAAAGGCATCAGCATCTCTCTGTAGGGTAGGCCAGAAGAAGTCTGATTGCAAAACTTTGGTTGTTGTGCGCAGGCCAACAAAATGCCTTCCTACATGGGACCCATGACATTCGTTCAAAATCAGCGGGATCTCAGATTCTGCTACACAGCGGCGGATTATCCTATCTGAGCCGATGTTAAACAAATAAGGTTCATCCCAAAAATAATCCTTTGCTAAACTGAGCAATCTTTTCTTTTCCCTTTGTATTGTATGTGCAGGAAGTTTCCCCGTGGTTAAGAAATTTGCCAAGTCAGCAAACCATTGCTCCTTCGCTTGAACCATAAATAACTTCTCGATTGAGAATAACTCATTGATACCAGGAGATATGTCCTCCGCCTGCCTTAATCTGCTAAGGTGATCTACAACGTAATTTTCCTTCCATTTTATGTCCTTGATCTCAATATCGAATTCTTGGAGTAACAACACCTATCTGATTAAGCGGGCATGATCTGTATGAACAATGGTCTTGCTTCCGATGAGATATTGCCTAAATTCTCGAAAGCGAAGACAATAGCTAGCAGCTCTTTCTCGGTTGTAGTGTAATTTTTCTGAGCAAAATTCAATGATTTACTTGTGTAATAAATGACATTCAACTTGGAATCCACTCTTTGACCCAAAACAGCGCTGACGGCATAATCACTTGCATCTGTCATCAACTCGAATGGCTCGCTCCACACTGGTGCTGAAATGATGGGAGCGGTGGTTAGCTTCTCCTTTAGAATGAGAAAAGCCTCCTCACACTTGCTTGACCAGTAAAATTGAGCTTCCTTGCACAACAGTGCAGTGAGCGGTTGTGTGATTTGACTGAAGCCATTGATGAAGCGACGGTAGAAATCCATGTGTCCAAGGAATCTTTTCACTTCTTTCTCATTCGAGGGCGGTGGCATCTTTTCAATTACACTAACTTCGGATCTATCTACCTCAATTCTGGGAGTTGAGATCTTATGGCTCAAGACAATCATTTACTATCAAATGACACTTTTCCCAATTCAGCACGGGGTCAGTCTCAATGCAGCAGAGAAGTTCTTTTTCCAGGTTATTCAGGCATCTGAAAAATGTCTTGCCATATATTGAGAAGTCATCGATAAAAATTTCTATGCAGGAGTCCAGAAGATCACTGAATATATGGTACATGCATCCCTAAAAGGTGGACGGGGCATTGCAAAGCCCAAACGGCATCCTCCAATAAGAGAACGTACCATAAGGATAGGTAAAAGTGGTCTTCTCACAGTCCTCCGGCTTGATGGGAATCTGATGGTAGCCTGAGTAGCCATCGAGGAAACAGTAGTATTTATGTCATGGGAGCTTTTCCAGGCATTGATCAAGGAACGGCAGCGAGAAATGGTCCTTCTTAGTTGTTGCATTCAACCTTTTGTAGTCGATGTATACCCTCCAACCAATGATAGGTCTTGTCATGAAAACCTTCCCCTTGTTGTTTGTCTGCTCGACAAAACCTCCTTTCTTGGGAACCACCTAGGTTGGGCTGACCCACTGGCTGTCACTGATAGCGTAGATGATTCCTACATTGAACAATTTTATTACCTCATTTTTAACTACATCTTGCATATTTTTGTTTAAGCGCCGTTGAGGCTGTCTGCATGGCCGTACATCCGCATCCAACCTGATATGGTGCATACACACCGCTAGGCTGATTCCCTTTATGTCAGTGATCTTCCATGCAAATGCCGCTTTTCTTCTTTTGAGAAGTGAGAGGATTTGAACCTCCTGGTCCGGCAATAGTAAGACAAAGATTATCAGTGGGTAAGTCTCCTCCGGGCCAAGGTATATGTACTTGAGGTGCTCAGGTAGCTTCTTCAACTCGTCTTTGATGCAAGCGCTTTCTGGCTCTCGCTTGCTTTCTCAATAGACTCAATGGGGGATGATACTTTATCGCTTGCCCCATCAAAGCCTATAACATTGTCCAACACAAGTGATCCATTATCTGAAATTTCTTCCAGAGTTTCAAGTGTCATATAGTTCTCAAAAGTTGATAATTCATTTAACTCATCAATAAAATCACAATTTTCTTCTTGAGGTTGGCTGCATTGGATTGTTCATGGAAAATGTGACTTTATCTCCACCTAAGGTCAATGTGATTTCGCCTTGAGCAACGTTAATAGTTGCTTGAGCGGTGGCTAGGAAAGGTCTCCCTAAAATAATTGGAATTTCGCGATCTTTGCTTATTTTCATTATTATAAAATCTGCAGGGAAAATAAATTTGTTTACTTGCACTAGTACATCACGAATAATTCCTTTCGGAAGTCTTATTGATTTATCTGCAAGCTGAATTACAGTTCTGCATGCTTCTAACTCATAAAGCCCTAATTTACAAAAAAGCGAAAAAAGCATAAGATTGATACTAGCTTCTAAATCATATAATGCCCTAATCGGGTCTAGATTGCCAATAGTACAAATAATGATAAAACTCACAGGATCGCTTAATTTCTTTGGGAGGCCCTCCTTAAATACGGCACTGCACACACTCTCCAGTTGCACCGCTGCAGCTTCATCTGGAAATGCCCGCTTCCGGTTGATTATATCTTTGATGAACTTAGCATAATTTGGCATTTGGAAAAATCATCAGCAAACGGTATAGTAACTTTAAGAATACGGAAAGTATGCACAAACTTATCAAAGTCCTTGGAATCATCCTTCTTCCCAAGCCTGGTTGGAAAGGGAGCCCTAGCCGCAGACTGAGCGGGACCTTTTTCTTTCTGTTCAGGTACCCGAGCGGCTGGTATCGCTCATGGCTGGGATGGACCTTCTTCCTCGATTGGAATTTGTATAACTTCATCCTGTACAGGAAAATTAGCAACAAAAAGAGTAGAAAAAGGATTAGTACCTCTGTCGGGCAACGGTGGCGATTGTGTTCGCTTTCCACTCCTTGTCTCTATAGCCTTAGCTTGGTTTGGGATAGTCTTGACTATCCCAGGCAACGTTCCCTTTTGCTTCAGCTTCATAGCCTCAGCTATCTGCCCGACCTGAATCTTCAGCATCTTGATCGAGGCAAATGTGTTGCGTTGGAACTCTTGATTCGCTCGCTTGGTGTTTCTTTGGAGCTCCTCCAAACTTATTGGCTATTGAGCTGCTGTGGGAGGTTGAGCAAATACAGGTGCCTGCTGTGGAAAGTGGGGGGTCTGAAAGTAGTGTTGTTGTGGATAGAACTCCCCTTCATGATATTGTTGCACAACGAACTGTTGCGGCTATTGAAATTGTTGCTGAGGACGCAGTCCAGCGGGCCCTTGAGCATGCCCTTTATATCTGCTGGAACTGAGGAGCATTTTTGTTCGCCCTATAAAGAACCTCCGTTGGGTTTTGAGTCTGCTCAGATGAGCTCTCAGCAACCTGTGGGCTCGATTGGTTTACATAGGTGCACTCCTCAGTGACCGTGGCCTCATTTACTATTTGTTTTCCTTTTTTATTCAGGTCATGTTTCACGAGCTTAGAGAGCTCTTTAATTTGAACTGACAAGCTGTCAATCCTTGCATCTTGTGAAACTGACACACGAACCTAGTAAAGACCCCTCGATGGCTCCGGCCTGCTGGTCTCTAGCTAACTAGTCTGATTGGCCGCCATCCTTTCGATCAAAGCCCTCGGTTCTGAGGCACATCGCCCCATAAGCGAGCTACTTGCCGCTGCATCCAAGGACATCCTTAATTCTGGAGTGATTTCTGAATAGAAAATCTGCAGCTCCATGAAGTCAGGGATCTCATGATGAGGGTAGTTGCGGAGCAATTGCTTATAGCGGCTCCAGGCTTTGGGAAGTGTCTCATAACTCGCCATCTTGAAACTTAAAATTTCATTTCTCTGGCTAATGGTCGTTGATACAAGATGATATTTGCTGACGAAGGCTTGCGCTGCTTCCTTAAAGGTGGCAGGAATGGGGTAGAGATTGTCAAACCATTTCCTAGCCTCTCATGTCAAAGAAAAGGGAAAAAATATTAACTTCGCAGCGTCCTCCATGATTCCGTGTGATTTGGAGGTGGCAACGATCCTGTTAAAGTTCTACAAGTGTTCGTATGGACTTTCATTGAGCAGCCCATGGAATTGGCTCTGGCTGGCCAGATTGATGAGCACTGGCTTCACCTCGTAGTGTCCAGAGCCTCTGGGTGCACAACTTGTAATTACAGTTTTATCCAGGAAGGACTAGTAATGATCGATGCCCCCCACGTTATTTCTTTAATTGAATCTCATTTGATTAAACGAAAGTTCATAAAAAACTTCTGTTGTCTTTAAAAGATTCTGAACAGTTTCCATCCATCGGAACTTCAGCAAGCGGGCGATGGCGGGTGTCGCAGTGGCGTTGGCAGCTTGAGCTGCTATGGAAGCGATAAATGCCCCTTGAGCAGCTTGAACCTTCTACACACGAGGTGTGCTTGTAGTCCAGCCATCCTTTGTTGAATGTTGCCGAGCGCTCTTATGAGCTATTCCTCAGTCGGTGTCAGCGGATGGGGAACAACGGTTGGAACTACAGTGGGGATGTGGAGCGGCACTTCCTGCGACAATGCTGATGGCCGAGTTTGAAGAAGTCCCACCAGCAATCTGGAAAGCTGGGACGGCAGTAGAGGGAGCGGTGGCATTTCCTTGCTTTGCCATAATCCTTTCTCTGGTTAACTCTCTGAACAGACGTCTCTGTGAGCGAAAAGAAGGAGTTGGACTAGTAGAACGCTTAAAACGCTTTGGACCCATACATTAAAAATAACCACATCAATTGACATAAAATAGAAAACAAAATTACAGAATTTAAGGGTAAATTATGGCGCTTCAATAGATCTTATCAAGATTTAATTTCTTGAATTTAAAATCCCCAACAACGGTGCCAAATTATGATGATAACGATGGTGTATATATTCAAATACAGGGAATTTTGTTCGAAAATTGAGATGCAAGGAATTATAGTGAGCGATTAGATATAGCAAAAATTGTGGTTATAAGACCCTGAACTGTTTATCATAATTATTTATATTCTATGACTGGTGAGTTTCCAGGTCGAACACAGGGATTTTAAGTCACGATTTGTAATCAAGTATTGATCTCATGAAAGCGACGAAAATCCAGTAAAAGGACCCGCTTTGCAGCGGGCCTGGACCCTAAACTACAGAAAGCTGGAAAGGAAAGCGATAAAAATTGAGCGATGGTGAGCGAAGCGGTGGTGAGCGGACAAGGTGCTAGCGATGGGTGAGCGATAGTAACATGAGCGGATGGCACAACATATATTTATATAAATCGAGTGGCAGAGAGTGATGGAGAGGTGTTGTGTCTGAATTGTGCGTTACTCAATGGCTAGGTTTTCCTGGATGAAATGAGCGAGTGATGCTGGTGTTTAGTCGAAACATATATGTATAATGCGGAAGCGGTATGAGGGGTAATGTAAATATATAAATCAAATTATAAAGAATTTTGATCGCTTTTACTTGACCTTAAGGGATTTACAATAAGACTTTAATGACACTCAGAATCAGAACATTATAAGAAAGAAATCCTAATGTCACTAGAAATTTCTGCGACCCAATAGACCAAAACCTATGCCCCATTAATTATACCAAATTCTGCCTCATTAGTGGCTTTACCCTTTTGTTACCTCTTTTTAATCAAAATTTAATTTAAACTAGTAGTTAAGAAGGTCAACAAGGCTCCCACGTACTTAACTACATTGAACTACCTTGAATCTGTTTGTGACAAAAGACAAGGCTTGGATAATCAATCTTTCTGTGCTCCTTACCAGCGAAGTGAAATTCTTTACAATTAGAGTTTGTATAAATGTGAAAAGTATGGAAAAAGTGATGATGAAGAAAAAATGATATTTCATTACTTACTACTAAAGCGGGAACTTCTAATTCTACCAAAACTGTAATTAAAGCGATAAATTAAACTAAGTAAGCAGGAAAGTGGTGGCCAAGGGAGAAGAGGAATCTCAACTCCCCTGGCCATTCATGCTGAGAACTCCCTTACAGGGTTGGAGCTCTCAGGAGACAGGAAGACAACTAGAATGCACGAAACAAAGTGCCAGTATACTCCTCTTGAAGTATATTTTACATACAGATATCTGGCCCTATTTATAGCTGGTGGAAGAAGCGGTTGCAAGCAGTTACAAAGTAGTTCCAACCGCTAGGTAGTTAGGCAGTTAGTGGCGGTTATTCTGTTGAAGCAGTTGCTGGCCATAACTCCCAGGGTGCTTGCTTCGCTTGCTTGGGCTTGTAAGGGCGCATATCTTCCTCGCTTGCCAGATGGCTGGAGGGCATCAACACAGCTAGGCGGGCTTGTCTGTGCTTGTTGGTAGTGGAATGGTTGTACCCCTGCCGGTTGGACACTTAGGCGATATTTGCTCTGGGTTGCCATCTCTTCGCTGCGGTGGGTGTCTGGTCGCTAGCCTGGGTGCTGGAGCGTCACTTGCGAGCGGAGGTGGCTATCGCTTGCAAGCGGTGGAAGTTATCGCTTGCCTCTCTTACTTTTGCTTTTCTGAGCAATGGAATCATCACTTGTCGGCGGAAAAATGACTATAGCTTGTCTCATCTGCCTTAGCTTTTTTGGACCCAAATCACCGCTTAAAAGGGAAAAAATTGTTAATAATCTCAACAAACCAACTCTGGATCATGCCAAACGAGATAGATCAATAAAGTATGCCATAATTCAGATATTGTGATGGTTTTTATACAGAAATTCAAGTAATACATAGTTTTGTGAAGCGGGAAATATGCTCATATTTGGAGTCATCACTTACCTCATCCTATCCCTTTTTCGTATCCATTTCCATCCGCCCTTTCGCTCCCGACTTTTGCTTACTCATGGGATTCGGCCCTGAAACCCCGATCCATTTTTTCCAGCAAAAAAATCAAAAAAGGTAAGAAAGCTTATACTACCTTCCTTTACACATTACTTGGCCCGCCAGTTTGGGTGTCGCTAGGGTATTCACGACTTGGTATTCAACCTCTATCTCATTCACACCCATGTCACTGACTATTCCATCAAAGCATACACCGACCACCTCACTGCCAACCTTGGAAACCATACTTATGCGCCCTTCCGAGAACATCCTCATACCATTCGAGCCTTTCGGGGATGGTGGTTGGACCTTTTCTAGCCCGTGGTCGGGAGGCCCATTTCCAATTGCTTGCTCACTCTTTTTCCCCTTCTAGCTGCCCAATCGAGGTCACAAATGATCCTACTTTCTCAACCCTTGATGGGCTGGTCACCCTAAGACCCCCACGGCCGAAACAACCATAAGGCTCCCAGGCTAGAGATGTCAGCTCCTCCGGCAAGAAAGCAAAGACCACCGTGGCTGCTCAACCGGCCAACTTAAAGGAATGCCGAAAGGCTATGGAAGAATATTTGGCCTCTCTCCGATGGATATGACCCTTTTTCTCTGAGTTCCACATGCTAGCCTTACGATTACCCTCGCCAAGCACGATAAATCCTCTCCCATTTTTATTCACTTTGCTCTTAATGTATCAAAGTACTTATATCACCTACTTTACTCCATGCCAACTGCCGCAAATCTGACTACTACTCCAATCATCCTTCCATCCGAACATGCCAAACCTACAACAGTCATAGGCACCAACCAACCCCTGCTATTGCCTCGATTCAAATCTCTCCATCCGAACAAGCCCTTGCTCGAGGTATTTTCCAAATTCCATTTGACTTAGTATTTTAGTACCATAACGTTAACATTAATGTCAGGGCTGAACATTCCAGGCAAGGCCATCAAACCAATTGATCTGCCAATGACCGACCGTGACACATGGGCAATGGTCGAGAGGCAAGCCCCGTCCGCTGGCGTTCACGTTCAGAGGCCAGCCCCCTGCCGAAATCCAAGATCGAATTCATCTTGAGGTATCCCCTTAGTTCCCTTTTCCACTTTATTTCTCTTCTTACTCATATGTCAATTTTCACTTCAAGTAATCAAAATCCCAGAGGATTGTTCGGGAACAGTCAACCAGCCGATGAACGACTGATAAATGAAGATTGTTGATTTAAAACAGGGAATTTATTATGAGTTTATTGAGTGAAGTGTGTATTATTGGACACGTTCAGATATAGATAAAAGAAGTGAAGTTGTACACCTTGAGTCAAATTATCAAAATTACTTATACTCTTTTTACTAGTTAGTTTCCAGGTTGAATAAAGGGATTTTAAGTCACAAAATTAAATCAAGAATTTATACAAGTAAGGCGCAATGGAAAAACAGTTAAGTTGGCTTGCTTGAGAGCAAGCCAAAGAGTTAAACTAGGACGGAATTACAATAAAGCGAGTAAAGGTGAGCGGGTGGTGAGATATTCAGCAAAGGCCGTGTGCGAGTGATGGATGCAGCGAGAGCGGTGGTGAGCAAAGGAAAACAGGTGGAAGGAAAGTGGACTATAAATATAAGATCGTCGGTAGGTGATTGATAAGGGGGACCAGGTAATGCTGTGTGTGATCTGTATATTCTTAGATGACTAGAATTTTATGGATGTAATGAGCAAACGAAGATAGTGAGTAAACGGAACATATATTTATAACACGTAGTGACAGAAGAAGTGAATGTAATTGCGCAAACATAAACTGAATTTGTTGGTACTTGACCTTAAGGGATTTACAACAAGACTTCAATGATGCCCAGAATCAAAACATTATAAGCAAGAAATACTACTGTAACTAGACATTTATGTGACCCAATAGACAAGCGCCTATGCCCCATTTATTACCCTATTATATGTATCATTAGTGGTTTACCCTTATGTTACCTCTCTTTAATCAAAATCGAATTCAAAATAGCAGCTAAGCAGGTCGACAAGGCTCCTGCGTACTTAACTACATTGTACTACCTAAATTCTGTTAATTAATACGATGCGAATCTAGACTTAGATGATTGATTCTTCTCTATTCTTTCTCAGCAAAATAGAATTCTAATCCTAACATTTTGACACAATATGAAGCATGAAGGTGGATATGAAGAAATCATGATATTTCATTGACTACTAAGAAAATAGTAAAGATCTACATTACAAAAGTAGTAACAAAATTGTAAGTCAAAATAAGTAAACTATTCTCGAAAGCAATTAGGTGAGCGGCCAAAAGAGGAGAAAATCTGAACTCCTCTGGCCAATCCTATCTCGAGAACTCTCTTATAGGGTTGGAGCTTTCGGAAAGCACTAAAATCTCCAGAAAGTAAGAACTGTAAGTAATGTATCTGATTTTTTTTACAAATGGAATATGTCCCTATTTATAGATCTATGGGATCGGCAGTTGCCGAGCGGTTGAGTGGCGGTTGAAACCGCTGGGCAGTTAGGCGGTTTGCAGTAGTTAATCTGTTGAAGCAGTTGCACCGGCCATAACTCTCTGGTTGTCGCTTCACTTGCTTCAAAATGTAAGGGCACCGATATTCCTCGCTTGCTTGGATGGTTGGATGGCATCAAAGCAGCTCAAGCGGTGCTATATTCGCTGACTAGTAGTAGAATGGCTTGACCGCTGAGAGATGAACACTTAGTTAATTTTTGGAGTTGTCCAATCTTAATTCTGTAGTGGCGGATGTCTGGTTGCTAGCACTTGTGCAAGCGGTAAGAGTGTCGCTTGCCAAACAGGAGCGCCGTCCCTTGACTTTCAACACTTAACTTTTCTGGGCTAGAAACATCGCTTAAAAAGGCCAAAAACGTTAACAATCTCAACAGACAGGCTCTGGATCATTCCAAGCGATGCAAATCAATAAAGTATGCCATCAATCAGATATTGTAATGGTTCACATAAAAATTCAAGTAATAAACAACTTTGTCAAGCAAAAAATATGTTGTTATCTGGTGTTATTAAATGTTCTCACACTAGACCTTTGTTCGTCCTCGAACAAACTCAATTGCGTGAATAAATAGTTAACCCGTTCAAGGCAATCAAGTATTGCATAAGATCGGTGCCATGGCTGTGAATAAAGTGAATCTCAAATATAAGCAATTGATCCTTAAGCATTCAAATTGTCAATCTGATTTAACATGAACGGAGTCACCCAGGTAGAATTAACTTTTCTCGTTTGGTGGAGACTCTTTTTTGGATAAGGGAACCTTCAACCGAAAGGTGTGATTTTTTTTTATAAATCATTATATTTTGCGATGGGCCATAGAATTTCAAACAAACATTGTGTATGCTCGTGACCTTATTTATTTTCATCGCACCTAGGCCTTTTCAGCCCCTTTAATAATAGGTCCTCCCCGCTTCGCTTACATCACTTCTCAAACCATATTTAAGGACTTCCCTTTTCAGTGTCGCCTCATTTGAGCGAATTCGATTGTCATAAGTTTTCTTGATCTTCTGAGTATGGAAAAATTGAAACAAATGGGGCACTAAAATTTTCAAGTTATATCAGTGGGTACTTGGTTTAACTCAATATTCATATTGTTGAATAAGGTAAAGGAAAAATTACTAAGTTCAGCGCTCGCAATTTGTCTAACTCTACAGTAGAACATATCATAAGTCTAACGCAGTGGTGTATTAAAAGAATTTCAAGTAATAACATATGCTTGCAATTATGATAGGCACACAATATTGAAAAGCTTGACTTGTTAACAAAAGTCCGTCGTGTCATTGATCATAAAAAATTTATGTACATACCTTTCCATTTCTTTCAAAATTTGTACATGACAGGGGAAGGGTCCTAGTTTACTTGTCGCTTCAGCCCGCGGATCCACGTCCTGTCTGAGGATGGTTGTTGACCAACTTCCGCACCAGTTCCTCTAGTCGTTGTTGGCTCCTCATTGAGTCAAGCTGTTATTTTTTTTATATCGCATTCTGCTGGGTGACAGCTGTGAGAGCCTTTAGTATATCGCTTTTTATGATCTCGAGTAATTGTAGTTTGGCACTCCAACCTTCCAACACGCGACTCTAGTGCGACAGTCATAGAGCTTTCAACAGCCAAGTGGTCAGCCAGATTTTTGACATGATTGTCGATTAGTGATTGCAACAGGACATATTGGCTAAGCAGCACCACATTGAGGTCATCCATTCGTCTTCAAAGGGGTAGAGGTGTTTGCCTCAGCGGGCGTTGATGACTGTCGCTCGGACGTGGAACTAATGTCCACCAGCTTTAGTTCTTCCTTCATGGAATCAGGTGCTGGCTCAGGGATGACTTCTTTTAAAAACACTAAGGATGTGTTCGTTTGGGAGAAATCCCCAAAATTTTACTATTCATCAATTTTTTTCCCTCTAAAAACATCAAATCAAACACCTATTTTTTATTTTTTTATATTATACTAAAAATTAATTTTATATTCAAAACATCACATCAACACCTATTTATATCACATCATACAACTATTGCATTTCAAATTTCTTACCATTCAAATCCCAACTCAAAATTCAATCCCCTAAAAAAAACACACCTTAACTGTCTCGCTGCCTCATACTCCCGTTCTGCTGCTTTCTTCGCTTCAAAGTGTTTTCTAAAGCACATATGGAGTTGTATCATTTTCCTCTTTTTATTTCGCTCGTGCTGCTACTTTTATTTTAAATTTTGCATTTTTGTGAGCAGCCGAGCTTGTCGCTCCTTGAATTGCCTTTCTTCTTTATCCTCCTCCTCATCGATAATGGCTTTTTCCGATTTAGCTGAGGAAGGAGTCGGAGCCTTTTTTGGTGTCGTTCTCTCTGTTGGTGTCTAGTGCCTGTATGGCAAGGGTTCTTCTTCAGCTGCCCCCAGAGTTGTTGGCTCTGTCGCTTTAGGAGACACCTACAAAATAGGCAGCGACATTATTACTGCCTCGACCCTGTCGGTTTCATCGGTAGATTCAACGGTTGTGGCAGCGGGGACCTCGACGGCTTGGTCTTTGAATGACTCCATAGTTATATCGATGTCACCGATGGTTTCTTCTGTGATTACAGTCTCCTGCTCCTCCTCAGTTCCAGCAGTAGTTGGCTTACCCACCTCCGACTGGTTGACAAGAGTAGGTTCATCGCTAGTTGGACTAACTTTGTGGAGTGGCGTCGCTTCGTGCGGTGGGCTTACTAGCAAGGTTCGCTCTGGCTGTGCAGTGGACTCTCGAATGGTGATCCTCTTTCTCAAACGAGAGAGCGACTCTTTCTCTTTCTCTTACACCGCTTTGCCCTTTCCTTTCTCCTTCTTTGTCAGCTTCCGAGAGGGGCTTTTGGATTTCTTTGTTGCCATCTTCACTCTTGGTTTTTTCAAGCTGGCTCCGGGGGGGGGGGTTTCATTTTCTCTTGGTCTTCTTCTTACCAGCGGCCTCCTCTGGGCCTTTTCCTTCCTCATCACTTTGGGCCTCCTCCTCGCCGAATTGTTTTCTTCGATCCTTAGCCTCCTGAGTAAAGAGAGAAGCGATCTCGTCTTCATCATTTGCATCAGCTTCCTTGGAGATTGCATTCTCGGAATCGAGTTCAGCGGCTGCTCTTTCCGGTTCAGCCCCAAATGCTAACTCCTCTGCTTCTTCACCCTCCACCGGCAAGCAGACAATCTCCTCCCCAACAACTTTCATTCTTTTCCTTGGTGGGGGGAGGAGCCTTCGCTTTCTTCTTCCTCTTTTTTTCTTTGGGGATTAGGCTAAACCCCTTCGACTCGAGCCATTTTTTGTGAAACCTTGTTGTCAACAACGGTTTCATTTTTAGCTCAGGGGCTGGATTGGGCAGATCGACTCCCCAAGGTTTGCATAGCTCTGTAATCAGGGTACCGTGACCCAGTGTTCTATCAATCTTCTTTGGTGCCCGGATGTCTATGCAGATTATGGCGCACCCATGTCGATATTAGCCTTTTTCTCTAAAATGGAGTGCAACGCTAACAAGTATTCGGGCTTAATGTCGGTTGTGTGAGAGATTATCATGACCCTGCTCAGTGACCATTTCTCCCATTTCTTCTTTTCGTCGCCCACCGACCCGAATTTCAGATTTCGCTTTTCATACTCTGGGTAGCGAAAAACATCTTGTATAATGACTGCATCTCCAGCAAACAACAGTGCTCTGCTGCGTTCAGTTTACCCTTCATCTTCTGGGATTAGTAGCAAAAGGGTCATCCCAGGACTCGGTTGATTCACCTCAACGAGCAACCACCCATTTGCCTTGAATGTAGATGTTATTGGGGCTCTCGGCTTGGCTCATGTTCGCTTAGAATTCCTTCACCAGCAATACATCTACTGGATCATTGGGATATTTAATCAACCAAGTTAGGTCCCGCTCTTTTATCCATTCAGCAAACCGGCCCGAAATTCTCTCTGCAGTGAATCCTCTCTAAGAGGATCCCCATCGCTTTCGTCACTTTATAGGCCGTTGCTGCCTCCACGTTCACAAAGTGAACTGAGTCATATTGCTTGGCTTCAAGCACAAATTTTGTAGCTTCAGTAGCATCCTTCCTTGATATCTTCTCGGAGCGGAAGACCTTCATCTTTTCTCCTACCGCTTGACAACCAAATTCCCTGTCAAGCTTTGTCCTGCTGAAATCCTTCAGCTCGTAGTCCAGCCACCAGTCGCTCACCGGATACTTCTGGTCAGTCTCGTCTATATACTCAAATTTCAGATAATCCTTTAGGAGCATTGGGATGAATTTTCTGAATTCTATGGATTTCAGCCTCCTCAGTTCGCTTAGCTCTCAACGAATTCCACACCTGAGCTTGCTACCACGACCTGTCTTTCGTCAGTTGAGAGTATTCTCTTAATCCTCCTCAAAATCTTCTTTTCAACCTTCACCATTTCTTCCTTCACACTTTGCTTACTCTTGTTTGAATATATTGTGATGGTTTACAAACAGCCTAGGGTTTTTCAGTACTTTCTTACGAACAAAGCACATACAGAATAATCTCAAACCTGCTATATCAGTTCAACGAATGGATAAAAAATTAATGAAACAGGTAGAAATATTCTAAATCTCGCTGATTTGAACCCTATTTCCTTCTCCTACAATGCAACAAAACACTTGAATGGGGATTTTATTGTGAAAAAGGGAGAAAATAATGAATATTGAAAAATTCATGTAAAAATGGAGGGTGGGTGAGTGCAGCCCAAACTAAATAGAAAGAAGCTAAATATTCTATCAATAAGCAACCAAACTTCCCTGATTGTGTGGGTGGGTGCAGCCCAAACTTTTTGAAATTTTTGGTGGTTATTTTGGTGGTGCCGATTAAACTTCCCGCAACTTCTCACACTTGAATTATTGTTCGCCCTTGAACAACCTTGGTTATGCTCGGGAGGGGCTGCAATCAAACCAAACAATATTTCAGAATAGCAATATTCATCATAGATATAATCAATCAAAACATGATGCTATGAAACTCCTTTGTCGACATTATGGAAACATCCTTATGGCTTAAAAAGTTTCAGAACATTCCTCTCCTCACACTTATTGTAAAATAACTGCTGAATCATCATGGAGAAAATCTGAAAATTTCAAATTATGTGCAGAATGTTATCGAATATTCCTACATAGAAAAACACAAGTTATTTGCTGCAACATGTCCATATCTAAAGTGTAGATTCGAAGCAACATTACTTCCCTTGAATTCGGCAATTGGAAGTGCACAATAAGATTTAAATGAGAAATCCTTGAATTAAAATATTTTTTCTTTCATAACAACATTTCTAGCCTCAATTATCGATTCTCAAAATCAAATAAATCCAAAACAGCCTGCAATCAGCCCTTGGAGGCTGTTCGTGCCTTGTCTAAATTTTCGATTAATCCTAAAATCATCATAAGAAATAAGCTCACAACTCATCTTACTCAAATCTCCTAGACACAATCCGCAATTCACCAATCATATGCCAACTATGTACACAAATTCGACAACTAATTCCAATCTAAACTAAATCCAAATTTCAGCATAATTTTAATCCTAATAAACATGAGCATGAGGACATAATCTAATTAAGGAACTAAAGGTACAATTGAATTCTAAAACAGCCTTACAAATTTTTAGAGTATTAGTATTATGTTCGAAATTAAGAAATTCGATGAAAATAGGCCAGAGAATGTGAAATTGAGTAATATAACCTATCTTTGATGCTTACCATCTATAGACAAGATGAATGATGGTGGAAAGCGGTTAGAATTGGTGGAGGTGGTGCTATCGATTTCATCGAACATCGGTTGGAGAATTTAGAGTGAAGGAGGAATTGGGGGAATTTACTGTGAAAGGATTAGGGCTGGACGAAATTGAAAGGAAATCGGGTGTGAAATTTGGATTAGAAAAATTTTAGGGAGGAAATAATTTAGTGAATGATGGTAGAATGAGAGAAGGAAAATGGAGAAGAAAAGAGGAATATATATATATATATTGATTTCCTTACTAGGAACTTATTCATGGAACAACGAATTGAATTTTGAGAATTCGAGAACTTTCTTTTACAAATGAATTTTTTTTGCCTAAATAGAGAAGGATAAATACACTGTCACTTCACTTGGGTAGGCTGATTTGAATGAATTTTGTTTGCCTAAATAGAGAAGAATAAATACACTGTCACTTCGCTTGGGTAGGCTGGTTTGCACCGCTTGACTTACAGCCGCTTCGCTGCACTTTCTAAAGATGAATGGTGAGCGGGTCACCGCTTGCCAGCTATTCACCCTCATTTTACAAGGACATACGCGGACTTGAACTTTAACTTTTACTATAAACGAACCGGTCGGTCCAAGTCCTGAATGAACAATAAAAATTATAACTATTATTATTTTATTATTATTATTTATATATATTATACTTTTTTATTATAAATAAAAAGGCAAAGAAAGAGATGAGCGGCTTAGGCAAAATTATTGTTTCTTATAGATATATTATTATTATTATTATTATTATTATTATTAGTAATAGAGATTATTATGTATTTACTATTTTATTGTTTATTATTATGTGATCATTATTATGATTATTTATATATATATATATATAAGAGAAAGAAAAATAGAACAGAGCAGCGGCAGAGGCAAAACGGTGCTGCAAGCCAAGGTTTTTATTTATATTTTTATTTTTTATTTTTTATTTTTAATTAGCCACAATGAATAATGTGCACTAATTGATTTATGTGTGTTAATTTATTTTAGTTTAAACTATTCATATTAATTTTAATTTATGTGTTTAATTTATATTGATTAATTTATTTTGTGTAATTTATGTCGAGTAAATTATTTTATATTATTATATTTATAATATTTAATTTATCTATTAACCGTAAAATATATTATTTTCTTGAGTCAATCGATTTTCATTGTACTTAATTTGATTTTGAGATCGAATCTATTTAATAATTGAAATTATTTTGAGTATAAATATAAATTAGGATTTTGATAAAGTAGGTTGATATCCCATTCGTTTCATTTGTCCACACTTAGTCTAATTTATAGAACTTTCGTCTATTTAGCTTCTCTTGTTTAGCGAAGAGGATGAATTAAGTTTACTTAAAAATGAGATTAACGAACAAATAGTGTGAGGAGGATGTCCATTATCTTTATATGCGACTTGACTTGGCACAAAAAAATCGACGCAAAAAATTCAAATTTAATTTATTATCCGTAGCAATGTCTACTGGGCCGCCTTTCTTTTTATATTATTGTACCATATAATTTATTACGGCAGTATATTTCAAACTTTGAGTCGTCGCATCATCTTTAGAAGCTACTCCGAATACTCAAGTTTGAAAATATTTCGGGAGACATAAGTTAGAATCTTTTTAGATGAGCAATAATGCATAAATGGCTTAAGGATCTGAACTTTAGCTAAGATTAGTTTACACACCACCATTGATATTGCCGAAAATATTGAGTCCTTGTTTGGAAAGTACTTGGATTAATATCACTAATTTAATTTATTCAGGGATGAACAAAAGTTAAGTGTGAAGAGTTTGATAACTCTTGATTATGTCATATCTTATAGCTTATTTTTACTTATTTAATTATTTATTTATGTCGAGTTTTGATATAATTTATGTTAATTTATTCCAATAATTTTATTTATTTTATCTGGTATGTAAAATATTAATTTATTATTTTTTAGGTGTAATTTATAATTATTTTAGTGTATAAATTAAATTAATTGATATGTTCTTTGAATTATGTTTTTAGGCATTATTTATGTGCTATTTAAGTATTTAATTTTGGCTAAATTAAAATTTTTTAGTAAGTATATCTATTTAAATAAATATTTATAAGATGTTTATTATTTATGCAGATGAAATAATCTTTGAAAACCGGTAAGAGTGTCCAAAATTGGCCTTAAAAAATGAAAAATTGCTTCAGGAACGAAAAACAGCCGTCAACACAAAAGTCAACAAAAGCCAACGGTCAACAGTCAACGCAAGCGGCGGCTGTGCGGAAATCCATGCATGGAAGTGAGCAGCGCAGAATTCCAGCATCGGCTGCTTTAATCTCTGCAAGCACGGGAAATAAGCGGCGGATGCACGGAAACTGGGAGCGGAGTAGAAATCTCTGCATGGAGGTGAATGAAACGACGGCTGTGCGGAAAACAAGCTGCGATTGCACGAAATTTGTGAGCGAAACAGAAATTTATGCATGAAATTTAACGAAGTGGTGCGGCTATCCGTAATTCTAGCGGCGGCTGCACGGACTTCAACGAGCATTAACAGGCAGCCGCCACATTTATCATCACCGAAAGCAAGCGAGACCGGAAATCAGCGAAGCGGCCGCATTTACTGTTCTACCAATCGTTACTCTGCACAGAATTTCGCTGCATTTACTACTCTGCACCTCAGCTCTTGCATACTCCTGCTTTCTCCCAACTGCCCTTATTATCATGCATTATTTCTTAGCCAATTTTTGGCTATTTTGTGTATATATATATTTTTTAATTATTCTAGAATTTTTTAGAAAATATATAGTTTTTAGTAAATTATAAGTAGCTATTTTTAGAGGTAGTTATTTATAGATGGTTGTAACTGCCAAGCTTCTAGAAGCTTCCTTCCCCTATATTTATCCCCTCTCATTGTATATTATACTTAACCATACACTATCCATCATTTCATACACTTTAATTTCTTTATTTCTTCTCCTCCATATTTTTATCTAGTTTCATAATATGAAATTTTTAGTTTTGTGTCGCGAGCAAACTGATTTTCTCCTCATTTTTTTTTTAAATTCCAGCATATTATTTTAGCTAATAATATTTCTATCATACTTCTCAATCTCATCTTCACCCAACATTTTCATGTTCTATTTGAATTGTTCAAGCTAGATTTTGACAAGGTTACGGAAGGGCGATAGAAGGGTTAACTGTCCATGTCTATGATCACGTCATATTTATTAACAGAGAGTAGGCGGTTCGTAGCAACTAAGTACGTGGGAGCCTTGTTGAACTGCTTAGTTGTCATTCTGAATTAAATTTTGATTAACTAAGGGTGAAGCCACTAATGAAACAAATTTCCAGAATAATTGATTAGACATAGCCACTTGTCCATCGGGTCTTAGAAATGTCTAATGACAATAGTTTTTCTTGTTTATAATGTTCTGAATCTGGGTGTAATTGAAGCCTTGTTGTAAATCCCTTAAGGTCAACTACCTGCGAGTCAAGAATTTAGTTTAAATGAATAAGTATGACCAAAATTTGATCGAAAAATTTTGGAGAGTTTTTAAAATATCTTTTAAGATACAAAAAAAAAAGATATATGTATAAAATGAAAATAGTGTCGTGCGTGTTCGTATAGTAACTCCAAAATTCATCGTCAAAAATAAAAAAATCTCTTTATCCGGTGAGTGTCCGGGTCGAATTCAGGGAATATGCAAATATCCTATATTTAATTAGAAAAAGTGCAATGAGTTAATGTAATCGAAGAAACTGAAAAGATTAATTGCAAAAATTAAATCTAATTAAAAAGCGATAAAATATACGTATCTCGAAAAGGATGAAGCGAGGCGTTTGTGTCTGACTTTTGCGTTCCTTAATGACTAGATTTCCATGGATGAAATGAGCGGGATGACGATGGCGTGATAGCGAAAAATATATGTATAATTGCGGGGCGGCTCGGACGAATGAACGTGATCACATTTGCTAGCTTAAGTTGATTATCGACTCGGTTGGTACTCGACCTTAGGGGATTTACAACGAGGCTTCAGCGACACCCGGCGAAGAACATTATAAGCAAGAAACTCTACTATCACTAGAGATTTCTGTGACCCAATACACCACCGCCTATGCCCCATGAATTATTCTTCCAACCGTTCCGCTAGTGGCTCTACCCCTCTGATACCTCTCTTTAATCGGAATCGAATTCAGAACAGCAACTAAGCAGGTCGACAAGGCTCCCACGTACTTAGCTATGTTGAACTACCCAGAATCTACTTTTGGCACGAAACAGGGCTGAAATAGTCGATTCTTCTATCGCCCTTCCGCAACCTTTTCGAAATCCAACTTGAACAATTCAAATCGAACATGGAATTTTTGGGTGAAGGTGAGGTGGAGAAATATGATAGGAATTTTACTAGCTAAAATAATATGCATGAATTAAAAGAAAAAGGGGAGAAAATCGGTTTGCTCGCGCCACAAAACCGAAATCTCGTATTATTAAACTAGATAAAAATATGGGAGAAAAGAAATGGAGAAAAATGAAGTGTATGGAATGCATATTATTGTGTATATATGGTGTATCATATATATGTATAGTAGAATTAGTGGGGATATTTATAGGGAAAAAGATTCTAGAAGCTTCGCGGTTACAACTGCCCATAAATAACTACTTCTAAAAATAACTACTAACTACATCTAAAAATAACCATAAATAACTACCTATAAAAATAGCTACTAGTATAACTACTAATAACTACCTATTTTCTAGAAGGTTCTAGAATAAAAATTAAACAAAAATAGCCAAAGATTGACTAAAAAGTAGTGCAGGAATTTAATATAGGTGCTGGGAGAGTGCAGAAAAAAATGCAAGGCTTGAATAAATGCAGGAGCTGGGGGTGCAGAGCAGTAAATACAGGCAATGATTGCAGCAAAAATTAATGCAGCCGCCGCTCATGGAATCCGCGCCAGCCGACGCTCAAATTCCGCACCAGCCGCCGCTTCGCTCACTTCCACGCATGGCCTTCCGCTCCGCTCACATTTCTGTGCCAGCCGCCATCGTTTCGCTCACTTCAACGCCAAAGTCTTCGTGCAGCCGTCCCCTGTTTCCGTGCAGCCGTCGTCGCCTCGCTCACTTCAACGCCAAAGTTTCCGTGCATCCGTCATCGCTTCGCTCACTTCAACGCCAAAGTTTCTGTGCAGCCGTCGCTTGTTTCCGTGCTCATAAATACAGCCGTCGCTCGCCTTCCGCGCTCATAAATACAGCCGCCGCTCGCCTTCCGCGCTCGCTTGCCTTCCGCGCTTGCGCACTCGTATGCCGCCGCTTGCCTTCCGCGCTCATAAATACAGCCGCCGCTCGCCTTCTGCGCTTGCGCACTTTCGTGCAGCCGTCGCTTGTCTTCCGCGCTCGGTTGACTTTGACTTACACGCGTTGACTTTCTGGTGTTGACCGTTGACTTTCGTTGACTTTCACGCCGGTGACTTTTTTTCGCTTCTGAAGCCATTTTTTTCACTTTTTAAGGCTAGTTTTGGACTCCCATATCAGTTTTCAAGCATTATTTCACCTATATAAATAACGGACATTTTCTAAATATTTATTGAAGTAAATAATACTTATTAAATAAAATTAATTTAGTTAAAATTAAATATTTAAATAGCACATAAATAATGCCAAAAAATATAATTCAAGAAACACATCAATTAATTTAATTTATACACCAAAATAATTATAAATTACACTTAAAAACTAATAATTTAATATTATACAAACAAGATGAAATAAATACAATTATTAGAATAAATTAACATAAATAATATGAAAATTCGACATAAACAAATAATTAAATAAATAAATATAAGCTATAAAATATGGCAAAATTAAGAGTTATCAAACTCCTCACACTTAACCTTTATTCGTCCTCGAATAAATTCAATTAATGAAATTAAGCCAAGTATTTTCTAACTAAGGACTCAATATTGTCGGCAATATCAACGGTGGTGTGTAAACGTGTAATACCCCGTAAAAATACTCGCCGGAAGTTTTCCGGAACTTGCGGACTTCGACGCCGGAGTAGGACAATATTATTTTAGGCCTAATTTATTTTGAGCTTTTGGTGTAAGAAATTAAGGAATTGGCTGTAAATTAGGAATAAAATTGAGTTTAGGGTAAAATAAATAATAAATTAGATTTAGTTTATCAGTATCTCTTAATTTAGGTATCTTTATCTATAATTAGTTAAGATATATCATATTTAAGTGTAGATTTGATAAGATATAGCGTATCTATATTTTGTTAAGATATAGCATATCTAGGTTAGAGTGTCTTTATATATAAAAGATGAGTCCAAGTATTTTATATTAATAAAGTATAAAATAAAATAAAAAGAAAATAACAGAGGCAGCACAGCAGCCAGGAGCCGCCAGTCCCCTCCCCTCTTCTTCCTTAGAATTCTTCTTCACCAAAACTCTTCTTTTTGGTCTATTTTCTTAAGGTAAGTGGGATTAATTTTAGATAGATTGATATGTTCTAATCCCTAGACCCTTCTATTGATATCTTTTTCAATATTCTTGTCAAATGGGTTTGCTCCAAAAGTGTTAGGTTTTGCCTATTTTTTCTATAAAGTTGATTATAATGTTTATGTGAAGATTATTATTGGATTCTAAATTGAAAATCGTGGAATTTATGGGATGGGTTTGAAACCCTAGTTTTGCCCTAACCTAGTTATGATTTTTGGAAAAAGATTTATGATTATATTTAAATATTATGATTTTTGGGATTAGACCATGCCTATTGTGATTGAAATATTTTTCGAATGTTTATTTGGCGAAATAAAGTGTGATTATAGCGAACTTGTTGGGTCTAATATCCTACTTTTGATTGATTAAATGTTGACAATTGAAATATTTTGAGTTTAAAACACTCTTTTTGAAATTTTCCTAAGAGCATGTTGAGTATTTGGTCAAATTGGTAATTGAAACTACCCGTCGAGTCCGATCAACTCGTCGATTGTTTGGATGATAAGGCATAGCCTTCCACCTCTGTGGCTTGCAAACACGTGAGGGTATACCGGTATTTTAGGATAACTAGCTAACCTTGAACTAGATCCCGAATGGGCTAGATCGAGGGATCGAGATGGCGGGTTCCCTTTTTGGGTGATTCCGAGGTGCCCGTCATTCACGATGAAAAGGTCTTTAGACCGTCATCTGTGATGGAGGGATGGATTGCGTACAATCCCCTCTTGGTATGTTATATTGGAGACCAGAGGGTTGTGGGCCGTATGGCGCCCCTCGCAAACTAATAATAAATTGATTTACGTGTACTTTGGATTTCGAACCCTTATGTACACATTGTGGAGTTTCCTTTGAGGGTTATGACCCTATGTTTGTTATATGAAATTATGTGACGTGTCATACGAAGTAATAAGGTTGGAAAACCGGGTCGAGCCGGCCCTGATTAAGGCGTAGTGGAGTTTTCTTCGTGATGTGCTCATCACTATTATTTGAGAATGAAAAGGAGATATAAGAGAGGCGCTAAAAAACTCGTGTGTGTGAGTTATCCTTATGTGATATGTGTCGTCTTATTCAAGTTATCTTCTTTAAATGATTTTGTGGCATTATATCGTATTAATTTATCTTCGATTAATTGCGCTTACTCAACCGTTGTGTTGACCCTCTTCTTACGATCCTTTTTGTAGGTGATCATGTTTCTGTTATACCTGAATGATGCATCCACGTCATATGATCCATCGGGGGGAACTATAACTACTTTATCTTCTAAAATATTTTTGAATCCATTATTAATGTTTAAGAACTATTTCCAACTTATGCTTTTGACTCGAACTTTATTTATTCAAATGATAAGCCAGTGCGCTTTAATTCTAAATCTTTAAATAGTTGTTTTGTAATGGTTATTTTAGCCTTAGCGCCACAACGTAGGGCTAGTTGGTTGATGAATGAGCCTTACGGTGTGGTGTGGCGGTGACACTCCGGTTTGAGCCGACCGGGGTGTTACAAAACGAATCTTAGCTAAGTTCGGGTCCTTAAGCCATTTACGCGATATTGCTCATCTGCAAAGATTCGAAATTATGTCTCCCGAAATATTTTCAAACTTAAGTGTTCGGAGTAGCTTCTAAAAATGATGCGACGACTCAAAGCTTAAAATAAACCGCCATAATAAATCATAAATTAAGAAACAAGGCGGCCCGGTAGAAATTGCTATCGATAATAAATTAATTTTGACATTTTTTTTGCCAAGTCAAGTCGCATATAAAGATAATTGGCATCCTCCTCACAGTATTCGTTCGTCAATCCCATTTTTAAGGAAAGTAAATTCATCCTCTCCACTAACAAGCGCAGCTAAATAGACGAAAGTTCTAAAAATTAGACTAAGTATGGAATAAAGGAAACGAATGAGATATCAACCAACTTTATCAAAATCACGATTTATACTCATACTCAAAAAAAATTTTAATTATTGAATATATTCAATTTCAAACTCAAATTAAGCACAATGAAAATCGATTGACTTGAGAAAATCAAATATTTCACAGCTATTTTTATTTTAAAGAAATAAATTAAATATTATAAATAAAATAATTTAATTCACATAAATTACACAAGAATAAATTACACAAAATAAATTAATCGACATAAATTAAAGAACATAAATTAAAAATCAATAATTTAAGCCAAAATAAATTAATTCCACATAAATTAATTAGCCCACAATACAACACTTATCCTAAGCTAATCAATCAAACAAAGGCCTGGTTACAATAAATAAATAAATAAGCCAACATCTTCACCACACTAGATTAAACTAATGGCTCTAACAAAAATTAGATTAAGAAAGAAGGAAACAACAAATTAAGGGATCGGATTATATTACAACAATTCACAGCACAACTAATCTAACTAAACTAAACTAACTATTGACTTAACACTAGTCCTATGCTAATACTAAGCGATCTTCTAAACTAAAAAAAAATGCTGACAAGCAAAAGCGCAAAGTAGATATACCGCAGAAATTTAATTTGAAGATGATTTACTAAAACTTGCTACAAATTAAGACTATACTCATATAATCTAATTAAATAAGTAGTTGTTTATCTAGACTAAACTAATAACAAAGACTAACTAGATTAACCAACAATTCAATTTAAACGAGCAGTTTCAAAAAATGATAGCAGCCCAGAACTTATTCGACTAAGACCACTAACCTGAAAACTAGTAGCAGTAAATCCTATGACATTTAACTCCACATTATGCTACCAAGATTTCGATCAACTAGAGATACACTACACTAGCCTAATCCAAGCATACATCAGCTTCTAAATCTATATCAAAAGCTGGTCTAAACTAAAACTACTCAGATTAAGTAATCTAAACTAACAACAACTAAACATTTATCTCATATGCAATTAATGAATAAACCCGACTAGGACAACTAATTAGAAGAAAGCTAAAATATGTTACCACTACTCCCAAACTAATCTGAAAATTAACCTACACTACCAAAAAAATGGCCATTTGTAGCGAAATCTTATTCGCTACAATGTTTTCGTTACAAAAGCTATTTTTTGTTCCGAATTTTTCCGTAACAAATAATTTTTTCGGTTTGGTCAACTTTTTTTCTTTTGTTACGATATTTTTTCGTTACATCTACAATAATTTTAATTTTAAATTTCAAACTAAATATAATATTTATATATTAATACATACAAATTAAAATTAAAATTAAAATAATTATTTATTTAAATTTAAAATTATAATATTCAATTAAACATTAAAATTAAAATTAAAATTTCAACCAAATTAAAACATAATTCCCTAATGCGGCGCCTCCCACCCCGACATCTTTGTTCCTTCTTCCTTCTTTTTTTTTGTCTTCTTCGATCTTCTTTGTCTTCTTCGATCTTCGTCTTCGTTGTTCTTCTTCTTTATCTTCTCCTTCTTTGTTCTTTTCTCTTCTTTCTTCTTCTTTTTCTTTTTCTCCTTCTCGTACGTCTTCCTCCACCTTCCACGTTGTCCTCCGTTCTGCACCCCTGGACCGCGCGCTGCCTCTACCTTCCTCAGCCGTCGACCGTGCTCCGCTGCTCCCTTCCTTGGCCAGTGAACAGCGAACCGTCGCTGCCCGCCGACGCACTCAAATGCCAAATCTAGTTCTTCCCGTAAGTTTGGATTTGCTTATTTTTATTTATTTTTATATTTGTTTTGACTAGTTAGGCTTTTTTTTGCCAAATATTGTCCATATTTATAGATTTATGGAGGTTAATGGGATTTACACTTCTCTTTAAGCATTTTTAGGACTCAATTTAGGGCAAATTTTAAAACATATGTGGTTTGCTAACTGTTTTCTACAATGCGTGTTCTTTTTGTTTGGAACCCTAACTTTAATATGCTCTAGAATATGAAGAATTAGGATTGGAGAATCAGGTTGAAGCCAGACAGGTGTATGCTGTGGATGCCAGCAATATTGCAGTTCAGGTGATTTTATTAATTTTCTTAATTGAGTCTGTATAGGTGGCAATGTTTTGGTTGGAGACGTAGTCATTTGATGAAAGTATTTGACTTATTTTAGAGAAGTTTTCTCATCTATTTAGCTTCAATAATTTATACAATATTTAGTTTGCATTCTGTGATCAACCAACCACACTTATGGTAGACAAAAAATTATCTAATGCTTTACAGTTGGTCAAACTATTGATGCTCATTTATCAAAGATTTCTCCTATTTTCTTAATGAATTGTCTCCTTGACATTGCCATGAAAATAAGAAATATATGCACAATGATTTGATGCTATTCCATATATAAATTTTGGAAGGATGCCAATATGAAATCTGATACTTTTGACTGCATCTAATGGTTGCTGAAATTTTTAGACTCGCGTACAAGGAATTTTGGAACGATAATATATCAGTCAGTCTACTTCTGCAATACAGACCAGAAGAATGAAACGAAAGCTGTGTTTTATTTTGAAACAGTTAGCAAACCAAATTTGGGCATAATTTTTAAAACATACACTCTTTGAAATTTTTTTGAATAATACTATGAAAAATTGGGTAGAATGTTTAAAACAGAAACTTTGGGCCAATTGAGGGACATATTATTGGCTTCTTGATTAATGTTCACAAAAAATGTATTCCACATACATAGTTGTTTGTATATTTTCCATTGCTAGGTATTGCTTTTTTCGTGTGAATTTTTTGAAACACAAACACATACAAAAATTAGCTCTCACATTCTTTCTTGCTCTCCATCTCCAAGAATCAACCGAACAAGATAGACATAAAAGATTATAAATTTAGCTTTACTAGTTTTGATATCAATCGCTTGGGTTTTACAAAGGTATTTCCTTTTCCATACGAACCGGATCATGTAAATATGTAGAAAGCTGTTGTCTATTCCTCAATATTTTGCTGAAGAAATAGGTTGGTTGAACTAAATACCCCTTGCATAATCATATTTGATTAATATATGTGTAACGGTGGATTTTATTGATTGCATATCCTGATGGTGTTGGTAGTCTTGCACTTGTCTTGTTTCCTGCAGATCATTATGAAAGTTGTGGAGTGCTCTGCACCAGGAGCTATTGTCCTCCAATGTTGAGCAGATTCACCCTCTGAGGACTGATTAAGATACTTTAACCTTTCCATTGATTGTGTTATGCTTGTAATTTATATAGTGTTTTTTTGTCTTCATGTAATATATTATGGATTAATTGATGATTGAATGAACTTGTCACCAGTAACATTTCAAAGTACCGTAATTTATGTTGAATTGGATATATTATTGCAGGGCATGCTGTTTATATCAATTTTGTCAAGCAACTCAATTTGCCTTTGTTGGTTTGTTTTTTGTGTATAACACCCTGTTTAGTGCTTCTATGTGTACATCTTTTCTTTGACTAGCAAAGTAGCAATGATATTAATATAGGTAACTGGAGGTGGCGGATACACTAAAGGAAACATCGCTAAGTGTTGGACTGTGGAGACGAGAGTCCTTTCGGATGCAGAGCTCTCTAATGGTATGGTTTTCTGATATGAGTGGCCCACTAAAATTTTTGTTAGACTTGCAGAATTGAGTCCACTTGGTGAATTATGTCTGCTTGTAGTATAACATTTGTGCTATAATGTGCTTAATGATATTTATTTTTGGTAAATCTGGTGATTCCTTTTTGCAGAGATCCCAAAAAATGATTGCATCAAATATTTTGCTCGAGATTTCTCTTTGAAATGTCCTAGCGGACTTATGGTACGTGAATTGGCATACTAATAGGTATCACAATCCAGTTTACACTGGTATTAAATTTTATTTGGGAGGTGCACGGTAATTGATGGTGTATATAGTTCTTGGTAAAAATTTGTTGTGATCATTAGATATAATAGATCTACACCACCATAAACAAGCATGTCATGGGGCGATGCAACGTTGCATGTAATTCTATGATGATAACTTTTGTTTGTGGATTGATACTGACTAAGTCTACGTAGGTTGAACTTGCATATGTTGCTTCCTTTTGTGTGTTTATTGCTATGTTTTGCCTTTGGATTGTATATGTTGGTTGTATTGCGAACTAGTTATGTTCCTAAACAGTGCGTACTTGGTGCTACTAATGGCTGTATTGCGAACTAGTTATGTTTTTCGGTTCCGATACTATTCTTTTTGTTATTACTAAAAAAAATAAGGATACTCTTTTTGTTGCGAAATTATGTTCGTTACAAATACCGGTACAAAAAATTATGAATGTCGTTTATAATATTTTTCTGACAATCAGTTTATTGTAACAAAAATTATACCGTAACAAAAGCCATTACAAATGCACGAACATTTATTGTAACGATTCTTTTATTACGAGAAACATCCGCTACAAATAAATCAAAAAATATTGTTAGCGTTACAAAAACCGTTACAAAAAGATTTCTCACGCGCGTTGACTGTCCACTTTTTGTTACGGAAAATGTCGGTACATAGACTTTTTGTAACTCGAGTATATGCACCAGCCAAAATCAGGTACAAAATCGTTACAAATAGCTGTTTATAACGAAAAATGGCCATTTGTAGCGGTTTTAAAGCCACTACAAATAGCCATTTTTTTGTAGTGCTAATACAACTATATTACAACTACTAATTTACATATTCTCGTATCTAACAAGTTAGCAATCAATAAATAAGCCGGCATAAATAATCGATAAGGGAATCAAGAACTTCCCTGATTCATGTCTTGCAGCCGGATTTTTTTTTCAAAATTTTTGGTGGTGCCGATGACTTTCCTCCTCACACTTGAATTGTTGTTCGTCCTCGAACAACCTTGATAAGAATCGGAGGGACTGCAATCAAACCAAATAACAATTCAAAAATAGCACGGTTCATATAGATGTAATCAATTAAAATATGATGCTATAGAACTCCCTTTTCGACTTCTTTGTGGCTCGGAGACTTTCAAAACATTCCCCTCCTCCCACTCATATATAAGCGTCAAATTTTGGGAACATTCTGAAAATTTCAGAATATGCGCGCACAACAGTATGTCCGTCTAGTGGAGGCTTTTCATGAATTTCCTATCCTCATTTCTCAATTCTCAAAATAAATTAAATCTCAAAATTCATCAAAACAGCCCCATAGTGCTTGATTTACGGCTGGCGGTATTTGGATGCAGTTTTCAATTTTAATTTTCTCTGGCAGGGACAAACAGGTTTGGACAGACCGGCGGTTCGCTTGTGCTTGCAGTTGCTGCGCCACTCCGTTCAGCCGAAGAAGATCGAGTCGCTGCTGCTCAGAAAAGACGCTGAGACAATTTTCGCTCATTTAGGATAGATCAGCGTCGCTTCGCTCATTTCGGGAAACTGTTGCACGGCTTGGGACTGACCTGCCGGTTTGCGTGCAACAGTCTTCAGTTTTATAAGGATGAGCTGTTCACACACTGTGTGTACGGATGAGCCGAGCCTTGAAAATCATGGAACTTATCCATTTCATGGCACAGAGAATTGAATTCTGAAATTGGCTTCACTTGCAGACCCGCTCACTTCTCCCGCTTGTTCTTGCCGCTTCGCTTGCACACAGAGAGATTAATGCCGCTTTGCTTTGATTCTATTTCAAACTTCAGATGAATTGATCCGCTGAATGGCATTCGGTGAAGAAGAAAACAAATTAATTAAAAAATATAATAATAATTTCTAAAAACATATATAATAATAATAATAATAATAATAATAAATATAATTTTTGCCCTAAATTGGGTGAAGAAGACGTCGCTGAGGAGCGCTCAGGAATGATTTCTATTCTATCGCTTGAGATTGTCCATTGCTTCGCTTGCCGACTGACTGGTTACAAACGGCGCTGCTAATTCCCGCTTGGACAATCGCCGCTCATGGCCGCCGCTTAAAAAGGGCGCTGAGACAGGGCTTGATCTGTGCCATCGCTCGCCAAAGTTTTCGCTCGCTTGTGTCCGGCTGAAGTCGCTGCTTTGTATGTAGGCATCGCTCATTGCTGCATCTCCTTCGGACTCCATAGGTTCACTTGCAGTACTAGCCGCATGGCTTGGGCAGATCACCGGTTGGCGCTTAGAAGAAACTGCACAAATTCAATTACCATCGCTGCAGCGGATGGACTTGGCGTCTTCATCACTGAGCGGGCTTCGTTAAAATGACAAGGATAGAGTGCAACTGGTTGGAAATTGGGGATTTCTTCACTTGAAATTGATAAATCCTTAGGTTCTGAATTTGTGCGTCCAGGATTGAAATACGACGATTCATTCTCTCCGCTGAGGAGAGGAAAGCGCCGCCCAGGTTGCAATAGCCGAGCGCTGGTTAGGGTCTCGCTGGGCTGAATGTTTCCGCTGCCGCTCAAATGATTACTGCTCTTTTTAAATAAGTTGGTCCATTCGCTGTGCTGCGCTTGGGGCTTGAAACTGCTGTGATTTCAACGAGGCGGATCACCGCTTGGGAGGAGCGATCACAAATCACAACTTGTTCACAAGGATAGACGCCGGTTTTATTTGGATTTAGCTTTCAATATGAATGAATCGATCGCTGAAAATTCTGAAAGAACAAAAAATAAAAATTATGAGTATACTCATTATTTAATTATTTATTTATTATATATATAAGGAAACAACCGAACAAAAAAATAGATAAGGAAAGGGGCGCCATATTATTATTATATATTAATTATTAGGATAATAATAATAATTATTATTATTATTACTATTATTACGATTATTATTATAATTTTATTATTATTATTATTATTATTCTATTATTATGTATGTATGTACATATACATATATATATATATAAACAAAGGGTAAATAGAATAGAGCAACGCAGACAATGCACTGTTGTAGCGATTTTTTTTTTTGAAAATTTTCTGAATTTTCTTCCGGAAGATAAATGCCGCGCAGGTTTGATCTTGGATATCGCACTTTCGAAATCTACAAAGCATACCTCCGATGGATTAGAGGTTCAAAATAAAATAAAATTTAATATTAAAATTAAATTAGCATTAAACTCAATATTTTTCAATTAAAACAAAGATACTAGGTTTATTCCCCGGCAACGGCGCCAAAATTTGATCGAAAATTTTTGGAGATTTTTTAAAATATCTTTTAAGATACAAAAAAAAATCTCTTTAACCGGTGAGTGTCCGGGTCGAACTCAGAGAATATGCGAATATCCTATGTTTAATTAGAAAAAGTGCAATGAGTTAATGTAATCAAAGAAACTGAAAAGTTAAATTGCAAAAATTAAATCTAATTAAAAAGCGATAAAATATACGTATCTCGAAAAGGATGAAGCGAGGTGTTTGTGTCTGACTTTTGCGTTCCTTAATGGCTAGATTTCCATAGATGAAATGAGCGGAATGACGATGGCGTGATAGCGAAAAATATATGTATAATTGCGGGGCGGCTCGGAGGAATGAACGTGATCGCATTTGCTCGCTTAAGCTGATTATCGACTTTGGTACTCGACCTTAGGGGATTTACAACGAGGCTGTAGCGACACCCGGCGAAGAACATTATAAGCAAGAAACTCTACTGTCACTAGAGATTTATGCGACCCAATATACCACCGCCTATGGCCCATGAATTATTCTTCCAACCGTTCCGCTAGTGGCTCTACCCCTCTGATACCTCTATTTAATTGGAATCGAATTCAGAACAGCAACTAAGCAGGTCGACAAGGCTCCCCCGTACTTAGCTACGTTGAACTACCCAAAATTTGCTTTTGGCACGAAACAGGGCTGAAATAGTCGATTCTTCTATCACCCTTCCGCAACCTTGTCGAAATACAACTTGAACAATTCAAATCGAACATGAAATTTTTGGGTGAAGGTGAGGTGGAGAAATATGATAGGAATTTACTAGCTAAAATAATATGCAGGAATTAAAAGAAAAAGGGGGATAAATCGGTTTTCTCGCGACACAAAACCGAAAATCTCGTATTATTATATTAAACTAGATAAAAGAAAGGGAGAAAAATGAAGTGTATGGAATGTATATTATTGTGTATATATGGTGTATCATATATATGTATAGTACAATTAGAGGAGATATTTATAGGAGAAAAAGCTTCTAGAAGCTTTGTGGTTACAACCGCCCATAAATAACTACTTCTAAAAATAACTACTAACTACCTCTAAAAATAACCATAAATAACTACCTCTAAAAATAGCTACTAATATAACTACTAATAACTATAGAATAAAAATTACACAAACATAGCCAAAAATTGGCTAAAAAGTAGTGCATGAATTTAATATAGGTGCTGGGAGAGTGCATAAATAAATGCAGGGCTGGAATAAATGCAGGAGCTGGGGGTGCAGAGCAGTAAATACAGGCAATGATTGCAGTGAAAATTAATGCAACCGCCGCTCATGGAGTCCGCGCCAGCCGACGCTCAAATTCTGCACCAGCCGCCTCTTCGCTCACTTCCACGCATGGCCTTCCGCTCCGCTCACATTTCTGTGCCAGCCGCCATCGTTTCGCTCACTTCAACGCTAAAGTTTTCGTGCAGCCGTCGCCTGTTTCCGTGCAGCCGTCATCGCCTCGCTCACTTCAACGCCAAAGTTTCCGTGCAGCCGTCATCGCTTCGCTCACTTCAACGCCAAAGTTTCTGTGCAGCCGTCGCTTGTTTCCGTGCTCATAAATACAGCCGCCGCTCGCCTAATACAGCCGCCGCTCGCCTTCCGTGCTCGCTTGCCTTCCGCGCTTGCGCACTCCTATGCAGCCGCCGCTTGCCTTCCGCGCTCATAAATACAGCCGCCGCTCGCCTTCCGCGCTCGCTTGCCTTCCGCGCTTGTGCACTTTCGTGCAGCCGTCGCTTGTCTTCCGCGCTTGCGCACTTTTGTGCAGCCGTCACTTGCCTTCCGCGCGGCCGTCGCTTGTCTTCCGCGCTCGGTTGACTTTGACTTTCGTGCGTTGACTTTCTGGCGTTGACTGTTTTTCCGCTTCTGAAGCCATTTTTTTCACTTTTTAAGGCCAGTTTTGGACTCCCATATCAGTTTTCAAGCATTATTTCACCTATATAAATAACGAACATTTTATAAATATTTATTGAAGTAAATAATACTTATTAAATAAAATTAATTTAGTTAAAATTAAATACTTAAATAGCACATAAATAATGCCAAAAAATATAATTCAAGAAACACATCAATTAATTTAATTTATACACCAAAATAATTATAAATTACACTTAAAAACTAAAAATTTAATATTATACAAACAAGATGAAATGAATACAATTATTAGAATAAATTAACATAAATAATATCAAAATTCGACATAAACAAATAATTAAATAAATAAATATAAGCTATAAAATTTGGCAAAATCAAGAGTTATCAAACACATTCTTACTTTTTTCGCTTCGCATTATATATATGTTTCGCTATTTCACTTTCACCATCCGCTCATTTCAGCCATGAGAATCTAGCCATTTTATTAACATACAGATCACACACAAACACCTATGTCCATCCCGATTGTTACTATTTTCACCGTTCATTTACTCGTTTTCGCTATCACTTACCGCTCGTCAACCATCACCATATATATATACCGCTCACTGTCACCTTTGCCGCTCCGCTCACCAACGCACTCAATGCACTTTGACACGACCCCACTTACACTATACTACCACTACAAGAAAAAATTATTTTTGTAACAAAACTTTTTTGTCTTTAAATTTACTTTTCCCGTTACTAATGACATTAGAGACGGAATTAGGAATGGAATTACGTTAGCTACGTGAGTTTTAGGGACGAAATTCTGTTACAAATATATTATTTTTTTGTAGTGTACTAACGTCAATTCACATATAAGTAAACGATAAACATACTATAATCCCTCTAAATTACTTACATATATAACAACCTGTTAACCTGCTATAAATTTTTTCTCAGCAAAACATAACATAACTCAACAGTAACCTATTAACATTCACCAAAAGGATCTCAAACAATATAAAAAACTACACAATCGACATAATCTTTATAACAACATCATACAACTTCTAAAACAGATGTAATATGGAACAACGGAAGCAAAACAAGCCACGGTCTTGCCCGCAGGTCGTCATCTATGTACATGGTAACTTAAAATGCCTGTAAGAGTGCCACGGTTACTCCAGTCTGACCATCAAGTCATATATCATCAGGATTACCTACAATGTATAAACTGAGTGAGATTTATAAATCTTCATAAGTAGAAATTATGCATGATGTGAAGTTTATCTCAAAATTTTCATTATGCAGAATGTGCTCTCGTTTGAAATCACAAATTTATTTATGAAATACTTTCCAAGGCCCCTAGACACGCTGTTATACACCGGAAAGAGCTCAATATCCACATATTCAAATCAAACGGTGGCCTACACCAGGTAGCCTACACCGGGTTTCCACGCAAGGTTTCCCCGGGTCGCTTCTTCCTAGGTCGCCTCTTCCGAATGCATTGTTTATGCATTGTATGTAAAGTCACAATAGATGGTGGCCTACACCAGGTAGCTTACACCAGGTTTCCCCAGGTCGCTTCTTCCCAAGTCGCCTCTCCTGCCCTCGGTGTATAATCCGCGGTCTAACATAGTAAAACCATCTTATTCCACTTCAATGCATGATATGCATGCTTAATGAAAATGCAATGCAATATATTTCACAATATACAGATATTATTGAACTCACTTGTTCAAACCACATCAATTTTGGAGCTCTCAGACTCCTTCAACATCAAATATAGAGTTCACAGGCTCAACCATATCACATACAGAGCTCACAGGCTGAAACCAATTTATATTCGGAGCTCGCAGGCTCAAACCACATAATCACATAATATTAATCACGTATTACAGTTTTCTGATATTCACATATTATCAATCAAACATAAATAACTTACAAAATAATATATTTATGCATTGTAGTTGCAAATGAATTTCAACTTACCTGAAATTCGCCAAAAACGTCAATAACCCTAACTCTTAAAGCCCTTTTCACGATTCCAATATCATATCTAACAACAATTAATTATAAATATTACCCCAATTTACTAAATAATTATATCTGCTCAAAACTTTCTCTACTTAGTAAAAATAGCAATAATTCGTGAATATGGAAAAATACCTAAACTAGGCTTTTAACGAATTCGGCGTAAAAAGTTTTTTTTTTTTTTTTTCTTCGCGTGCCTTTCTTCCTATTCTTCGGCAATTGATATGGATGAGGTGGGGGGTGGGGATTATTACCCCGCCCCACCGCCTTACTTTTTATTATTATTATTATTATTATTATTATTATTTTATTTATTTATTTATTTAATTATTCTATTTATTTTACTTTTTATTTAATTACTGCAATTAATTTTCAAGTAATCTATATTTAACTTATTCCACTAATATCCAAATAATTTACCCAATATAATTAAACAATTAATACTCAAGTAAACTAATGTATGCAACTCAAAAAGTATATTTAAACTACCACAAATTAATATATAAGTAATTTACCAGCACCTAAAATATGAAATATATATTGGCCAATGAGTAGTGAGAAACTCGCTTATTACATCCTCCCTTCCTTAAAAAAATTTCGTCCTCGAAATTTAACTTACCTGAAGAGTTCTGGGTACTTAGATCTCATTTCATCCTCTCTTTCCCAAGTAGCTTATTCTGCTGACTGATTTCTCCATAGTACTTTGGCTAATGAAATCTCTTTGTTTCTAAGTTGTTTCACTTCTCCCATGAGAATTTCTACTGGAACTTCTTCATAACTCAGACCTGATTTTAACTCTGTAGGTTCACTTTTCAAAACGTATGATGGATCTGTTATGTACTTCCTTAATGCTAATACATATTGTATATTTGAGATATGGATGTAGGCAAATCAAGTCTGTAGGCCACTTGACCAATTCTTTCAGTAATGGAGAATGTACCCACGTATCTTGGACTAAGCTTTCCTTTCTTTCCCAACCGCATTACCCCTTTCATCGGAGAAACTTTTAGAAATTCCTGATCACCCACTTCAAACTCTAGTTTTCTTCTTCTTTTATCAGCATAACTCTTTTGTCGGCTTTAAGCAGCTTCTTTTCCAAATTTGCACTATAGTTTCACTCATTTCTCGAATCAAATCTGGACCCAAAAGTTTTCGTTCCCCAACTTCATCCTAATGTACTGGAGATTGACACTTTCACCATACAGTGTTTCATATGGTGCCATTGCGATAGTAGACTGATAACTATTATTGTAAGAAAACTCAGTCAAAGGCAAGAATTTGCTCCACTGACCTTGGAAATCTAACACACAAGCTCTGAGCATATCTTCCAGAATTCGTATCGTTCTCTCTGACTGTCCATCTATTTGTGGATGGTACGCAGTGCTGAAAGATAACTTAGTCCCTAATGCGTTATGCAAACTCCTCCAGAAATTAAATAAAAATCTGGAGTCTCTGTCTGAAATGATAGTGAGGGGTACACCGTGAAGTCTAACAATTTCTTGTATATATATCTGACATAACGATCCATAGAATATGTAGTGCAGATCGGTAGAAAATGAGCTGATTTAGTCAATCTATCAACAATTACCCAGATTGCATCATAACCCTTGACTTTCTTGGGAAACCCTATAACAAAATCCATTGTAATACTCTCCCATTTCCACTCTGGAATAAACAAGGGCTGTAAAGTTCCTGCTGGTCTCTGATGTTTTGCTTTGATCTACTGACAAGTCAAACATTATTCTACATATCAAGCAATGTCCCTTTTCATACCTGGCCACCAATAATGCAATTTCAAGTCCCTATACATTTTAGTGGCTCCTGGATGTACAGAATAAGGTGTCAAATGTACTTCACCCATCACATCTTCCCGAATTTTATCAGTATCTGGGACATATAACCGGTTCCTGTATCGGATTACGTCATTCTCTATCAACTGGAAATCAGAGGGTTCACCTAAAGTGATATATTTCTTCACCTTAGCAGAATACTCGTCATGTTGTTCTCCTGTGTGAATTCGATCCAGCAATGTCGGTCTGAGTGTTAAAGCTGCAAGTTTTGCTATTACAATTCCAGATTCAATAAGTTCGATGTTCATCCTTTGTAGGTCAAGGAATTCAGGTTTCTGAATTAAAGTCATAGCTGCCACTCTTTCTACTGGTTTTCGACTCAATGCGTCTGCCACAACATTAGCTTTACCAGGATGATAGTTGATCACATAGTCATAATCTTTCACAAGTTCTAACCATCTTCGTTGTCTCATATTCAATTCGTTATGAGTGAAGAAATATTTCAGACTCTTTTGATCGGTATAGATCTCGCAACATTCACCGTACAAGTAATGTCTCCAGATTTTGAGCGCAAACACCACGACTGCTAACTCCAATCATGTGTAGGGTAGTTCTTTTCGTGCTTTTTCAATTGTCGAGAGCCATAAGCGATCACTTTATCGTTCTGCATCAATACACACCCGAGACCATTTTTCGAAGCATCATTGTAAACTTTAAAACCTCTAGTCCCGGTTGGGATTGCTAAGATAGGAGTTGATATCAATCGTCTCTTCAATTCTTGAAAGCTTTGTTCACTTGATTATGTCCATTTATATGTCACATTCTTCCTGGTCAATTGTGTCAAAGGAGAAGCAATTTTAGAGAAGCTTTCCACAAATCTACGGTAATATCCTGCCAGTCCGAGAAAACTATGCACTTATGATGGATTTGTAGGTTGTGGCCAGTTATTAATGGCTTCAACTTTGCTTGGGTCAACTGAAATTCCTGTTCCCGATATCACATGTCCCAAGAATACAACTCGATCTCGCCAGAATTCAAATTTCTTGAACTTTGCATACAACTGTTTCTCTTTCAGAACTTATAACGCATTCCTCATATGCATCGCATGCTCTTCCTCAGTCTTGGAATAAATTAAAATATCGTCAATAAATACAATAACGAACTTGTCTAAAAATTCTTTGAACACCTGATTCATCAGATCCATGAACGTTGCTGGGGCATTTGTCAGTCCAAATGGCATTACTAGAAATTCATAGTGCCCGTATCTCGTACTGAATGTTGTTTTGGGAATGTCTTCTGCCTTTATCTTCAATTGATGATACCCAGATCGCAAATCAATCTTCGAAAAGATAGTTGCACCTTGTAGCTGATCGAACAAATCATCGATTCGGGATAAAGGATATTTATTCCTGATCGTGATTTTGTTCAATTCTCGGTAATCGATACACATCCTTAACGTGCCGTCTTTCTTTCGAACAAACAAGACTAGTGCTCCCCAAGGTGAGAAACTAGGACGAATGAAACCTTTATCTAGTAGTTCTTGCAGTTGCACTTTCAGTTCTTTCAATTCATTCGGCACCATTCGATATGGTGATTTAGAAATAGGTGACACTCCAGGTTGTAGCTCAATCACAAATTCAATTTTGTGATCTGGTGGTAGCCCTGGAAAATCATCTGGAAATACCTCAGGATATTCTCGCCCTACTGGCACATCACCAACAGTAGGACACTATTTCCCCTCGACACCCATCACACTTATCAAATAGCCTTCACAACCACTTTTCAGTAATCTTTGTGCCTTAATAGCTGATATTATAGGAAATTCGAAACGCTTCTTCATCCCGATAAAAGAAAATGGTTCTTCACCCTCACACTGAAATCCAATACTTTTTTTTTACAATCGATTGTAGCACCATATTTCGATAACCAATCCATACCCAATATCACATCATAATCATTCATGTCCAGCACGATCAAATCATCATATAATTTTCTACCTTCTATAGAAATAACACATACTTGCAGAATCTGATTCGTTTGTTTTGTATCACCGGAAGGAATCATCACATCAAATTTAGCCTCAGTTAAGTTAGGTGTTCTACCCAGTTTTCTCACATACTCAGTGGATGCAAAAAATGTGTAGCCCCAGAATCAAATAACACATAAGTCGAAGTACCGAAAATGGAAAGCTTACCGGTGAAGACTGGATTTTCTTCAGCATACACACCAAATAAATAGCCAATATCTTTCTGACAACTAAAATTTTAATTATATTGCAATTTGTATACAGATTCACAGGGAATTTTTATTCGAAAATCAATGAATAGAATTTTATAGGGAAACGATCAGATATAGCAATTTTGTGTGGTTGTAGACCCTGAGTAGTTATCACAATTATTTATACTCTTTTTACTGGTGAGTTTCCAGGTCGAACACAAGGATTTTAAGTCATGAATTTCAACGGTGAAAATCTTGGAGAAAGCGACGAAGGATACAAGAAAGGATCCGCTTGTAGCGGGCCCGAATTTTAACTACTGAAAGCGGTAAATAAAGCAATAAAGATGAGGTGAGCGGAGACGAGTGAAGCGAAAGCGAGGGGTGGAGTGCCAGTGGTAACCAGATGATCGGGGCATGGATGAATCGCGGTTACCAGAGGATCGGGGCGTGAGTAAGCGGCATATTTTGTATATATATGTAAATGAGCGAATTAGAGTGAAGGAGAGGTGTTGTGTCTGATCTGTGCGTTATTAAATGGATAGATTTCCCTGGATGTAGTGAGCGAATGATGTAAGTGTGTTATCGGAAGAATATATGTATATTATTAAAATGATGAGAGAAAGATGTTGTAATTATATAAACTAAATTGTAAAGAACTCATCGCACTGGTATTTTGGCCTGGGGGGATTTACAACAAGACTTCAATGACACCCAGAATTAAGATATTATAAGAAAGAAACCCTATTGTCACTAGGAATTTCTGCGACCTAATAGACCCCCGTCTATGTCCCGTTAATTTTCCCAATTTCTGCCTCATTAGTGGCTTTACCCCCTGATGTTACTATTATTTAATCAAAATCGAATTTAGCACAGCAGTTAAGCAGGTCAATAAGGCTCCCGCGTACTTAACTGCATTGAACTACCTTGAAACCACTTTTGGCGCATAACAAGGCTTAGATAATCAATTATTCTCTCGCTCTATACCAGCGAAATGAAATTCTCTAAACTTGATTTATATAAGTATGGAAAATTGTGAAAGAATTTAATTTGAAGAAGTGAATGATATTTCTTTATATACTACGAAAGCGTGAAAAGTTAGAACTACAAAGCTGTAAATGAAAGCCGTAATCTAATCTAAGAGAGCAGTAAAGACGTGGCCAAGGGAGAGGGAAGACCCTTACTCCCTTGGCCATTCCTGTGGAGAACTCCCTTACAGGGTTGGAGCTCTCGGAAAACAGGAAGACGACGAATGCTAAATGTATGTCGAAATCACAAAAGATTCGATCCTTTTACATAAAGATATCTGGCCCTATTTATAGCAGGTGTGAAGAGACGGTTGCAAGTAGCTGTTAGGCAGTTCCAACCGCTGGGCAGTTAGGCGGTTGCTGGTGGTTATTATGTTGAAGCAGTTGCTGGCCATAACTCCCAGGGTGCCCGCTTCGCTTGCGTTGAGGGTTAAGGGCACAGATCTTCCTCGCTTGCTGGGGCGCTGGAGGGCATTAGCGCAGCTCGGCTCACTTGTGCTGGCTGGAATTGGAATGGCTGTACCGCTGCAGTTGAAGTACTTAGTTGAAATCTGGTGATAGTCTGCAGCGGTGGGTATCTAGATTCTCGCTTGCAAGTGGGAGAGGCTATCGCTTGCGGGCTGTGACGGTGGCCGCTTGCCTCTCATGCCTTAGTATTTTCAAAATATGTTCTGGGCACTTGTGAGCGAAGCCGGCTGTCGCTTGCGGCGTCTACCTTAGCTTTTCTGGTTCCAGATTACCGCTTAAGAGGGCAAAAATCGTTAATAATCTCAACAACGAATTCTGGATCATGCCTAGTGATATAAATCAATATTGTATGCCGATTACGAATTATTTTGATGGTTCTTATGCAGAAATTCGAGTAATACACATTTTTGCCAAGCTAAGAATATGCTCATATTTGGAGTCATCACTTACCTATCAAACCATTAAAATCCTGGAAAAACTCTTCAAGATAAGACCCTTTCAACAAAACCCAATATGACTTCTCAACAACCATGCATTTGTGTTTCAATCAGGAACTAGAAAGGCATTCTTCAACCTTTTTGGTTTGTCAACACCCCGTTTCTATTCATACTAAAGATTTTGTGCAAGTTCTAAAACATATTTCAAACTTAAATTCTCTCAGAGAGGACGCTGCACCTTACACCGAACCACTCGCTTGATGCAACAGGTAGTGGAAAGCTATGAGACATCGAAGAACATGCTTAGCCGTTTCCCCGATTTGGAAAACCATATGGACCTGATAGAACACCATGTGATGGCCATCCTGCCTGATCTCAGTTGGGTAAGTGAATTCTCTCAACAAGGAGCAGCCTTTACTCGCCTATATGTGCTCCTCGATCAAGAACTTCAGACTTTGGAAGATATGAAGAAGAAGACTGAAAGAACCCTAAAAAAAATGCAAGAACAATAGGAACGATACCTCCCCGATTTGGATGACCTATTAGATGAAGAACCTCCATTAGTTGTTAACCCTTAGACCCTAGAATCTGACGACGATGATGATACCCCATGCATCACCATTCCAGACGAAGATTAGACAGGCCCGACCAAGTCCGAACCCCTCTGCTAGGTTCAAAATAAACTGATCGCCTAGTCAGTTTTGTGACTTGAAAAGGCAGGATAATACATTTTCAAGTATTTGACATTCATATAATTGATCAATCTATTTCGATAATTGATTATGTTTAGCTTTTCGGGAAATAGGGATTTTTGATGGGTTAAAATAATCTTTAATCTTGGCATATGGGGAATGATCAGATATAGAATTTAATAGAAATGATGTTGTTGTAGACCCTGAAATGCTATATCATAATTGATTTAATTTTTGGCTAGTGATTTTTCAGGTCGAACACAAGGATTTTAAGTTGTGAAATTAAATTAAGAAATATTACTGAGTCTGGCTAATTCGAAAAAAAAAATGGTAAAAGTTGGCTCGTTGGTGAGCGAGCCAAAAAGCAGTAAATGCAGTAAAGTAAAGAAAATAGTAAAGAGTGAGCGGAGCGACAATTTGTGAGTGGCGAGTGCATTGAGTGCGTTGGTGAGCGGAGCGGCAAAGGTGACAGTGAGCGGTATATATATATATATGAGTGATGTTTGACGAGTGGTAAGTGATAGCGAAAACGAGTAAATGAGCGGTGATAATAGGAACAATGAGGATGGGCATAGGTGTTTGTGTGTGATCTGTATGTTAATAAAATGGCTAGATTCTCATAGCTGAAATGAGCGGATGGTGAAAGTGAAATAGCAAAACATATATATATAATGCGAAGCGAAAAAAGTAAGAATGTGATCATACTTATTTATTTAAACTAAATTCTTGACTCGCAGGTACTTGATCTTAAGGGATTTACAACAAGGCTTCAATTACACCCAGATTCAGAACATTATAAACAAGAAAAATTACTGTCATTAGACATTTCTGAGACCCGATAGACAAGTGTCTATGTCTAATTAATTATTCTGGAAATTTGTTTCATTAGTGGCTTCACCCTTTTGATACCTCTCTTTAATCAAAATTGAATTCAGAACAACAATTAAACATGTCGACAAGGCTCCCGCGTACTTAATTAAGGTGAACTACCTAAAATCTATTAATGAATATGACACGAAATTAGGCTTTGATAATCAATTCTTCTGGTGCACTTTCCACAACGAGTAAAACTTCAAGTTTAAACAATCAAATATAAACTTCTAATTGGGAATGAAGTTGAGGATGAAGAAATCTTGATATTAATTACTTCTAGAAAGCGGTAACTTTATATTAACAAAGCTGTAACAAAAAAATAAAAAAGCTGTAAATCTATATAGAAAGCAACTGAAAATTGGGTGGTCAGGGGAGAAGAGAATCTTCACTCCCCCGACCTTATTCTCTAACTAAGAGAACACCCTTACAAGATTGGAGTTCTCGGGAAATGAACAGAATAAAAGTAGAGTATCATAGTATGATCTATGATATATTATACAATAAATCTGGCCCTATTTATAGATTTTCTGGATCGGTAGTTGGCGGCAGTTGAGCGATTACAGAGCAGCAGTTGAGAACGGTTGAGATGTTGTTGCAACCGCTGGGCAGTTGGGCAGTTAGTTGGTTGAGTGGTTAAAACTGCCACAACCCCTAGCTTGGTCACTCGTCTGTGGGACTAGATTAGCTGGGCAAAAATCTTCATCGCTAGCCTTGCTACACTTGGCTCGGATGGAAGGGTATCAGCACAACTTAAGCGAGGCTGTCGTCGCTGGTCAAAAATGGATGGATGACTGCTGGGAACTTCGCACGTAATCAATTCTTAGGGCTTTTGGATCATCGCTCATCAACGGTGGACGTCTGGCTGGCTGACTGGCTTGGGCGGGAGCGGAAAGATTGTCTCTCGCCACAGCTAGTTACGCCCTCGCTCGTCTCATCATACTTAGGCATTTATGAGCCAGAATCATCGCTTAAAAAGGCTAAAAACATCAATAATCTTCACAAGCCAGCTTTGGATCATATCAAGTGAAATAGATCAATAAAATATGCCATAAATCAGATTTTGTGATGGTTCTCATATAAAAATTTAGGAAATACACAATTTTATCAAATGATAAATATGCTATTATTTAAAGTTATCAATAATCATATACTGATTTCACTTCTTGATCAATAATAATGAAAGCTCCTTTACCTATTTCCTTGTGAATTATATAAGGCTCTTCCCAATTCGGGGACCACTTCCCAATTGATCCACTTTATTTTAAGTTGGCATAATTGTCTTCCACACTAGATCACCCTCTCTAAATTTTCTAGCACTAACCTTCGTATTGTAGTACCTCATTCGGGTCTGATTTTCCTGATGCATGTGATCGATGGCCTCCATCCGGGATACATCCAGTTGTTCCAATTGCTGAAACTTTATTTGATTTGTTTCCTCTCCAGCTGTTCGGGCGGTCGACACCTTTATTTTGGCTAACAGGACTGCATCTTGGCCGAAAGTAAGTTGGTAAAGGTGAGAACCCAGTAGCCGAATTCAGGCTGTTCCGATGTGCCCACAAAGCTTGTGGCAGAAGCAAATGTCATTTTCTCGGGTTGTCACCAATCATCTTTATGATGATATTGATAACAACGTTGTTTTCCGTCTCAGCTTGTTCATTCGCCTGCGGATAATAAAATGAAGAATGGTGCAATTTAATATTAAACTCAGCCAAAAAATCTACAAATCTTTCACCAGTGAACATTAGTCCTTGATCTGTCACAATAGTTTGTGGGATTCTGTAACAAAAAATAATATGATCTCAAACAAAATCCACCAACTTTTTTTGGGTTGCATTTTTTAATGGGGTAGCAAAATGAAACAATGCTGCTTGGATGAGGACGGGTGAATCTTCACGATAATATCATGGCCCATGCTTTGAATGACCATGGCTTAATAATCGCATGTAATTCTATATTTGGTAAGTGATTTGACGGCCCATGCTTCTGGCATTCTTCATACCCCATTGGCGAATTGTATACAATCCTAATACATTTTTGGCAAAAAATACCTTAATCGATGAATGGCCCACCTAATGTTCAACCCTGTTTGATGAGTTTTGCAGATTCCACCATGGTGACCTCCTGCATGACGGCTACGGCCTCTTCGGGCCCCAGACACCGAAGAAGAACATCATCAAGCGTTCTTTGTATAATGAATCACCGATTAACTGAAACTGCAGTTTCAATCGGACAATGACTGTAACCGAAGAATCCGTGTTCTTCAAGTAATCCCTAATATCATTTCTCCAATCCATGGTTGTATTCATCTCATGCTCGTCGCAGTCAACAACTCTTTGCTCAATTTGTCCTTTTACCCTGTGGGCATTCTATTCCAGATCATCTGCCCAACGATTTTATGTCCTTGGGATGTGCTCGATCGTGACTTCAACAATTCTAGAAAGTAGTCCACCAACAAATCCTTGTATATTCTTAGGTGAGGCAAGTTACAAGCGTATGACCCCAACACTTGATTAATCACGAGTTGAGAATTCCCTTTTGTAACTACCGATTGAACCCATTTCTTCACTAGAGCTTTCAACCCTAGAATCAAAGCTTCATATTCTATGCAGTTGTGCATCATAGCCTCCAACTGTAGCCAAAGTGTGATCTTATTGGAATCCAGGATCTTGTAAAACTACCCTAGCTTCTGAACGCTCTCGGGTATTGAAACTGTTGAAATGAATATGACCTAGGGTTGGACCCCCATATATGCTTCCTTGTTGAAGTTTTTTCGGTCTATCTCGGAAAACTCTGCTAAGAAATCAGCCATTGCCTGCCCCTTGATGACCTTAATAGGTTTCTAAGACAAGGTGAACAGGGCTAACTTGATTTCCCATTTCACCAGTCTTCCCTGCATGTTAGGCCGCTGGAGGATTAACTTAACAATATAACATTTAGCAATTACCTTTGTTTCCCTTGGAAAGAGATAATGTTCCAGTTTGGTACATGTATACACAACGAATAACACATCTTTTCAGGTATAGTGTAATTCAATTCGGGCCTACCTAACTTTTTACTGAGATAAAAAAACCGCTCTCTCATTGCTATCGTCCTATTCCTGAGCCAATAGACAGCTCACGACGTCGAATGTATATGCCAAATACAATTTGAATGGTCGGCCAAATAGGTGAACCAAGACTAGGGATGGATAAACTTACTGAAATTACCAAAATATTGATTTATCATACCGTACCGTACTGAAAATACCAAAAATTTTGGTATGGCATATGTATGGATTTTGAAAAAGTTCGGTATTATACCGTACTGATAATATATTAACTAAATAATTTAATTATTAATATAAATAATTATTTTTTAAAAAAAAATGTAACCCGGGTATCCCTAATTCATTACATCACTTTCATTTCCCTTCCACTCTCTCAGCGGTTCAGCTTCAGCCCTCCACTCTCTCCGGCGGTTTAGCTCCAGTCGCAGCCTCACTCCATTTTCATTTCCCTTTCACACACGAGTCGATGATCCAAAACAAAAATCTGCCTGCCAAAAGCTGTCGGTCTGCCGCCCACCTACCTCTTCGGACCCGCCCGCCTTGTCAGTTGTTTTTCGGTAAGTTAACAGTATTTTTGATTTTTTTAATTTGATTTCTTTTATGTTATAAAATTTTTGCTTCATATCGACTTTTCATTCTAATTTTTGTTCTTAAATTCAATTTATTTGCTTCTTTTGGATTTTTTTAATTTGATTTTTTATGTTATAAAATTTTACTTCATATCAATTTTTTATTCTAACTTTTTTTGTGAACTCTGATTTCTTTTCTTCTTTTGGATTTTTTAATTTGATTTTTTATGTTATAAAATTTTGCTTCATATAAATTTTTTCATATGTTAGATACATTAATCTATTATTTAATGTCTAATCGGAATTAAACTTGCACGATTAATTTTGGGTTATCGCATTGGCTGATCGGCCGCTGCATTTATATTTGTGTTTACAGCTGATATATGTATCTATATAAATAAAATACGGATTGGATGGAAGATACAAATCAATTGAATGATTCGAATTTGCATTAGAATCTTTTAATATAATAAATATACGATTGTAATTGCAATTAGATATATAACGTCGGTGCCGTTTGTTTATTTATTCAGATTCATTCTTGTATTATTGCTACTTGAAACTTTTGATGGTTTCATTTTAATTATTGCATGGAAATCAAATTCAAGTTAGACTATACACGTGTGTATGAAATTATAAGTTTATATACATACAATTGGAATAGCACATGCATATCATCAGGCCCGGCCCTGGGCCAGAGCGAAAGGGGCCTTCGCCTAGAGCCCATCATGTAGATATATATTGCATGTTTTAAAAAATAAAAATAAATAATAAATTTATAATTGAAAAAAGTCAAAGAGACAGTGCGGCGTGCAGTTACAGTGGTAGTTTCTATTACTCTATAGGAACTTTAAAAGGAAGTTGCAGAGTTGCTCTATGCATTGAAAAGTCTTTTTAGACCGTTTTTAACCTTTTTCATTTTATAAATTTCTTTTAAGTTTTATCTCAGTTTTCTTATTTTCTTTATTCTTTCTCTATTCTCTATCTTCATCCATTCATCTGCACTATGATTTTTTGTTTCTGCAATCTACAATTTTTTATAAGATTATTTTTTTTATCTATTTACTTATAGCCTTATAGTTTATAAATTTATTCATCAATTTTATTTTTTTACATCAAAACTAAAATTAAAAATTAAAATTTCATAACAATAAAAGTTTTGTTAAGTGAAATTCTCTTAGATTTTGTTCTGCAGAGTACAGAATAAAAGAATCAAGGTTAGATTTTATTATTTTAAATTTCTAAAAGTGTATATTTTTGTTAATGTTTATTATTTAATTTTTTAATATTTATTATATGGTATTTTTTTCTATTGTAGGTACAAGATAAAGAAAAAAAAAAGAAGAAAATTCAAATTCTAAATCTCTCAGAATACTTTTGTCGTAGAATCAAGGTAACGACTAACAAGGTTTAACTTTTTTTTGTTTTTTTTTTATTTTAGGGATTAAATGTTAGAAAATAAACATATAATCACATATGTTAGCGGAAGCGGATAGCGAAATTTAAACAAACCTCCGGCCATTGCTAAAAATTAAATTTGTTCTTGAGATCTTCTTCTTCAAGAACAGTAGATTGGAACCGTGGGAAGATGGTGTTGCCAAACTCTGAAACCCTTGGGAGAATGTTGCCAAACTTTGGAACCCTACGAAGATGTTGCCAAATCCTGGAACCCTAGGATGTTGCCAAACCCTGGCTCTCAATGAGCGATGGTGTATTCTAATTTTCTGAGAGTAGGTTTAGTAACCCGTATGTGAGAGTATTTATAATATAAAGAGAAACCGTCCATCATGATTTTTCTGCCACTTCTCACGTATATTTTGAATGTGATAGATTTAATGGGAGAAAAATGGGCCACAAGTTAAGGTTAGTTTAATTATATAAGATAATTAAAAAATAATCAAAATTCAAATATAATTAATTAATTAATTAAACTAACATTCTCCCACTTGACCTACTCAAACCATCACAACATAACGAGAAACCTTACATACGAATCATGGCGGTAGGTTTTCTATAAATGAATGTTACCTTCCGGGTATCACGATATGTCAAGAATCTCAAACTAGATTCACAACTTAATGAATAAATCTTATATTTATTCCGGGTTAAACTTAAGCGAGTTTTTTCAATAATAAACAAATATGTGCACAATAAAGCGAGAAAATATCAAACTGAATAAGAGTCTCAAATATCAATGTGCGCAAATAAACTACATTGTAGAATCAAGTCCCATACTTGTTACGTGGTCCCTGAAATTCCTTAGTGGCATGCCTTTAGTCAAGGGATCAGCAAGTATCAACTCTGTACTAACGTGTTCAATGACCAATTTATTTTCCTTGACACGTTCTCTTAAGGCTAAATACTTGATGTCGATGTGTTTACTTCGACTCCCACTCTTATTGTTTTTAGCCATAAACACCGCAACAAAGTTGTCACAGTACAACTTAATCGGTCTGGAAATAGAGTCAACGACTCTAAGCTCGGATATGAAACTCTTCAACCATACACCATGCGAGCTAGCCTCGAAACGTGAAACAAACTCAGCCTCCATAGTGGAAGTAGCTGTGATAGACTGCTTCGCACTTCTCCAAGAGATAGCTCCACCAGCCAACATGAACACATAACCCGATGTGGATTTCCGAATGTCAATGCAGCCAGCGTAGTCCGAATCGGAGTAGCTAATCACTTCCAAGACATAAGTTTTTCTATACATGAGCATGTAATCCTTCGTACCTTGAAGGTACCTTATCACTTTCTTTGCAGCTTTCTAGTGGTCAACACTTGGATTACTCTGATATCTCCCTAATACTCCAACAACATATACTATGTCAGGTCTGGTGCAAACCTGAGCATACATAAGACTTCCTAATGCTGAAGCATAAGGGATATTTCTCATGTGTTCCCTTTCAAAGTCATTTTTCGGACACTGACTCAAATCAAGCCTGTCACCCTTCATAATGGGAGCTACACTCGGTGAACAATCTTTCATATTAAATCTTTCTAGAACTTTCTTGATATAGGCTTCTTGAGACAAACCCAAAATGCCTCGATTTCTATCTCTATGGATCTTAATGCCAATGACATAAGATGCCTCTCCCATATCTTTCATATCGAAGTTCCTTGAGAGAAATTATTTCACCTCATATAACATCCCTTTATCATTAGTTGCAAGCAAAATGTCATCCACGTACAACACAAGGAAGCAAATATGACTCCCACTAACCTTTTGGTATATACAGTGATCCATGACGTTTTCTTCAAAGGCGAATGAAGAGATAACATCATAAAATTTCAAATACCATTGACGGGAGGCTTGCTTCAATCCATATATGGATTTATTAAGCTTACAAACCAAATTTTCTCCACCACTAGAGGTAAATCCTTCAGGTTGTTTCATATAAACCTTTTCCTCTAGATCACCATTAAGGAATGCGGTTTTCACATCCATTTGATGTAACTCAAAATCAAACTGAGCTACTAATGCCATGATCATGCAGAGGGAATCTTTCTTAGATACCAGAGAAAATGTCTCGGTGTAATTGATTTTTTCCCTTTGAGTGAATCCTTTAGCAACAAGTCTTGCTTTATATCTTTCGATGTTGCCATCAGAGTCTATTTTGGTTTTGAAGACCCATCTACATCCGATGGCTTTTACACCATCAGGCAACTCGACAAGATCCCATACCTTGTTTGATGCCATAGAGTCCATCACGTCTTTCATAGCACCATGCCATAAATCGGATTCTTTAGAATTCATGGCTTGTGAAAAATTTTCAAGATCATTTGCGGCTTCTACATCGTAATCTGATTTTTGAAGATACACCATAAAGTCACTAGAAATAGCTGATTTTATAACTCGTGTAGATCTTCTCATTGTTGTCTCATCATTATCATGAAGAACATGCTGACCAACTGATTCAACATCATGTCGTTCAACATTTTCTTGATGTTCCTCATTAAAAACTTGATCTACATGATCATTTTCATCAGTTTGTGGAACTTCAGTAGTTAATCGTCTAACACGCGTTGGAACTTAAGGAGCATGGAAGACAATCAACCTATCACTCGATTCAGTAGGTTGATCTTTATAGTGATCTCTTTCAGAATGAGTATCTTGAAAATGATCACTCCCACTAACCAAGTTATTCTCGAGAAATTTTGCATTTCTCAATTCCACAATTCTAGTGCTATGAGATGGACAATAGAATGTACATCCTTTGGACTTTTTGGCATATCCAATGAAATACCCACTAATAGTCCTCGGATCTAGCTTCTTTTCTTGTGGATTATAAATTCTCACCTCAGGCGGGCATCCCCAAACACGTATATGTCGCAAACTCGGCTTCCAACCCTTGAATAATTCAAAAGGTGTCCTTGAGATAGCCTTGGTTGGTACCCGGTTCAATACATACGCAACCGTTTTTAGTGCTTCAGTTCACAAGGACTGAGGAAGTTTCACATTACTTCTCATACTCCTCACCATGTCCATTAATGTTTGATTTCTTCGTTCCGAAACACCATTTTGATCCGGAGAACCAGGCATAGTGTATTGGGCAACAATCTCATTCTCTTGAAGAAATCTAGCAAATGGACCGGCAGCTTGTCCATTTTCTATGTATCTGCCATAGTACTCACCACCTCTATCAGATCTGACGATTTTGATTTGTTTTCCACATTGTTTATCTACTTCAGCCTTGAAAACTTTAAAGGCTTCTAAAGCTTCATCCTTAGAATAAAGTAAGTAAAGATACATGTACCGTGAATAATCGTCAATAAAGGTGATGAAGTATCTCGGACCACCTGTATCCATGTCTGGACAACAAATGTCTGTATGAATAATTTCCAAAAGATTCGAACTCCTTTGTGCACCCTTTATGGACTTGTTAGTTTGCTTGCCTTTAATGTAATTCACACAAGTCTCAAAATCAGTGTAATCCAGGGTACCAAGCATCCCTTCATTCACTAATCTCTTAATTTTGTCAATTGAGATATGTCCCAACCGATGATGCCATAACATATATGAGTTCTCATTCATAACACATCGCTTTAAACCAGCTGTGACATGCAGTGAATCAAAAGTAGTGTCATTTTTCAATTTAATCGAATAAAGACCATCATTAATTTCACCACAACCAACGGTTCTTTATTCCAAAATTCAAAACAAAACTAGAATCCATGAAGTGAACCAAAAAACCCAAACATGATAGTCTCGAAACAGAAATTAAATTTTTGGAAAAACTAGGAACATAAAAAGTCTTTTCTAACTTCAAAACAAAACGACTACTAAGCACTAAACTGCACGTCCCAATGGCTTCCACAGGCGAACGCATCTGACTATCGGAATAGATGAACTGTTCACTTCTCATTGGTTTCCTAAGGCTTTCCATACCCTACAAGGTATTGGAAACATGGATCGTAGAACCAGAATCAATCCACCATGTGTTATAATTAATATTAACCATATTGGATTCATAACAGACAAATGCATAAGGGATACCTTTCTTTTCGAGCCAGGTTTTGAACTTAATGCAGTCTTTCTTCATGCGTCCTTTCTTTTTATAGAAAAAACACGTAGACTCCTTCTTTATAACCCGCTCAGCTAGCACAGGCCCCTTCCCCTTTATATCATACTTTCTCTTCTTGCCATGGACCGTTAGGTTCACTTTCTCACCTTCCTCCACCAATAGTCTCTCCTCCTCTTGAACACACATGGTCATCAAATTATTAATGGACCACTTATCTTTATGTGTGTTGTAGGATATCTTAAATAGACCGTACTGATGAGGTAAGGTGCACAAAATGTAATGGAAAAGAAAGGTCTCAGACATGGTCACCTCTAAGCTTTTCAGCTGCGCCGCAATGTCCCGCATGCGTATTATGTGCTCGTGCGCACCCCTCACACCCGTGAATCTCATGGTGGAGAAATGAATGATCAATGTGCTGGCAAGAGCCTTATCAGACTTGATGAATTGCTCGTCAATAGCCTTCAAAAGCTCTCTGACATTATCATGCTGATCTATAGACGCACTGATACCAGCAGAGATCTTAGTCTTTATGAGCATCATGGAAAGACGGTTAGATCTGTCCCATCGCTCATAAAAATCCACATCATCTGGCTCATTGGCTCATACGGTTAGATCTCTCCCAATCGATGTCTATTAATGTGATTCCATATAAATCATAAATAAAATTTTTAATTAATCGAGGATGCTGTGGCTAATTTCCAATTAAATAAAATTTAAAATAAATCACAAACATTATATATGAATGTACAAACTGAAGTTCACATAAATAAATACATGCATAATAAAATGATTAATACGAACAGCATGCTTCAATAAGAATGTAGTGCAGATATATATAAAATAATAATAATAATAATTCTGCAAGTAAATCAATAATCACATCTGCATGTATGTATTAAATCTAATTATGGATGTATTAATCCATATATGTCTGAATTCGCACACATCATTAATAACATAGTACACATATACGTAGGCATTAACACATTCAGACAATCACATTCACAATTTAATGTGTTTCAATTCAAAAAAAATATATAGATATATATATATATATTTAATGTCATAAAACGTTTTAAATAATAATAACAATGGCCTTGAGTTGGTTTATATATATATGCACACGTCTGTGATCTTTGATGAAAATAGAACTCACACAGTAAATTATATTGCAGAATCACATAATGATTAAACTGATTCACACTTATTCGTATCAGATCTGGATTAATATATCTATATATTTTTAATTCAACACAAATTGATTTCAAAATAGAATTCAAAATATTTCTAAAAAACATAATGAAATTTTCTCATATCGCAGGATCGGATTTTGATCAAAAAAAATATCGCAAAACAATTGTTGAAAATAAAAAACCAAAATATTTTCAAATAAGAATTTAAAGCGAATCTTGATCAAAAATTTGATGAGAAGAAAATTCTAAGCAAGGCAGAGGCAAAAATTTTTCTGATACCAAATGTTAAAAAATAAACATATAATCAAATATGTTAGCGGAAGCGGATAGCAAAATTTAAACAAACCTCCAACCATTGCTAAAAAAAAAAAATTTTCTTGAGATCTTCTTCAAGAACAGTAGATTGGAACCGTGAGAAGATGATGTTGCCAAACTCTGGAACCCTTGGGACGATGTTGCCAAACTTTGGAACCCTGTGAAGATGTTGCCAGATCCTGGAACCCTAGGATGACGTTGCCAAGCCCTGGCTCTCAAATAGCGATGGTGTATTCTAATTTTCTGACGATTTTTCTGTCACTTCTCACGTATATTTTGAATGTGATAGACTTAATGGGAGAAAAGTGGGCACAATTTAAGGTTAATTTAATTATATAAGATAATTCAAAAATAATCAAAATTCAAATATGATTAATTAATTAATTAATTAAACTAACATTAAACTCTTTTATTATTTTATTATGTTTTTAATTGTCTTGTGTTATATACTTATATATATATATATTAATATACATATATATTATTGTTTCATTTATATGTCTAATTTTTAGAACCTTTAAATTTTGAAATTTTATATCTTTTTAATAATTATGTATATTATTTATTATTTTTTCAATGCAGGTAGCAAGGAACACACAATAAAAATTGGCAGTAAAGCAAAAAAGAGGAAAATTCATCAGGTAGTGTTGTTCTTTTATTGTTTTATTTATATTTATAAAATTTTTAAAATGCTATCTAAAGAACATTTATCAAGAAGTGAAAAAAGAAAAAAAAAAAAGAATAATTAATAAAATCACAAAAATGAGCTTTAGATAAATTTTTCAATAAGACTATAGATCATTCTACTAGTTTTGATGAATTAAATGATAATTGTATTGAACATTCTAAATCTATTAAAAATTTAAATAGTGAAAATATTATCGATAGTAATATTATCAATAATAATAATAATAATAATAATAATAATAATAAATAGGATTAGAAATTGATGATAGTGATATTTTTTATTTAGATATTTATGATCCTAAAAATTGTGATAATCTTGATAGTATAAAAAAAAATATTTTAAGTGAAAATGGACCTAGAAAAGAATTAAGTCTTACTTTTTCCATTAGATAAGACTTTCAGACATTTTTCATATGTCCATTACTCTAGAAAATTAAATAATGGAGGAACTAGTGATAGAAAATGGTTAGTTTATTCTAAACATGTAAATAAAATGTATTGTTTTTGTTGTAAAATGTTTAAGAAAAATAACAGTAAATATTTGTTGGAAAATGAAGGATTTAAAGATTGGAAATATTTAGCCGAAAGATTTAAACAACATGAAAATAGTATTGAACATATAACATTTATGAATACTTGGAATGAATTAAAAATAAGATTAAATAAAAATCAAACAATTAATAAAGATATTCAAATCAAAATTACAAAAAAAAAAAAAGAATGTTGGAGACAAGTTTTAATTATAATAATTTCTGTTGTAAAATGTCTTTCTAAACATATATAATTTAGTTTTTCGAGGTTCGAATAAAAAATTTTATCAAGACAGTAATGGTAATTTCTTAGGAATAATTGAAATGATTGTTGAATTTGATATAATTATGTAAGATCATATTAGGTGTATTCAAAATAATGAAATTCATTACCATTATCTTGGTCACAAAATTAAAAATGAATTAATTTCTTTATTGGCTCATAGCGTTAGAAGTTCAATTATAAAAATTATTAAAGAGTCAAAATATTTTTCAATAATTCTAGATTGTACCCCGGATATTAGTCACGAAGAAAAAATGACTTTAATTGTGCGTTGTATAGATATGTCTAGTAAAATTAAAATCGAAGAGTACTTTTTACAATTTTTGCAAGTAGAAGATACAAGTGGTTTAAGTCTTTTTAAAGAATTGAAAAATGCAATTGAATACCTTGATCTTAATATTGATAATATAAGGGGTCAAGGTTATGATAATGCATCTAATATAAAAGGTAAACACCAAGGAGTTAAAAAAAGATTACTTGATATAAATCCTAGAGCATTATATATGTCATGTACTTGTCATAGTCTTAATCTTACACTTTGTGATATGGCAGATTCTTGTACAAAAGCAGCATCATTTTTTTGGAATTGTGCAACGTATATATACATTATTTTCAAGCTCGACAAAAAGATAGAAATTTTTGCTCGATAATATTTCAAATTTTACTTTAAAATCTTTGTCAAACACTCGTTAGGAAAGTAGAATTAAAAGTTTTCAAGCTATTAGATTTCAAACTCCTCAAATTAGATAAGCTTTGTTAGATTTAATTAATTCATGTGATGATGCTAAATCAAAAAGTGAAGCTGAAAGTTTGATTGTTCACTTGAATCCTATGAATTTTTACATGGTATGATATTTTATTTGTTATTAATAGTGTGAGTAAAAATTACAATCTGAATTTGTAAGTATTAATACGGCTATGAAACAAATAGAAGATGCTTTATTATTTTTTGAAAAATATAGAAATGAAGGACTTTTCAATAGTATGCATGTTGCAAACGAAATGCTTTAATTATGGATATCGAATGCGTATTTCCAACTAAACCTTGTATTTTTAGAAAAAGAAAATTTGATGATAGTGATCAAATTGAACAAGTACAATCAGAAGAAGAAAATTTTAAAATTAATTATTTTTTAGTTGTAGTAGATATGACCATTACTTCATTAAATGATAGATTTATGCAATTGAAAATGTTTAATAGCATTTTTGGTTTTTTTATTCAATTCACAAAAATTAAAATCTTTAGACAATAAAGAGTTAAGAGAATGTTGTACTGTTTTATCAACTACTTTTTCTCATAATAATATTTCTAATATTAACCTAGAAGAAATGATTGCTGAATTAAAAGTTCTACGAATGATTTTACCTGAAAACTTAATGTCACCGATTGAAATTCTTGAATTTATTAGAGCAGCTGATTGTTATCCTAATGTTTCTATAGCCTATCACATTTGTACCAGTAACAGTAGCATCATCCGAAAGAAGTTTTTCAAAATTGAAATTACTAAAAACTTATTTAAGATCGTGTATGTGTCAAGAACGATTAAATGGTTTGGCTATGTTGTGTATTGAAAAAGAAATGTTAGAAAAAATTAAATATTGATACTATTATTGATGATTTTGTATCTAAAAATGCTAGAAGAAATAATTTTATTTAATTATTTGTATTTTTATTATTAAAAAAATTATTGTAATATATTTTAGGGGCCCATAATTTGAATTTCGCCCCAGGCCTATGAAACCTCAAGAACGGGCCTGTATATCATCGTCTCGGCGTTGGTTTATTCATCCATTTATCTGTTTTTTTGGATACTTCATAGAATCAGATTGGGTTGTACTCAATTAATTAGCAGCTAATCATGCAATTTGGTCCAAATAATTAATGTTATGATTGAAGCTGCAATTGTGTGGATAATTGAATGCGATGCAGGCCATATTTATTTTTATGGCTAATTTTGTAAATAATCAAATATTTATTATGATTCGTTTAATAGTACAATTAAATTTGAGATAAAGTAGCATGTGTTCTTTTTTTACAGTATGCATTTGTTCGAATTCGACTATAATTATTTAGTGTATTGATTTATAATCTATTTGGGTAGCATATTTTTGCCTATTAATTCTGCTGCATTTAGTCTTTCTTAGACTACTTGATTATTTCAATAAGTCCATAAATGAATTGTTATTGTTATGGTTTTCATATATATTGGACATACATATTTATTTTAAGGTGAATTTACTTAGCAATAAATAATATAATATATATTATGAATTGGTTAAATCAGATATGCTACCAAAGCAGCCTCTGCTGTGTAGATCAGTTTATTTTATATATTAGAAGATTGTGTGTGACTTATAAGGCTATTGGTTGACCCAAAGGCAAGTCAGCGATTAAGTAGTTACATGCATGTTTAATGACATTGAATGTGGTGATGATAGTTTGGTTATTTGTGTGTGAATAATAGATCTGTCCAAAGACGGAGTATTGTTTGAGTATTGTTTGACACACTAGTTTATTGTCAACATTCTATTGTCAAAACAAACTTATTGCTGGCGAGTCAGTAATTTGTCCAAAGACAATTGCTGATGTTGCTCGATAACTTGTGATATAATTGCTAATTTATTTTATAAATTCACATGCAGAACATTCAGTTGCTTATACGTATTCTTTATTTTTATGAAATCACACTTGTATGCATTGAACGTAACTCTGATTCTAATTTGGTTTAAGAAAAGTATATATTCATTAATAATGCTTGCAGCGTTTTGACAGTGATAATCAAGTATTTGAAGTTGCCAAAGTAACCTCTCTTATGTGAGATGTTTACTTGATAATGTAAGTGTTTATGTGTATTTTAGTTTATGTGATTATTTTTCAGCTCAAAGACAGTTGGTAATTGACATAATGAAATATACATCTGTGATAATATATATGAGATGATTATATGATTTTAACTTATGTGAATAGTGAATCAATCCAAAGATTGGTAACTATTTGACATTACTTATTATCCGTACATGATCATTGCAACAAGATGATTGCTAGCAATCAATGTTATTGATCAAAATATTGATCATTGATGTTGCACTTAGTGTCTGACACGGCCCGACCATTTATAATTATGCCCATAATAATTTCCTTAACCACAAAGTTCAATGGAGAACCAATGGTTCGGAATATAAGTCAAAAGGGGAGAATAAAGAAGAATTGATAGTGTAGAGAATGTGAATTAGTATGGATGATAACCAACCACGAGAATAAGTCTTGGACCTGAAATCAATCCATAGGTAAGACACAAAAAATAGGCTAAATCCCACTGCAAATGATTGGAAGCCACAAACAGATGGAATCACTCCAAAGACCCGATTTGAGATTCTAAATATGAGGAAGTCACTCCCTAACCTTAGAAAATTATAAAAGTGAAATTCAATTCAAGATGTAAAAAAAGTTTCCATTATAATGATAGGCAAGGACCTTATATAGAGGTCCTTGAGAAAATAAAAGACAACAAATAATAAAGGAAACAAACCAAAAGGTAAGTCTAACTATAAGGAAATAAATAATTAGGGAAGTTATAGATATGGAATTATACTATATGGAAACTTATAATAAAAGGAAATATATATCAAGGTAATTTCTAGAAGCCTCCATAAGTGATGATTTCATTGATAGTTTTTCATGATTAACGATTCTCTCCATAAGTGATGATTCCCTTGATATACTTCCATGATTAGTGATTCTCTCCATAAGTGATGATTCCCTTGATAATCTTTCATGATTAGCGATTCTCTCCATAAGTGATGATTCCCTTGATAATCTTCCATGATTAGCGGTTCTCTTGATCTTTGAATTGGGATTCTTGCGGGTCCCATTGAAGGAGCGTCAGGTGAGGGCTAAGTGGTATCCAAGCATCATCCTTAAATTGGTTCTCCATGAAAAATCGTCCGATCAATGCAGTGACAGATTTTTTAAACTGACGAGCTCGGCTTCGAGTGATGGGTCCCACGGGCATTTGAATGCTTGAAGATTGGACGTCCTCGTCATTCCCTCCTTCTTGAAAAGCTTTCTTGTTCAAATCAAGTTCAAACGGCTTAGAGAAATAAGGTAAAGCAAGTACGGGGACACATGTAAGTTTCAATTTCAAAGTATCAAAAGCATTTTGTTGTTTACTTCCCCACTCAAACTTATCCTCTTGTTTGGTAATTGCAGTTAAGGGTGCTGCAATAGTGCTGAAGTTCAGCACAAATCGACGGTAGAAACTTGCAACGACATGGAAACTGCGGACATCACGTACGCTAGTAGGTGTAGGCCACTCTTGGATGGCTGCAACCTTCGCAGGATCTACACATACTCCATCTTTTCCTACAATAAAACCCAAAAAGTTGCACTTGTCGACACAAAAGTCGCATTTTTTTAAGTTAGCATATAACTTCTCAGCCCATAAAACATCTAAAACTGCTTGTAAATGTTCTACATGTGTTTCAATAGAAGTACTATAAAGAAGTATGTCATCAAAGTATACTACCACAAACTTATTTATAAAATTCCTAAAAAGATTATTCATCAATCGCATGAATGTGCTTGGAGCATTGGTAAGTCCAAATGGCATAACTAACCACTCATATAGACCAAAAGAAGTCTTGAAGGCAGTTTTCCATTCATCACTTTGATTCATCCGAATTTGGTGATAGCCACTTTTTAAATTAATTTTTGAAAAAATTACAGAACCACACAAATTATCAAGCATGTCATCTAATCTAGGAATAACGATCCTTAACTGTTATAGCGTTGACGGCTCGGAAATCCACACAAATGCGTCAACCTCCATTTTTTTTGGCACCAGTAGGACAGGTACAAGACAAGAACTTAGGCTTTCACGAATCCAACCTTTGCTCAGTAGATCCTCGACTTGCCTTTGTATTTCTTTTACCTCATCTGGGTTGGCTCGATAGGCTGGCCGATTAGGAATTGATGCTCCCGGGATAAAATCAATTTGGTGCTTTATTCCATGAGTGGGTGGTAAACCATGGGGTACTTCATCAGGAAAAACATCATCATACGCCTGCAATAAGTTAGAAAAACTAGATGGAAGTTTGTTAAAGTCATTTATGGAAAAATAAGTAGGTTTAGAAAGTAATAGCAAACAATGAACTCCATGTTCTAAGCGTAAAGCTTCCTTCCTACACATAAAAAGATTAGACCTCTCACTCTCGTGTTTAAGATTCCAGCTGGTTTCACCCTGAATCACTACACTCGTGTTTGATTTTTTAGTAGAAGGGTAGAGTATTTGAGAGTGGCTTGGGGCAGATGTATTTATTGGTGAGGATGGAGATTTGAGAGGTTGTGGGGTAGTTAGGCTATATGAAAGAGTAGATACACTTGTATGGATTCCTCACATTGAGTTGATTCAGCGACATAGCCCACCATCTTGTTGTCTTTCCTATGGTTCCTTTTCTCTCTTGCTTCAGCGGCAAACTGCTTGTACAAGTATTTTTTTATCTTCATTTACTTCTCGAGGACTCAACGGCTTTAGAACTATGGTCCGTCCGGCATGTGTGAAAGTATATCGATTACGGCAGCCATCATGTACAACTTCTTTGTCAAACTGCCATGGTCTCCTAAGCAAAATATGACATGCTTGCATTGGAACTACATCGCATTTTACCTCATCCTTGTAACCTTGTAGCTCAATTTCCACCAACACTTGTTTGGTGACGTTGATTTCCACACAATTATTGAGCCACTATAGTTTGTAAGGCCTCGGGTGCAAATTCATCCTCAAATTAAGTCTTTTCACTGCGAGGTCACTAATGACATTAGTACAACTACCACCGTCAATGATAAGACTACATACCTTAGTCGCGATCTTACACCTTCCATGGAATAAATTTTTGCGTTGTTCGGTATCTTCAACCTCCTTTGGAAGGGTGCTAAGAGCTCAAAGAGTGACTAACGTCAAATTGGACTCCGGTATGGTTTCTATAGCTTCATGGTTGTAGGAATTAGCCTCATTGACCTCTTCAGTTTCTGATTCGGATTCGTACTCATCAGAGGTCGTAAGAACCATAGTACGCTTGTTTGGACATTGATTCGCAAAATGTCCTCGGCCTTAGAATTTGAAAGATAACATATCTCGGCTACGGGTGGTGTTCTTTGGGGCGTATGTTGGCGGCTTAGGGCGCGTCGAATCAATTCCCGCTACCTCTCTTCCTTTGTTGATATGTTGTGGAAGCGGCGCTTTAGGCAACCCTACAATTGAAGAAAGTTTAAACGGATTACCTTGCATCCGCTTTGATTTTAGTTGCTTCTCCACCTTTATGGCCAAGTGTACCATCTCCTCGAGGTCCAGTATTGGTACATCTCTACCGCATCAACAATATCCCTTTGAAGCCCATTCGAGAATCTAGACATCATTTGCTCCTGATCTTCATGGATATCGGCTTGTAAAAGAAGTGTTTCAACCTTCTTATAGTACTCCTCCACTGACCGCGACCCTTGTTGTATACTCTGCAATCTCCGCAATACTTCAGGATGGTAACGAGGGGGAACAAACCTCTTTCGCATTAGTGTACGAAGTTCTGTCCAAGTACGCACTGGAGCCTCCCTATTTCTGCGGCGGTTGATGCTCAATTGGTCCCACCATACAAGCGCATAATCTGAAAACTCCATTACGGAGCACATGGAGTTTTTGTTGGTCAATTAATTGTTTAACATCAAAGATTAGTTCTAACCTTCGTTCCCATTGCAAAAATGCTTCAGGGTCGGATTTTCCTTGGAACGGTGGCACTTAGAACTTGATCGAGTTGATAGCTTCATCTCCATCCCGTCGGTGATGGTTATTATGATGCCTAAATCATTCCCAATTTCCTTCAAACTCCTCATCATTGGGTTCCTCAATGTTGTGTAGTGGTGGGGGCCGGATGTTGCGTCTTGGCCTCAAATGCGGTTGAACATCATTTCGCCTCTGAGCTTCAGGTAACGGTCGGATATTCTCTTGTAACTTTTGTTGATTCTCTTCCAGTTGATCCATCCTATTATTCATCAAATCCAATCCAGAATGATGAAGAGTTGTGAACTCTTGTAGAATGGTATTGAGAAGACCTTGTACATCAACTTATTGAGAATTTGATCCTTCACCCCCTACCATTAGAAAGAGAAGAAAGCAAAAAAAATAAAATAAAATAACCTCACAGAACTCTCGTGTATCCCTCCACACTTTATGTACCTCTCCGTCTCACAAAAAGGACTCAAATCAAATTGATGGAATTCTCCCAAAGATGATAGCCAAAAAATCCAAAACAATAGTGAAAACAAAAGAAATATAAGTTCAGAATGAAGGTAGAAGACAAATAATCTAAATAGATTTTTTTTTTTTTTTGTTGATAAAAGAAAAGATGATTCGAAACTAGAAGTAAATAACAAATATCTTGATATTTGATAATAATTTTTTTTTGTTTTTTATTTTTGCCTCGTTTTTTTCATTTTTTTTTCTATTTATTTTTGACTTTTTTTTTGCTTTTTTATTTTCAAATAAGAACTGTGATATCAATCAAGAGATTGTATCAACTAGCTCTGATACCAGATGAAATGGCCCGACCGTGTATAATTATGCCCATAATAATTTCCTTAGCCACAAAGTTCAATGGAGAACCAATGGTTCGGAATATAGGTGAAAGAAGGGAGAATAAAGAAGAATTAATAGTACAGAGAATGTGAATTAGTATAGATGATAACCAACCATGAGAATAAGTCTCGAACCTGAAATCAATCCATAGGTAAAACATAAACAATATGCTAAATCCCACTGCAAATTATTGGAAGCCACAAACCGATGGAATCACTCCAAAGACCCGATTTGAGATTCTAAATGCAAGGAAATCACTCCATAACGCTAGAAAATTATAGAAGTGAAATTCAATTCAAGATGTAAAAAAAGTTTTCATTACAATGATAGGCAAGGACCTTATATAGAGGTCCTTGAGAAAATAAAATACAACAAATAATAAAGGAAACAAACCAAAAGGTAAGTCTAACTATAAGGAAATAAATAATTATAGAAGTTTTAGATATGAAATTATACTATATGGAAACTTATAATAAAAGGAAATATATATTAATGTAATTTATAGAAGCCTCCATAAGTGATGATTCCCTTGATAGTTTTCCATGATTAGCGATTCTCTCTATAAGTGATGATTCCCTTGATATACTTCTATGATTAGTGATTCTCTCCATAAGTGATTATTCCCTTGATAATCTTCCATGATTAGCAATTCTCTCCATAAGTGATGATTCCCTTGATAATCTTCCATGATTAGCGATTCTCTTGATCTTTCAATTAGGATTCTTGCGGGTCCTATTGAAGGAGCGTCAGGTGAGGGCTAAGTGGTCTCCAAGAATCATCCTTAAATTGATTCTCTATGAAAAATCGTCCGATCAATGCAGTGACGGATTTTTTAAACTGACGAGCTCGACTTCGAGTGATGGGTCCCACGGGCATTTGAATGCTTGAAGATTGGACGTCCTCGCCAGTGTCTTGGGATGATAATGCATTATTCTTGAACTTCATTATGCTTCATAAATATTTATATATATTTTTATGGTCTCAGTACTACATGGAAACAAATGTAAGTACTGAAAAGAATCAATATCGATTCATTTGGTTGTATGGATCTTGACTTGGCATTAAAGTAGACCAACCCACTCATACGACGAAAAACACTGCAGATGAAAAGAAGTTATTTGAGAAATAGGATAAGTTCAACGCCTGGTCTGATGATCATTAAGAAAAGTACTCCATAAATTTTTCGAAGGTACGTTTGATGATATCACTACTGCCAAGAGATTCCTTGTCGAAATTAAGAAACGCTTTTACCAAAAGCGATAAGGAGGAAAAAGTACTCTTCTTAAGAGTCTCATTACCATAAAGTATAACGACAAACATAACATAAGGGAGTACATCCTGAATATGTCTAATATTGCTACTAAATTGAAGGCACTTAAGTTAGACCTTTCGGAGGATATGTTTGTCCTATTGTTCTTGCTCTTGAAATTAATTTAACTTCAATTCATAGACACACCTGGGGGTGTATTTTGGTGTAACAACTCACATCAGTGTGTCTATGACAGATTAGTTCTAATGCCGAAATCAATTGATGGTGAAAGATACATCTATATGGGTGACGGAAAGAAAATTCAAGTTCAAGTTATTGACAATTATAAATTATTATTGAATATTGGTTACTATTTGAATTTGGATGAGACATTTTTTTCATGGTACCATCTTTAGTCGAAATTTAATTTCGATCTCTATTTTGAACAAATTCAGTTATAATTGTTCATTCGGAATAAAGTTATCCAGTCTCTTCCCATAATTCAAAATTGGTTGGAACTAGTACATTATTTGATGATAATAATCGTTATTTTCTTAATTGTATGGCTTCACGTTATGAATTAGTTATTGAACATATTTATATAGCTTTCATGATTGCGGATGCGCTTAGTTACTAAAGGGTTGCCACCTAAATTCTAAAGTGAGCATGTTGTTTGTTTGAGAGTAGAACCATATTTCAATATTTCGATTTAGTGGGAGTTGATTAGTATTGTACAAACGCTATGAAAGTTATTTTATTTTATTTTATACGGCAGTATTCAATATGCATTGTTTAGTATTTCAGTTTTAGTTCAATATTCAATTGTTATGAATTAAAGTTAAGGTGGATTAGTTGTAAATAGGCATGTTAAGATCACATTATATGAAATTTCCATGTTGTGTGACCACTGATTGGTCCCATTGCGACAAATGCAGGGACGGCTGCTTTGATCTGCATTGATGTGATTTATAGATAAGATTTGTAATATACATTAAAGGATTTGCTAGCGAAATTTTCATGAGCTCATAAGGTTATTTAGTGTACATATACCCAAGTGGGAGATTGTTGGTTTAAAAATCCAATTGTGGGTTAAACGTAATTATTTAGGCTATCAATTAGATTTAAGTCTATATTAAGTGATCTATTAATTTATCAGGTTTAAATGTATTAGTAAGTGCGGAACTCCTATGTGCATAAATCTGATAACTTATTAACTGTGTAATGAGGTCAATTAATAATAACAAATATAAATTTGGGTTGTGATCCGAGGTCTAGATGCAACAACCATTACTTTTCATATCTCATCGTGGTAGTAACGGTAGAAACCCTAGCAGTTTTCTCATGAGGAGTTGCGCCATAGGCTTGAAGAACACAATACCCTTCGCTAATTTGCATATCCTAATCCGCTTGCGCAAATAGAATCAGGTTAGATTTATTAATTTTATTGTATTATCTTAATTATTTCAACACAAAAGATCCTGAACTTATCCAGCAATAGTTCTTGGGGAATGTACTATATTTATCATCATCTTCTTCAACTTCATTTGACTGATGGCATGGCCAGGCAGGCAGAGATCAACCCAAAATGATAGGAGGAGAGGATATGCTGCCATAAACAGAATTTTGGGGATGGCTAGCAATGACAAAGAAACCATGGGAATAAGACCAACAACTCCAACTCCAACCCCAAATTAAATGATCCATATCAAATACTTTTTGATGGGTCCAGTCCATGTCCATCCAAGATGTGAATTCCGCAAGTGTATTCTTATCAACTGATAAAAAGCAAGAACAACAATTGCTCCATGAACACAAGGCAGACCCACATTCACTCCCACCACAGCCGCCTCCGTGTAGCACTTCCACCCATCTCTAAACTCCAACATTTTATACCCTTCTTCTTATGATTTCCTACAAATAAACACTCTCACTCTCACTCTCACTCTCACAGAGACGTGATTCTTGTCGGGTGCTCACATCACACTTCCCAGATCTGCAATCAATTTCGCTTTTCTTCCACCTACCTCGGCAGGGTGACTCAGAGCACTGCATTCTGCAAACCTCCATATATGTTGATATGCTTATTGATTTCAATATTCTATTATCTAGGATATTTGTTTGTTGTTATATTTCTAGACGTTAATATATATTATCAATATCATTATGTTTGTTGCATTTTAAATCGGATGATGTAATTTATACTCCCTTTCATCTAGTGGTAAGTTTCCTATTTTCTTATTAAAGTATATTAATATTTTATAGATATATAATTTGATAAAATAATGTAATATTTATTTTTTCTTTGATATTAAAGTAAAAATAATATAAAAATAAAGTAAAAAATAAAGGTATTTTGCTATTTAGTTGATAGTTATTTTTTGAAATTGAAAATTTTTTATTTAGACATACTAAAATGATAAAATAAAATTTCTTTTCCTTGAATGGAGGGAGAATTATTATTATTATTATTATTTTAAAAAAATTGAATTATATCTTTAAAGGTGTATTCAATCACAACTCTGTGGTATTTTATTGGACTTTTAAATTTTAGTATATTCAATCCAAACTTTTAAAAGTTTTTTAAAATATGAAAGTATTTAATCGAAATTTTTAAAAGTTTTTTAAAATTTTGAGGTATTCAATCCTTAAAAGTCTTTTAAAATATCGAGGTAAATAACAATCCACAAACTTTTAAAGTCTGTGGATTTCATTAACTTTTAATAGAAAATTATGAAAATTTTGTTCATGACAAAATCTCTTTTGAAAATGAGAGATTGCGATGGATTCTTAAAATTATTATTATTATTATTATTATTATTATTATTATTGTTGTTGTTGTTGTTGTTGTTGTTGTTGTTGTTTTTGATAATATATAAGTGATAAAGAATATAATAATATTTATTAATATTATTTTAAATATTTAATAAAAAGTAATAATTTAAAAATAAAATATATTAATAAATTATTTCAATTTGTTTTGAGAAAAAAAGTATTTTTATATTATAAATATAATATTTGAAAATTACTATTGTCATAATAAATATGTATTACACTTTTTTTTTAATTACCAAATACATTATATTGTCGGTAAGTTAACTAAATATATGTATTTTCTTCGTTGAACCGTTATTTATATTTATTTACTTTTTACTTTTTAATTTTATTTCTTATGCAAAATTGTAAATGCAGTTTTTTATTTTTGGTGTGATTGTTTTGTGAAATATTTTGAATGGATATTTTTTTTTAAGTATAAGAAATTATGCATATAATATAATAATAATGAATGCATGTGATATATTAATTTTTTAATCTATATATTTAGTTTTTACAAAATTTATATACATAAGAATAATAATAATAAATAATAAATAATATAAAAATAAGTTAATATATTGAATGATAAATAATAAAAATTATAAAATTACAAATATTAATATACAAAATAGTAGTATTATATATGTTACAATATTTCTATATCATTAATAATTATAAATTATTAGTAATATTACCTATATTTTATAAAAATATATTAAAATGTAATAAATATAGTATATTTGTAAAATTTCTGTTTACATAAGTTTATATAATTATATAAATTAATAAAAATAATTATTTAACAATTTTACAAAATTCATATAAATCCATAAAAGATTTCAATCAAATGTATAATAATTCATCTAAATCAATTAATAAAATTCATTGAACTTTCTAAATTCACGTAAATTCATACACTTTTTAAAATAAAAAAAACCAAATAAAATCCCAAATGAATACACCCCCTTTATAATTATACTATACTTTTATTATTTGTAAGTGATTGAATAAATTATAAATTAATTACAAAATTAAATTATTATTATTATTAATTTGTTATATTTAATTTAATTTTATTGAACAAAAATATATCAGTATTGGTATTATTTAATAAAGAATAAAATTTTATAAAATATAAAAATATCAAAAATATTAATACATGTATATATAATTAATATATAGTGTATAAAAAATAACAAAAAAATATCTTCTTGCCATATGTTCCATTTACAATGTAACACATGATAATAATCTGTAAATGGCAAAGGTACTGTAGTGGATCTGTGCAGACAAACGCACTACAGCGTGACATCGCAATTTTATATTCCCTCCGTCCACGGATAAAAGTATACATTTACTTTTGGCGCGGTGTTTAAAAAATAATAGTATTTTAATTATAGTGGGTAGTTAAAAGTAATGTAATGACATTTTTGCCCTTATTTTTTGGTATAAAAGTAATGATGTGATATAAAATAAGGGTATTTGTGGAAAAAAGTGAGGTATTTAATGAAATGTTAACTTTTTAATTGGATGTCCCAAAATAAAAATGTGTATACTTTCTAACTGAACAGATAAAGTATTTTATATTTTTAACGTTAATGTTGATAAGGGTGGTTTCATTGGCGTTCTCCACGGGGAAGAAACCTCGTGTCACATTTAATTAAGAATAAAATATTAATACCGTATTGACCGGTGGTTTAGAGGTGAGGTGAATTTGTCCGAGCCTAATTTGCAACTTATTTAATAGGGGACATGTGAACATAGAGGAGATAGCAAGTATTAATTCAATATAAGAGAGATATATATTTTTATCTATAATTTTAATTACTTGATATTTATTTTTCAAGGATTAAAAATTATATTCAAATTTTTAGTTTAAAATTATTTTTCAAATGCGTAAGTGTACGTAATTGTTTTCTTCTATGGTTGCACTATAAAACTAAGAAAGAAATTTAGTAATGTAAACATATATGGTTAATAAAGACATATAAATTTACAAGAATGTGTTTAAAAAATAAATTATTTCAACTAAACATTGGATTGATTCGACAGCTCGTTATCGTTTGTACTTGCAATATGAATATATATACTTATTTAAATGAATGATTGTAGTTTTATGTTATATTTTGTATTTTTTTTTATAAAATAATTAATACTTTTACATACTATTCGAAGTATATGTTCATTGACTTATATATACTTTATTCAATCGAGATTAATATTTTCTATAAATATTTTACATTACGATTTAATAGTTGTGAGTATTTAATATATATGTAATTTATTTGTCATTATATAATATTTATATATAAAATTAATCTACTTATTGTTTAACAATATTTGCAAGATTGAGTATTATATACTTTATTCTATCAAATATTTTTCTATAAATATTGCCTATTATTATTTAAGTGTTGCAAATATATATAATTATATATTTGTATGATTATTTACTTTTCATACCATTATCTATCTATTTATTTTTTGTTTTTAATGGTGAAGAAGTGAAGTTATATGGTAGAAGTTAGGGCTTAATGTCAAAGTAAAAAGAAAATTGAAGTTTATAGAAGAAAATAAATAAAGGTATTATAGAAATTTTAAGTGAATATAAAGTAAAAAAGAATAAATTAATAAGAATAGAAAGTAAATAAAAAGAGTTTAATGCAGAAAAAGTAAATAGAAAATTAAATTTAAAATTAGAGAGTTTAATGAAAATTATTCATAGATTATTATAGTTAAAAAGATACATAAGTCTTAAATCTTTATAATACTCTCTCTTCTCCATGTGCATAAATTCATTTAAGAAAACACGGGGAAGAGGTAAATACAAAATATAGGATTTGATGCCGATGCTTTATGAGATAAAATAATGTATTTTTATTGAAAATTGTGTGGAGTGAATAGTGTTGATTTGAATTTAAAACGGTAAAATTAAACTCTTAAGTTTTTAAAACTATCTTACTCCCGCTGCTATCCCAATTAAAAGTATTATTTTTACTACTTTTATCTGTTCCAGTCAAAAATCTATAAGGATGGCCTTAGACCATGTGCAATGAAATAAAAATCGTCGTCATGTCAAATTAGTTTAAGAATCCACCTAATTTTTTTCTAACACTGTAGAATCAAGTTTTGCGAATTTTTTTTTCTTCTTCGTCAGTACATTTATTATTTTATTTAATACAAAATTTTATATAATACTCTCTCCGTTCCAATACAATAGTCTTGTTTACCATTTTTGTCTGTCCCAAAACAATAGTCTCATTTTCATAAATAATCATATCACCATAAAACTATCTCTACTTTTTCATTATTATTACACAATTCCTACTACTTTTTACACTAATATAGTCACAAGGACAAAAAAGTCATTTATCCTTACTTTTTACCCACTAGCAATATAATATCAATATTCTTTAAATCTCATACCCAACCTAATAAGACTATACTTTTGGGACGGAGGGTTTAGTATATATATTATGTATAATTTTTTTAAATTTAATATAAATAATTTTAAGGGAAAAAAATCATTTATAGTCCTGATATAATTAGAATGTGTCAGTTTTGGTCCAAATATAAAAAATTAATCAATTTTAGTCTCATTATAAACAATTTTAATTTTCACTTTACAAAAATCAAGAGGTTGATTGCGGCAACTGATTTGGACAAAACATGACCATATACAATAAAATACAATCGTGTTCTATTTTATAAGACCGTGTACATACGAACGACCATATACTAGGATGGTGTTAGAACACTGATGTAAAATATAACATACCTGTGTTTCATTATGTGTTTATCTATAATTTTTATTATTATTATTATTTAAATCAAAACTCCAAATAAACACTTTTAATTTAGTTTTGGAATAGATTTAAATTTTAAGATAAATTTGGAAAGTTGTATTTTATTGTACACGACTGTATTTTGTTCAGATCAACTGCCATATCGATCCCAGTACGTTCATATTAACAATTTCTCTTATTTTTAAACGGTGTGATCAAAATTGTGTATAATGAGACTAAACTTGATGAATTTTTTATATTTGCACCAAATTTAATACATTTTAGTTATATTGTAACTAATATTGATTTTTTTTCCCTCTAATTTTGATGATAACAAATAAGTAAATGTTTAAATTTAAACAAACAGTTCAATAAAATTAAATATAAAATATAAAATTATTGTTGATGTAATTTTTCAACAAAAATAAAGTAAAATTCAAAGATATAGAAAATATCCTTAAACTTGATTAATTAGTGCTTGAGATTAGGAATCTCTAAACATTGTATGGTACAGAAAATAAACTGGAAAATAAAAGACTGAAATTTAAAGTGGTGATCCCCAAATCTGACTTTGCTTTGTTGAAGTTGATTGAAGATACCTTGTCAAATGATGATTCAAACCTTTAAATATTCTCTGGGAAACCGTACTGAAAACCGTCACCCGAACGGTTACAACGTCTCCTTCCCAACCGTCTTCCAACCCTTTTCATGCTGACACGTGTCCCCAGCAGACCAAAATTATCCCTATATTTCACTCTTCGAGCCGACCACAGACCTTCCGCTCTTTTGGCCCGACTTCGTCCTTCGCCCGTCCTGCTTCTTCGCCCGACCTCACTTGGGCCGACCTCCGCATCAGCCACCCTCTGTCTTCGATCAAAGACCTCCGTGTCTGTCCGTACCTCTTCCTTGCCCGACCTTCCTCTTGACAGACCTCCGCGTCTGCCCGACTTCGTCTTCTATCCGATCTACGGTTTACCCGACCTGCGGACTTCCCATCCTGATGACTTTCCGTCTTGAGGATCTCCCGACCTGAAGACCTTCCGACCTGAGGTCTTTCCGTCCTGAGGGTTTACCGACCTGAGGTCCTTCCGTCTTGAGGACCTTCCGTCTTGAGGACCTCCCGACCTGAAAACCTTCCGTCCTGAGGACCTTCCGTCTTGAGGACCTCCCGACCTGAAAACCTTCCGACCTGAGGTCTTTCCGTCTTGAGGACCTACCGTCCTGAGGACTTACCGACCTGAGGTCCTTCCGTCTTGAGGACCTACCGTCTTGAGGACCTCCCGACCTGAAAACCTTCCGACCTGAGATCTTTCCGTCTTGTATTTTCCTTAGAAATAAATCTATTTTCCTTGATTTCCTCACGGTATCCTTCAGCCAGTTCAATCAACTCTATTGCCAGGCCCATTCTTCTTTTTACCTTGGGCTTTTAACCTAATTCTAAATTTCGTACGTAACAACTTGCCCGCCGCCAAGGGACTTTCAAACGCCATTTAACAATCAATGTTTGGAAGTTCATAAATCACCACCCTCTTGAAAAACTCCCTTAGCAACTGCACCAGTTACTGCAACACTCCAGATTAACTTCCTTCTCCGCAATACGAGCTTTTGTGAATCACAATCCCAAAACACTCTAACCATGGCGAATCAATACATTCCTGCCTTTCCTTTCGACGGAACCCTCCCGGAGGGCCCATTTTCAGCCTCGAAAGTACTAACTCCGACGATCCGTCCATATTGCACTACTCCCGAAGACTCAAATCGGATGAGGGAAGTTTTGGAATCTCGAAATTCCTTGGCTATCAACAACCCTAACTACCAAGCAGTTCGCATTCGAGACAGCATCAAAACCCATCTCACGGACCCAAAAGATCCTTACCGCGCTTGGTATCGACGGGTAGCAGAACACTTCCAGACCCAATGGCGATCTCAAAAAATCGACCAAGCAATACTACTATCCACCATGCCTATCAACCTGCATGAGAAGGTGCTCTTGGCCATGTCTGCCTTCTGGAATGCGGAAAATGGGACTTTCCTCCTACCCTCTGGCCCCTTTGGTCCAACTCTTATGGACGTGGCAATGATCGCGCATCTCCCAGTCGTGGGTGAAGACCCTGTAATGGGAGCCCTAGATGGGCAGGAGCCATCAGAAGACCATCCAGGATGGTCTTTACAAGGTGTGAAGGAATGGGGTTGGACAAAGTTCGCAACCGACCAGCAAGGGGCTCCAGGGACCCCTGTGACCGACCGGGAGCATACTGCCTTTATCCTTTTTTGGCTTTGTAGGTACATCATTGTTTCCCCTTCCAAATGTGTTCTTCCTTCTCATCTCGACCTGGCCATTCATATCGCGTCAGGTCGGTTCTTTTCCCTTGGCACCTTGTTTTTAGCCAATCTGTTTGAAGGACTTACTAGAGTTAGCCTTCATCTAACAGATAATGATAGTAGAAAATTAGACACTGCTGCATCGGGTCCTTTTTGGTTTTTAGAACTCTGGTTCCGTCTTTACTTCCCTAACGCGTTCAACTTAGGATCTCCGCCCACTATGCCAACCTCCGAAAAACATTTGGGATTAGCCCTCAACCGACTCTGTTCAGGACGCAATAAACTCCAATCTTCCGATCCAATAATAACCGTAATAGTAACGGATACCCGCAGTAACTCTCGATTTTCTATGTATAAAAAATATGCGGGTTATGCTCCCGACCATTTTTGGCCCTTTCCGGCACCAAATCCTCTTCCGACTCCTGAACCTTGTCCTCATCCCACCTATTCTTTTGCCTGGGACGTTGCCCTCAAGCCCAGGTCTCTTTTTAGCAGCAAAAAACTTGATAAAAAAGGGCAGAAAACTTTTTGCACCTTTAATTATGAACCTCAATTCATGGCGCGCCAGTTCGGCTGTTGCCAAGGTATCCCTGGACCCGTCGCTTGTCCTCATATAATTTTTCAAAGTCCCGACCGACGAGTCCTACCAAATTCAATCCCTTCTTATATCTCCCAGCTCACCACGTATATAATTTCCAATTCGTATATTCCTTTCCGCTCCAACCCTGAGACTGTAGATACTTTCAATGAATGGTGGTCGATTGTATGGCCCCTGATTTCCCCTGATGAGGGTCGGTTGCTGAACATACTCCTTCCACCCCAAGGATTGGTTCTAGGGGCGGCTAGACATACTAGCACTCAACAACAAACAGCCGCCCCGGGAATCGGATCTAGTGTTCCGATGCGAAAAAGGAAAGCTTCCCAGCTACAAACACCCCCGACCTCTGGGACCGACCAGCAAGCTCCAGCGGACCTTGGAACTACTAAAACATCAGCAAGGATCCGACCCCGAATAGGTAATTTTTCTTAAAACCGTGAACCAATTCACTATATCTTAACTTTGATTTCACATATCATTCACTAGAACCGACCTTGGCAGCACCAACCACACAACCGACGCCAGCCCCAGCCGACCAACCTTTGGTCCCGACTGAGGCAGTTCCTTTCCAAACCCCTACTCCACTTCTCACTTTGCCAATGAGCAGTCGGGCGGAGGACCCGACGAGGAGGCAAACTCTTCCTCCTGCACCGAGGAGCGGTCGGGCCAGGCACCCGACCAGGAGGCAATCTTTACCAGCAGCGCCTATAGAACCTGTAAGTTCTCTCATCGGCAATACTTAGGATTCTAATGATCATCTTTGAGATATCTAACAACAACATTTCCATGATTTTTCGACAGACATCTTCACCCATCGCATCAGCAGCAGGGGTCTCTTCAGCCAGCGAGGGGACTACTTCCCAGATGGGTCGACTGCCATTCATGGCATCAGACTCATCCATTTCGAAGGAAAAACCAGCTGCCCTTGCCGAAGCTGACCCTCAATACGACGTCCCTGAAGCTGCTGATCCCGAAACCGTCCAATCGGGTGCAGCCGTGCTGGAGACTGAAAGTGCCTCAACTGCAGTGGCTCTAGATGCAGCCGTCCAACCTGCAGCCGTCCAGCCAGCAGCGGCGCTCCCACCAGCAATCGAGGGGCAGGCAGAAGAACCACCTGTGGCAGCCCAACCTCCAGAAATGGAAGAAGTGTCTTCGTCCGATTCGGAGACCTCTGTGAACCTGGTAAAATTAAACCAATTCATACCACAATGTTTCTTTCAGAAAACACTAACTGTTTTATATACTACTTTCCATAGGGACCCAGGTCGGCACCTCAGCGACCATTCGCAGCAGCCGACGAGTCGGCTGCTATTATACCAGCTGTCTGCCCTACTCGACCGACCTCATTGCTGCCCCCCTCACTGACAGCAGTCCGCCCAGAGGTAACACATATCTTATCTGAACAAAGTTGCACCTCCCTTGGAATACTTATTGACATTGTAGGACTTACAGGGGCCTTCGGACTTAGCTGTCCTATCGACTGTTCCGGTTCCGGCGGAGGCCCAAACTATATTCACTGAGGCCATGAACCATCCCCTGTCAGAATTGAGATCCGACTTATTGGACAAACTCATTCAGACGGTTGGTGGCCTTCTCTTTTACACTCCGACGGAATCGCCAGCCGTCCCCATTCTGCATCGGCTGATGGAAAGACTTACAGAGCTCAAGACTGAAGTGTTAGTTATTGGACTCCTGTCAGCCGAAACCCCCCAGCCCGACTTCGATCAAACAACACTGGAGAATTCTCTGGCCAAGACCCGAGAATCCCTTCAGCAGACTACTGGAAGGCTGGACGGTCTCCTTAGCACGAAGACTCAAGTTGATGAAACCATCCAGAAAAAGGAGGCAGAATTGAGGGAATTAAAGAAAGAACAGTCTACCCTGGATAAGCAAATTATCAATGAACAGCGTCTGCTTGAGAAATATACAAAGAATGAGGCTGAATTGGACCAAGAGCTGAAAACCCAAGCCCGATCCCAATTCATCATAAGATATCAGACGGCTGCCAATACCAGAAGGCTATCCAGGGACGAAATCAAATGGACCCATATAAAAACTGCCCTAGGGGCACTGTTGTAATACTTCCCCTTCTGTAACAGCATGTGACTTAGTAATATATTTTTCTTTCTTCTCTCAAAACAAGGATCACCTTTCAATTTCCCACTTTGTAGGAATCGAGACAAACTCCTTCTTTAAAAGAACACTGTTTCTCACATTTTAAGAAACACATTCCAAGGCATATTTTAAAATCAAAACACTTGAAACGTTAACAAACATGGCGAATGACCGACCTCATGTTCCATCAAGCAACTGGCAGGGTGTTCTTCAACCCTTCTTTGTGGGTAATCACCCTATTGGAGGCCATGCAGAAGACTTGTTACATGTACTCAAGCAACTAGACTTCAAATTCCGATTCTCCCAACGAGGTAGAAGAACTATTCATCGCGTCATCCGCCTGATGGAAAAAATCATTGAGGGGTATGAACCTCTTCGTGACATCCTTAGCCGCATTCCTGATCTCCATCATCACATGGAAATGATCGAAAATCACGCAGCAACCATACTTCCAGATCTTGGTTGGGATAATATATTTTCCAATCAACGAAAAGTCTTTTCAAGATTGCGCACCATTGTTGACCGTGAACATCAAGCCCTAACAGACATGCAAGCGCGTACCCATCAAGATCTAGACGACATGCAAAGCCAATGGGAAAGGTACCGACCAGATTTGGAAGATCTTATTGAAGAAGAACCAGAACTAATATCCACTCACTGGGATGAAAAGTCTGATTCAGAGGCAGAAAATTTCTCACAAATACATGATGACTAACAGAAATGAACCTTTAAATAGGTTCGAACCCGAACCCCATAAATGGGTTCTGAAAATAATATTTTGTTTCAGGCAGTTTTGTTATCTGAAAAGGCAGGATAATACCTCTTCAGATATTTAGCATTAATACAATCATGTACTCTTCTACCTTCATGATTTACAATAATGAAAGCGCCATTCCCAATATCTTTTTGAACAATGTATGGTCTTTCCCAATTCGGTGACCACTTTCCCAATTGGTCAGTTTTCTTATATGTAGGAAGGATGGTCTTCCAAATTAGGTCTCCTTTTTGAAATGTCCTGTGAAGAACTTTCTTTCCGTAAGTCCTTGCTCTGATTTCACTCTGTTTCACACTTCGACCTATTGCATGAAGTCGGTTAACATCCAAATCCTCCAACTGTTGCAACATAAGTTGTTGGTATTCTTTTGTAAGATCACTATCAGTAAACTCTGTTCGGCCAGATGATACTCGAATTTCGGCTGGTAAAACAGCATCTTGGCCAAACGTGAGTTGGTAAGGTGAGAACCCTGTGGCCGTATTTCTGGTGTTCCTATGCGCCCATAAAGCCTGAGACAATAACAAATGCCACTTTCTTGGGTTTCCTTCAACCATCTTCTTTATAATCCCAATAATGATCTTATTTGCTGCTTCCGCTTGTCCATTGGCTTGGGGATAATAAGGTGACGAATGGTGTAATCGAACACCGAATTCTGCCAAGAAATTAGAAAACTTTTCCCCTGTGAAAACCAAGCCTTGGTCGGTTGTTATAGACTGAGGAATACCATATCTGTAAATAATTTGATTCAAAACGAAGTCTATCACTTCTTTCTGATCCACATTTTTCAAAGCAATTGCTTCTACCCATTTGGTAAAGTAGTCAGTCGCAACCAATATGAAACAATGATGTTTCGATGAAGCAGGATGTATCTTCCCAATAATATCCATAGCCCATGATTTAAAAGGCCATGGTTTTGCCAAGAATTGCAATTCGGTTACTGGCAAATGGTTTAAATTTCCATGTCTCTGACATTCCTGGCAGCCTTTGGCAAATTGTATGCAATCTTCGAAAATCTTAGGCCAGAAAAAACCCAAACGATGAATGGCCCATCGCATATTCAGACCTGCCCGATGAGCTCCACATATCCCACCATGTACTTCTGTCATTACCTCTAGAGCTTCTTTAGACCCCAAACATTTCAAAAGTAAACCTTCAAATGATCTCTTATACAAAATTCCATTTATCAATTGAAAACGCAAAGCCTTCAAACGTGTCGCAACTGAAACATTTGCGCCTGGATTCTGTAAATACGTGATAAGCTCTGTTCTCCAATCGGGCACTGTTTCGCTTGTATCTTTGTGTCCGACTATAACCACGCCGTCGGGCTCCTGCCCGACAGTAACTATGCAGTCGGGCTCCTGTCCGACAATAACTTCGCAGTCGGGCTCCTGTCCGACAGTCTCCTGCTCGACCATAACTTTGCAATCAGGCTCCTGCCCGACAATAACTTCGCAGTCGGGCTCCTGTCCGACAGTCTCCTGCCCGACCATAACTTTGCAATCAGGCTCCTGCCCGACAATAACTTCGCAGTCGGGCTCCTGTCCGACAGCCTCTTGCCCGACCGTTCGGTCACATATTGGGTCTGTCTTTTCTTCTATGCCCGACTTGACCTCCGACCACATATCCTCCAGAATTCCTTTACAGGCCCTTTGAGCCAACTCATCAGCACGTTGGTTTTCTTTCCTCGGAATGAACTCAATTATTACTTCTGAGATTTTTGTCAGTAACCGACCCACAATGTCCCTGTATCTGCGAAGATGAGGGTAATTGCAAACATATTGATTGTTTACCTGGTTGATTACTAGTTGAGAATCCCCTCTTATGATTACAGACTGGACCTTCCTGGCTATTAAAGCCTCCAAACCCAAAATTAAAGCTTCATACTCTGCCGAATTATGGGTCATGGCTTCCAATCGTAGTTGTAAGTTGATCTTTTGACCGTCAGGACCTTGCAAAAAGACCCCTGCCCCTGATTTGTTTCCAGAGGTAGAACCATCAAAGAACATCAACCATGTTCTGGTACTTATATAAGGTACACATCCGACCTGTAGATTATTCAAATATGATGAACGACCAAGTGGTCGGACGCTATCACAAAGAGAATACCCGACTTGTGAAAATTCTGCTAAGAAGTCGGCTACTGCTTGTCCCTTGATTGCCCTCAAAGGGGAATGTTGAAGATCAAAAGGAGCCAATTTGATGGCCCACTTCATGAGTCTGCCCTTCATAGTAGGTCTCTGTAAAATCAATTTGATGAGATCCACCTTAGATATGACCTCAATTCTTCTGGGCAGCAAATAATGCTCGAGTTTAGTGCAAGCGAAGACCAATGAATAACACATTTTTTCTGGCATAGTGTAATTCAATTCTGGTCCTGTAAGGGTTTTACTGAGATAGTAGATTGCCCTTTCCTTCCCGTCATCACCATCCTGTGCCAATAAACAGCTAACCACTTCATATGTATTTGCCAAATAAAGTTTGAGTGGCCGACCTTGTTTAGGAGGCATCAAGACTGGAGGGTGAACCAATGCCTGCTTGATAGCATCTAAAGCCGTCTGTTGATCGGGACCCCATTCAAAAGCATTTTTTCCAGCTTTCAACAATTTAGTAATGGGTCTGACCTTGCCGGCAGCATTAGAAATGAAACGCCTCAAATAGTTCACCTTACCCAAAAGACTTTGGATTTCTTTAACCGTCTTAGGTGGCCGACTATCAAGAATGGCTTTGGCCTTATTGGCATCAATTTCAATTCCTCTCTCATGAACTAAAAATCCTAAAAAGCTCCCGGCTGATATTCCAAAAGCACATTTGGTTGGATTCATCTTCAACTTGTACTTCTTCATTCTTTCGAATGCCTCTTCAAGATTTCTCAAATGTTCGTCAAAACTGGCAGATTTAACAATAACATCATCAATATAAACTTCCATAGATCTGCCAATTAAATCATGAAAGATTGAATTCATGGCTCTTTGGTAAGTTGCCCCTGCATTCTTTAACCCGAATGGCATGACTGTCCATTCATAAATACCTAAAGCCCCTGGGCATCTGAACGCTGTCTTAGGAATGTCTTCTTCTGCCAAGAATATTTGGTTATAACCTGCATAACCATCCATCAGACTAAGGATTTTATGCCCTGCTGCTGCATCTATCAACATGTCGGCCATAGGCATCACATATTCGTCCTTAGGGGTAGCTAGATTCAAATCCCTGAAGTCGATGCATATCCTTATCTTACCATTTTTCTTGACCACTGGCACAATGTTAGCCAGCCACTCCGCATAACGGCAAGGCTGAATGAAACCCACTTTGAGGAGTTTTTGGATTTCTTCCTTGATTTGAGGCATCAGCTCCGGGCTCATTCGCCTTGGAGGTTGTTTGTAAGGTTTGCAACCTTCCTTGATAGGCAATCGATGCTCTATTAGACTTCTTGTCAAACCAGGCATTTCTGAATAATCCCATGCTAAACAATCAATGTTGTTTCTAATAACTTCGAGCATCATTGTCTGTTGCTCTTTAGACAAATAACCACTTAGCCTGATCACTTTTGGAACCAATTCGGTTCCTAAATTAAACTCCAATAATGGGTCTTGTGATGAAGCTGTTGGTTCTGTTTTCTCCAATAAATCAGGCCAACGAAATTGTTCATCTTCTTGGAGGTGAACATCAAGAATCTCTTTACTATTTTCTGCTTTATGTAATAACTGCTTTAAATAGAACTTATTAATAAGAGAACTACATACTTCTAAACTTGTATCATCCATTGCAAACAAATTATATGGGAATGGGTGTGGCTTTATCATGAGCCATACAATAAAGGTGTTCTTTTAATAGAACATCGAGTTCTGGCCAGTGACTTTATAACCCTTGTATGGGTACTCCCTGGCCATATACAACTGAGACACCGGAGCCAAATGACTGGAATAAAACACTGACTCTTCAACTTGCTCTGATATATCGAATGGGTTGTCATTCGCTTCCATTTTGAGAACCTGATTTCCTTCCCAGAACATTAATTGTTGGTGCAGGGTTGATGGCACACATTGGGAGGCATGAATCCAGTCTCTTCCCAGCAAGAGAGAGTATGTAGTATCTGCGTCCACAATAAAGAAAACAGTGGAAATCTTCTTTGGTCCGACTTCAATGGTGGCAACCATCATCCCTTCAGGCTTAGTCGGCTGCCCTGTAAAACTTGTCATTTCGAATTCCACAGGAGACAGATCATGAATTCCTTTCCCTAGCTTCTTGAGAGTCTTCAATGGCATAACATTAAAGACTGCTCCATTATCCACGAAAACCTTTGTGATTGGTTTCCCACAAATGTGAGCATTAACATACAGAGGTTTCAAATGGGAGATCGCACCCTCTGGAATAGGAGGAAACACTATCGAAGGTGTTTCTGACTGAGGCTCGGAATCTGAGGTCTTTGCCCACTCTGTTTCCTCTAATTCACCATCTGCCAAGAATGCCCATAAAGGTTCGTCCATAGTATCATCTACCAGACTCGCCCACATCGGTTCATCACTCATCTGATTAATCTCTGTCATTCGACAAGGGATTCGTGGTCCCAGACGAGATTTAACAGATCTTGAACTTTCCTCTGTAGTTACTACTTCTTCCTTTGTCTTGTCCCGAGATTGAACCGTCAAAGATTCAATACGGAATTCTTCAAGAGATGGATTGATGTTGATCCGTTCACAATGTTGGCATCTAAAACCTTTAATTATTTCATCTGCCATCCCTTTGCCTTTCCCCAGTCCCGACGAACTTCCTTTGGCATCTTTCCCCAGTCCCGACCAACTTCCTTTGGCATAGTCGGACGCGCCTAATCCGTCGTTCGGTTGCTTTCCTGAACAGACCCGACTGGACCGACCTTTTGGAGATTGAGTGACTGCTCCCTGCTCGTTAGTCGTTTGTTCTGTAAAGACTCTAATAGACTGATCTCCTGCCAAGCGGTCGGCTGCTTTTTGTTCGTCGGTTAGTCGTTTTGCTGAAGGAACTCGTTTCCCATACTTTGCAGCATACCTGCGTATGGCATTGCGAATCTGTGTACGATTCATACCTGGGAAACGAGGATCTATATCAACTGGTAAAGGCTTTTTATTTCGAGCCCAATTGTTCCCGACTGATCCTGTTTTTCTGGTCGGGTGGTCACGTACTACAACCCTTTCTTTCACCTCCACATTAAACGAACCGTCTGGTCGGTCCCATTTTTCAGCGACTGGTCTTTCAACAACTTTGAGTCGTTCTTCCGGTCGGCCACTGTTTGGCTGACTTCCCTTTTTAGTTCCGGGGTTTGCCTGAGTTCGTTCCCCTGTATGTCCATCATTGGCCGAACTTTTCCCTGTTTCCGAACTTGGTTGGATGTCAACCATTGCCGTTGTTACTTTTGGAAACGGTTGCTGGTCTACACCTAGAGTGATGTATTTGAGCCGACCTGTCCTGATGGCCTTTTGAATTTCCTTCCTGAAATGAGTACACTGACTTGTATTATGTGTGAAAGAATTATGCCACTTACAATATGGTCTCCCTTTGATCTCTTCTTTAGTGGCCAATCTTTGCCCCTTTGGAATACGGATCTGCCCATCAGTCAGTAGGATATCAAAGATTTCATCAGCTTTCGAACTATCAAACGTCGGTTGCTCCTTTCCTTCAGATCCTGGAACTGGCTTCAATTTAGGGCATACATAAGGTTTTCCAGAAAGGATTTCGGCTGCCATCTCTTCTGACTGATTAAAATCAAAGTCACATGTTTCCGTTCCCATACTCGCCATATGTTGGCCTCTATTACGCCTGTTATGCTGATCTTCTTCTCTAAACAAAGATTCTAAACGTCCTGCCTTGGATGCAAGACTTGCCAAATCCTCAACATCCAGGGCAGTGAGCGCCTTTCTTAAGCGAGTATGCATATTCCGGACCACTAAATTGGTCATCTCTTTCTCACTGATTACCGTAGGACATCGTCCCTTCATCAATCGCACCCTTTCTATAAATTGTGAAGCAGATTCTTCTGGATACTGCCTCAATTCCAGTAAATCTGTTAAAGAAACAGTTGGTAAAGGATTGAAGAATCTAGCATGAAATGCCGTCTCCAGTCCTTCCCACGTCTGAATTTGTCCAGGGGGCAGACTTGCAAACCACGAAAACGCGGTTCTAGTAAGAGATAAACCAAACAGTTGCAACTTATAAAAAGGGTTATTACCAACTTCTCCCAATTGTGCTATGAACCGACCAACATGTTCTATGGTGGAAGATCCGTCCTCCCCTGAGAATGCATGAAAATCGGGTGGTCGATAATTCCTTGGGAGAGGGTGTTCATTAATGACCCTTTCTGGGAAAGGTTTCTGATATGCAGGGCGGTTAGCCATCTGAGGAGTTAATCCATACTGATCCCTTAATATATGTGCAAGTTCATCAGGATCTACATGAAAGCGTTGATGATCAGGAACATGGAACGGATCCTGCACAGGAATATGAATAGGATCATGTATATATCCTTCAGGCCTGTCCTCCCTTGTATTGTTCGTCTGCGGATTGGTAACCCTTGGTCCCAGTGGAACAGTGTTGGGAAAAGTCAGAGGAGACTTTCCCCTATCCATTCGGTTGGGATTTGTGGCACTTGGAAATGTACTATCCACGAATGATGGCCCTGCGAAATTTGTCTGTAGTCTGGACGGTGATACTCCTAGTGGAGTTTGAGTGGGTTGAAGACTAACCCTTGACAATGCTTGATCTATCATGTTCTGCATCATGCTCTGTTGCTCACGCAACATGTTCGTTTGTTGCTCACGCAACATTTGTTGAACATAAGACCACCAATCTGTTGGTGGTTGTGGGATTTCCCCGGCATTTGGCACATTAGGTGGTGGAACGGATTCTCCCACCGGTGCCGACGATGATTGAGGTTGTGAACCTGCCATATGGACCCTTCCGATGATACGGCCGGATCTAAGACGTATGAAATTATCGCCGGAATTGGAATGAGCAATTTTGTCTTGCTCCCACTGTGGTCGCCAATTTGTTGATGTAATTTTTCAACAAAAATAAAGTAAAATTCAAAGATATAGAAAATATCCTTAAACTTGATTAATTAGTGCCTGAGATTAGGAATCTCTAAACACTGTATGGTACAGAAAATAAACTGGAAAATAAAAGACTGAAATTTAAAGTGGTGATCCCCAAATCTGACTTTGCTTTGTTGAAGTTGATTGAAGATACCTTGTCAAATGATGATTCAAACCTTTAAATATTCTCTGGGAAACCGTACTGAAAACCGTCACCCGAACGGTTACAACGTCTCCTTCCCAACCGTCTTCCAACCCTTTTCATGCTGACACGTGTCCCCAGCAGACCAAAATTATCCCTATATTTCACTCTTCGAGCCGACCACAGACCTTCCGCTCTTTTGGCCCGACTTCGTCCTTCGCCCGTCCTGCTTCTTCGCCCGACCTCACTTGGGCCGACCTCCGCATCAGCCACCCTCTGTCTTCGATCAAAGACCTCCGCGTCTGTCCGTACCTCTTCCTTGCCCGACCTTCCTCTTGACAGACCTCCGCGTCTGCCCGACTTCGTCTTCTATCCGATCTACGGTTTACCCGACCTGCGGACTTCCCATCCTGATGACTTTCCGTCTTGAGGATCTCCCGACCTGAAGACCTTCCGACCTGAGGTCTTTCCGTCCTGAGGGTTTACCGACCTGAGGTCCTTCCGTCTTGAGGACCTTCCGTCTTGAGGACCTCCCGACCTGAAAACCTTCCGTCCTGAGGACCTTCCGTCTTGAGGACCTCCCGACCTGAAAACCTTCCGACCTGAGGTCTTTCCGTCTTGAGGACCTACCGTCCTGAGGACTTACCGACCTGAGGTCCTTCCGTCTTGAGGACCTACCGTCTTGAGGACCTCCCGACCTGAAAACCTTCCGACCTGAGATCTTTCCGTCTTGTATTTTCCTTAGAAATAAATCTATTTTCCTTGATTTCCTCACGGTATCCTTCAGCCAGTTCAATTAACTCTATTGCCAGGCCCATTCTTCTTTTTACCTTGGGCTTTTAACCTAATTCTAAATTTCGTAGGTAACAATTATACATATATTTTTTAAAAATATAATATAATGTTTTAAAAAAATAGTTGATATGTAATTAAAAGTAATATATTAAATTAAATTAGATATTCATTTTTTAGCAAACATAAATTATACTTATAATAGATACTATAATATTTATATAATATAATTAATATTATATGTATAAATATGGAAAGAGAAAAAAAAAAGTTTTTCTATCATTCTTAAAAAAGGACCGTTCTTAAGTTTTTATAATTTTATTGTTTTTTATTGTTTTTGTTGATGTGTATTTTTATCAACAAATAAAAAAAGTAAAATACAAAAATAGGAAATTATCTTCGAATTTGATATATTTAGCCCCTGAGATTAGGAATCTCTAAACACTGTACGGTACAGAAAATAAACTGGAAAATAAAGGATTGAAAATTTAAATGATGATCCCCGAATCACTGACTTTGTTGTCGTTTGAAGATGATTGAAGATGTCTCGTCAGTTGCAAATCTCAATCCTTAAATACTCTTCAAAATACTTGAAATCGTCGCCCGAACGGTTACAGCGCCTCTTCTCAACCGTTCGCTAACCCCTCTTTTGCTGACACGTGTTCTCAGCCGACAAAGCTATTATTCTCACTTGCCTTCCGCGGCATCCGACCTCCACAACAACTAACAATTCGCTTATCCAACTGTGAATCAACCGACTTGTCTATCCGACCACAAACCAACCGACTTGTTGGTCCAGCCGCAAACCTCCCGACTTACAGACCGTCCGACTTGTTGATCCAGTCGCAAACGTTCCGACTTGCAGACCACCCGACTTGTTGGCCCGACCACAGACCTTCCGACTTATTGGTCCAGCCGCAAACCTCCCGACTTACAGACCATCCGACTTGCAGACTTTCCGCTTATGGACCATCCGACCTGCTGACCTCCCGACCTATAAACTGTCCGACCTGCAGACTTTCTGACTTGCGGACCTTCCGACCTGTAAACTGTCCGACCTGCGGACCTTCCGACCTGCGAACCTTCCGACCTGTAAATTGTCCGACCTGCGGACTTTCTGACCTGCGGACCTTCCGACCTGCGGACCTTCCGACCTGCAGACTTTCTGACCCGCGGACCTTCCGACCTATACTTTTCCTTAGAAATACGTCTATTTCACCCGATTTTCTCGAAACACTCCTTGATCAGCCAACAAACCCAATTATAGGCCCATGTTTTCCTTTAACTTGGGCTTTTTAACCTAATTATAAATTTCATACGTAACAACTTGCCCGCCGCCATCGGACTTTCAAACGTCATTCCTCAATCGTCGTTTGGAAGTTCGCAATATATAATAACCCCTTCTAAGGAATTGCCTCTGCAACTCTAACCAATTACTAGAACACATTGTGAACCACAAAACTCTCCATCTTCACTACTGGCCTTTATTGGTTTCACTCTCTGCAACTCCCAATCATTACAAATCAATACATACCCGCACTTCCATTCGACGGATCAGTTCCTGAAACGTCATTTCTGGCAACAAAAATGCTCACTCCAACCATTCGCCCATACTGCACTACTTCTGAAGACACTAATCGAATGAGAGAGGTCCTGGAGGTAGGAAATCTACTAGCGATCAACCATCCCAACTACAACGCTATCCGCCTCCATGATAGCATCAAAACTCATCGGACGGACCCCAAAGATCCCTAACGCACCTGGTACAAAAGGGTAGCAGAACACTTCCAAGAGCAATGGAAAAACCAACAAATCGACCAGGCCATATTTCTGTCTACACTCCCATGTCATTTACATGAGAAAGTTCTTCTAGCACTGTTGGCTTTCTGGCACCCTGAGATGTGCGTTTTCCTTCTTCCTACAGCTCCCATCGGCCTCACACTCATGGATGTGGCCATGATCGCACACCTGCCAATTGTGGGAGAAGACCCTGTAATGGGTGCCCTAGATGGGCAAGAGCCCAATGCAGACCATTTGGGCTGATCTCTGGCTGGTGTGAAGGAATGGGGATGGACCAAATTTTTAAATGACCAGCAAGGAGCGGACGGGACCCCTGTGACCGACTGTGAGCATACTGCCTTTTTGCTCTTCTGGCTCTGTAAGTATGTCATCATTTTTCCTTCAAAATGCGTCCTTCCCTCTCATCTTGACTTGACCATACATATAGCCTCTGGCCGCTTCTTTTCCCTGGGAACTCTTTTCCTTGCAAATCTTTTAGAAGGGTTATCCAGGATTAGCACCCGCCTTACAGATAAAGACGGTAAAAAATTAGATACCGCCGCATCGGGCCCTTTTTGGTTCTTAGAATTATGGTTCCTTCTCTACTTTCCCGACGCGTTTCAACTTGGTCAACCCCCCGTTGCTCCCACACCTGAAAAATCTCTAGGGATAGCCCTCAACCGACTCTGCTTGGGTCATACTAACCTCCAGGCATCCGACCCTATCATCACTGCTATTCTAGCCGACGACCGTAGTAACTCCTGATTCTACATGTACCGAAAGTACGTCGGTTACGCGTCCGGCCTGTTTTGGCCATTCCCTGTATCTTCGCCTTTATCCGAACCAGACCCACTTCCGCATCCAACTTACTCTTGCTCCTGGGATGCTGCTCTTAAACCCAGGTCTTTATTTATTAGTAAGAAAATTGATAAGAAAGGCCCCAAAGCATTTTATACCTTCAGCTATCAGCCTCAGTTTTTGGCACGCCAATTCGAATGCCAACAAGGCTTGCTTGGTCCCATCGCCCATCCACATTTAATAATTCAAAGTCCATATCAGAGAGTCATTCCTAAATTGATCGCTCCTTATGTATCCCAGCTTACCAATTATATAACTTCCAACTCCTACATTCCTTTCCGAACCTCTCCAGCTTCAGACGAATCCTTTTGCGAATGGTGGTCGGTCACTTGGGCCTTAATTGCTCTTGACAAGGATCGCCTGCTGAGCATTCTCCTACCCCAGCCTGTGTTGATATTAGGGACGACTCCATTAACCAACACCCGTAGGAAATTAGTCACTCAGGGCACTGGATCGGGCACTCCACAGAGGAAAAGAAAAGCTTCTCAGATTCAAGCTATTCTCTTCTCTGGAGACAATCAACCGACATTGATAGACCGCCCATCAGGTTAGGCCCCCGTAAAGACCCGACCTCGTCCAGGTATATTCCCATATTCCTAATTTAATCTGATTCTTTCCTTACCATTTTATTAATCCTTATTTTTATATTCAGGTCCGACTTCGGCCATGGCAACCGCCCCACCTGCTTCAAACCCAAACAAATCAGCAGAGTCACCAACCGACCAACTTCACGAACCTGAACCCCCGACCAAATGATGGGCCTCAATGAGACCCCTTTCACCAGCCGACCTGGCAACAACATGGGCCTCATCCCCCAGTGTGGCGACTGCTTCAGAGATGGGTAAGTTGCCCTATGTCGCTTCAAACCCAGCTCTGCCTAATATGGCACCAATGGCCACGCCTGCATCCGCCTCTACTGCAATCGCCTCTGGTGCAGTCGCCTCTGATGTGGTCGCTTCAAAAAACAGAAATGTCTCTGATGCGGCCGCCCATATCGCTCCTGATGAACCAGCTGCAGCAGCCCTAGACGCACCCGCCCAAGGAGCAACCGACTTGGGGGCAGCCAACTTGGGGGGAGCCGACCTAGGGGCAGCCGACCCTCCTTCAGAAGCAGACAGACATGAAGAAGAACCTGCACCTGTTCAACCGAGGGGTCTTTTACAAGAGTTACAAAAAATTCCCTCATTTGACTCAGAGACCTCCGTTAACCTAGTAGACACTTGAAACTCCTTTTTCCAAATTGTGAACTGTTGTTTACATGATACTAAACACACTATATCTCCATCAGTCAGGGACCCAGATCCATCCGTGGCGCCCATTTAAAGCAGCCGACGAGTCGGCCATTGAAATACCAATCGCCCACCCTTCCAGACATATAGCAATCCTGGCACCTTCAACAACCACGATCCGTCCAGAGGTAAACACAATTTTCACAACTAATTCTAGATATTTGTACTTCATGTAATCTGAAATAAACATTCATTCTTTCAGGGATGTTCTGATTTAGCCTTTTTGTCGGCTGTCCCAATTCCGACGGACGTCCGAACTACAATTGCACAGGCTGTTATTCAATCTTTTCCCGACCTGGGATCAGACTTGCTTGACAGCCTTCTTCAAGCCATTGGTGGCCTCCTATTTCAAATTCCTCCGGAATCGGCTGCTACCTCCATTCTTCACTAACTGATAGAGCGACTATCCGAACTCCGAAATGAAGTCTTGTTGCCCAACTTCTGACAACTGAAATGCCCTTACCCGACTTGATCAAATAAGTCTGAAGGCTTCCTTGACTAAAACCAAGGAATCCATTCAACAAGCGAATGGAAGACTAGAAGGTCTCTCTAACGCCAAAGCACAAATAGAAGAATCAATCCAACAAAATGAGGCAGAACTGATAGCGCTTCATCAAGAAAAGTCTGTCTTGGAAGGCCACATAAACGACGAGCAATGCCTGATTGATCGGTACAAGAAAAATGCAGCCGACCTGGACCAAGAATTAAAGATTCACGCCCAATCCCAACTTATAAGGCAGTACCAGTCGGCTGCCAAAAACAGGCGACTCTCCAGGACAAAAGATAAATGGTCCCAGATTAAAATTGCTTTAGGATCTCTTCTATAAACTTTTGGAAACTTTGACTTGGTAAATAAATTTTTATCCTATTGTTAAGGATCACTTTTCAAAACTCCGACCCTCCAAGGAACCAATCCAATTCGTCTTCCTTATAAACACTTACAGTCCTTGCAAATCAATGAACAAATGTTTAACCACAAATTGAACCTTGAGCACGCCTACAAATAAATATTAAAATGCCACACAATCGTCCTCATGTTTTTGTAAACAATTGGCAAGGTGTTATCCAACCCTTCTTCGTAGGTAATCATCCAGTTGGAGGTCATGCTGAGGACCTGTTATGCATACTTAAACAACTGGATTTCAAATTCAGATTTTCCCATAGTGCCAGAAAAACTATTCATCGTGTTATTCGTCTGATGGAAAACGTGCTAGAAGGATACGAGACCCTTCGGGATATACAAAATCGCCTTCCCAAAATTGACCATCATATGGATTTGATCGAACACCATGTGGCAACCATACTCCCAGACCTTGGCTGGGATCATACATTCTCCAATCAGCGCGCAGTCTTTTCGAGATTACGCACTCTTGTTGATCGTGAGCGCCAAGCCGTGATAGACATGAAAGCTCGCACCGACTATGATCTAGAGAAAATGCAAGACCAATGGGAAAAGTACCAACCTGGCTTAGAGGACCTTATCGATGAAGAACCAGAACTAATCCCTAATCACTAGAATGAAGACTCTGACTCAGAAGAAAGTAATCCTCTGCACGACTCAACATCTGATAATGAGTGAACCCTTTTTGGGTCCGAACCCTTGGTAATTGGGTTCTGAATAAAATTACTGCTTCATACTTGCTTGTTATCTGAAAAGGCAGGAAAATACCTCTTCAGATATTTAGCATTAATACAGTCGTGTACCCTTTTACCTTCTTGATTTATAATAATAAAGGCACCATTTCCGATCTCCTTTTGAATTATGAATGGTCCCTCCCAATTCGGAGACCACTTCCCTAACTGATCAATCTTCTTATATGTAGGAAGAATAGTTTTCCAGACCAGGTCTCCTTCTTTAAATGTTCTATAAAAAACTTTCCTTCTATAAGTCTTAACCCTGATTTCACTCTGCTTCACAATTTGATCAATTGCATGAATTAGATTGGCATCCAAATCTTCCAACTGCTGTAACATAATTTGTTGATATTCCTCAGTAAACTCATCAGTAGTAAAGCTTGTACGTCCAGATGAAACTTGGACTTCGGCTGGCAACACAACATCTTGTCCAAAGGTGAGCTGATATGGTGAAAACCCTGTGGCAGAATTTATGTTATTCCTATGCGCCCATAAGGCTCGAGATAACAACAAATGCCATTTCCTTGGGTTTCCTTCAATCGTTTTCTTTATAATCCCAATAATAATCTTGTTATATGCTTCTGCCTGCCCATTAGCTTGGGGATAATAAGGCAAAGAATGATTCAGACGAATATCAAACTCTGCCAAGAAGCTTAAAAACTTCTCCCCAATAAAAACTAGACCTTGGTCGGTTGCTACTGAATGAGGAATACCATACCTATATATGATCTGATTCAGCACAAAATCTATCACCTCCTTCTGATCCACATTTTTCAAAGCAACCACCTCCACCCATTTGGTGAAATAATCTGTTGCAACCAGAATAAAACAATGATGTTTGGACGAGGGGGGATGAATTTTACCAATGATATCCATAGCCCAAGATTTGAAGGGCCATGGTTTTACCATAGCTTGTAATTCTATGACTGGCAAGTGATTCAACTGCCCATGCCTCTGACATTCTTGAAAACCTTTGGCAAATTGTATGCAATCTTTGAAAATTTTTGGCCAAAAGAAACCCAACCGATGAATAGCCCATGTAATATTCAAACCTGCCCGATGAGCTCAACAAATCCCACTGTGCACTTCTTTCATCACCTCCAAAGCCTGTTTGGACCCCAAACATTTCAGGAGTAACCCCTCGAATGTCCTTTTATAGTACTCCTTCTACCAATTGGAATCGCAAAGCTTTCAGTCGTATTCCAATCAGTACATTCGCTCATGGATCTTGTAGATAAATGACAAGTTCTGTCCTCTAGTCGGTTCCCGTCTCTGTCTCAGGGCCGACCTCTGCACATATATATTTTGGGATTCCCTTGCAAGCTTTTTGAGCTAATTCATCCGAAAATTGATTTTCCTTTCTAGGGATAAGCTCAATTATCACTTTGCAGATCTTTGATAGCAACCGACCTACCACGTCCCTGTATCTGCGTAGATGTGGATAATTGCAAACATATTGTTTGTTGACTTGGTTAATTACCAACTGAGAATCCCCTCTTATAATCACCGATTGAACTTTCCTGGCTATCAAGGCTTCCAATCCTAAGATTAAAGCCTCATATTCTGCTGAATTATGGGTCATGGCTTCTAATTGCAACTGCAAATTGACCCTTTGACCATCTGGTCCTTCCAACAAAACACCTGCACCCGATCTGTTTCTTGAGGTAGAACCATCAAAAAACATTAACCAATTTCGGGTACTCACATAAGATATACATTCAGTCGGTTCCTGCTCACGACCTGCGAAATCTGCCAAAAAATCTGCTATTGCTTGGCCTTTGACCGCCCTCAAAGGGGAATGATACAAATCGAAAGGCGCTAATTTAATGGCCCACTTCATAAGTCTGTCCTGCATAGTAGGTCTTTGCAAAATTAACTTGATGAGATCAATCCTTGAAATAACCTCAACTCTCCTGGGCAACATATAATGCTCGAGTTTGGTTCATGCAAACACCAATGAATAACACATTTTTTCTGGCATAGTATAATTTAATTATGGTCCTGTGAGAGTCTTGCTCAAATAGTAAACTGACCTTTCCTTTCCATCATCTCCATCTTGCGCTAATAAGCAACTGACCACTTCATACGTATTTGCAAAATAAAGTTTGAGGGGCCGACCCTCTTTGGGAGGCATCAACACAGGTGGTTGAGCCAATGATTGCTTTATAGCTTCTAAAGCTGTCTGTTGGTCTGGTCCCCACTCAAAGGCGCTTCCTCCTGCCTTCAATAATTTAGTGATTAGTTTGACCTTGCCAGCAGCATTGGAAATAAACCCTCTGAGATAATTTACTTTCCCCAAAAGACTTTGTATTTCCTTAACCGTCTTGGATGGTCGGCTGGCAAGAATTGCTTTGGCTTTATTAGCATTGATCTCAATTCCCCTGTCATGAACCAAAAATCCCAAGAAGCTCCCAGCTGAGATACCGAAAGCACATTTAGTCGGATTCATCTTCAACTTGTACTTCTTCATCCGACTGAAGGCATCTTTAAGATCCCTCAAATGTTCCTCAAAACTGAAAGATTTGATGATGACATCATCTATATATACCTCCATAGATTTACCAATGAGATCATGAAAAATCGAATTCATGGCCCTCTGATAATTCGCCCCTGCGTTCTTCAAACCAAAAGGCATAACCGTCCACTCATAAATACCTAAGGCTCCTGGACATCTGAATGTTGTCTTATGAATGTCTTCTTCTGCTAAAAAGATTTGGTTATATCCTGCATAACCATCCATCAAACTGAGAATTTTGTGTCCTACTGCTGAGTCAATTAGCATGTCAACCATAGGCATCACATATTCATCTTTAGGAGTGGCCATATTAAGATCTTTGAAATCAATGCATATCCTGATCTTACCATTCTTTTTAACCACTGGCACAATATTGGCCAACCAATCTGCATAACGGCAAGGTAGGATGAAACCTACTTTAAGAAGCTTCTGAGTTTCCTCTTTGATATAAGGCATTAAATCAGGACTCATACGCCTTGGAGATTGCTTGTAAGGCTTAAAACCTTTTTTAATAGGCAACCGATGCTCTATCAGATTTCGCTCTAAACTAGGAATTTCTGAATAGTCCCAAGCTAAACAATCAATATTGTTTCTTATAACTTCGAGCATCAATATTTGTTGCTCTTCAGAGAAATAACCACCCATCCTGATTATTTTTGGAACCAGGTCGGTTCCTAAGTTAAATTCCAACAAAGGATCTTGTGCTGAAAAAACTGGCTCTGTTTTCTCTAATAAATCAGGCTAATGAAATTGCTCATCTTATTGGAAATGAATATCATGAGTCATTTTGATTTTTTCTATTTTTTTAAAAGCTGATCTAAATAAAACTGATTAATAAATACACTACAATCTTGTAAATTTGAGCCTTCCACAAAAGATATATTATAAAAAGTAGATTTGGCTTCCTCAAGAGCCATACAGTAAAATTGTTCTTTTAAAAGAACATTGAGTTCTGGCTGATGAATTCAAAACCCTTCTTTGGGTATTCATTAGCCATAAAAAACTGAGACATTGGAAGTACATGACCGGAATAAAAAACCGATTCTTCAACTTGTTCTGATGCTCCAAAAGGGTTGTCATTTGCTTCCATTTTGAAGACCTGATTGCCTTCCTAGAACATTAATTGTTGATGCAGTGTTGATGGCACACATTTAGACGCATGAATCCAGTCTCGTCCTAGTAAGATTGAGTATGTAGTATCCGCATCCACCACAAAGAAAACAGAAGAAATCTTTTTAGGACCGACTTCAATTGAGGCGACCATCATGCCTTCTGGTCTGGTCGGCTGCCCTGTAAAGCTGGTCATCTCGAAATCTACAGGAGATAAATCGTGAATTCCCTTCCCTAACTTCTTGAGAGTCTTTAGTGGCATCACATTAAAGACGGCTCCGTTGTCTATAAAAACTTTGGTGATTGGTTTCCCGCAAATATGAGCATTAACATACAAAGGCTTTAAATGAGACGCCGTGCCTTCTGGAATGGGATGGAAGACTATTGGAGGAACCTCTTATTGAAAATCAGGATCTGAATTCTTTGCCCATTCTGGCTCTTCTATAAAATCATCCACCAGACTTGCCCACAAGGGTTCTTCTTCAATCCAGTTAATTCCTGTCATTTGGCAGAGGACACATGGCCCTAGTCGAGATTTGATAGACCTTGAACCAGTTTCTAAAATTTCGTCCCTGGTTTCAGTTTCAGGTTGAACTGTCAGAGATTCCAAACGAAATTCCTCCAGAGATGGATTAATGTTAATCCTTTCGCAATACTGACATCTGAAACCTTCAATTCTTTCATCTGATACGCCTTTACCCTTTTTTGTATGGACCGACCTCCCTCATTGCACTCAAAGACGCCTTGCACATACTTAGGTTGCCTTGAGGAAAAGACTTTTATGGACCGACCTCCCTAATTGCAATTAGCAGCACCTCGTATGCTGGTCGGCTGCTTTGACGAGGCGACCCCTATGGGCCGACCTCATTCCAGAGAATCAATAGCGCCTTGCACATTATTGCGCTGCTCAAATGAGACAACCCTGATGGACCGACCTCCTTCAGTATATTTAACAGCGCCTCGGATGTCGTTCGGTTGCTTCGATGAGGTGACCCGTATGGACCGACCTCCTTCTGGAGAATTAATAGCACCTTGCATATCGTTTGGCTGCGCTTGGAATTCCGGATCTGAGTACGATTCATTCCTGGAAAGCGAGGATCCACATCAATTGATAAAGGTTTTTTATTTCGAGTCCATTTGCTTCCGACCGAACCCGTCCTTCTAGTCGGGTGGTCCCGAACCAAAGCTTGCTCCTTTAATTCCACATTAAAAGAACCATCTTGGTTATCCCATTTTTCAGCCACTGTTTTTTCACAGACCTTGAGTTTTTCTTCTGGTCGGCCACTGTTTGATGAGTTCCCTTTTTCCGATCTAGAACTTGCTTGTATATTAACCATTGTTGTGGTTACTTTTGGAAAAGGTTGTTGCTCTACACCCAAAGTAATATATTTGAGCCGACCTGCCTTAATAGCCTTCTGGATCTCATTTCGAAAATGAGTACACCGACTTGTATTATGTGTGAAAGAGTTATGCCACTTACAGTATGGCCTTCCTTTGATTTCTTCCTTAGTAGCCAACCTTTGCCCCTTTGGAATTCGGATCTGGCCGTCAGTTAGCAAAATATCAAAAATTTCATCATCTTTTGAATTGTCAAATGTAGGTTGCTCTTTTCCTTCAGTTCCTGGCATTGGCTTTAACTTAGAGCACACATAAGGCTTTCCTGAAATGATTTCGGCCGCCATTTCTTCTGTCTGATCATAATCAAAGTCGTACGCTTTTGTTTCCATACTCGCCATATACTGAACTTTATTACGCCTAAAGTTCTGATCCTTTTCTCTGAAAAGAGACTCTAAACGTCCAGCCTTGGAAGCAAGACTTGCCAAATCTTTCACATCATGAGCAATGAGTGCCTCTCTTAGGCGACCATGCATATTCCTGACCACTAAGTTGGTCATTTCTTTCTCATTGATTATAGTAGGACAACGTCCTTTCATCAAGCGCACCCTTTCAATAAACTGTGAGGCTGACTCTTCTGGATATTGCTTCATCTCCAATAAATCGGTAAGAGAAACAGTTGGTAAATGATTGAAGAATCTAGCATGGAACGCCATTTCCAACCCTTCCCAAGTTTGTATTTGCCCAGGTGGCAGGTTTACAAACCATGAGAAAGTTGTTCTTGTGAGAGATAACCCAAATAATTGCAGTTTATAAAAAGGATTATTTCCAACTTCCCCCAACTGTGTTGTAAAATGACCCACATGCTCTATGGTAGAGAATCCTCTATGGTGGAGGATCCATCTTCCCCTGAAAAAGCATGGAATCAGGTGGTCGATAATTCCTTGGAAGTGGATAGTCATTAATGATCCTTTCGGGGAAAGGCCTTTGATAAGCAGGGGGGTTGGCCATCTGAGGATTCAGGCCGAAATGCACTATCAACACTTGGGCAATCTCTTCAGGATCCACACGAGGGTGTTGATCCTCAGGGATAAAGATGGGATCTTGTACACTGTTCCTTGCCTCTCTTCCCTGACAACGTTTGGTTACAGATTGTCAACTCTTGGTCCCAAAGGAACATTATTAGGGAAAGTTAGAGGAGTCTTCCCCTTATCTGTTCGGTTGAACGTTGTGGCGCTTGGAAGTGTGCTGTCGACGTATGATGGCCCAGTGAAATTTGCTTGCATTCTTGATGGTGATACTCCTAGCGGTGTCTGAGTGGGTTGAAGAGTAACCCTTGATAAAGCTTCATCTAACATGTTCTGCATGAGATTTTGTTGCTCGCGCAACATGATGTTCTGTTGCTCGCGCAACATATTTTGCATCGCCGAAGTTTGCTGATTGTTCATTTGTTGAACATAAGACAACCAAACAGTAGGTGGTTGGGGAATCTCCCCTGGATTTGGCATAACGGATGGTGAAATATTTTCTCCCACCGGTGCTGATGATGATTGAGGTTGTGAGCCTGCCATACTGATTTTTCTGATGATTCGGCCAGACCTCAGTTGTATGAAATTCTCTGTTGATGTAGGATCAGATGTGTATTTTTTCAACAAATAAAAAAGTAAAATCCAAAAATAGGAAATTATCTTCGAATTTGATATATTTAGCGCCTGAGATTAGGAATCTCTAAACACTGTACGGTACAGAAAATAAACTGGAAAATAAAGGACTGAAAATTTAAATGATGATCCTCAAATCACTGACTTTGCTGTCGTTTGAAGATGATTGAAGATGCCTTGTCAGTTGCAAATCCCAATCCTTAAATACTCTTAAAAAACGGTACTTGAAACCGTCGCCCGAACGGTTACAGCGCCTCTTCTCAACAGTTCGCTAACCCCTCTTTTGCTGACACGTGTTCTCAGCCGACCAAGCTATTATTCTCACTTGCCTTCCGCGGCATCCGACCTCCACAATAACCAACAATTCGCTTATCCAACTGTGAATCAACCGACTTGTCTATCCGACCACAAACCAACCGACTTGTTGGTCCAGCCGCAAACCTCCCGACTTACAAACCATCCGACTTGTTGATCAAGTTGCAAACCTTCCGACTTGCAGACCACCCGACTTGTTGGCCCGACCACAGACCTTCCGATTTATTGGTCCAGCCGCAAACCTCCCGACTTACAGACCATCCGACTTGCAGACTTTCCGCTTATGGACCATCCGACCTGCAGACCTCCCGACCTATAAACTGTCCGACCTGCAGACTTTCCGACCTGCGGACCTTCCGACTTGCGGACTTTCTGACCTGTGGACCTTCCGACCTGCGGACCTTCCGACCTGTAACTTGTCCGACCTGCGGACCTTCCGACCTGTAAATTGTCCGACCTGTGGACTTTCCGACCTGCGGACCTTCTGACTTGCGGACCTTCCGACCTGCAAACTTTCTGACCTACGGACCTTCCGACCTACGAACTTTCCGACCTGCGGACCTTCCGACTTGCGTACTTTCCGACCCACGGACCTTCCGACCTATAATTTCCTTATAAATATGTCTATTTTACCCGATTTTCTCGAAACACTGTTTGATCAGTCCAACAGACCCAATTATAGGCCCATGTTTTCCTTTGACTTGTGCTTTTTAACCTAATTATAAATTTCATACGTAATAGTTCTATTTTGATGTGGATTCATATCATACTTGGGATTCTCCCATGCACATGAACTCTATTGTACATGCTTTTAGTTTTGTCCTTTTAACTCTGATAGTACAATTCTAGTGGTTCTTGTAGACTTGGCCAAAAGATTGGTTTCAAACCGTAATAAACCGTCGATTACGGTTTGTCAGAATTTCAAACCGAAATCGAACTTTTTGAATGATGGTTTCGATTATGATTTGACGGTTTCGATTACGGTTTATAAATCGATGATTTCGGTTTAAAAATCATTGGTTACGGTTTGAAACGCCGGTTTATATTACTTTTTTTCCTGTTTTTTCTTAATATTAATTTTTATGATTAATTTTGATTCCGATTTTAATTTACTAAATCTTTGTATTTTTGTGAAAATTATATAAATAATACTTTGTTTTTATAAAATAATTATTTATCAATTTATTAATTAATAATTAAGAATACAATTATAATTTATACAATTGTTTAATAAGTTAATTTTAACCTTTTTTTTAATTATGAATTTTATTTATAAATTATATTATTATATTTTATGATTATGATTTTATATATGCTCCTATAATACTATGTTAGTAAATATTTTATATAAGAAATTAAGTTGTGTTAAATTAAGAAGGGTTTGGACGTAATTTTAAAATTTTAATTTAGGTTTATATAAGTTTAAAATTTATAAAAAATTTAAACTTAGGAAATCTAATTTAAAAGATTAAATTTATGTTAGCTACATATCCAATTGGAATCAAAGCCCACGTAGTTCTTTTAAATATTATATACTAATCTAAATATACCTAAAATAAATAAATTTTAATCATCAGTTTTGGTTATATATTGAAGATCATCACTTGAATCCATATTATTAGGTTTACATTAACTTTTATCTTCAACTTTTACCCAATCATCAAGTAAATATTGATTTTCTAAGTGTTCAACAGTTAATTTAGAATATTTAGCACTTAATGTATAACCACCCATACTAAAAGCTTGTTCGACGGCTACAGTTGACACAGGACAAGCAAGTATTTTTTTTGCAATTAATGTCATTATTTGATAAGTAGATGTTCTTTTAGACCACCATTTTAAAATATCAAATTCTTATAATTCACTTTCACTATATTCAAAAGTTGTTGTTAAATAAGTTTCTAATTCTAAATATGGGTTTCAAATTTCTTTAGAAAGTTTACGTCCTCTTACGTTATAAAAATCATAAAAGAGTGAAAGTTGTGAAGGTTGAGATAAACTATCAGTACAAGAAACATTAGAACTAGTATCTATATTTTGGTTAGGATCAATTCTACAAGCATCAAATTGTTGTTTATATTCTCTATAAATATCCATTAAAAGTTATTTTGCTTCATATGCAACTAAAGTAGGGTTAGGAGTTTCACTATCTTTTTCAGAAAATAATGAATTATAATAATATGTTAACAATTGTTCCAATCCATCTAATCTTACTCTAGGATTAAGTATTTTAGCAATTAAGAATACATAAGGTAAATATAAAAAATATTTAAACCATTTAAGTTTCATAGAAGCAATAGCATTTTGAAACAAACTATTTGAAGATTCTTTAATATTAAAGCAATTTTAACACAATGATCTATACCCAAATTAGAAGTTGAAATAATAAATACCAGATAATTTAGTAGTAGCATCATTAAAAACTTGTAATATTTCACACAAATTTGAACATGAATCCGATTGTTGTGGAAATAAAGTAAAACTACATTCACATGCTTCTCTTGAGAAAAGATCACATAGTGCATTTCTATATTTATATGAACCACGTAGCATTTTATAAGTAGAATTCCATCGAGTTGAAACATCAAGCGAATTTTTTTTGGGTTGTAAATTATTTTGTCTACAATATCTTTTCCATCATTTTAATAATGAAGTATGTCTTACTAGATAAGAAATTGCTTGTTTAATAGGATATACATGCTCTTTCAAACAAGATAAACCATCTTGAACACATAAATTTAAAATATGACAAAAACATCTAATATGAAAAAATTTACCACCAATTGATGGTTGACAATATTCAATAAGAGAATTTAAACTAGCCGTATTAGCACTTGCATTATCAAATGAAATTGAAAAAAATTTTGTAAGTAAATTATATTCTTGCAAAATAGATCGTATTTTGTGAGAAATATTTGTTGCGGTGTGTTTTACATCAATTCTCTACATGCAATTAAATGTTTTTGTAATGTCCATAAGTTATCAATGCAATGACATGTAATCCCCATATAATGATGTTCTTGCCAATGATCACTCCAAACATCCGAACATATAGAAACTTTATTTTGTAAATTATTAAACATATTAATTAATTCTAATTTCCATTCACCAACCATTACATCAATATCACGGGTGAGTGTTGTGCATGAAATTCTTCTAGCCGAAGGATTGTAAGCATTAGTAACCTATTTTTCAAAACGTAAATCATTTGCAAATCTAAAAGAAAGATGTTTAGAACAAACTAACTTAGCTAAATTCTCTTTTAGCAGTAATATCACTATATTTAAATAAAGTAGAGGTAGTTACCTCATCTCCAATTTTGGAAATGGAAGATGACATTTGTCCTTGAATTTGTGTTTATGATGCAGTAATTTCAATTTTAGAAGGTTGTTTCTTCTCGATATGGAGTGTAAATGTTCCATATCCTCATCCTTTCATGTAGTTATAAACTTTAGAACAATAATTACAAATAACTTGAAAGCAATTACTTACCACAATTGCTTTCTTGGTAAAATGAACAGAGAAAATATCGGATCTTAAGGCTTGAATTTGAGGAGCTTTTCGTTTTCCACTTACATCTTCTACATTGTCGGGAGCCTTGGGGCATTGATTTTGATTTAATGACTCAAGCTCATCCAAATCTTCTATATTCAATTGCTCATAACAGAAATTATGAAACTGAGGAGGAGGAGAATAATGTGAATCAATAATAGCTTATATTCGCCCTTTCCTCTAGACATAGACGATAACATTTTTCTAGTTTAAAAATTAATTTTTAATAAATATTAAATTTATAAATAATGTTATAAAATAAATAATACAAATAAATAAAAATTCAACTAATAGCTATTAGCTACTTTAAAAGTATACTTTTATCTAAAATAAAATACTATATAATAGAGTAGATTAGTAGAATATTAAAATATTAGTATAAACTTAATTACTTAACACTTGAAACTTTGAGAGCTGAGAGATTAAAATAAATAATTGTAAGTGAGTGAAATTGAGAGAGAGATAAGAATGTAGAAGTTGGGGGAAGAAAATTCATCCAATTCATCCACCTATTTATATACCCGGTAATTAAATCTCATCCGTTCGTTTACTATAACGTACATTAAATCTCCATTGTTTATTTCAAAATTTCAAGTTTTTTTCTTTTTTATTAAAAAAAAAAAATCGCCGGTTTGTTTCATCAAATTTCGGCCATCGGATCTGCATGAATTAATCTTGACCGTTCATTTTAAAAAAATATACCCTCCCAAACCGCCGATTTCGGTTCCAAACCAGCGGTTTTAGTTTGAAATTTAGCCCGCCCAAACAGGCGGTTTTGGTTCGAAACTGCCGGTTTGGGCGTGCATATTTTTTAAAAAATAATAATAAAAAATATATAATATATTGTCCAAACTGCCGGTTCAAACCGTAAACCGAAAGTTCACGGTTTGGCTCAAACACAAATCGAAACCAAACCATCGGATTGACGGTTTCGGTTCGGTTTGAGCCCAATTTCGGTTCAAACCGAAACCGCCGGTTCGTAAATCGAAAAACAGGCGGTTCCGAACCGAATTAGGAAGTCTAGTTCTCTATATACCTTGCGTAGCTATGTAACCTGCATATGCAATCAATTATAAATATGAAAAATAATACCAATGAAAATTAATTTAATTTAGTTTAAATAAATGCAAGAGAATATGGGTAAACTGTTTTTTCAATTCCGTAACTGGACCCCCTTATCATTTTAGTCTCGTAAATGGAGCCTGTCGCAAACTAGTCTCATAACTGAAAAATTTTCGCTGCTTTTAGTCCTCCGGTGCCGGAAATGCCCGCATGGCTCGCCGGAGGTGACGTGTCCGCCAGCGATACCTGGCGGACACGTGGATTTTTTTTTTATTTTTTTCATTTTTAAAACTTATTTTTAATTTTATTTTTATTTTTTTATTTAGTCCAATTAAAAAAAATTAAAAATAAATAAATAAATCCACGTGTCCGCCAGGTGTCACTGACCTGGCGGGACACCTGGCGGACACGTCACCTCCGGCGAGCCACGCGGGCGTCTCCGGCACCGGAGGACTAAAACAGCGAAAATTTTTCACTTATGGGACTAGTTTGCGACAGGCTCCACTTACGGAACTAAAATGATAAAAGGGTCCAGTTACGGGACTAAAAAAATAATTTACCAGAGAATATTGATTAACTAAAAAATCCATGCGCAAATGTTTTTAACCTCGTAAGAACATCGATCATCTTCTTTTTTATGTTAACAATGAAAATAAATAAAAACAATCCTTGGGATCATGCATTCATTATTGATATTGGCAGATGAAATGTTCATCTCGACTTCAATGCTTGCTAAATAATACTCCATAAAAAACAAAGATGCATAAACTCGTCCTAATAAATAATAATAACATAACCTAAGAGCATGTACAATGGTTTCAGCTATTAAAAAAAAAAAACTCGACTTCAGTGCTTGCTAAAGATATAGTCCATAAAAGATAAAAATACATAAACTAGTCCTAAGAGCATACACAATAGTTTCAGTTAAAAGAAAAAAAAAAAAAACCTCTATTAAATGAGTTGTTCATATTTAATAATCTGCAAACAAAATATACATACAATGACCTAAAATAAATCCACTAGTGCTGATGGCATGGAGGTGGCCTCACCTACACCAAGCCACTTCCATAATGCCAGAATCTTTTGGCTTCTAAAATAAAGCCATTGCGGACATGTAAATAATTGTTTCACCACCTGTGCTAATGGCTTGGGTATGTCAATTGCCACACTTGTACCTTTGTTTTGGTTTAATTGTACTAACTACTAATTAAAGGGTGGAATTAGTGATGATTAGCACTATGCTGATTCATTAGTAGCCATTAGATTAATTTAATAGTTTGTATTAATTATGGGATATAAGAGTAATTTCTCTCATTTCGCTAATTAATATAACTGATGTTGCATCTCTTTTCTACTTCCTCCTTCTTCCCTCTCCGCGTGTGAAAAAAATAGGGATAGTTTTATGGTGATATGGTTATTTATATAAATGAGACTATTGTTTTGAGACGGACAAAAATGGTAAACAAGACTATTGCATTGGGACGGAGGGAGTATTATTATTTAATTTCTATTATAAGCATTCTAGATTCTATAAGTTAGCATCTACAAATCAATGAATAAGAATTTTCAATTAAAATATTAAGCAAATGGGACTCTAGATTCTTACAGCCATATACGAGGACCAACAAAATATGAATATTGATACGCCCGTCCTTACTTCGTCGGTGCCGGTCAGAAGCAGAGAAGATAATCAGTGGTGAGGCGTAACGGTCAATGGAAGAAATGGAAGAGAGATAGCGGTGACTGTAATTGGCGGCAGAGGATGTTCGAGAGAGAGTAAAAGAGATAAGGGAGAAACATATGTTGTCGGTGGCGCGGCTGGAGGGCTACGATGGTCGGCGGCTATAGGGCGTCAAAATTTCAAGTTATGAATGACATATGAATATCAACAACTTGCTTTAATCAATATCAAGTTGCATCATCAAAATCTCCAATTCTTTAAAATATTCCTCCACCGATTTCGAACCTTGGTATTTATATCTCATTCATAACTTTCTGGCACAAAGTACCTCCTCATGATCTCCTTCAACCGGGGCCATGTATCAATCGGATTTTTTCGATGCCGTTCTCTATAATGCCTCTCTTTCTCCCACCAAGTTAAGGCATAATCCCTGAATTCACAAATCGCCATTTGGAATTTCTTTCCATCCGAGTAATTATGCCAGTCAAATTTCATATCGCACTTTATCATCCAATCCAAAAATTCCTCTACCCCTCTTACTCCTTCAAAGGTGGGAAGGGTAATCCTAATGGTAGAAAGATCATCATCCACTTCGCCAGGTCGATGATAAGTTCAGTCTCGCTCATGGAATGAGTGCTCTGAGTTACGACTATTGTGTGCATGTGACCTTATCGAAGGTCTCACATCACGATGATGAGATCCCTCAGCTATATCATACCTACCCCGAATATCAGCTACTCCAGAAGAAACCTCAGTTTGTGCCGTCTCCAATGATGTCAACCTATGATTGAGGTCCTCTATTTTTTATTCACGACGTAATCCACATGATCCTAAGTTGCCCTTTGTTGCATGGATAACATTTTTTCTATTTTGGCCCCAGTTGTTGCATACTTGATTCCAACAGCTCCTTCAATTGTTCGAAAGTGGTCATCCTACAAACAAAGACAAGCTATATATATGTATATCAAAAGGTAAGAGCCCTCACTCTCCCTCACAACTCTCACAAAGGAATAATTAGTAGCAACCACGATAAAAAATTAAGAAGCATTTTGCAATTACCTCAAACAGTACGTAGGAATTCCTTGAAATACAATACTCAAGAAGAATCCAAAATTAAGCAACAAGCTAGAATCCAAATCCCTAGCACATCATTTTATCATGACAATATCTCCAAACTCCTAAAATCCCCTACAAAAGAAAAGAACTACTCCCTCAAAACTGGTTTAGAGACTCTCAACTATGACTACTAAAATGATTGACAATTTACTATAACAGAAAGAGGAAATGTGCTGCTCAATTTATTATTTTTTTATTTTTTATTTATTATACTCTAGGCTTTTAGTTAATGTTTAGATCTCACAATTTTCAAATTCATATTACCATCTTGGCTATTTCATTGGACTTTTGTCACACTCCTTAAAAACATAACGCAGTGCACTATAACGAAATTAAAACGGTATATAAGAGGGCTATTCAACTCCAAATTGCAAGATTCCAAAAATTAAAATTAACTTCAAGGCGTTATCTAAAAGCAAAAAAATGAAATATTCCAAAATTCGCAACCAATTAAGAGCAGTAATTTGAACAAGTCAAGTGGTCAAAACGAAAAAATCGAATGTTGGACCCAAAATTTTCAGATTGGCCAAAAAATGTCTTACAGGCTTATTTTGACGATTCTGAGATTGCAACACAGAAAAGTTGTGCTCACTGTATATAGGATTCTATGCCAATTCCAAAACATCCTCACAATAGTAAATCTGAGTTCGTATGCAAAAGTTACGGCTCAATTGCTTGATTATTTGATGTGTTTTGGCTCAAAACCAACTGTATTACTCAATCAAGGCCTAAGAATACTTAATAAACTATAAACAAAGTTTGTTAGTGTAGACACTAAAAATATATGTCTAAAATCAATTAAATATCATGTATTTTGGAAGAAAATAAAATTTCAATAAAATAAATATATGGTATTTAATTATGCACATATGCTAATTTTTGTACAATAAATATCAACCATTAATGCAAAAATATGCTTAAAATGGAAGATATCGTACAAATATTACGTGCATAAATAGAGCCATAATAAATTTGGCAGCAAAATAAATTAATCTTGTCAATAAAGGAAGTATATAAATTAATATCTTCCAAAAAAGGCAATGATATAAAGATTTTGGTGAGAAAGGAAAGTGCACAATCAAATCCGTCAAGAATGGAAAACAGCATCTGATGGAAAAGGAAAGATTATAAAATCTTTCCATACACGTGGCACCATCCGAAAAGGAAGCCAAGGCCACCCATCCCCTATAAATAGGAGTCATGGTCAATTCATTTGAGACACCGAAGTTCATTTGAAAACTCGCGCAAGGGTAAGTCTCTTTAGACTCTCTGCAATGTTCTTCATGTTCTTCGTGTCCTTTGAAGCGTTCTTCGTCGAAAGTCACTAATTTGGACAAATGATCCAATATTGGTTGACGAAGCGATGAAGTTAACGTTCTTCATCGTATGTCCAAGCCGGAGGAAGGATCAAAACTCTCAAAGCCGTCGAGGAATTCGTCAAAGCCAAGGGAAGGTCTTCAAAGTTTCTCTCAAAGCTTCGAGGTGTTCATCGCATTCTTCATAAAAGGCGTAAACTCGGCCCTCTTTGATCCAAAAGTCAAAGGGACATGCCTCAAAAAGCGTTATGAAGCACTAAATCCACATCTTCAATGATCAAAGCTCTCAAAGCCATCGAGGAATCCATCAAAGCCAAGGAAGAGCCTCCAAAGCCGCTCTCAAAGCTTCAAGATGTTCGTCGCGTTCTTCATAAAAGGCGCAAACCAGGCCCTCTTCAATCCAAAATTCAAAGGGACACGCCGCCAAAAGCATTATGGAACACTAAATCCACCTCTTCAAGGATCAAAGCTCTCAAAGCCGTTGAGGAATTCGTCAAAGCCAAGGGAAGGTCTCCAAAGTTCATCCCAAAGCTTCGAGGTGTTCATCGCATTCTTCACCAAAGCAACAACCCGGCCCTCTTCGATCCAAAAGTCAAAGGGACACGCCACCAAAAGCGTTATGGAGCACCAAATCCACCTCTCAAAGATCAAAGCTGCGGATCGTTTAAAGAGGACATCAAATCCAAAGCTTAGGATCAAATCACCTGCACGGAGACCAAAGCCCTCCAAAAGCGGCAAAGACAAATCAAAGATCAAAGCTGCGGATCGTCCAAAGAAGACATCAAATCCAAAGCTGAGGATCAAATCGCCCACACGGAGACCGAAGCTCTCCAAAAGGCGGAAAAGGCAAACTAAAGATCAAAGTCGCGGATCGTCTAAAAGAGACAACAAATCCAAAGACGATGATCAAATCGCCAACGCGGAGACCAAAGTCCTCCAAAAGCGGCAAAGCCAAAACAAATGTCAAAGTCGCGGATCGTCCAAAGAAGACAACAAATCCAACGACGATGATCAAATCGCCAACACGGAGACTGAAGCTCTTCAAAAGGCGGGAAAGGCAAACCAAAGATCAAAATCGTGGATCGTCCAAAGAAAGACAACAAATCCAAAGACGATGATCAAATCGCCAACATGGAGACCGAAGCTCTCCAAAAGGCAGAAAAGGAAAACCAAAGATCAAAGTCGCGGATCGTCTAAAGAAAACAACAAATCCAAAGACGATGATCAAATCGCCAATACGGAGACCAAAGTCCTCCAAAAGCGACAAAGCCAAAACAAATGTCAAAGTCGCGGATCGTCCAAAGAAGACAACAAATCCAAAGATGATGATCAAATCGCCAACACGGAGACCGAAGCTCTCCAAAAGGCAGAAAAGGAAAACCAAAGATCAAAGTCGTGGATCGTCTAAAGAAGACAACAAATCCAAAGACGATGATCAAATCGCCAATACGGAGACCAAAGTCCTCCAAAAGCGACAAAGCCAAAACAAATGTCAAAGCCTTGGATCGTCTAAAGAAGACAACAAATCCAAAGCCGATGATCAAATCGCCAACACGGAGACCAAAGTCCTCCAAAAGGCAGCAAAGCCAAATCAAAGATCAAAGCCTCGGATCGTCTAAAAAAAAAAGATATCAAATCCAAAGCTGGCGATCAAATCCCCCGCACAGAGACCAAAACCCTCCAAAAGCCGGCAAAGTCAAACTGAAGACCAAACCTCTTCGAATCAAAGAAGCCATCGAAAACCAAGTTGGAAAATAAATCGACCCTGTAGGAGAATCAAAGGACCCATTTAGAGAATAGGACCCGATTTAAATTCAAATCAAATATAATTTGTACAAATTTTGTGTTTATTAAAAATAACATAATTTTTTGTCCACAGTTAGTACCGGCCAAAAATCACTACTATTTGTGTTTTCTTGAGACACAAATTCAATAACACAACTCATGTTTGGCAACTAACAATGGATTGGAACTAGCTATCATTTCCACTAGAGAGGGAATTCTTGCAACAACCATTTGACTATTTTAAGAAACTATAAACAATCTTTAAATAATACCAATCCTATCTTTTAATATAAATTTGATCAAACAGGACATAGAGGCATATGATCGAACATGTTGTGAACAAAATAGGATAAATTGAAAAGGCAATCACTCCTTTTGAGAAAGCACTTTTGAGAATCTGCGGACTTTCCGAGGTTTCCGATGCCTCTTCCGTCTCTAATGCAATTGCATCGGAAGTTCAAACAATCGATTTGCCCTCTCGACAGATGGAATCACTCAAACTCTAAGGAATCTCTCCAAAGGTAGCGAGGGTAAACTCTCTCTCTAATTTTTTCTCATGTCTAGATTGTGTGTATTAGAAGGAAAACTTGATCAAAGAAATCAAAACAGTAATGAATGAAGCATATAAATGATTTAATTAAGAGAATATGGTTAGATGCCCATAGCTTCACATAATTTTCCTTACATCACTCTTTGATTATTATTACATAGAATTCCACAAATATATAGATATAAGACTCATTATAATCAACCCTAAACATAAGCCACAAAATCAGTCATTGAGTGATTCCATATAATTGGCACCATAATTCTAGCCATAACTCTGGCTAATCTTAATATGCCAGTTATTACAATTATTAAATAATTACAAGTTTAGTATCTCAATACCCCTCTTTAAACTTGTAATTTTCGCAAACCCAGGTATTCTTTTAGTCGACAAAACTCTTGTACCTTTAGTGCCTTTGTGAAGATGTCAGCTATCTGTTCTTGGGACTTGACATACTTCAATTGTGTTTCCTTCTTGTTCACACTCTCCCGGATGAAATGAAACTTTGTATCTATATGTTTGTTCCGTTCATGAATAACATGGTTCTTGCTTAAGGATATTGCAGATTTGTTATCAACATGAACAACTGTAGCTTCAATTTGAGAATATCCTAGATCTTCTAGTAATTTTCTCAGCCAAGTTGCATGACATATACATGGAGCTGCTACAACATATTCAGCTTCACACGTAGATAACGCCACAATAGGTTGTTTCTTGGAACTCCAAGTGAAAGCAGCATAAGCCATGTAAAACACATAACCAGACATACTTTTCCGATCATCAATGTTGCCTCCCCAATCACTGTCACTATAGGCAGTCAACTTGAAATTGTCAGAAACATAATAATACAAGCCATAATCTAGCCTACCTTTGATGTATCTCAATATTCTTTTCACTAACTTTTGGTAAATTTGGCTTGGTGATACCATAAAACGGCTAACGAGACCTGCTCCATAAAGAATATTTAGTCTACTGCATGTTAAATATCTCAGGCATCCTACAAGCCTTATGAACACAGTAGGATCAATTTTTTCAGCACCATCATTCTTTGATAATTTCACCCCACATTCAACAGGTGTATTGATAGGATTTGAATTCATCATCCCAAAGTCCTTCAATACTTTTTCAGCATATGCCTTTCGGTAAATAAAAGTACCTCTATCATCTCGAATTCCTCTTTCATGCGCCTTTTGAACTCTTGGACATGGTTGGGTCATTGCCTGTAAAAATCAAATCATCAACTTACAAGCATACAAACATGATCCCACCATTTTGTTTTCTCAATACATACAGAGCATATTCATGTGGACATTTTGTAAAGCCACGTTTCTGGAAGTATTCATCAATTTTGTTATACCACATCCTCGGTGCTTGTTTAAGCCCATATAGAGCCTTTTTCAATCGAAGCACCTTGTCTTATTGTATGTCGATAACATAACCTTGCGGCTGATGAACATAGACTTCTTCTTCCAAATAACCATTCTTAAAAGGCTGACTTTAAATCCATTTGATAAATTCGCCAATTTTGTTGAGCTGCCAATGAGATAATTAGTCGGATTGTCTCCAGTAGGGCAACCAGTGCAAACACTTCATCATAATCAATCCTGGCCTGTTGAGTGAAGCCACGAGCCACGAGCCTTACTTTGTATTTATCCACCTCTCCTTTGGCATTCTTTTTTACGTTAAATATCCAATTTAAGCTGACTGTTTGTTTTCCTTTCGGAAGATTTACCAACTCCCAAGTGTTGTTCTTCACAATAGCATTCATCTCATCATCCATCACCCATCACCTTCCTCCATTTGTTATCTTGAATGGCTTGATCAAATGTGATCATTTCTGAGTCTGCATATAAACAAAAATGAGCTTCTGCCTATTCCGCTTTAGCATATATGTCTGCCAAGCTTCTTGTTCTAAGGGGTGGAGTTGGTGTGCTTGATGGATATTCCGTCACAACGGACGTCTGTGGAGGAGTTTGAGGCAGGTTTTCTGTAGGAGCAATAACTTCATTATTTATTTCAGCTTCAAGTGGCTGAAAGTTATAATTCTGCTCATTTTGCACCCAGGTCTAGCTATTAGTTTCATTGAATTGCACATTCCTGTTCACAACCAACCTCTTTTTTACAGGATCATACAATTTGTAATCTTTAGACTTTTGATCATATCCGATGAACACAAACTTTTTGCTTTTGTCATCCAGCTTTGTCTGGGCTTCGTCTGGAACATGAACATAAGCCAAACACCCGAAAACTCTCAAGTGTGATACACTTGGTTTTCGGCCGCTCCATGCTCCCTGTGGTGTAATTCTGTCCAGCCTTTTTATTGGACTTCGATTGCATAGGTAAACTGCACAAGCCACTGCTTCAGCCCAAAACTCCTTCGGCATTTGTTTACTTTTCAACATGTTTCTTACCATGTTCATGATTGTCCAATTTTTCCGTTCCACAACACCATTTTGTTGTGGTGAATATGGAACAGTCAATCGTCGATCAATTCCAAGTTGTTCACAAAATCTGTTGAAAGCATTTGAGGTGAACTCTCCTCCTCGATCACTTCTCATTGACTTGATTCTTAAGCCCGTCTCTACTCCACCCAAGCCTTGAAAATTTTGAACATCTCGAATGCTTCTAATTTCTCCTTAAAAAAATACACCCACGTCTTGTGAGTAAAGTCATCAATGAATAGCAGAAAATAACTTTTCTTACCAAAAGAAGCAAGTGTAATTGGACCACAAATATCTGCATACACCAACTGCAATGGTTCGGTTTCTCGATTATGAGACTCATTTGGGAAATTGGCATGAAACTTCTTGCCATATATGCATCCCTCACAGAACTGATTTGGGTGAGATATTTTTGCTAGCCCATAAGTCATTTTTCCGAGCAAATTCAGGCCATCAAAGTTCAAGTGTCCATATCGTTGATGCCAAAGCCACAAAGTCTCTACAGCCACCATCTTCAAGCATTTAGCACGGTCAGCTTTGATGATGAGTTTGAACATCTTGTTCTTTTCCATTGGAACCTTTGTAATGAGTCTTTCTGAGCCATTTCGCATGCTCATAACTCCATTTGAAATAAACTCATGATCGTCATTCTTTAATGAAATGAGTATATTCCTTTCTCCCATCATGGAAACCTTCGAACTATCACCAAAGGAAATATTACCTTTCACCGTCTCGTCAAGGTGGGTGAATAATTTTCTGTTACCTGTCATATGGCTACTCGCACCAGAGTCAAGATACCACGCCTCCAAGTCATCATACTTCTCTTCATTGCATGTGAGCAATATCGTGGTATCGTCTTCTTCATTGACCTCTATTTGATTTACAACTTCATTTTTTTTTATCTGCATTCATTTGCATAATGCCCAAACTTGCAGCAATTGTAACATTGCACACTCGCTTTTTGTCCACGGCCTCTTTGAACATAGCCACGACCACCTCGTCCTTTATTGTTTTGATGACGTGTTTCGACTTGGCCATCTTTATCCATCATTTCTCTTCCCCGTCCTTGGTAGCCATTTCCCGTCCTTGGTAACGATCTCTGTCTCCAACAAGCCTTGACTTCTCACCATCTTGTAATTTGAGTTTTGTTTGAAGAACTTGGTCCACATGTTCTTCTCGCTTTTTTATTAGCTCTTCATGTGCTTGCAAAGATCCCAAGAGATGATCGAAAACCATGTTGTCTACATCTTGTGATTCTAAAATGGTTGTGACGACATAATCGAACCTTGAATCTATAGATCTCAAGATTTTCTAATTCACTCGGGCGTCATCTAATGTTTCACCATATTTCTTCAATTGGTTTGCCACCGATAACATCCTACTCACACATTCTTCAATGGACTCGGCATCTTTCATATTGAGTGATTCAAACTCACTTCTCAAGGTCTGTAAACGTACCTTGATAACTTTGTCCTTTCCTTGACAAGTATTATGGAGAACCTCTCACGCCGCTTTTGCAGTTGTTGTTGTGGATAACTTCTCGAACAAACTATCATCCAAACACATATGGATGAGAGTGAGAGCCTTTTGATCTCTCATCTTGGTTTTCTGTAAAGCTTCTTTTTGCACTTCCGTTAATCCAACTTCATTTTCAACTACGTCATACCCCTTTTCAACCATATCCCAAACATCCTGGAACCCAATATTGCTTTCATCCGAACGCTCCAATTTCCATAGTTTTCTTTGAATAATTTCGGAAACTGGATAGGCAGCATTGTCATTCATCATGTCACAATGGGTGGATGCTAGAGAGGCTCTGATACCACTTTATTAGAAGGAAAGCTTGATCAAAGAAATCAAAACAGTAAAGAAAGAAACATATAAACGATTTAATTAAGAGAATATGGTTGGATGCCCACAACTCTACATAATTTTCCTTACGTCACTCTCTGATTATTATTACATTGAGTTCCGCAAATATATAGATATAAGACTCATTAATCAACCCTAAACATAAGCCATAACATCAGTCATTGAGTGATTGCATATAATTGACACCATAATTCTAACCATAACTTTGGCTAATCTTAATATGCCAGTTATTACAATTATTTTTGATATATTATTTAATAATTACATGTTTAGTATCTCAACAGTATGTCCAACCAGAAAATATAAGGCTATATATTCGAAGTGACAAATTAATCTAACCACACATCTTGAGTGGCAAGTTAATCTAATCCACGCATCTTGATTATGATTAAGATATCACAATTTCTAAGCAAATAAGTAACTTCGATCGGGTCCGAGTTGCAATCAGTCCATCTAAGACCGGGTTTGGATCATCTCGAGCCATGTCAAATCTATTTCTACACAATTTAAATACATGTTCCAAAATAAAAATAAAATTTTTGAATATTAAATTAACCATATTTTTCGTATGAGTTTTTTAACAGACTTTTAAAAATAAAAAGACTTGAAATTCATATATAGTCTACAAAATTGAAAAAATATGTTAAATTATAATATGCATAACCAAATCAATTAGAAGAAAAATACATCCAAAATAAGAAAAAAAAAATGATTAGTAGAATATATATAATTAAAAATATATATTCACAATAAGAAAAAAAAGTAGTAAAAGAAAATTGAAATTTATATTAGAAATTATTTTTCAAATCAAAACTCATCTTCTTTATTACTTTTCACATTACTTACTTTAATGTCAAGGCTAGATAGACATTATACTATTTTATTACAATATATATTTATAAATTTCTAATTTATTTTAATCCACGTAAAAAATTCGAATAAAAAATTTATTCTTGGACAGAGGAGTATACAATAATTTAAAAGTTGAAAAAAATTAAAAAGAAAACGGTAGATAATTAAAATAGACATATACAATTAAAATGAAAGTTGTTCATTTATCTATTTTTTCTCTGATACAATTTCTCATTAATATTATTTAAGAATAATATATATAATTATATATGATATATACAATAAAAAAATATTATTTTTATATAATCGACACAAACTAAGATAAAATAAATCCATTCTACAAGCAAAACAAACCCAAAATAAAATATTTCATATATATTAAAACTTATCATAAGTTTTTGCATGGATTACCCAAATATCAAATCAAAAGACTTGATATTTGAATATAATCTACAAATTTTAAAAATATTAGAATGTATTACTCGAAACGAAATAAATAGCAAAACGACATATACAATAAAAATGAAGGAAAATGAGATAACATTATAGATAACTTTAAAAATACCTACACAATAAAAATATAATTATTAAAATAAAAATAAAATTTTATATATTAAAACTTATCGTAATTTTTCATATGAATTTCTCAAATATTCTTTTAAATCAAAAGATTCGAAATTATGACATAATCTAAAAAAAAATAATTTTATTAGAATATAATATTCAAAATTAAATCAATTAAAAAAAATACATATAATATAAGAATAAAAAAATTGATTAATAAAAACGCACACATACTTACAATAAAAATGAAAAAAAAATGAGAATAACATTATAGATAATTTAAAAATTACTTACACAATAAAAATAAAATTATTACAATAAAAATAAAAGTTTATATATTAAAACTTATCATAATTTTTCATATGAATTTCTCAAATATTCCTTTAAATCAAAAGATTCGAAATTCCGACATAACTAAAAAAATAAAAATTGTATTAGAATATAATATTCAAAATTAAATTAATTTTAAAAAATAAATATACTATAAAAAAAAATAAAAATTGATTAGTAAAAACACACCTACTTACAACAAGAATGAAAGTGCTAAAGTCAAAATATTTTTTAATATATTAAAACTTATCATAAAAACTTTTCCAATATTCATTCAACAAACTTTTTTTTTTAATTTGAAGATAATATTAGAATATAATATGTATGATCAAATTTTAGAAATGATACAGGCAAAATAAGAAAAAAATGAATTAGTAGAATAACAATAGATAATTAAAAAATTACTTTCACAATAAAAATAAAAGTACTAAAATAAAAAATATTTGTATATATTAAAACTAATAATTTTTTTATAACTTTTTCAAATATTCCTTCAAATCAAAATATTTAAAATTTAAATATAATCTATAAAATAAAAAAATGATTAAAATATAATGCTTAAAATAAATTAATTAGAAAAACAAATACACCGTATGAATAAAAAAAATTTGATTAAAAGAAAATAAAAACAATACAATAAATAATTAAAAAATAAATACAAAATAAGAGAAATATACTAAAATAAATATAAAATTTTCTTAGGTTTGGTAGGTTGTGATTTGAAATTGATTTAAAATTGGATGAGTTTTTGTTTAAATAGTATTTTAATGTGATATTTTGTGAGAAGAAATAGTATATTTTTATTAAAAACTATATTAAGTAAATATTTATTTTGATTTGAAATGCTAAAAGAAAAAATCCAAAAACTTACCATAAATTTTTATATGAATTTTCCAATTTTTTTTTGAAATGCAAAGACTCAATTTTAACCTAATTTTAAAAAAATTAAAAAAATAAGTATTAAAATATAATACTAAAAATCAAATTAATTAGAAAAAAAGCATACAATTGTAAAAAATAAAAAATAAAAAAAACACAATATGTATTTAAAAAAACACGTGTAGAATAAGAATAAAAATACTAAAATAAAAACAAATTTATATATACTCCGTCCGTTCCGCAAGAAGGGTGGCGTTTGTTTTTTGCACGTAAATTTTTTAATATTAGTATTATATTGAATTATAGTAAAAAGGACAAAAATACCCCTATTAGTATGGTGTAATATAAAAGTAATGACATTTGTGTAATATATTGTAAGTTGAAAAGGTATTTATTATGTGAAGTAGGTAGTACAATTACTAAATTAAAAAATGGTATCTTGTTTTGGGACGGACAAAAATGGAAAATGGTAACCTTTGACAGAGGGAATATTAAAATTTACTCCCTCCGTCGACTTACAATGTTTACATATTTCTATTTTGGGACGTCCAATTACAAAGTTAACATTTCATTAAATACCTTATTTTTTTCCACAAATACCTTTACTTTACATCACCTCATTACTTTTACACAAAATAGTAAGGGCAAAAATGTCATTACACTACTTTTAACTAAAAGTAAATATAAATCTTGTAAATAGATGGAGGGAGTATTAGTTTTCTGTACGAATTTTTCAAATATTTTTTTCAAATTAAATGACTCAAAATTTTGATATAATCTAAAATTAAAAAATATATTGTGATATAATACTTATAACAAAATTAATTAAAAAAATACATATATAATAAAAATAAAAAATAATTTATTAGTATAAAAAAAAAAATAATAATAAAAACAATATATATAATAAAAATAAAAGTAATAAAATACACATAAATTGTTTATACAGTAAAACTTATTACTCCCTCCATCCCAATACAATAGTCCTATTTATTATTTTTGTCCGTTCTAAAACAATAGTCCCATTTCAATAAATAATCATATCACTGTAAAACTATATTTACTTTTTCATTATTATTACACATTTGTCATTACTTTTTACATTAATACACTCATAAGAGCAAAAAAGTCTGTTACCCGTATTTTTTACCTACTATCAATATAATATCAATATTGCTTAAATCTCATATCAAATATAACCCAAATTATAATTTTGATACGGAGGGAGTATATGTTATAAAATAGGAGTATATAACAAAGTTAGATATAAACGTATCTGTATGTATGTAACGTGTGTGATAAATACATAAGATAAAAATAATAAAAATAATAAATATTAATATAGAGAGAGATACAGATGAACCCAATAGGGATAATCAGACCCCACTATCACTTTAATTAAAAAAAAATATAAAAATATATGAGATATTAATTTCCACACTGCTTTGTAGAGCAACTGCGGAGATCTTATCTATATGTTATCCATTCCAATTAATTATGACACATGGCACATATCATATACATATTGTTGAGCACAAAAAATATGATGGGATCTTAAAAAGAGAGTACGAAACGCTGTTAAGGAAAAGGCTTCATCGGGAGAAAGCAGAGATCGGGTGTAATAAGGTCGAGTGCAGAGATCGGGCGTGATAAGGTCGAGTGCAGAGATCGGGCGTGATAAGGTCGGGCACAGAGATCAGACGTGATAAGGTCGGACGTTAAGATCGGATAGGACAAGGTCGGGCACGGAGATCGGACGTGATAAGGTCGGGAAAAGCAGAAGCATCGGCAGACGTGGAGGTCTGTCAAGACGAAGGTTGGGCAAAGAAGAAGTATTGGCAGACGCGGAGGTCTGTCAAGACGAAGGTCGGGCAAAGAAAAAGTATCGGCAGACGCGGAGGTCTGTCAAAAGGATAGTCTGTTGAACCAGTTGTCCATCTAAGGAGATAAGGCAAACAAAGCCGGTCGGTTGGTTCGCTGTCGCATGGTTCGCTGTCGGTTGGGCTGGTCGGATGGTCCATAGTCGGTTGGCCCGCGGTCGGACCAACTGAGGTCGGACAGAGGACGGCTGATATGGAGGTCGGTCGAAAGAGGAAGTCGGGCGAAAAAGGACGGCTGATACGGCGGTCGGTCGAAAGAGAAAGTTGGGCGAAGAAGGACGGCTGATACGGCGGTCGGTCGAAAGAGGAAGTCGGGCGAAGAAGGACGGTTATTACGCATGTCGGACCAAGTGAGGTCGGGCGAAGAAGAATGAGACGGACGATACGAGGTCGGACAAGAGACCAGATGGTGGTCGCTTGGTGGGGTGGCCAAGGAGTCGTTTGGTCTAGCGACCAATTAGTATCTGGATTGGTCGGTTGGCCTGCAGTCCGCCTAAGGAGTCAGGGGTTATTTAGGGCGGCTGAGTAGCTGGTCGAACCAGCCGCTCATTTAAGGCGGTGAGGTTTTCAGAGGCGGTCGGCCGAGTCAGTTGAGTGCTGTAACTGGCGAGAGCAGTTGGTGAGTCGGTTAGCACACGTGTCAACAGAGGAGAACCTGGTGGGCGGTTGACAGCAGTTGCTGTAACCGACCAGAAGGCGGTTCAAACCGTTTCTTTAAGGGGTTATTTAAGAATTCGGGTCTATTCTGACAAATCATCTTCAATCGACATCAAATTTAAGAGAATTGCTTTTGGGGATCACCACTTTATTTTCCAATCTGTAGTTTTACTTTTCCTATTTTATTTATGTATCCTACAGTGTTTAGAGATTCCTAATCTCAGGCACTAATTATATCAAATTCGAAGATAATTTCTTATTTTCGGATTTTACTTTTTATTGTTCAAAAATTGCATCAACAATTTGGCGACCACAGTGGGAGAAAGACAAGATTGCTGATCCTACGTCAAGCTAGAATTTTATAAGACTGAGGTCCGGCCGAATCATCAGAAGAATCCATATTGCAGGCTCACAGCCCCAAGTCGCTTCAACACCAGTAAGGGAAACAATTTCACCACCTGCTATGCCGAATGCAGGGGAAGCACCACAAGTACTTGCCGATTGGGTGTCTTATGTTCAACAATTGAACAATCAGCATAATTTGGCTATGCAAAACATGTTGCGTGAGCAACAAAACCTTATGCAAAATATGCTATATCAGGCGTTATCAAGGGTTACTCTGCAACCCACCCAGACACCGCCAGAATGATCACCATCCACATTTCAAGCAAATTTGGCGGGGCCTTCATATGTAGACAGCACATTTCCAAGTGCCACTACTAGGGTTGACAGGGGAAAAACTTCTCTAACATACCCAAATAATGTTCCATTGGATGTCAGAGCCTAACCAGCCTTCTCTAGGGAAGAGAGGTTGGGGGAACCGACTCGTAATCCCATCCCAACCGAACCAGCCTTCTCTAGGGAAGAGAGGTTTGGGGAACAGACTCATAATTCCATCCCAGCCGAGCCAGCCTTCTCTAGGGAAGAGAAGTTGGGGGGACAGGCTCATAATTCCATTCCTGTATTCGACCATGTTCCACCCAGAGTAGATCCGGAAGACATCGCTCAAGTTCTGCGGGTGCATTTCGGAATGAATCCGCAAACGGTGAATAGGCCGGCATATCAAAGACCTTTTCCAGAAAGGATCATTAATGATTTTCCTCTCCCAAGAAATTATCGACTGCCAGACTTCCATGCTTTCTCGGGAGAAGATGGATCCTCCACCATAGAGCATGTGGGTCGGTTCACAACACAGTTAGGAGAAGTTGGTAGCAACCCTTTTTATAAACTGCAACTATTTGGTTTGTCTCTTACCAGGATAGCTTTTTCATGGTTTGTAAATTTGCCACCTGGGAAAATACAAACTTGGGAAGGTTTAGAGATGGCGTTCCATGCTAGATTCTTCAACCCTTTACCAGCCGTCTCTCTTTCCGATTTGTTGGAAATGAAACAATGTCCAGAAGAGTCAGCCTCACAGTTCATGGAAACGATACGATTGATGAAAGGACGATGTCCTACAGTAATCAATGAAAAAGAGATGACCAATTTAGTAGTATGCAATATGCATGTTCGGTTGAGAGAGGCACTCACTGCTCACGATGTGGAAGATCTGACAAGTCTCGCATCCAAGGCAGGGAGGTTAGAATCCATTTTTAGAGAAAATGATCACGACTTCCGTCAAAGGGGAGGTGTTGAAGAAATGGTAGTGCAAGATCGACCAACGTGCAGGCCACCACCAGTCCGTGATAAATGGAGGTCGGGTCTGACGTAGCCTTGGATGATGGAGGTCGGATCCGAGGCTGACGTAGCCTCGGATGCTGGTCTGCGAACTCCTAAACATCATGAGAAGTGACATTTAGGAGTCGGGCGGAGGAGGCAAGTTGTTGAGCACAAAAAATACGATGGGATCTTAAAAAGAGAGTACGAAACGCTGTTAAGGAAAAGGCTTCCTCGGGAGAAAGCAGAGATCGGGTGTAATAAGGTTGGGTGCAGAGATCAGGTGTGATAAGTTTGGGCACAAAGATCAGAAGTGATAAGGTCAGGCGTTAAGATCGGACATCAAATTCGGGTCTGTTCTGACAAATCATCTTCAATCGACATCAAATTCAAGAGAATTGCTTTTGGGGATCACCACTTTATTTTCCAGTCTGTAGTTTTATTTTTCTATTTTATTTATGTATCCTACAATGTTTCAAGGTTCCTAACTCAGGCACTAATTATATCAAATTCAAAGATAATTTCCTATTTTCGGATTTTACTTTTTATTGTTGAAAAAATGCATCAACACATATATTATATATGCATATAAAATATTATTTTTGTAATATACATTTTCCGTCTCATTTTAAAGTATCACTTTTACTATTTTTATCCGCATTATTTCAAAGTATTCATTTCTTTCTTAGTAAAAGTAATTATACACTGATACTAAAATACCATTAATTTTTATTTTAATTATAAACATATTATTACACATATATTTACTTTTTATATAAAGTAAAATGGTAAAAATGTAAAATCTTCTTACACACTTCTATTAACTAATAAAATATTATTATTTTTTAATCTATTACAAAACCTCAAATGGCTCATTTCAAAAGGGCGAAGGGAGCATTAAATTTGTTATGATATTAAATGTTGTAATATTTTTATAATTTATGAAATTTCATATTTTACAAAATGTTACCAATATTACATATATATATATATATTTATTATTTGAATTTTATTGGATAATCTGAAATTTGTGTTCATAATTTAATTATTTGAGCAAACAACTTCGAAAATGTCAAATTGCGGGTGGATAATAAATATACATGTTGGGATTCAGTTCCTACTTTTATGATGATGGTCTAGTTATTAATTTGCATTTTGAGCAAGGAAAATATTTTAACTCATTTGTATTTAATACTCTTTGATTTTTCAAATTTTGGCCATGAAGATTTTCTAAAATTCGTCTCATCATAGTATGTGTTACCAGGATGCCTAAACCGGTTATGAAAAATCATAAAATTTGTAGACTTCTGGTCTATTAGATATGTTTCAGCTGATTAATCTTTGGATAATATAATCCGGAAGACAATGAAGACAATTTTTCTAACATATATTTGTGTACATCAATAAATTTTGTAATTATTAAAAAATCATTATTTGTCTCACTTAATGTCTCAATATGATATCCATTTATGTGAATATCATTAAAACTTAGAAAATTTCTTTGGAATTTTTTGGCATGCTTTCCTAGCAATTTCTATAACCATTTCTTGTGATTCTTGACTAAAATTGTTATAAGATGTGCTAAAATTGCTTGGTAAGTATATGTCAAGTTTTTTTGTGTGAATTGATGTATTTGGGTGATTTTAGGATATTTTAGATGCTAAATAGGTGAAATTTTCAAAATCTGGAGAAAATTGCGTACGAAACACTTCAATACCGCGTGCGAGGACAGAGAGCGCATCGCAAGATGTGTAAAGGGGGAAGGGCAAGGACAACTGTATGATAGAATGAGACCGAGTTGAATAGGATCCTAGTCTCAATCTATGACAAGAACCATTTTGGCCGTTGATCATAAGTTAGCATCTACAAGATTGGACGATGGAGATTCAATTCGCTAGCTATCAATGGCATGTGTCATTTTCTAGAAGTTTGTCTTGTTCCTATAAATAGGACCCCAACTTGAAGGTCATTAATCAAGATTTTGATAATCGAAAAACACATTGTATTAGAAAAGAGCTCAAGCTATAAGGAGTTCTGGAAGTTTGATACCGGTAGTTGGCAGCACTTGTTATAAGAGTCGCGTGCTTGCTACCCTTCTCATTTAAATTGTGCAATTAGATAAATTTACAAGTTTTATAGTGTAGCACGCATTCAATATGTAGTTAATCTCAAGTTAAATTCTTATTTAAACGCAATGTTCAAATTATATTAATACTTTAGGAGTAAAATATCATATTTCTCCATCGCATCTTCACCCACGGATGACATGAACTTAAAATATCAGCACATAAAGTACTTTAAGAGTTTGAGATCAAGCATATATAAGTCACTTAATTGAATCTAGTTAGATGAATCCAAAAGGAATTCCCGCTGCTAAGTAGACTCAAGGTGCTCGCAAAAGCTGTACCTCGCACACAATTTGACTTAAGAAAATATTATAAAAAATTAGATGCCAAACTAATTGATTGATTCATTAGTCACTAGTGTCGAGGACAATGGCTCGCAGGGCAAACAAAAGATGTGTCTAGAAATTAAACATCAATACAATAATCAATGGCTAATTTAGCTTTCCAGATTACCTATAGATCAAATAGTCTCTAATTCTCGAAGTATGTAAGCGAGTAGATATTTCTTGTTTTCACTAGCACGCAACACTCTCACGTACGAAGTTTATACATATATCACACTGATCTACATACACATGAAGGGCATTCTTTCCCTTTTTGCATACAATAGTAATCGTATAATAAAAAAGTTACCTTTTGCCTCGCGCATATTAATTCAAGTCGCAAGTAAATTATGTAATGAAGACCGCATTAACCCAACATGACTCATATAATCGCAATTATTTCCATTCAAATTTTCCTTTCTATCAAGGTTCTGAGTTCCACCTGGCACTCACCGGTTATCATGAGAAAATTTTATTATTTGATGAAAAATTTTGGACTACAACGCAACGCAGACAACCAAATTCTAGAGTTTAAATCCTCAAATTTTTGGCTCTGTTGCCGAGGCTTTGGTCTCAAGGATGTGTCTGAATGGAATAACAAGTTTTATAATAATTATTGTTCCAGTGTTAACTCAATGTGCTAATTGTTTCTTGTTTATCTTGGCAGGGATCGCGAGAAAGAAAGTGTTTTGAGAATAAGTGCCCGCGCTCAAAGAAATTCAAAAAGAAAGTTAAGGAAGCAAGAAATGGCAGAAGAGGCAACTGCAGATTTACCTAAGACGCTACATGTACCTCAGTTGGAGGCTGTGCCTGAACCGCCTGCGATTAATGACATTCTTATCCAAACACTACAAACTATGCAGCAAGGAATGCATGAACTAAGACACCATGTGCATAGGGTGGAACAAGCACAAGTGCTGCAGAACCAGGCAGTTCAGCAAGGGTTAGCTCCGCCTGTGAATATTATCAACAATAATAATATACCACCACCTGTAAGAGCTTGCAAGCCCCGTGTCATAATGTACCAATGGATGCGCATTATGAGGCGTTGTTAGACGGAACCATGGTTCTCACTGATGCGCCGCAAATCTACGGTAGTTTTGAAGGCAAGCCAGCACTAATCTCTTTGGTTAGTCAGGACTCATTCAGTGGGCTAAAGAATAAGAGCCCTTATAAAGCTTCACCAGAGTGTGATCAACTTTCAAATTTGATGGGGTATCTAATGATGAAGCTGATGACTCCAACTAAGAGCATATTCTTAGCTTGACAAAACTATGTATTACTCGAATTTTTGTATAAAAACCATCATAATAACCCATTGAGGGCATACATTATTGATCTGTATCGGTTGGCATGATCCATATTTTGTTGTCAAGATTATTAACAATTTTTGCCCTTTTTAAACGGTAGTCTGGTGCCAGAAAAGCTAAGGCAGACGCCACAAGCGACAGCCGCCTCCGCTCGCAAGCGCCCAGAATATCTTCTGGAAAAGACTAAGGCAGGAGAGGCAAGCGGTAGCTTACACCATCCGCAAGCGACAGACTCTCCCGCTTTCAAGCGACAGTCCAGACACCCACCGCTGCAGATCATCCCCAGATTTCAACTAAGTGTTGTAACTGCAGCGGTACAACCATTTCATTTCCGGCCAGCAAGCGAGCCTAGCTGCGCTGATGCCCTCCAGCAAGAGAGGAAGATCTGAGCCCTTGAAATTCAGTGCAATCAAAGCGAGTGCCCTGGGAGTTATGGCCAACAACTGCTTCAACAGAATAGCCACCAGTAACCGCCTAACTGCCCAGTGATTGAAACCGCCCAGCAACTGATTGCAACCGTCCCAATTTCACCTACTATAAATAGGGCCAGATATCTTTATGTAAAGGGGATCGATACTTCGATTTTAAATACTCTTAGCAATTAGTTTTCGCAAGCAAGTTGTCTTTCTATCTCCGAGAGCTCCAACCCTGTAAGGGAGTTCTCCACATGAATGGCCAAGGGAGTGAGGGTTTTCCTTCTCCCTTGGCCAAGTCTTTACAGCTTTCTTAGAATAGATTACTGATTTTGTTTAATAGCTTTGTAGCGCTAGTCTTTCCCTACTTTCGTAGTAGATAATGAAATATCATTCAGTTCTTCATCCTCATTTCTTCCACACTTTTTACACACTTATATAAAGCTTGAATTTAGATAATTTCATTTCACTGGTTTAGAGCAAGAGAAGAATTGATTATTTGAGTCTTGTTATGCACCAAAAGCGGTCTCAAGGTAGTTCAATGTAGTTAAGTACGCGGGAGCCTTGTCGACCTGCTTAACTACTGTTCTGAATTCAATTTTGATTAAAAAGAGGTAACAGAAGGGTAAAGCCACTAATGAGGCAGATATTGGAAAAATTAATGGGGCATAGGCGGTGGTCTATTAGGTCACAGAGATTCCTAGTGACAGTATGGTTTCTTTCTTATAATGTCTCGATTTTGGGTGTCATTGAAGTCTTGTTGTAAATCCCTTAAAGTCAAAATTCCAGTGTTATGAATTCTTTATATTTCAGTTTATATAATTACATTACGCCCTCTTAACCGCTTCCGTAATATATATATTTCTGATAACACACTTACATCGCTCGCTCACTACATCCAGGGAAATCTATCCATTTAGTAACGCACAAATCGAACACAACACCTCTCTCTCATTCTCTGTCGCTCATATATATACATATACATATATACATATACAATGTGCCGCTCGCTCATGTCCCATTCACTCGGTAACCGCCATTCATCCACGTCCCGTTCATTTGGTCCCCACTTCTGCTCATGTCCTTATCATCTGGTTACCGCTGGCACTCCACCTTTAGCCCTCGCTTCGCTTGTCTCCGCTCACCTTATTTTTACCGCTTTGTTTACTACTTTCTATAGCTTAGCTTTCGGATCCGCTGCAAGCGGATCTCTTCATGCAATTTTCGTCGCTTTTTCAAGATTTTCACCTTTGAAATTCATGACTTAAAATCCTTGTGTTCGACCTGGAAGCTCACCAGTAAAAAGAGTATAAATAATTGTGATAACCACTTAGGGTCTACAACCACAAAATTACTATATCTGATCGTTTTTCTATAAACTTCTACTCACTGATTTTCAAATATAAATTCCCTGTGAATTTGTACAAGATTAAAGAATACAAATTTCGGTTATCAACACCCCTCCTCCATCCCTATTCCACACCTTTTGTATTTCTCTCATTTTGCTACCGTCAGTGTTTACTTTATCTTTCTCATGTATCATATTATTTTAATTTAGATTCTTTATGTTTTGTTGGTTTTTGGTCCTTCAAATCGAATTCAATAAGGTTGAAAATATGTTTTATTTGTTTGAGTCAATTCATCAATAAAATATTTGTGTTATTTTTTAGTTTCAATATTTACTTCTTTTTTGGTTTACTTATTGTAAGTACAATAGTTGTTTATAAAGATTGAATACACCTACTTTGACGAAAGAATGAAATAATTTATGTAGTTATTTTTTTAACGCTTAAAATATTTGTCATAGCTCTATATTTGTATCACCAACAAAAATTTACCAATGGTTATAAATTTTGTACTTATTGCTCTATTTATATATTTTATCCAAACAATTGCATAAAGAAAAAAACCCAACATCATTTACAAGCTCAACATCATATTCCGTTTCGAGTGTTATTTTTTTGTGTTTTTGAGTTTGATTCGGCTAGATACATTTTTTTGGATAATTCAATAATGATAAATATGAATAAATGAAAAAACTTTAAATTATAAGTAATTTCTTAACTTATAATTTATATGATTAATAATTTTTTTGTTCAATGTAACTTTATTATTAGGTGAGGATAAAAATAATACCATAAAAGAAAAGTCAAACTAAATCACTAACCATCACTCAAATTCTTCAAAGAAAACACCATTTGTTCAACAACCCAAATCCCAAATATACTATTGATTTTTTTTTTTTTTATGATGACGTGGGAACCCGTAGCTGCTACCCGAAAGTGCGCACTGGGTAAATTCCCGGTCGAACCTAATTCCAAATATACTAATGATATTGCTTGTACATAATATAACCAAAATATAAAACAAAAATTATAAGTATATCGTAAAAAATTAAAATTGTCATTTAAATAAGTACCTCCATAAAAATCATTTTGATGATATATATATAATACAAATAATGGATAAGAAATAAATACCTAAAAGCAATTCGGTGAATTTGATAGGATATTATAGTTCAGCATATAAATCAAATGATAGAAATTGATTCATTTGATATTGCACAAAACATTAACACTATTGCATTACAAAATTCATATAATCAAAATTAAATTATTACAAATATGATTACTTAAATATAGTGTAAACTAACATACTAATATTGATGATTTTTATCAAATATTTTGGATCCTTGTCTTTTATAAATGATTTGAATTTTAAGTTGAAAATAAATATTATATATTTAGTATGACACTTAACTTAAAAATTAAATATCACCAAAAAAATAAAAAAATAAATATATACATGTAAGGGGATCGAAATGTCAAAAATCAACACATCTTGTTGCATTTGAGGCTTGGATGAATGTTTTTTTTTTTTCTTCCCCGGAGCTTTCTTTAGTACAGTTTTAAATATATACATTTTCTTTCTAAAAAGTTTTTTGTTGTAACTTCTATTCTAATAATCTTTATTCGCGTTTCTTCACTCGCCGTAGATGAATTCTTTTCTATTTTCTTAATTTGTTTAAGCTCGAATGCTTGATAAAATTATCCATAGGTTACAAATTTTCATTAATGATTTCATATATTCCTTTGAGGTCTTACTATTTCATATGGTTTTTTTTTTTTTTTTTTTTGTCTCAGCTACTCTTGTAACGAATTAATTGAAAATATTATACAAAACTCTATACTACATCTCAACAATACTTTGGAATCCAAATAATCTACATTATGAGACGTCGTTGTACTATGAAGATCCACAATCTTTGCTTGCCTTGTACATCATCTAAATATATATGAATATAAAATCTCAATAATATTACGTATAATAAAATATTTTAGTATGAGAACACAATATTCCACAAAACTCAAATTTTCTATAACTACAAGGTATTGTACTATTCAAAAAATCATGGTTAAGAACATGATATTTTTCTTTACAAAAGATTAACATAGTAAATTGAAACACCTTCAGTCACCCTAAAAATGCAAGAGTTACAATCATAAGTATTACACAATTTGTTTTGAAACAATTTAAATACTTTAAGAGTATAAATACTTGTTATATGTTTTAACAATTGAGCAGAAAAATATGATACAAAAGTATTTATATTTGCTCTAAAATCAACTTTAAACTCATAACGATGATTATCAATAAAATTTAAAATATTCAAAGAAATTATATAAACTATTCTTGTAATTGACATATATTTTTAACCACATTGTTTATGTTCTTGCTTCTTTGTGTCATAAAGATATCAACAAATAAATATTTATGACCATAAACCAATGCCTGTTTTCTCTTTTTATTGAATAATTTTTTCAACAAATCCTTATTTTGATTATTATATTTCTTAAGTATATTATTCAATTCAATTGAGAAATCATTTTTTTTTTCTTCTAATCTAGCACACGCTAACAAAAATCATGTTCAAAATCATTAAGTTTGTAAGAAATTTCATCTAAATATTTAGCAGTATTTTGATAAGTTTGGTGTGCTTTGTCCATTGTTGTATTTTCACCGGTCATAATAGTGTTTAATTTTTTATATGACATTCTACAAGAAAATAAGTTGAATAGTTTTATTATATAAAAATTCATAATAAAAAATAATAATTTGTTTGTGATGATACACACAAATGAACAAGGCAAGAGGAAGATTTTTTAATTTTTTCCTATGAATTGTATAAAAAGATAACACATCTTCAAATACAATATAATCAACTTTCATTATTTCATTTGTCCAAAATATATTGGTTATTATATCATTCTCATCAACTTAAATTGAGCGAATTTTTTTTTTTTGGATCTTCTACATGTATTTCTTGCAAATATTAAAATACTCCTCTCATATTTCGAATTTTCATGTCCTCAATTTTCTTTGAACATAAATAATTTCTATTATTTTGAGAAGTAAATCCTATATTATCATAACCACATGCTTGCTTGATCATATAATTATGAAATATCTTTAGTTGAATACATACATTATCTGCTATTTCAATTTTAATAGACGACTTTCAATTATTTTCCTATATAATCTAAATAAGTTTGTTTCATCTGCTTTAGATAAATAATAATTATGCTTTGACACGAATTTCACAACCATATTTTTTTAACTATATTTTTTTTTTCCAAAAACCCAAATCTTATTTCGGCATGTGAAAATTTTCATATCAACATCTCGTTTATCAAGTTTCATTTACCTTTGACACAACGATAAAAATATTTTATCAATAAATTTCCTATTATTTTTGTAGGTTGGGTGCGTTTTTTAATACCAAATCTAACTTTTTTAGTATATGTAGAATAAAATTTTTCAGACAAATTTTTATTATAAAATTTCATACCTATTTGAGGCATATGTTCTTTAGAGGTAAATTTATGTAATGAATCATAATAATTAAGATTATTAGAACCTGATCTACCAACTATAATGTAATAATCACTATATTCATTAGTTAAGAAAATTCCTACAATAGATATTAGATTTTATTTAGGACAAGTTACCCATGCATTTGAACCAAAATACAAAATTAAATGATTATAAATACAAAATTAAAAAAGACAAAAATACCTAATTTTTATCGCTTTGACAAATTTGTGGTAATTTTTTTTTTGGTTAGATATGACATAATTGTAAAAATAATCATGTGAATATATATATATAGATATAATTAATTATTTCATCAAACTATGGTTATCAATGACTGAAAAATAATTAATAGGAGTAATTTTAGATATCATCAAATTAATTTAAAATTCAATATTGAATACAAAAAAAGAAAAGAAAAATTAAAATAAATACATCCAAAGACAATATACAATAAAATCAGAACTTGCCGACATAAAATCTCTGCAATCGAAACCCCATTCGTCTCGCTACTACTACCTCTCTACCTCATCTTCTTCTTCTTCAACACTTGAAGAAAAAGCACCCGATAAGAAGGAAAGAATCAGATGAGATGTACATACACATACACACCTACTTATTAAGATATAGAGATAAAACTATAAATTCCCTGAAATTTTCGTATATATAAAGAAAGACCAAATTGAGTATGAAAATCTCTCTCCTTTCCCTCTTAACGAGTGTTGAAAAGAGATCAGGTATATATGGCTCCGATTTGTTTGCCAATTTACAACATGACAAAGCTAAAGCTTCTGCCCAACCAATAGGGTATTATCGAGAAACTCCACTCAAACCTCTTCCCAATATTAAAAAGAAAAAAACTGGTAAAAGAAGCGGGCGGCAACTCCCTAATCCATATCAAGGTAAAAAAAATTTCTTTAACTATAACACGTTGACAAGGGACGAATACAGAATTCACAAAATAAATTCCTCAAAGAGAAGAGAAATTTGCAATCAATTTTTGTTGCAGGGATGAGGGCGGAAATTCGCAATCGATTTCAAGAACAAACCTTCGAATTCCGTACCCCAAACCACTCAAGCAAAAGGAAACAGATAAGCAATTTATCACATTTGTAAAAATGATTCAATATTTAAAAATCACAATTCCCTTTACCGATGCATTATTGCAGATGCCAACGTACTCTAAATTTATAAAAAATATATTGGTGAAGAAACGTGCGCTTCCTGAAGAAAAGACACCAATTCTATTAACAGAAACATGTAGTGCAATCTTTAGGGGAGAGCTTCCCATAAAAATGGGAGATAATGTAAGCTTTATAATTGCATTTACATTAGAAAATCTAGAACAAAAAAAGAAGCCATTGTGCGACTTAGGAGCAAGTATCAACTTAATGCCATATATTGTGTACAAACAATTACGGCTCTATAAATTGATGCCTTGTAGAACTCTAATTCAATTGGCGGATAAATCTGTTAGAATTCCGGAAGGAATCATATTTTGACGTCTTAGTACAAGTGCATGAATTTATTTTTCCCGCTAATTTTATTATCATGGATATTGTAGAAGGTAAGGATACTCCACTTATACTAGGGAGACCTTTTCTCGCTACTGCACAAACAAATATTAATGTCGCCAAAGGCGAACGTACATTGCAGTTTGGCGAGGACAAAGCCAAATTTATAATGCAAGATGCCATGTTACATCCACACGATGGCAATAATGACTTTGATCCTGCTTACATAAACTACATATCTACTCTCGATTGTAATTTAATAAATGATTTATTCCAAGAATTTGAACGCAATCAATCTCAACCAAGTGATGAATTTGAGGCATGTATGAATGACAGCGATGCAGACCCGCACGAGCACATCCCAAAAAAATTGGAAACCAGCACTGTGAAACCGAAATTTGACTTTAAAAGCTGCCCGATCACTTAAAGTATGTATTTCTCGATGATGGCAACGAAAATCCAGTGGTTATCCTTAGCAACCTACTTGGAGAGCAGGGGGAATAGTTGCTCGGGATTTTAAAAAAATACAAGGAAGCCATAGCATTGTCAATATGTGATATCAATGGAATTTGCCCTGCCGTCTGTATGCACAACATTTACCTAGAGGAAAATTCCAAGCCATGTTGCCAACCTTAACGCAGACTTAGTGAGAACATGTAAGAGGCTGTGAAAAATGAGGTAACTAAACTTTTCCATGCAGGAATTATTATGGTCATCTCAGACAGTGAATGGGTGAGCTCTACCCAGATTGTGCCAAAAAAGAGAGGTTTTGTAGAAGAAGTAAATGAAGACGGAGAAATTTTCATGACTAGGCCAGTAATTGGATGGCGCATTTGTATAGATTACCAAAAGACAAATGTGATTACAAGGAAAGATCACTTCCCACAACCTTTCTTGGACCAGTGTTTAGAGAAATTAAGTGGTCATGAGTTCTATTGCTTCTTAGTACCTTCAGATTCTAATTAATCTTGCCGATGTTGAGAAAACCACGTTTACATGCCCTTATCGAACCTTCGTGTATCGAAGCATGCCATTTGGATTATGTAACGCGCCTGCAACTTTTCATAGATGCATGTATCATATCTTCAGCAATTTATTAGATTCATGCGTGAAAATATTCATGGATAATTTCTCAGTATATGGCACAATATTCACTGCATGCCTCGCAAATTTGGAGCAGATGCTCCTTCGCTGTGTTAAATCTAATTTGGTCTTGAATTGGGAGAAATATCATTTCATGGTCACAGAGGGAATTGTTTTGGGCCATAAAGTCTCTATCGCTGGAATAGAAATAGATAATCCAAAGTAAGTATAATTGCGAAGATGCCAGCTCCGAACTGTGAAAAATCAGCGCAAAGTTTTCTGGGGCATGCTGGATTTTATCGATGTTTTATTAAGGATTTTAGTAAAATTTCGCATCTTATAACCATGCTTTTATGCAAGGATGTTCCTTGCCTATGGACAGACAAGTGTGAGGAGGTGTTTCAATGTCTTAAAGAAATATTAATCTCCACGCCTATTGTCCAAGCACCATATTGGAGTCAGCGTTTTGAGCTTATATGTGATGCAAGTGATAGCGCGGTCGGAGCTATGTTAGGACAAAAATTGGAGCAGAAGCATCATATTATTCATCATGTGAGTAAAACATTGGATGGTGCTTAGCGCAATTATACCACTATAGAAAAAGAACTTTTGGCAATTTTCTTTGCATTTGAAAATTTTAGGTCTTCTTTGGTTGGATCTAAGACAATTGTGCACACTAACCACACAGCACTCGGATATTTTATGGATTTAAAAGACTCCAAGCCACGTTTAATTTGATGGGTGCTGCTATTACAGAAGTTTGATATTAAGATCCAAGATAGAAAATAGAGTGACAATCAAGTGGCCGATCATCTTAGTAGGCTACCATCTGAGGTGTCACCATCAGGTATCAATGAATGCTTCCCTGATGAAAAGATATATTTTTTGCAAGGTACTACACCCTTGTTCGCGGATTATGCTTATTTCCACGCCAACGGTATTATGCCTTCGCATTTGGATTTCAAAGGAAGGAGGTGTTTTCTAAACCTAGTCAACCACTATTTTTGGGAAGAGCCATATCTTTATCATTTTGGCGAAGATGAAATCATCTGACGTTGCGTATCCAGTACTAAGATACCAGACATACTCCATGAGTACCGTGGCTTCTTTGTAGGAGGTCATTTTGTGACACAATGAACCGCTGCTGAAGTAATCCAGTCAGGATTCTACTGGCCAACAATACACTTAGATGCCCAAACTCAATGTGACGCGTGCCAGCGACTAGGTACATTTACAAAATGCAATGACATACCACATAAAGGAATCTTGGAAGTAGAAGTGTTCGATGTGTGGGGAATTTATTTTATGGGGCCATTCCAAAGTCCCATGAGAACTTATACATCCTGGTTGTTGTGGATTACGTCAGTAAATGGGTTGAGGCAGTTGCTATCCCCACAAACGACGCGACGCAGGTAACAAAATTAATTCTAAAATATATTTTCTCATGCTTTGGTGGTCCCACGACTTTCATAAGCGATGGCGGCATACATTTTGTTAACAATAAATTCACTGCACTTCTCGTAAGTACAATGTTCATCACAACCTCGTGACCCCTTTCCATCTGCAACCTAGTGGTGAAGTTGAAGTAAGCAATTGTGAATTAAAGCACATATTGCAGACAACTGTCATAAAAAATAGAAAAGATTGGTATCTGAAACTAGATGATGCATAATGGGCACCTCGCACAACGTTCAAAACTCCAATTGGGATGTCATCATACAGACTTTTATATGGAAAGTCCTGTCATTTGCCTCTGGAGATTAAGCATCACGCATACTGGGCGATTCAATTCTAAAATTTTGATACCCTGCCCGCGCAAAAGAAAAGAAATGATTTTTTGATAGATTTGGATGAGTTTCAATTCCTTGCATACGAGAATGCAAAAATCTATAAGGAATGCACTCATTTTTATCACGAAAAAATGATTCGCACAAGCATTTCGAAGAAGATGACAAAGTACTGCTATACAACTCGCTCATGCACTTGTTCCCTGGAAATCTTAAATCATGCTGGACTGGACCTTATATTATGAAGGAAGTCCTAGCCAATGGCGTGGTGCACATCTACAATCCAAATTCCGTAGATAATCATGATGGTTTCCTTGTAAATGTTATGCAATTGAACATATTTCTGAAAGTATTCAAGATGGTTCACAAGTGCTAGAACTTAACATTTAATACCGTGAATTCATTGGGTTAAGTTATGCGGGGACACACAATTATTCAGTGTGAGGAGAGAAGGTTAACACTGACTAAAGAATATCATTCCCAGTATCCTTAAAATTTTTAATTATTTTACCACATTTACGTTTCTGTCATATGCATTCTGATATCGCGTACGAATGATAGATTTACTGTTATTCTAGGATAAGTTTACAGTTATATAGGATAGACTCTGAGAACTTTATTGGTGTGAAATGCGATGCTCTCCTTGCGACTTGAGCATCTTTTGAACCTCTCAACTCTTTGTAAATTCTAAAAAAACCGCCGAGTACCTTAAAACTCTTTATTTTCCTCCGTCTATGACATAGATTGTTCTTATTCTTTCATTGAAACTTCAATTGTACAATATCTCTCAAGACATCCAAAAAGCTTTGAGTTCGAGTGTTTTCTTCATGCCCAATCCAAAAAAATGATATATTTTTACAAAATAAGGTACGAACACTCGATTTTATGGATCGCATTTACATCAAACTACCTATTTTTTATCCTAGGATTTTTCAAGTTAATAGAACAATGTTTCTTCTAACTCTGTGCTCAAAGCATGTTTAGCTGCGTATTATTGTCTTCTTCAAGTTAGACCTGTTAGGGCTTATTTTTTTTGCCTTAAGGTACTTCATTCCATCTAGAATGAATTTAGATTCTCATCACTGACAATTTTTCAAGTCCCGATAGGTGCAATGTTAAAACTTGCAAGATTTTTTCACTCTAAGGAAGCCCTGGCTAACTTGTTTTTTGTGCTGAGAAGAGGCGAGCGTTGGTTTTAAAGAAATTTAGAACTACAACCTTGGACCTAACTCCTCTCTCGCGTCCTTACGACTTTAGTTCCACCAGAAGTGCGTACACCAGAGTTCATTGCAATAGAGAAACAAATCCAATAGCAACCAGGCTATTCGCCCGACCTACCAGCCGTGGCATTTACGAAAGTGCGCGAGGACGTGCAGGACATAAGGAAAGCTTTTTGAGGAGGAAAAAAAGAAAGAATATGCAAAAGGAATTTGACAAACTTGATAAGGAGTATGAGAAAAAGGTTGGAAATTTAGCAGAGGTCAGTGACCTTCGGAATGATGTGAACGTCAGGCTAAGGAGGATGAAAATAGACCTCTCCACGCTAGTCTGATATTTCCGGACTTGACTTGGGTATCAATAATGATGAGTAAACTCTAAACTAATTTTACATTACGCGCATTTTTTTTGTATGACTAAACTGATCTTTTTAACTATGTGATTAACTGCTTGTCTTAACTATGTGTCTATGTCCTTAATCGCATCTAATCCTTATGAGGATATTAAGCAAGCATGTTAGAAAGAGATTTTGAAGACTTCAAAGCATAAGCTGAGTAATTTGAAGCCAAACTTGGTCAATAATTAGGATAATTCGCAACGTAAGTAATGACTTGAGAGATAGGCGAGTGCCCCATTGTTTCATCTAATCCACACTTAGTTGAATCGCAAGAGTCCTTTTTTTTACATCTACTGAGTTATTTTGAGAAAACATAGCATCTTTGCTCTTTAAAAATGTGACCGAAAGATAAGAAACGCGACATGGGATTTTCCTTATGCGGCTAAAAACAGAAGAAAACAATCAGATTATGAGAAATATGCAATGTCGCACTCCAGTCAATCGCAAAATATAATAAGCGATCAAAAATATAATAGACATCAAAGCTTAATAAAAATATCATTAAAAAAAAAAGATGTCTCAAATATTGCTACACCGCTGAGCTAAAAATATGAACCTTTAGGGTTATCAAAATACCAACCTTCAAGGTTATCAAAATGTGTACCTTTAGGGTACATAAAAAATTACACATATAATTGTGTGTTAATAATAAAATTATCACAATCACTAGCAATATTTTCAGATAAATATGTTTGTTGGCCTTTTCAGGTGCCTTTTCTTTATAAAAGCTAGTGAGAGAAAATCAAATCTTTATATGTTAGTCATAAATATATTAAAAAGATTATTAAATAATTACCTTAAATTTTGACAGGACTTCTACAGTGCTTTGATATCATTTACTATATCTGTACAGAACTTCGGGATGAAAATTTCTTGAAGCACAATTTTCGCAACATGCTTTGACTAGATTAAAAAATACAAAAAATATCCTATCTTTATATTAACACTACCTTGGAAAAGCCTCATGCAAATAACGTGTTATAAAATATATAACAAAGTTAGATATAAATATATAAATATGTATGTAATATGTGTGTGTGATAAATAAAAAAAGATAAACAAATAAATATAAAAATCATATAGAGAGATCCCATAGAGATAATAATCATTTCATTTCTTCCTTGAGTTCAAATAAACCATATATATATATGTTAGGATTATGGCCCCAAACAAATATTTGCATAACCTTAACAATGACAAAAATAAGAGCGAAAAATTTAAAGGACACAAAGATATAAGTGGTTCGGTCAGGATGACCTACGTCCACGGGCAAAGAAGTAAAAAACTTCCACTATCAAAAGAGAAATACAAAATAGGCTCGAATAACAATTCTGACACCTACAACTCTCAATCTCCCAAACACCCTCAAGGCAAAATAAGTAACCCACAAATATATAAGGAAGGACTACTTATCTAATTTCGGAGTGTCTAAAACCCAACCCAAGACTACCAATTTATAGGGGGAGATTTATGGCAACTTTGTCACCATAAGCAATGTCGAACAATAATTTTCTTCAATTTAAGATACCCCAATGTGGGACAAAGCCATATAAAAAATCTCCACCTTGGCCTGCCCAACATTGACAAAATAGTGAGCATGCTCCACCTTCTCCACAAAAGCCCCATTGGGCTAAATCACGAACCCTGAACTCTAATCCAACTCAAGCACTGTTTGAACTTGAGAACTGGAAGAGATTTTGTATACATATTAGCAGGATTCTCATTTGTATCAATTTTCTGAACGCAGACCTTTTCTTCAACAATGATATCTCGGATGAAGTTATACTTTACATCGATGTGCTTCGTTATGTCATGATGCCTTTGGTCTTTATTCAAGTGTATCGCACTTTGACTGTCACGATGAATAACAGTAGTACTTTGATGTAGACTGAGCTCGCCCAAAAGACCTTTCAACCACAAAGCTTCTTTAATTGCCTCTATCACTACCATATATTCTGCCTCTGTAGTAGACAATGCCACAACTGGTTGTAAGGATGCTTTCCAGCTAACTGCACAACCGCAAATACAAAATACATAGCCTGAGAGAGATCTTCTTTTTTCGAGATCGCTAGCATAATCATAATCTACATATCCAACCAGAGAGCTACTATTTCTTCCAAACTCCAAACAAGCATTCGAAGTACCTTGTAAGTATCTCATAATCCACTTCACAGCCTTCCAATGTGCTTTTCCAAGACAAGACATATATCTGCTAACAACACTGGCTCCTGCGAAATATCTAGACGACTACATACCATTGCGTACATAAGACTGCCGACTGCATTTGAATAGGGAACCCGCGCCATTTCTTCTTCCTCTTCAACTGATTGTGGTGACTGAGCAGCTGATAATCAAAAGTGATTAGCAAAAGGGACACTCACTGGTTTGGCATTATTCATGCAAAAACGCTCCAATACCTTCTTAACATAGCTTTCTTGAGTCAAGACTAGTCTTCTCTGTCCACGATCACATTGGATTTCCATGCCAAGAATTTTCTCTGTTGCTCCCAAATCCTTCGTTTCAAATTCACTACTAAGCTGCAATTTCAGAGAATGAATTTCCGACATATTCTTGGCAACAATAATCATATCATCAACATACAACAATAGATAAATGAGAGTACCATCAGCTAACTTCCGAAAATAAACACAACTATCATAAGTACTCCTCAAATATCTACTACTCAACATAAAAGAGTCAAACCTCTTATACCATTGCCTCAGAGACTGCTTCAATCCATATAGGGATTTCTTCAATAAACAAACATGATCTTCCTTTCCTCTGATTTCAAAACTCTGGGGTTGCTTTATGTAAATATTCTTTTCAAGTTCCCCATACAGAAAGGTTGTCTTAACATCCATCTGTTCTAACTCCTAATCCTCAATGGCAACCAAAGCAAGCAAAACACGAATAGAGCTATGTTTGACAACATGTGAGAAAACATCATTAAAATCAATACCTTGCACCTGACTATAGCCCTTTGCAACCAACCGTGCTTTATATCTTACTTTATCACCTCATGGAATGCTTTCTTTTTTCTTGAAGACCCATTTGCTTCCAATAATTCTCTTATCTAGCGGTGGTTTCACAAGAACCCAAGTATTATTCTTATGGAGAGACTCAATTTCTTCATTCATCGCCGCTATCCACTTAGCAGAATCATCACGCTGAATTGCATCTAAATATGAGGATGACTCACTGTCTCCACTTATTTCTTCTGCAACAGACAGTGCATATGCGAAAAAGTCTGTATACCGCTGTGGAGGTCGAATTTCTCTGCGCTGTCTTCCAGTGGCTATGGAATATGGCTCTTCTTTTGAACTTTCAATATCAACTGATGTCTGTTGAACAGAAGAGTCTAGCTGAGGAGTGCTAGAACAACCAATTTTGAACTCCACCTACTTCTGTGTATTTTCACTTGAACTCAAAGACACCTTATTAGACAACATAGCCATTTCATCAAAGTTAACATCTCTACTGATTGCAAACTTTAGAGATTTGGGATTAGGACACCATAATCTATATCCTTTCACTCCAGAAGCATAACTAAGGAAAATGCATTTCTTAGCCCTAGGCTCCAATTTTCCTTTATTAACATGCATATATGCTGAACACCCAAAAATCTTTAGATTAGAATAATCAGTAGGAGTACCTGACCAAGCTTCTTCAAGAGTTTTGAAGTTAAGAGCAGAATTTGGAGAGCAATTGACAATGTAGGCAGCCATGTTGATTGCTTCAGCCCAAAAATCTTTAGTCAATCTTGCATTGGAGATCATACATCTTGCCCTTTCGAAGAGTGTTCTGTTCATACTTCAGCCACGCAATTCTGTTGAGGTGTCATCCTGACTGTGCGATGCCAAAAGATTCCTTCTTTCTTGCAAAACTCATTGAACTCTCATTCGCAAAATTCCAAGCCATTATCGGTTCTCAACCGCTTGATTTGTTTTCCTGTTTGCTTTTCAATCAAAATTTTCCAGTGGTTGAAAGTTAGGAAAACATCATTGTTATTCTTCAAAAAATATACCCAAACCTTTCTTGAGTAGTTATCAATAAAAGTTAGCCTATACCTGGCACCACCTTTAGATGAAACACGAGATGGACCCCAAAGATTAGAGTGGATATAGTCAAGTTTACCTTTCGTCTTGTGAGTTGCTGGTGACTTGAAACTCACCCTTTTCTGCTTTCCAAATACGCAATGCTCACAGAACTCCAACAATTCAGTACTTTGTCCACAAAGAAGTCCTCTCATGCTTAAGATTCCCAAGCCTTTTTCATTCATATGCCCCAAACGCATATGCCATAACTTGGTGATGTCAGATTCAGCGAAAGAAGATGATGAAAAAGCTGCATGCCCAGTAACAGTAGTCCTTTGGAAAGAATACAAGCTGCCAGATCGGATACCTTTCATAACAACGAGAGCACCTTTGAAAATCTTCAGAACACCATTTTGACTCGTGTACCTACAATCAAGTGCCTCAAGTATGCCCAAAGAGATAAGATTCTTTTTTTAAATCAGGGACATGCCTAAGATTAGTTAGTGTCCTCACAATGTCATCATGCATCTTGATACGAACAGTGCCCTTAACCAAAACATTACAAACGTCGTTGTTGCCCATTAAGACAGTTCCTCCGTTGCCTGAATCATAAGTAGCAAACAAATCCCTATTGGGAAACATGTAATAAGAGCATCTTGTATCCAAAATCCACTCGTCTGTAGGTTGCACCCTATCATGAGTGACAAGAAAAACACTACCCTCACTATCATCAGCAGCAACACTAGCTTCAATGATGTTATCTTTCTTTTCAACTGATTTTCCTTTTTGCTTATTTTTCAATTTAAAGCAATCAACTTTAATGTGCCCCATCTTATGACAATAGTTACACTTTATAGTTCGATGTCTAGACTTCGATCTAGATTTACTATTGTCATAGTTTCTCTAATCCAATCTCCCTCTAACAACTAGGCTCTCAGCATTAACCCCAATATTTTCTCTAGTGATATCTCTATTTATTTGTTCCTTAGATTTCAAAGCAGACTTGATTTCTTGTTAAGAGATAAATTCATTTCCATAAATCATAGTATCACGAAAATTCTTAAAAAATTGGGGTAATGAGCACAAAAGTAGCAACGCCTTATCCTCATCATCTATTTTAGAATCAATATTTTCCAAATCCATAATAATCGAATCAAAATTATCAAGATGGGAGAGCAAAGATGTACCTTCGCGATTCGAAGCATATAAAGGCTTTGTTTTAGGTACAGACGATTCTCAATAGACTTCTTCATGTATAAGGCCTTAAGCTTATCCCATATTGCCTTAGCCGAAGTCTGCGTTGCAACCTCCCGCAAAACCTCATCAGGGAGATTCAAGATAATACTCCAACGAGCCTTCTTATCCAACTCAAAAAATTTGGACTTCTCCATATCCTTAGGCATTTTTTCCATACCCTGGATAGCCAAATCAACTTCACTTTGAACCAAAATGGCCTCCATCTTGAGCTGCCACATCCCAAAGTTGACATTTATGTCAAACTTCTTAACTACCGCCTTGTGATTATCATTGTGTGGTAACAAAATATTCCCACAAATATAACAAGGGCTCTGATACCAATTTGGTAGCATTATGGCCCAAACAAATATTTGCAGAACCTTAACAATGACAAAAATAAGAGCGAGAAATTTAAAGGATACAGAGATATGCGCGGTTCGGTCAGGATGACCTACATCTACGGGCAAAGATGAAACAAGCTTTCACTATCAAGAGAGGAATACAAAATAAGCTCGAAAAACAATTCTAACGCCCACAACTCTCAATCTCCCAAAACACCCTCAAGGCAAAACAACTAACCCACAAATATACAAGGAAGGACTACTTGTCTAATTTTGGTGTGTCTAAAACTACTACCAAAAAAACAGTTTTTTGCTACGGCTGGAAATTCGTAACAAAAAGCCAATTTTTGTGCAATTTGCGTATTTTCTACGCCTTAGTGATGACTATTATCCGTAATGTGTACTCGCGTAACGAATGTTTTTTGCCACGCACATTTTCGTAACTACTACTCTTGGTCAACGTTCCTTATGACAAGCTTTTTGTTACGATATTTGTTACGGATATTCTCTGATAATAAAATGTCGAGCTTTCCACGTGTGTGCCAGGACTTTTAGTCACGATATTTGTTACAAAAGTTCATCGCGTTACCAAAACTTTACTATGACCGCTTGTCAGAGTACACTTTTTGTTACGATATTTTGTTACGTCAATGAAGCCGTAATAAATAATATATATTCTTATGGTCACGAAACCTGCCGTAACAAAATTATCCCTTCACATTTGTTACGTCCAAAAACCTCTTTTTGTTACGCTATTTAATTTGTTTGTTACGTCATTTAATTTTTTTGTTACGTCATTGAACCCTTAACGAAACTATCCATTCTTATGGTCACCGAACCGGTCATAACAACAAACATCCAAAACAACATTTTGTTATCATTTCTTTCTTTTGTTACGAAAAAATAGCGTCTCATAAAAAAGAGTAGTTGTGGTACAATTGAAATTGTGTGTAACAAATTAACCTGTTGTGATCTTTCTTATACCAAAGAAAATATTGTATACAACCATGCTATAAATATTACTATCAGCCATAATTGCAAACAATAAACACTATAAGGGAATCCCAACATAGGATATTAACATAACAGTATTTACTAGTCGATGTCCACCACCAAACGACAAAATAAAAAAACCCATAAAACAAGCCTAGCAACATCTCCAATTCGACATTATGTTTCGCAAGACGCAAGCATGTCAAACATCCAACCTAGTAATAAGCAAGTGGGGAAATCCATCAATCCCTAGAAACGATTCTCACCACACAAAAGATAACTCCAAATGTCTATGCATCTATTCCATTGGTATTTCACATAGCCATAACAACCTACCATCCAAGCACATCTACGACATGCAATTGATAAGGCAAACATAGGCAAAACATAAAGAAATCGGTCGATATGCTTCAGGGGTGGCGCATGAGCTGCTATTACCAATAAAATGAGGTTTAGTTTAAGTAATATTTCTTTTAATTTTGGAAGTTAATACATGAAAGTTATGAAAGTAGATTCGTACATCCTTATAGTTCCACTTAATAGGATCTTCACCGACAACCTCGCGAAAGGTAGTCGCCCCAGTAATTGTCGGCAAAATAAGGGGTATGTTCGGGACTGAGCGGATGTAACGAACACCTTGACCAGAGAAAATGTCACCTATAACATTCACAAGAGCAATTTAAAAGTATTTAGTTAACCGTATATATTAACACATGATCAAACTGTATGTATAAACATGTCATAACTCATTTAAAGTGTATATTTCCCAACTCATATACCACGAGTATGTACATTCGGACATGTAGTACAATACATGGTATTTGACCCATTAATTAGGCACCAAACTACACCACTTTCTAATTTTCAATGCATTTGCAACTCGAACTATAAACCAGTCATCCACTAATAAAACCTACGTAAAGCAGCTGATCATGTATAGTATTAAAATAATAATTTCAATAATTAATACATCTTTATGGTTACCCCCAAATAAGACTGCTCCATGTATGTGTCGTAGTATCATGCCATTGGAGATTAATTATCATTTATGCACTAAATATGAGCACACCCCCGCAGATGAGTTCAAGTTCAGATTATCGACCACTCATAAATCAAATTATATGTTAGTGATCCTCATAACATAAAAACCTATTTTGTGCAGGTCGGGGCTACACAAATACTCAATAATAAAGCAACCATTCATCAATTTTGGGACTTTAGTGTGCACCTAAATAGTATAATAACAGTATAGCCATAAACAATGTCATGTGAATGATCAAAATTATAAGATCAGCACAGAATCGGCATTACACCAACATAGCCACTGTCCTTACATTAACAGCCTATATATGCATAATATTCTAATTGCCACATATGTCAAATTAAATATGTCCATACTCAATAAAACCATAATCAACTGCACTATGAGACCTATACGGTCACAACATTAACAATGTTTTATGTACACCTACAACAGAGATTGTAGAAGAGTTTGAAGCATACAGGTTGGAGAAGAAGGTTAGCCTAAAACTGACACTTAGTTAACTTTAGGGTTTGACGAAATCATACCGTCATAGGTGATTCAGACACTAGACTGAGAAGCTCAGAGATCATATCAATACGAGCTGTCGCCTATCAAGAATAAGCAGATCCTAGTGAATTTATTAGCCATCCAAAGCTCGTGGGATGCAATTACAGAAAGTATGAATATTAAGAATACTTACAGATGGGCCACTAACTGCTCCGGAGTTTCTGAGCATGAATGCATACATATCAGCCTCAATGGTTTTGAACTCAGCCATCGTTGCCTTAAACTCTGCAAGTCCGCTCTACATTTCTTCCCACCTTTGCTGGAATGCTACAATATCTATTACCAGTTGCATCACTGCGGGGATGAGCTGGACTCACGACACTGTCAACCTTTGAGCACTTTTTGCTCTTTCCCCCAAGAGCCCGTCGGTAAAGAGTCTCCCGAACAGCCGGAGTCCGCTCTTCCGGGGGAATCTTGTTTAGCTCATTTTGTAAATATGTCTACAACAAAGGAATCAAGTGAGGCCGACCTTGCACATATTTTTATAGAGGTACGTAATGTCTAAATTGTATTAATGTAGGGAATAATTTTATCATACCAATATCTCTTCGGTTTGTTGATTGTCTGCTCCCTTGCCTTGTGTCCGACTGAATATCCAAATCTCTAAACTGTCGGGGTCCTTCCCCTTTGCCTTGATCTGCATCAACGCAAGGCATTGCATCATTGAAAAACCCATCAACTATGCAAAAGAAAAACGTTAGGGATGGAGCATAACATAGAAACAAAGAAATTTGGACTTATTACTTAATTGTAATAAAAGGTACCTCCTCGGAAAAAGTCATGAAGGACTTCCTCCCCGTACGATGCGGGAAGCTTCTTCTCTGTACGTTAGATGCATTTTTCTTGGATTGATGCTACATATATACAAATTATTTATTTCTCAAATAGGACTCTGCAAATATAATAATCAAATTATTGTTCGTCCCTATTGCATACCTTAACCTTTTCGTCCTGCCAGTACTCGACCAACTTCGGCCATTGATCTGCCACAATCTGGCTTGAAGGAACCTTTTTCAATGCTTCATCGTCATCCTTGATTTTGTTGAAGTAAGTTGATTTGATGTTGTATTTCTAATGCCTCCAAACCTCCCTTAAGTCAGCCACGACCACTTTCTCTATTGGGTTCCTGCTAGCTACATTAGTTCTATCTACGGGGCTGTTGCGTGCGGATGTCTGGGTACCACGTCTTACGGGCGAGCCAGCAGGATCCTGGGACCCTTCTACGGCACCTCGTTGAGTTTTTGCCATAACCTGCAACATATAAGCATTAGGGAGCTGTGCGAAACAACACAAAAGTTACAACATAATAACACCAGTAATGCATGTAAAGTGCAAGAACATACGACAATAGAAAATAGAGTTGATGAAATAAGATGATTGACTCAAAGTTGTTACCTAATACATAATTGAACTTATACACCCTTACAAAAAAAATACCATATGTTGACATGTGAAAATTATTCAGATTTGTGGGAATGCATACAACACTTAACTACACTACCGCCCGATAAAACATAGACCACTTAGAAGCTTTGCACAATGGAAATTCATTAAAAAGAAATCAGACCTTCCGTTAAACTCAAGTTTGCTTATCCTGAATTCATATTGCACGCCTTTGTCTTCGCAATTTAGTGTCCTATAAAAAAAACACCCGTTAAATATGCACTAATTTTCAGTAAAAATAGCACAAACTACTACAAAAGTTAAACACGCAATAGTTCACAATATCTATTCTTTATTTTAGGATTGAATTGGTACATATATATATCACTTTTAGTATTATATGCTGATGAAGGGACTGAAACTGTAGCATAAACCTTTGAATTAGTTCCTTCAAAAATTTATCATAAGTGACTGCTTGACACTATAAATTCTAGGATCTCGACACTATGTGAAATTAACACACAATAAAAAACCATGATGCATGTTATTTCCACGGGTATACTTTGTTTTAGAATAAGAACGAGGTTATTCACATTGTTTAGAAACAAATGACATTTATGTCTATGCTGGGCACATATTGTGTATTATAACTAACACAAAATCTTCACAATATAAAGGAAAAACCAACATTGCTACATCATTTCAATCCTTATCCTAGTTGTGTTAAGGCAATTTTTTAACTATTCCAAATTTATACCAACAAATCGCCACTACAAAAAAAAATAAGAAGAAAATACAACGATGTGGATGCTAGAGAGTAAGGATATATAATACTATTATGGCAAATTTAACCAAATAAGTAATTAGTTAATTAACTAATCTACTTTTACATCTGCTGGATATATCAATACATGTGGTTTTTTCCTTATGTCCACAAAAATAACATCTTTTCGCACCTAAAGTTTTGAAGCGCGTAAGAGTTCCATTTTCAGACATGGCTGGACAATAAACAAAGGTAGGTTTTGTCTCATTGCATATATTGTTAATCTAAATTTGTTCTTTTTCCTAAAAATGGATCTTCTTATACATATTGAATTTGACATTATGATTTTAAACATAGCATCCCCATCCCTTCTGTCTTTGACAACATAGTGAAATGTATTATTTTATGCATGTACAATGGGATCTGTTGATTTCAATATTCCTATGTCACTTTAGTTTTTTTAAGATTCCTTGCACAATTCCATGTACTAGATTATGTCAATTTCCAAAGGTGTATTTGGATATCTTCTGGTTTTTGTTTTTCATCAGAAAATAGTGTAGTCCCCTTTAACGAAATGACCGAATACAGATGTCTTGATCACCTTCTCAGATCTCAACTATGTTGTGATTTCAATATTTCTACTTTTGTTGTGATGTCTTTTGACATTTACTATTTAGAATGCAATAAGTCTAGAATGTGAATGTGAATTCCTTATTTGATTTTTTCACTGCAGTTCTTGGTAGAAAAGCATTTGAAATCATAATGCTGCAGCAAGAAGATGCTGGTCTGAATGTAGAAATGGCAAAACATGCATTTTCAAGAGGGATATGGAGTTTTGTGTGCAAGATGGATATAACAGACATACAAAAATGAGAAGAAGATGATAATGCATGTCATGTGCAGGATAATGAATGGGATGATAATTGATAGGTCACTAATTGGACTATCTAATAAACCACAATTGGAACACAAATAAAGCCGAATTCGGAACAAAACTATGCCAACAAGAACCAGTCAAAACAAGTGATAACATTAGTCAATAATTAGACTAGATAGAGCAGGATTAACATTTGAAGTACATAAAACTAAAAGAAAGGATTACAAGTGTGAAATGCTATTATTATAATGGAAATGAAGCTGACGAACTGACCACTAACCAAGCAAGGAGCAACATAATTAAACTAGCATAAGTATAATGATAGCAGTAGATTATATTAACTATCTAATGTACCACATATATAGTAAGGAATTAAATTTAACCTAAACAATTTGAACTAACTGAGCCTAATACAATTACAACAAGATTGATTAACAGGGTAGGATAGAACTAATTAAATTTGCAGCAACAACTAAGATATAAACATTACAAACACTGTTGGTTCACTAAACTACTCTATCACACATCAAACTAAATTAATTTACAGCAGTTAAGCAAATTAACCAATGAACAACTCGTCTAATTTAACTTAAGCCTACAACATCAGCAATACCTGGAAGCAACTTAATATTAATAAATGCAACAACAATGAATACAAAACTTTTTCAAAGACAGACAAACAAACAATGAGAAGAAGATGATAATGCATGTCATGTGCATGTGTATGCATATATTCATGGAATGAATTAGATGGAGTTAGTTATGAAACTCATTTGTTTGTTTTCGTTCTCCATTCCACACATACATCATCTTAATTATACTATTCAGCAACTGATTCACTGCTTCAAAAATTATTTTGTTTCCAAAATAGTTATTGAATGCGAATTTTACTAAAGATACTTGGGTAGTATGAATAGCACCATTTACAGTTTCACCGTTCTAATATGATGCTTAATCAATTCAACAATTTCTGGCCTTCGCATTATTAATCCTTAATTCACAAGCCTGTGGCTTTTCAAGTTCATTTTGTGCTTTAAATCTTATTAATATTTTGTCCAGTTGTCAATATTTTATTTTTTTTCATTTCATACATATATATTTATTTATTTATTTATTTCAAAATCATATTTGAAAATGTGGTGATAAAGATATTATTTTTTCTTCGTTATGAAGCTGAGTTATTAATGAAGACACACATTAAGAATCACTTTGATAACAGTCTTACCTTAAATCTAGAATATGCGTTGTAAATTGCACAAAGGGCAGGGCAACCCGGCACTCGAAGCTCAAATATGAAAAAAAAAAACAAAATATAGTTGAAAATCCACCCCCACACCTTTGTGAAATGTGAGAGTTAGCGCAAGATATCATAAAAGAACAATATATACCCATAAAGAAAAATCAAAATTTGGCTCAATACCTATGTTCACACACAAATTGTAACGATGAGGAAGAAATCTTTCCGTACCTAAAGATACTCCCTAAAGCAGAGCTCCGTATCAACCTGAGGAAGAAGCTGAATATAAATACTCCCTAATTCGATTTCTCCTTATAGGAAGAGATGAAGAACTGTGAATCGACAACAAATAATACTGGAGAAAACTTTATAACATTACCTGGACGCCAGCGCCGGACTACCTACTCAATTCAACAACTATGTGCATCGTGTTGGCGAAAGAAAGAAGGGAGTCGTCGATCGTTGGAGGGGACAAAATATTATGCCCTCAATTTGTCTGATTTTTGCCCTAGATCTCTACAAGTGTGTTTATTTTGTATGTTGAGTGAAAGCGCATATGCGTTTTTACCTTTTTTTTTTTTTGTTTATTGCAAAATTTTTGTTTCATTAATATTATTTTAACCGGTTGTTACGAAAAAACTATCATAACTAATGTTATTTTGACCAAAGTCTACAATCTCCCTATTTGTTACATATTTTTTGTGTAACTAATAAACTTGAAACGTTGACTAGGAGAAATTTTTTTTTTCACGGATACTCACGTAACTAAAACCACTATTTGTTACGATGTTGTTATTACGAACCCTTGGCCCATGGTGAAAGGCCATTTTTTTTTGTAGTGAACCCAACCCAAGGCTACCAATTTATAGGGGGAGACTTATGACAACTTTGTCATCCCAAGCAATGTGGGATAATAATTTTCTTCCATTTAAAATACCCCAATGTGGGACAAAGCCACGTAACAATATATATAGGGTTTTACAAAAACAATTACTGATGACATGTGACTATGGATGACATCTATCTTTGTAATTAAATGAGTCGTAGTATTATAATTTTTTATGGATTCCTTGAATATTTTCTAGATAAAAATATTCAAAATTTGGACATAATCTACAAAATTAAAAATGTATTAGAATATAATATTTAAAATTAAATAAATAAAAAAAAATACATTAATAATAAGAATGAAAAAAAATTCCATTAGTAAAAACTTAAAAGTAATTTAATATTACTATTATATATAATAAAACTAATACATAATATTAACTATAATTAATTAAATAAATAAACAAAAAAATCATTCGTAGTCGTCTTCCTTGTTTCTTTTTTCTTTTTTTTTTTCTTTTTTTTCTATTCCTTCTTTCTACTCATCTTCTTTGTACCTCTTCTTTTGCCTTCTTCTCATTCTTCTGTTTTTTTTTTCTTTGAATTTATTTATACATAGTAAAAAATAAAAGTTTTAAAACTAAAATAATTTTTCATATTAAAAATTTACCAATATTTTAATTGTATGATTTTCTTCTAGAAATTTATTAAATCAAAATATTTGAAATTTAAACATAATCTATAAATTAAAACATATATCCTATATAATACTCAAAACTATATTAATTAAAATTTACATAAAAATAAGAATAAAACAATTGGTTGGTATAGTTAAATTTTAAAATTTAAACACCAAACGAAGAATTTTACTATAAAATTTCAATCTATATATTTAGGGCTGACAAAAATTAACCCAACCTGATAATCTAATATGAAATAGTTGGATTTGGATTGAAATTTTTTACCCACTTAATAATTAGGTAAAAAATGAGTCAGGTTTAGGTTCAAATTTTTAACTTAAAGATAACTCGTGTAACTTATTTAATTAATATTACTTTAAATTTAAATATGTTTTGTAAATTCTACCAATCCAACTCAAATGTTAAGATAAAATTGCAAAAAAATACCCTTTATGTATATTTTATTATCACTTTTGTCATGTATTTATCTTGTTGATAAAATATATCATACATGTTTGCAAAAATCACTATTTATTTCCTTTAGCCGCACGTGATGTTCACACCACGCGCGGTCACGTGCGATCACGCGCGGCCAAAAGATATAAATAGTGATTTTTGCAAACATATGAGATATATTTTTTCAGCGAGATTAATGCATAACAAAAGTGAATAAGGTATACATTGGATATTTTTACAATTTTCCCAAAATATTCATGGGCCATTTTATAAAAATAAAAAATACAAAAAATAAAATTTAAGCCAAAATCCTACAAAAGTAAAGGTTAAACAAAGGTAAGACTTGACTTTATTTATTTTTTTAACTAGATTGAAAAGAAAAATTCATCGTATGTTTGTATTGTGTACTATTGTGTGGTGTTTGTTAATTCAACTCTTGAATATCAATTTCATGATATGAATAGATAGTTTTTTATTCAATATATATATATTATGCATTTGAAAATTTTATTAGTGAAAATTATTATTTTAAATTAAAATTTTCAAATTTGGACAGGTTATGCATATCAAATTCAGGTTGACCCAATAAGTAAAAGGTCGGGTTTAAGTTGCAAATATCCACTCAATTAATTCAATAAGTCAGGTTAAGATCATAGGTTTTTTACACATTTATAGTTGACCCGAACCTGAATCCGATCCGACCTAATTCATTTTCTAGCCCTATATATATTGATGGAAAAATGCAATCCCCTTACAAGAATATAAGGAACGATAATGAATTATATGAGCAAATAAAATACATAAAAAATACAAAACAATTTACGTGGAAATCTTTTCAAAATAAAGGGAAAAAACTACGGGTTGTCTAAACCAAAGAATAAATCCACTATGATCAAATTGGGTATAAGAGTTCTTTAAAAATGCATATAAACACGCTTTATTCACCACTTTATCAACCAACGAAAACTACAAATTTAAGAAGAATAAAGATCAAAAAACAAGCCTAAAAAATTTGTCACATTCTGTAAATTTTTGGTTAAATTATAGACACCCGATTAAAAAGTTCCACCGTTTGGATTGAAAAAAGCAACAAATCATGGATATTTCGGAAAAATTCCAACTTGATCCAACGGTTAACGAAGCAAAAATCTCAATTTTTCCAAACTGCGCAGTGTTGGGCGGAAATCTCATTCTTATTTTTGTTGTGGACGGTTATGACTTGATTATTTGACTTAATCTCTCTAATTCTGATAACAAAACCCCTAATATTTGATTATATGGATTTTCTATGATTTTTACTTATTTTACACGTACGAATAGAGCCCAATCTAGCCAATTATAATTATAACAATTTCTAAGAGGGTGTCAAAATTCAACCCGACCCGAAAAACAGAACCTATTCGACCTGAAAATTTTTAGGTTCGGGTTTGGACATTTCGGGTTTGAAAAAAATTGGGTCGACCAGAACCCGAAACGAAAAAAATTCGTTTCGTGTTCAGGTCAGGTTTCAGGTTGACCTGATAACCCGAAATTAAAATTCAGGTCAGATTTCGGGTTTCAGGTTGACCTGATATTTTTTTTTGTTTTTAATTTACAATATTTATGTTATATTAAATAAAAAAGTATTAAAAATAAATTAATAAAATATAAAAAAAAGAAACAAAAACAAAACCCCACACACGAATTAAGAAAGAACAGAAAGAGAAATACAGACACCCTATGGCTACCATTCACCCAAAGAAAAAACCCTACCAAGAAGAAGCCGCCATGCCGCAGCACCGCGCGAACGCCAGTCGAATTAAAATTTTAATTTGAAAACATTATTTTTCTCTCAAATTTCATATGACTTCGAAGTTCATTTGGAGTAATTAAATTTGAAAAAATGTTTGTTCCAGTGGTTCACCTCTTCCGATAAATTTTTATATTTTCTCAATCTTTTATTTTATTTTTGCTTTTCCACCTCCAAAATATAATTTATTTATAGTTCAGTTTAAAGATTTTGGAATTTTTTATAAAAAATTTGAATGTATGAACGATTTGCAATTTAGTTTTGATTTTTGGATTTAAAAAAAATATATATTTTTCATATTACTAAAAATTTAAAAGTTTGTTTTGATTTTCAGAATTTAGGCTAGGCTATTGAAATAATTTATTTAAAAAAAAATTTCTTGAGTTTTGCCGTAATAAAAAATTGTTTATAAAAGATAATGAACATTAAGATGAAATATTATCTAAAATTATGTTTTGTCTGTTTTAGTTGTATTTATATATATATAATCATATCTCTTTTTCCTCATTTTTATAGTACTGCCATTATTTAATATGGTATTTGCATATTCTGGATGGATGTGTATATTATAACTAGTAATAAAAATTTGTTTATGTTGTATAGGTCATTATGAACTCAAACGAAGATCTTGAGATTTTGGATGATGAAAATGAAGTCAATATGGATCCCCAAGCCATTTTTTTGGGATTTAACTCAACAAGTCAAGAGACCGATCGAAAGAAATTGAAAGCAACATCGGGTTCCAAACGTAAAAGAAAACTAAAGTTTAAAGTATGGCAAACATTTTGAGTTGTTGCCACAAGAGGAGGGCAAACCATTGAAATGCAAGTGCAAAGCATGCGGTCATTTATTGGGGGCTGATTCAAGAAATGGTACAGGTAACTTACAACGTCACATAGATAAATGCCCAAGGATATTATCTAAAGATATTGATCAAGCTTTATTAGACTGTGGTAATAATAGTCTTGGTGTGAGGACATGAAAATTTGATCAAGAACGGTTTAGAGAGCTTCTTGTCTTAGGTATTATCAAGCATGAGTTGCCTTTTCAGTTTGTGGAATATGAAGCATTTCGATCTCTTTTCACTTATTTGAAGCCACAAGTCAGTCACATATTTAGGAATACTGCTAGAGCCGATATCATTAAGATGCATAAGACTGAAGCAATTAAACTTGGTGAACAAATACGTGCATGCTCTAGTAGAATTTTTTTTACATGTGATTTGTGGATTTCTATTCCCACAGATGGTTATCTTTGCTTGATAGCACATTATATTGACGATAATTAGGTGCTGAAAAAGAAAATAATCAATTTTTCTTATATGGCACCACCTCATTCGGGCATTGCTTTATGTGATATAATTTCTGGTTTGTTGGCTACTTGGGGTATTGATAAAAAAATGTTCACTATTACACTAGATATTGCATCAACCAATGATGTATTTGCTGAAATTTTTTGGGACAGGCTTTCTTTAAAGTGCAAACTTATATGTCGTAGTGAGTTTTTGCATGTTCGTTGTTGTTGTCTAATTATCAATCTTACTGTGCAAAATGGGTTAAAGAATGTTGATGAATCAGTTGAAAAGATTCGTGAATGTGTCAAATATGTGAAAGGGAGTCAAGTACGGAAGCAGAAATTCTTAGAATCTGTTAATCAATGTTCAATTGACTCTAGGACTGCATTATGACAAGATGTGCCGACTAGGTGGAATTTTACATATTTGATGCTTTCATCTGCCTTGTATTATAAGCTTGTCTTCAATCACTTGAGGTTAAGTGATTCTAATTTGGAATTTTACATATTTGATGCTTTCATCTGCCTTGTATTATAAGCTAGTCTTCAATCACTTGAGGTTAAATGATTCTAATTTCAAGTATTGTCCAACATCCGATGAGTGGGAAATGATTGAAAAATTGTGTTCATTTCTAGAGGTTTTTTATGTTGCATCAAATCTATTTTCTGGGGTGAAGTATCCTACTGCAAACTTGTACTTTCCTGTGGTTTTCAAGATTGGGGTCACACTGTATCAAGGGTTGTGTAGTGATGATGAATTCTTGAAGACAATGGCATTTCAAATGTTTCAGAAATTTGACAAATATTGGAGTGGATACAGTATTTTATTTGCTATTGCAGTAGTTTTTGATCCTACATTCAAGTTGAATTCTATGGAGTTCTGATATTCTAAACTTTATAGGCAAGACAAAACAAAATTTGAAGATGTGAAGTCTAAATTTTTCTTTATGTTTGATGAGTACATGAGTTTTTCTAGCAAATCTAGTGCTTCTACATCTAGAGGAACTTTAACTCTTGAGGAAAATATTGATGCTGCAAAGAAAAACGATCATATGGACATTTTAAAGGTATTTTTATTTTGAGTTTTTAATTTATTTTTATTTTTAATTATTGCGTAATAAAATTTTATAGTTAAAAATATTAATGTATTTGATATTATTTATAATTACAGGAATTTTGTTCTTTCGACCTTTCGATCTTCCAAAATAGTGAGCAAAAGAATGAATTGCAGTTATATTTGGAGGAACCAAGAATGAATCCATATCATTTTATTGATGTTTTGGACTATTGGAAAGTTCATGGTTGTAGATATCCTGAACTGGCGAAGATGGCACGACATATATTGAGTGTACCGATTTCTACTGTTGATTTTAGAGTAAGCATTTAGCACTGGTGGAAGAATACTTGATCAATATCGCAGTGCAATGAAACCGGTTGCAATTTAAGCATTTATTTGCTGCAAAAATTGGTTATTTGGAACAAAAGGTTATTTATTATAATATCTAGTATTTAATTTTATATAATTTATATTTAAATTTATTATTTACTTTTATTTTATATATAGGAAATAATGGGATTGCATTGGATGATTTCACTCATAATATTATGGAGATGTCTTCGAATGACATTGCATGGAGTACAAATTGAATCCATATAGATGTCTTCTTTTGTGGATTATGTAAGTAATTATCTCTTTCAAGTTTATCCTATTGTATTAATTTATATCAAAAGACAGTAATGTAATAATTCGTTCATGCTAAAAAAAATTGTAGTTGTAGTTGCTGTTGAAGTTACTGTTGTTGTTGTTGAAATGCATAGTATTTGGGATCTCAATGAAGTTGATGTTATTGATGAATTAATATTTTTGTTGCTTCTTTGTGTTTATGTTGATGTTGATGAATTGTTAATGTTGTTGATGCAGTTGTTTTTACGTCATTGTTTTGGCCTGAATTTCTATTAAATTGTTTATGTTTATATTGTTTGGCTACTATTGATATGTTATTTATGTATTATTTTTTGTTTATTTAATTTATATTTATATTTATGACGTTTTGATACTATTTTTATTAATTTTTTTAAGGTAGATTTATAATTTTTATTGAATTTCTTTAGGTAATTTTTTAAAATTTTTCAGATTTTTGGGTCTGTTTCGTGTCGGGTTCATGTCGGGTTCGTTCGGATTTTGGGTGACCTGAAACGAAATCAGGTTGACCTTAACTCAACCCGAAAAATTTCATGTTGTGTTCACATTTAGGGTTTCAGGTCAAATTTCGAGTTCAGGTCGGGTTCGGATTGACAGTTTTTCTTTTACTCCCATGGCTCAACCCGACACGAACACGACCCGAAAATACGAATTTCCACCCCTAATTTCTAGTACATCCGTTTCTCTAACAAATTTTAATTATATAAAATAATTTTATAAATTATCCAAATTTATTCATATATTAAAAATATATTTCAAATCTAAATAGTAATTAGATAAAAATTAAATTTTAAATCTATATCTATATCAACCTATCAAAATAATTAGATAAATAAATATTCAAAAATCTAAAAAAATTAGTATTGCACCAAATGTGTGCCATACAACCGTGAAATATATATATATGTATATTACTTGTTATGATTTTCTTTAAAATCCTCTGTTATCCCAACAAATTTTCTTATGGTGCGACTGCTTTGCTCTTCCAAAATCTTGGTTTTTGATTTGGTGCCAATAGCCCTGGGTCGAGCTTCCCATCTAGGCTGAGATTTTCCACCTTCGGGCTGCACGTTTGGCTGCTCGCCGAGCTGCTCATCTTAGCTCTCCAACTTCATCCATAGGCCACGGAGACCGGATTTTTGGGACCATTTCTCTTGGGCTTGATGTGTTTTATCCAAATAATATTTTTGGATAACAAATTACTTCAAGAAAATGTCGATCCTGTAAAAATATAATTTTATCATGAAAATTTTTTATCTAATCGATACTTTTGTATATAAAATTTGATCAGCTCCTGTGAACTACTTCCGATGCCGCCTTGATCCAACAGACACATTGCCTCCGATTACCATCATCATTCGCTTCCGATTTTCTTGTTATACGCAAGCAAAATTCTTTTTTAGGTACATATATGAGCAACTTTCATCCAGACATATGCATGCAAACACTTTTTGTATCTATCGATCCTCCATACTATATGCGCTGTGGGATAACTTGGCTTTGTCGGTAGCCGACAAGACTTCGAGCTATCCTAGCCATTTTACCGTAATCTCACACAAGAATCCTGGAAATCTTTAATCAATTCACTGGGACAACTTTTAGAAGCATCATCCAGCAAGGCGCTGAGTGTCCTCAGGCTTACCTTGCTTCATAAATTAATTTCGTAAAATGGGTCTTGTGCTTCGAATGTCAGTACAGTCCTAGAAAGGAAATTCGGGAGCTGGTCCTCCCCAAGGCTGTTGTATAATGTACCCTAATTAAAATACACTATCAATAGTTTATAAAAAAAATACATAAAACTCACTCACCAAAACCCTAATTTCACCTGATCCCTAACAAACACTTCAACCATCCTCTGTTCGATGGCCTCCGGCACCAATTCTAGTGGTTCTGAGGTCGAGGTGTCTGGACCAAGACTGCCCTTGTTGTTTGCGCTGTCGGTTGAGGTGATTTCTCAAAAGCATCGCTGCCCTAGCCCCATTTCGGCAGTCGGTGACTCCAGCTTCGATCATCCGTCACCTACACTGACCCTTCCCGATCTATGTTGCCGGAGACACATCGTCCCTTTGATAGTCAAGTTGTTTTGTTTTCTTCATCGATTTGTGTTTATTCTTCTAATATGCATTGTTCTTTTGATTCCGAGCTACTATACTCGGAGGTCACTAAAACTTGTGATATTTTTTAAGTCATTGTATTGGATTACGAAAATGACTCCTTCATGCCGATCCTCTGGTGATAAGTCATTGTATTGGATTACGGAAATGACTCCTTCATGCCGATCCTCCGGTGATCGGAGCGTGGGAAGGGTTAGTTGTGAAACCCCTTTGGGGGGTACACTACCCTTGTTTGAGAAGTTTTTCAACTTGTTTTGGTCATTTATTGTCCTCTTTCATTGACCCTATCAAAATATCATGAGGTACACAATTACTCATCACTTATTTTTGTTGTTACATGTGTATGTATGTCTATGTTGGGATATAAGCGAGCTTGTTGCTAAAATGATGATTTCACTATAATTGTTTTGCACAAAATAGGTCCCTATTGATTGTCGGTAATGTGTGTGATGTGCACAAGGTTCTTGGAGGCTTGCAATGTTTACAATGCAACCACCTGTGCACTTTGGCCTCATTACACATAACCACGCAACGAGGAATGTAATCCGATAGTAAACACTGAGCAAGAAATACTTTCTTAGAGTGAGGTGATGACACTCTACGAAAGTAACCTAAATTTCTATGTTGTATTACTCGATGATAATAGTATTAATCAGAGAGTAATAATGTTACACACCGGCCCGTAAGCCACTAAAAGTTGAGCGTGTCGGGATTGTACACTGGCTCCACAGGTCAACACGAGTCATTTCAGCATGCTTCTGTTCTTACTCACGGCGCACCCTGAGAGACTTTCCAAGGTGTCATCCATCCTCAAATTACTATAGGGCAAGCACGTTTAACCATATAATTCTTTTAGTAGGGCTCCCAAAAAGAAATATGTACATTGTTGACATGAGTAGTCTATTCAATCAACTTAATCCCTATTTAATATCTGTTGATTGGCCCCAGAGGTCAAGACAAGTCCTTCCAGCGCGCTTCTGTCCTCACTCACGCACACTCTAGGAGACTTTTCAAGGGGTCACACATTCTCAAATTACTCTAGGGCAAGCACGCTTAACTCTAAAGTTCTTTCAGTAAGGCTCCCGAAAATGAATGTACATACTATTGACATGAGTAATCTATTCAATCCACTTAATCTCTATTTGATCTTTGATGGTCTGGCACCGGCTCATCCACAGTTGGCCTAGCACCAGCCCAACTCCGAGAGTATTACAAATAAAATATAAACTATCAATTCTATTATAGCTTAAACAACCTCTGACATGTAGTTGTTTTTTAGCCATAAACAAGAAATACATGTACAAAATAAAGCACATGCTACTACAATTATGTACCTTAAATGTATTTTTAAACACAAAAAGCAAAAGTTCAACTTGTGTTGTCCCTTAGGTGTCCTTTAATTGCGTGATCAGCTCTTCAAAACCAAGGGCTTCATTTTCTCCCATCAAATGATCTAATGCAATTTTGATCATTTCCTCATTGACTTGGAGGTTAATTGGTAGAGTTCCTAGCTTTCACATTGATTCCTTTCCTAAATGAGGGATCTTGTAGTTGTTTGACCCAAGATTTGCTATAATCTCCATTGTACACGCTTGCTAACTAAGAAAAACCGAATTAAGAGTTGTTTGTGAGATGTCTTGAAATAATTTACTTACTGCACTTAGCAACTCATCCACTGTGATTCTAAGACTCGTAATTTGTAGAGATTGAAGTGCCCCGAACCACCCCAAATCATTCATATTTGTGTTGGGGCTATTTGAAGTTTGGTTCTATTTCTTTAACCAACCTCCTTGAACTCTGAGTCTGAATTGTTGGCATAGGGCTTTGCATTATCTTGTTGAATGAAAATATTTTTGTCCCTATTAGCCGTCCATTTTTCCATGGTTGCTGGCATCACCTGCAGTAACATAAAAAATATGAGTTTAATTCAAAATTCATATTTAGGAGACTTACTCATGAGCCTTACAACTCAATGATGATGTTATAATAGGAGAGTATAACATATTGCTGAGGATAATGAATGAAATATGTTGATAATACCTTTATTATTAACATTTCTTTTGTAACTTCTTTAGTAATGGATACGAGGGGTTTTGTAATCAAGTTTCTAGTAGCCTTGTTCTCTGAGTTTTTCCTTGTTGGTACTTGTTCAGTAAATGGAAAAATTCATATTTTTCCATCGAAAATGCAATTCCCATTGCTATCATAAATCGGTCTAGCAACACTAAACAAAAATATGACTTTGGTAATGAATCTTTTACTTTGACAAGACCTATACGGCTCTATCTCAATGGGCTGCATGTAGTATCTTTTTGTTTCTCGTGTAAGGTTAAACTATTTCTCATCTATATCCACCACATTTGACATGTTTTTAAACTTTAAAAGCTTTGCATCAAAATCCAATTTTTAAGGCATGTAAACTGAATTTTAGCCTCTCTAATTTGTTCTTCGCGGTTAGAATCGGCTTGATGGCATTTGTGTATAGCCTGATCAACCTTTGCTTTGCCCAGGTCCCAACGATAAATTTACTTACATTAATTTCTTTCAAATGTTCCTATACATGCCTCTCTCTTTTTTCTATAGGAACTGCTTGTAAAAGATTTTAGTTAAAAGGTTTTCTTTTAGATTGATACTGCACTATTTTTCTATTGCACAACATGATTGACTGACCTGATTGTAGTTGTTCTTTTGTTCTTTTTCCATTACAGTTTACTTGTGAGATTTTATTCATGACTTTACTATTCCAACTTTTTTTTCTTTAAAAAACATCAAATCAAATACCTAATTTGTATTTATTTTATTACACTAAAATTTAAATTTACATTCAAAATATCACATCAATATATATCTATATCACATCAAACAATTATTTTAATTCAAAATTTTACTATTCAAAATCAAAATCCAAAACCAAAACTTCACAAGTAAACATACTTATTTTTTTTACTTTTGTCATTTATTTAGTCATAAAATTTTATTTTATTTTTTGTAACTGTTTTTTATTATTATTATTAGAAGCATTGACGGATGAGGAAATATGACTAAAGTTGTGTAAGTTTGATTATTTGTCGTTTACAATAATGTTTAACTTTTTTTTTTTAAGATTCAATACTAATTTTTTTTTTTTTTCTTTTGTAAGATACAATACTAACTCTTTTTTTTTACATCATGTAGGAGATGCATGGAATCGGACTGCTGTGTCGATAAATTTTCCCATTTTATGTTAAAATCTGTAAAAAAAATTTACTAAATGGGTTAAATTAAACTATTTCCGTCTAAGTACATTAATTATTCTATTTTGCAATATTTAATCAATCAAATTCAAATTATGTAATAAATTATTGTGTTGGAGAGAGAAAAAGGTGCCAGAACAAAAATATCATACACAATCTTCTATTATTCATTATAATATAAATATTATTATTTTTTAATTTTTACGTAAAAAAATAATTGGAACCGGACAAAGGGTGTAAGATTTATTTCTATATCAATATAAAATAATAAAAAATATTTTATATAATTAGTAAATTTACACAACATTTCATACAATTTTAATAAAATATAAAATACGCTCCCTCCATTCAGTAATAATAATTACATTTATTTATGACACGATTAAACAATATTGCTTTAAAATGATCGTAGATGGATTTTTGAGAAGATAAATTTGCCCTTATAGTTGTTTTTTGGTATATTTTAATGCATTTTTTTCTAGTTAAATGATATATTTACAAAATTAGACATAATTACAATGGTAAATTTATTTAATAATTATAGAATTAATTAAAATTACATACCAAATAATAAAATTTCAAAAAACACATAAACTAAATAAATTATTATTTTACAAAACAATAAATTTAATAGAGAATTAAATTAAATAAAACACGGGAGAAAATATAAAAACTTAATATTCGGTAGACATTTTTTACTACATGGTTTCATCAACTTGTTATTAATCCTCAATAAAAACAAAGAATAGATTAATGTATAAAATCGCAATAATATATATTGAAAAAAAAAATATATGCACAACAATTTCCTTTTCACCTATTAAAATTTATGTAGAGAAGTGAAAATCAATGAATAAATATGAAGTGTAGACAAAATGTATCATACAACAGAAAATGACATGTGTAATGTCACAAAAATAATATTATTTGGAGTAGGAAATGCATAATCAAAACAAAATGCACAATAGACAAGAGGAGCATAATGCACGACATAACCAGCAAAGCTAAAGTATGGACAAGCTAGGCAAAAATATGAAGCATACATTTTTCAGTTCCCCCCAAAATTTAGGGCAATCATCAATAAATCACATTGTATATTTCTCTTATCTAATATGCTAACTACATTTTTTCTCCAACTTCAATCATAATTTTCCCACAACAATCACATTATACATACATTTTAGCCATAACTTCACAAAAAATTCAAAAAATGGGTGATACAAGGACAAAAATTTAAGCGTTGAAGGGCTAAACACAATTGCTCAATTTTTGTTGCAAGCTTCAAGTAATGGGAAAGTAACATATGAAAAAATGAAGGAAGTTGCTAAAAATTCAAGGTTAGTAGGCTTGCGGTGCACAGAGTATGTAAAAGAGCAATACAACAATTACAAACACGTAAGCCTATTCGGTTAGTGAACAAAAATCAGTGGTTCCACACAATAAGAGAAAGTCATTTGATAGAGATAGTTTATTAAACATTTTTGTACACAACAAAGGCATATATAGGAATTTAGAAAAAGTGTTGTATGTGAGTAAATCAACCGTAGGAACTTGGGCAACGCAAGGGCTTATCAAACCATATATGAATGCCATCAAACCCTATCTTAGTGACAAAAACAAGGTTGAGCGATTGAGATTCATCCTGAGGAGCTTGGAATTTAATATTGAGCAAAAGGTTTTTAAATTTAAGAGTATGTCACAGGTTGTATGTATAGGTGAGAAGTGGTTTAATCTATCTAAGGAGATAGAAAAATACTATTTGGTACAGGAGGAAATAGAGCCTTTGACTTGTCAAAGTAAACATGCAATTCATCATTAAGGTGATGTTTTTATATGTTGTGGCTAGACCTATCTATGATTGATGGATATTGCATATTTGATGGGAAAATGGGAATTATTTCTTTTATTGAAAAAGTTCCAGCCGAAAGAAGTTAAAAGAATCGAGCAACTAGGACATTAGTGATAAAACCATTGAAATCAAGCATAAAAAAGTCACGCAGAGGCTTCTAATTGATGAGGTACTTACATTTTATATTAATTACCCTCAGGATATTTTCATCATCGAGTAAATCGCCACCTAAGTAAGTCTTCTAAATAAGAATTATATGCATAATTTGTATTGATGATTCTAATGTAAGTGATACCAGTTATTCGAGACAAATGACCGAAAAATAGAGATAGAAACATCTTAATTCAGAAAAGATAATCCAAACCCACATATCAACAATAACGATGTTGAATTTAAAGAAAATTCTACCAAGGAAGAATTTAACTTCAACTTGGTGTTTCAACCTCCAAACAGCCCGGACAAAAACGTGAATAATCTAGGATAATTTTTGGGCATTGCAATCATTACAAATTAGAACACTATGCACAATAATGGATGATTTACTAAAGGTGGTAGCTAATTCTTTCAGGCAGCTCTCACACAACACATTGAATACAATCTTCTTAAGTTTGCAAGCATGTATTGTGAAGATAATAGCCCATCTCGGTGAGAACAATTATAAAATACCTCATTCAAGAAATGAGGCAATGGGAAGGGTTGGAATTCTGCCCAAAGACATCCAAGAGGATATGGAATTGATGATGAGAACCATTGATAATTTGATGAATACTAACCAAGCCGGAGTTTTGGAGGATATCATAACAACAATCAATGAAATATAGTGTTAGGAAGCACCGTAGGTAGTAAAGATTGTTTATTGCTACAAGAAATCTCACATAGGAAGATTGTTTAAACGATAAATAGTTGTGATGTGTTTTGATTATGTATCACTCTCAGATTTTTTGTATCAACATTGAGTAAATGTGGTAGTGAGCTTGAGAACAACATCATTGAGCGTAATCAAATAACCCTCAGGTATCTACAATTGTTGAAAAATCAATCTCTGATTGATTTATGATTGAGTAGGTGTGTGTGGATCAATGAAAAAAGACATTGTGGTTACATTACTAATGTATTAAGCCTTCGAAATAATGAGCATAACACAAAAAAGTAACAACCTATTTGGAACTGAGTAAAGGTTAGAAAATGAAACAATTTCAAGGGCCAAGCTAATCGAAGAACAAACACAGGACAACTAAGGCATTATAAGACAAAATTCACACAATCAAAAGGGTAGAGCATTTTACCTCAACATGTTCGGAAATAGTCAAAGCAGTGGACAATAAATCCTCAAGAATATTATCTTAACCTTTTGAAGCACAGCGGGGGGTAGAGTCGTCAAAGTTCTTAAGCCACCACCACTTGCCTTCAATTAATACCGAAGAAGGAACTCAACTCATCCTTGGAATCCGGCACAACCAAATCATCATATATCCCACACATGTCCGGAACTATCGAAACCAAACAAGAGTCACATGACGAAAGTAAACAATAGGACAGTGTAGGTAGAATATAAGGAGTATCGGGACAAACCTCACCAGGAAACGACCCACCAATCTCCGGAACCGAAGATACATCGGAATCGGGGTAAAGAATTAGCGCATTAAATCCGGCATCGACGAAGGATTAATCGGAGCACGGGCGAAAGCAAATACCATCGATTAGAGGTCCAGGGGTTTCCGGCGGTGAACACGCCACAACATCGGCTAGCGTTCTGTCAAGATTCGCCATCGGAGCACAGATTGGAGAGAAAGAGTAGGGGCGATTAAGGTTTGTGAGTTGGGGGAGTGGATGAGAGATAAATCGATAGGTGGGGATGGTGTTAAGTATTTTAGGTTTTAATTTTGTCTTGAGTGTGTTTGTTTGGACGATTTGGGAAGATTTCTATTATTCATACAAAAAATTTTCTATAAGAATATCAAATCAAATATCTATTTTTTATTTTTTATATTATACTAATGTTGGACATGGGTTCAAAAGCACCTGAACGTGAAGGAGGCTCAACGACAAAAGTGGAGCCAGAGCTCATTGGCCACGCTGCTCAACATCAATGGAGCTTCAAGCCTCAGAGCCAAAGACTGCTGCCTCCACAGAGCCAAAGCAGTTTCCATTGGATTATGGTGCTTCCACAAGGCCGAAAGCAGCAGTCTCCATGGACCTTAGGGTAGTAACTCCTTGGACTATGGCGCCCCATCCCGGAACAATGTTTCCATAAGGTTAGAAATTGTTCTCTATTGGGTTGAAAACAACAACCTCCATTGGACTGTGGTGTTTCCACAAAACAGATGAAGGTTACCTCCACAAGATAGAAAGCAACAGCTTCCACAGATCATGGGTTAACTACCTCCATTGGCCCTGGGTTAATAATTTTGTACTAAACATTAGTGAAGGGCCTATGCACTTTCATACTTTATTCAAAAAGTTCCATGGAACAAGCCAACAAGAGGAAAACCGAAGATTCCATGTAACTCGAGGCTATTGGAGACACATCCCCGTGGACCGGCTAGGAGTACGATGGAAACAAGTCAAAGTAAGCGATATATTTGGTCTAGAGGCTATGGAAGAAGTTCGGAGCAAGTGGAACCCGGTCCAAAGGCAATGGAAGCGGTTGGGAGCTGATGGAATGAGGTTACTAGGTGGTTGATGGAAGGAGGTTACATACAGTTGGAGGTAGTGGAAGGAGGTTACCAGGCAGTTTGAGGTAGTAGTGGGAGGTTACCAGGCGGTTGAGAGTGGTGGAGGAATAATTGGAACTGCTTCTTTTAGTGGAAGAGAGTTATTCTATCTTAGGATTAAAACTAGGAAAAAACACATCACACAGATGCACAAGAAGATGAACTTGCATATTTCTCTATTTCCTTTTCGTAGTTTTTAGTTTCTATTTATGCATTTTAATTCGAATTACTTGTCTTTATATTTCTAGCATATTTTTATCCGTTTTTCAGTAGATTTATCCAAGTTTTAGTAGATGTTAGTTTAAAGCCATCGAAATCGGTCGTTTAGGCTCGAAGCCTAGTTTAAGATCGAAGTCGTGCAGGCTCCACCGAAGGAGCCGCCCCAAATCCGATGACGGACAGGCTCTTTAGAGTACTTTCGGAACCCACATCGACGAATCGACGAACTATTTTGGAACCTCTAAATTTTAGGATCCAACAATTGGCACGCCCAGTAGGACTAAAGTCGGATTTTTCGAAGAGTGATGTCGAGGTTGACATGGGGTTCATTTGTACTGCTTAAAGAAAGCTACGGAATTGTTGCAGAACATCTAATGCCTCAGGCCTTAGGGCCGGGGCAGGCAAGATCAGGCTGGAAGCAACAGCCTGCGGAGGGCTGGTACTACCAGTCTGCGGAAGGCCGGTTCCAACAGCCTATGGAAAGCTGGCAACAGCCTGTGGAGGGCTGGAACCACCAGCCTACGGAAGCCTGGAACCACCAGTTTGCGAAATGCTGGAACCAACAGCCTGCGGATGGTTGGAGCCAACAGCCTGTGAAAGGCTGGCAACAGCCCGCGGAGCGCTGGAGCCAACAGGCTGCAGAGGGCTGGAATTTCTTGGCCGTTGGAGTTTTGAATAGCAGTGCCGAGCCTCCACGAGGGGCAATCGAATTTCCAGCATTTGGCATAATCCTGCCAAGGCGATTCTACGAAGAACCTACGTGGAATGCGCCAACACCATCATGGGGATGTCACGGTCCGTACGTGGCCAATCTCCAATGGAAGAGGACCGTCGAAACACAGGAGCAACGAGGGCAGGGCGCAGAGATACAGCCACCAACTTTCCATCAGCAGGCAGCCGGAGTGCAGCCGCTGACACCAAATCAACAGGAGGCCAAGCCTCTGATGAACGTTGATGTCATCGCAAATTGCATAAGAAGGGCATTTTCAAAAAGAAGGTTTGAAAAGAAGCCTAGTGTCACTTTGAGCGCGGAAAATTCACCTCCATACGAAAAAGAAGCTGTAAGGGCAGAGACTCCAGAGGCTGTGGAGGCTCCAGTTGAAAAGAAGTTTGCGGAGGCAGAGGCTCCAATCGAAAATGAGCCTACGGAGGCAGAGGTTCCAGAAGCCATGAAAGCTCCAGAGCTTGTGGAGGTAGAGACTCTAGAGGCTGTGGAGGCAGAGACTCTAGAGGTTGTGGAGGCTCCAGTTGAAAAGGAGTCTGTGGAGGCAGAGGTTCCAGAAGCCATGGAAGCTCCAGAGCTTGTGGAGGTAGAGACTCCAGAGGTTGTGGAGGCTCTAGTCGAAAAGGAGTCTGCGGAGGCAGAGGTTCCAGAAGCCATGGAAGCTCCAGGGACCGTGAAAACTCCTAACGAAAAAGAGGATGTAAGAGCAGAGGCTTCATATGAAAAGAACTTTTAGGGACTCAAGCTCCAGAAACCATGGAGGCTCCATACGAAAAGAAGGCTGTAGGGGAAGAGACTCCAGAGGCTATGGAGGTTCCATACGAAAAGGAGCCTGTAGGGGTAAAAGCCCTAGCGACTTAGGCAAAAAGGATTTTGCAAAGGTAGAAGCTTTGGCCACGAAATTAACAAATGGAAAGACTTATTTGTGTCTGGAATTGAAGCCGACCAAAGGTTTTATTACTTTTGCTAATACTATGTCGGCTAAACGGCTTATGAAAGGCAGGGTTAGCACCCAGCTGTCAAAACCTTCAGTTCAAGACTGTCTAGGACCGAAGGCACCCCCTAAAAAAGCCGTCCTCACAAGAGTGACATTTGATAAAGTCTCAAGTTCGAACATGGAGAAGGTAAGACAAAGGACAGTCAAGAGAGAGTCTAATGTCGGTGTCACAATCCAAAGTCTGAAATCCTCAAGATCGATAAAGAAGAAAGTATACAAAGGACCCAAGCCAGAGGCCATCGTAGCATAAGTGAAAGTCACAAATGGAAAACGGATTTGGACTGTTACCACGGCTGACCAGATCACCATCATACCCAAGGCGACACGGAAGCCTTCTATCGTGAAAGAGAATGAAAAATGGATTGTGAATGAGCCGAAGCTTTCCACTAGGGGGCCAATAAGGAGACTCACCAGGATTCAAAAGAGGCGAGCTCAAAGAAGAAAGTTGGAGGCTCGTATGGACAAGGAAATGTCACATGAGCCATCTCCGAAAGAAAAATAGATGGAGGAGCCGCCTCAAAAAAAGAAACAGGCTATAGAGCCGCTTTCAGAAAGAAATCAAGCCATGGAGCCGTCAAAGAAGCAGGCTGTGGAGCCGCTTCAAGAAAGAAAGCAGGCTGTGAAGCCGCTAAGGAAGCAAGTTGTAGAGCCAATTCCAGGAAAGAAGCAGGCCATGGAAGCGCCAACGAAGCAGGCTGTGGAGCTGCTTCCAAAAAGAAAGCAGGCCATGGAGCTTCCAATGAAGCAAGCTATGGAGCTGCTTTCAGAGAAAAAGTAGGTTGTGGAGCCACTTCAAGAAAAGAAGCAGGCTATGGAGCCACTTCCAAAAAGAAGCAAGTCATGGAGCTGCAAGGAAGCAAGTTGTTAAGTCATTTTCAAATAGAAGGTAGGCTGTGGAGCCGCTTTCAGAAAAAAAAAAAACTGTGGAGTTGCTTTAAGAGAAAAAGCAGGGTATGGAGCCGCTTCAAGAAATAAAGCAAGCTGTGGAACCGCTAAGTAATCAAGTTTTGGAGCCACTTTTAGAAAGGAAATAAGTTGTGGAGCCACTTCCAGAAAGAAAGCAGACTGTGGAGCCGCTAAGGAACCAGGCTATGGAACCTTTTCCAAAAAAGAAGCAAGTAGAGGAGCCTCCGGAAGAAGTTCAAGAGTTAAAGGAAGTCGTCATTGACGAAGAGCCTATCTTCAAATTGAATGATGTGGCAACGATGACAGAATTTAAGAGGCTCGGGCCTGGCCAAAACCAACATGTCAAGCCTTTGCACATTCGGGTCTCGATGAATGGCTATCCGCTTCACCAAGTTCTGGTGGACAGTGGAGCTTCTGTGAATGTGTTTCCAATTGAAACCCTACGGAAGTTCGGAAAGACTAGTGACGATTTGATTTCTACATTTGTACAGCCTACCGATTTTGTGGGAAGTTCTTACAAACAGGCAGGTATGATCACTTTGAATGTGCAGATGGGGACAAAAGAAATATCATCAAATTTCGTGGTGATTGATAGTAAGCCATTCTATTCGGCTCTCTTGGGACGGAATTGGATTCATGCATGCGTGTGTGTGCCTTCGACACTCCATCAAACATTGATGTTTTGGGATGGAAATGAAGTCCAAGAAGTGAAGGCCGAGGAGGATCCCTTGTCGACAGAAATAACCACAAGTGATTCAAGTAAATGACTCAAAGCAAAAGGACATGGGCTCAATGGAAGCAATCGCCCAGCCCTTTTGAGGAGGGCATTGTTGGACATGGGTCAAAAAGCACCTGAACGTGAAGGAGGCTCAAAGAAAAAAGTGGAGCCAGAGCTCATTGGCCACGCCGCTCAACAGCAATGGAGCTTCAAGCCTCGGAGCCAAAGACTGTTGCCTCCACAGAGCCGAAGGCAACAACTTCCATTGGATTGTGGTGGTTCCACAGGGCCGAAAGCAGCAGCCTTCATGGACCTTAGGGCAGCAACTCCTTGGACTATGGCGCCTCCATCCCGGAATAATGTTTTAATAAGGTTAGAAATTGTTGTCTCCATTGGGTTGAAAACAACTACCTCTATTGGATTGCGGTGCTTCCACAAAACAGAGGAAGGTTGCCTCCACAATATAGAAAGCAACAGCTTCCATAGATCATGGGATAACTACCTCCAATGGTCCTAGGTTAATAATTTTGTACTAAACATTAGTGGAGGGCCTATGCACTTTTATACTTTATTCAAAAAGTTCCATGGAACAAGCCAATAAGAGAAAAATCGAAGATTCCATGTAACTTGAGGTTGTTGGGGACACATCTCTGTGGACCGGCTAGGAGTAAGATGGAAACAAGTCGGAGTAAGCGACAGATCTGGTCTAAAGGCAATGGAAGAAGTTCAGAGCAAGTGGAACCCGGCCCAGAGGCAATGGAAGCGGTTGGGAGCTGATGGAAGGAGGTTATCAGGTGGTTGATGGAAGGAGGTTACCAGAAAACTGATGGAAAGAGGTTACCAATAAGTTTGAGGTAGTGGAAGGAGGTTACCAGGCAGTTGCAGGTAGTAGTGGAAGGTTACTAGGCAGTTGAGAGTGGTGGAGGAATAATTGAAACTGCTCCTTTTAGTAGAAAATGCGGTTATTCTATTTTAGGATTAAAACTATGAAAAAATACATCACAAGATGCACAAGAAGATGAACTCGCATATTTATCTATTTTCTTGTCGTAGTTTTTAGTTTCCATTTATGCATTTTAATTCTAATTACTTGTCTTTATGTTTCTAGTATATTTTTATCCGTTTTTTAGTAGATTTGTCCTAGTTTTAATTGATGTTAGTTTAAATCCATCGAAATCAGTCGTTTAGGCTCGAAGCCTCGTTTAAGATCAAAGCCGTGCAGGCTCCACCAAAGGAGCCGCCCCAAATCCAACGACGGACAGGCTCTTTGGAGTACTTCCGAAACCCACACCGATGAATCGATGAACTATTTTGGAACCTCTGAATTTTAGGATCCAACAACTAAAAATCAATTTAGCATTCAAAACATTACATCAATACTTATTTATATTATATTATACAACTATTCCAATTTAAATTTTTACTATTCAAATTTCAACCTAAAATCCAAACCTTCAAACAAACACAATTACGTAAATTAATTTTACTTTATGTAATTTAGATTTGTTCAGATGATGTTTGTGTTTTATTTTTTGTTAGAAGGTAGTTTGATTTAATAGTTTTTTTTTATGTGTTTTAATTGATATGTAAAATAATATAATGGTATTTTTGTATAATTAAATGAAATTGGAAAGATATTTTTAATTTAAATGGAGTAAAAAGTTATTAAAAAGAGACAATCAAAAATGAAAAGTGTAACTCTTATCAATAGAACGAAGAGTAATATACTTTATATTTAAATAAATATTATATTCAAAAAATCATTATAAATTGAATATCATAATTTAAAAATCCCGCAAATTGACATGATTTAGGCTACCCGTAACGCAGGTATCTCCATTTTAGAGATAACCGCCACATCCAGAAATGTGTCTTTTTTGTCGTGTGTCTTAATATTATTGGGATACGTGACATAGAAATATTATATATATGTATAGATAATATTTTGTTACGTATTTTAAATATATTATTATATTTTAATTTTAGAATATTTTTATAATTTATAAAATTTTATATTTTATAAAAGGGAGACTTGCACTAAAATCCCTGTTAGTGTAATTTACTTGCAATTCAATCCCCATTGTAAATTAATTGATCTGCAGTCCCTACTTTATTGATTAGATATGTTATAACTCTCTTTTTGTATTTTCCACTCAATCACAGTTGTATATGCAACATGTACTTACGATTGTTTAATAAATACTTCCAATTTTCTAATATATACATACATTACCTCCCGCTCTACCCCAAGTATATGATTAGATAATTCCATTTAAATACTGTGTACCTTATTTTGTGATTTTTTAAAAAAAAATCACAGAAAATACGCACGATTTAAGACCTGAAACCTTTCCTAACTTCCCTCACTCTCCGTCCAAGCCCTAGATCTTCGAGAAGCAGATCGACCCTCGCGAACTCGACGATCAAGCAGTAAGACATTCGTTCAGCGAAATGGTGAGAAAAACAGCGAACCCGCCGCGATCCCCCACGAGGAGTTCAAAGAAGTAAGTGTCTAGTTGAAACCCTTTTCGTTTTATGATTTTGTTGACAATCGAATTTTGTACCGTAGTTTATTCGATTGTTTGGGGTAGAAGCCTTGGTCACGTGTTTGTATGCCTCGGTTCGGTGATAAGGAGCCCTGGGTGTTCGGTGTTGTGTTTGTTCAACGGGTTTAAAATTGTTCGAATTTTTGGCCAGGAAACCCGGTTCGGTGTTTTATTTATGCACCGATTTTGGGTGATTTTATCTGTTTTATCTTTGATTTTGTTAATTTTGGAGATGTATATTTTTTTTAGTTACTCGAAGTTGCATATTTTAGGTTTTTTGGTGGATTGTTCGGTAATAGTCATATTTGTGGGTTGACAAATGCGGTATTATTAGGTACCAGGAGTTTCATTTGTTTGGTCTAATTTGCTAAGTAATATACCTGTATGGCACTATTGTATACTCGTAATGCGTTTTTACTCCTGATAAATTGTGAAAAACTTTTAACTAAATTAGAGATTTGGATAACGTGGACTTATGGTTTTTACTTACAGGCCAGGGAAAGAGCACAAATCAGTAACCAGCCGATTTGCATTACCATTTTTTCATAATGAGGTGGGAAAATTGAAGCAACACATGATGGATGAACACATCACAACCATAAAAATGACTCCGTTCGGGCATTTTTTGGATTGCCCAAAAATGAAGTTTCCGTGGCACCGACTTGTTGCCCTCGTCAATAGCTTTAGTTCGGAATCTATGTCCTTCAAGATTGGAAGTGACATTGAGCTTCCGTTTGAAGTTGAAGAATATTCTGTAGTCTTAAGACTACATGCGAAAGGAGTCTACGTGACCAAAAACACATCAGTCGAAAGCGAATGGTTTGTTCGGATTTTTGGGAGCAAGCCGCATGCTGTAACCCGCGGCCAGGTGTTGTAGTAGCTGCGTGAGGCTCTGTTGCAGGGGCTGGAGCCTCTTTCTATTGCGGACGTTGCCCGTCTCTTTATTTTGCTTGTTTTTGCAAATATTTTATTTTGTTTTGCGAATAATTATGTACCCCTTTTTGTTACCGTATGTGGAAGACTTGACTGTGATTGGTGACTATGCATGGGGATCCGCAAGTCACCGTTATCTGTTGAAGTCTATAAGCAACTTCAAGTCCGGGAAAAAATATTTGACAGGCTGCATTGCCGGTTTGTTGGTAAACAATGTAATATCGGATTTGTTAATTTTTTCTACTTATTTTGGTATATTGCACAATATGTATTATTGTTGGCAGTAATGTCTATTACAATATGTGCAGGCTTGGTTCAATGAGAGGGTCCCAACTTTGGACAAGGCACGGTGCCTTCCGAAGGTACTGCGTCTCTTTCGGTGGCTGAATAGCCTCGGTCCAATGTCCAGGGTTCATGCAGTTGGTGAATTGACATCCCTATCGGATAGTGATCGAATATTTTGGAGAGTTTTTAAAATATCTTTTAAGATACAAAAAAAAAATGATATATGTTTAAAATGAAAATAGTGTTGTGCGTGTTCGTGTAGTAACTCCAAAAAGTTCGTCAAAAATAAAAAATCTCTTTAACCGGTGAGTGTCCGGGTCGAACTCAGGGAATATGCGAATATCCTATATTTAATTAGAAAAAGTGCAATGAGTTAATGCAATCAAAGAAACTGAAAAGATAAATTGCGGAAATTAAATCTAACTAAAAAGCGATAAAATATACGTATCTCGAAAAGGATGAAGCGAGGCGTTTGTGTCTGACTTTTGCGTTCCTTAATGGCTAGATTTCCATGGATGAAATGAGCGGGATGACGATAGCGTGATAGCGAAAAATATATGTATAATTGCGGGGCGGCTCGGAGAAATGAATGTGATCGCATTTGCTCGCTTAAGCTGATTATCGACTCGGTTGGTACTTGATCTTGGGGGATTTACAACGAGGCTTCAGCGACACCCGGCGAAGAACATTATAAGCAAGAAACCCTACTGTCACTAGGAATCTCTGTGACCCAATAGATCCCCGCCTATGCCCCATGAATTATTCTTCCAACCGTTCCGCTAGTGGCTCTACCCCTTTTATTACCTCTCTTTAATCAAAATCGAATTCAGAACAGCAACTAAGCAGGTCGACAAGGCTCCCGCGTACTTAGCTACGTTGAACTACCCGGAAACCGCCTTTGGCGCATAACAGGGCTGAAATAGTCGATTCTTCTGTCGCCCTTCCGCAACCTTGTCGAAATCCAACTTGAACAATTCAAATCGAACATGGAATTTTTGGGTAAAGGTGAGGTGGAGAAATATGATAGGAATTTTACTAGCTAAAATACTATGCTTAAATTAAAAGAAAAAGGGGGAGAAAATCAGTTTGCTCGCGACACAAAACCGAAAATCTTGTATTATTAAACTAGATAAAAATACGGAATAAAGAAATGGAGAAAATGGAATGTATATTATTGTGTATATATGGTGTGTATATATATCTATGGTGTATCATATACCTATGGTCTATATATATATATATATGGTACAATTAGAGGGGATATTTATAGGGGAAAAGCTTCTAGAAGCTTGGCGGTTACAACCGCCAATAAATAACTACTTTTAAAAGTAACTACTAACTACCTCTAAAAATAACCATAAATAACTAACTCTAAAAATAGCTACTAATATAACTACTAATAACTACCTATTTTCTAGAAGGTTCTAGAATAAAAATTACACAAAAATAGCCAAAAATTGGCTAAAAAGTAGTGCAGGATTTTAATTAAGGGAGCTGGGAGAGTGTAGTAAATGCAGGAGCTGAGGGTGCAGGAGACATAAATGCAGCAGAATTCTGTGCAGGAATTATTGTGGCGACGCAGTAAATGCACCGCTGACCAGCGGCAATAAATGAGCGAGAATTAATGCAGCCGCCGCTTCGCTCACTTCCACGTATGGCTTTCCGCTCCGCTCATATTTCTGTGTCAGCCGCCGCTTGCCTTCCGTGCCAGCCGCCGCTTGCCTTCCGTGCCAGCCGTCATCGCTTTGCTCACTTCAATGCCAAAGTTTCCGTGCAGCCGTCATCGCTTCCTGTGTCAGCCGTCGCTTGCCTTCCGTGTCAGCCGTCGCTTGCCTTCCGCGCGGCCGTCGCTTGCGCACTTTCGTGCAGCCGTCGCTTGCCTTCCGCGCATTGACTTTCTGTCGTTGACTGTTACTTTTGTTGACTTTCACGGCGGTGACTGTTTTTCGCTTCTGAAGCCATTTTTTTCACTTTTTAAGGCCAGTTTTGGGCTCCCATATCAATTTTCAAACATTATTTCACCTATATAAATAATGAACATCTTATAAATATTTCTTTAAATAAATAATACTTATTAAATAAAATTAATTTAGTTAAAATTAAATACGTAAATAGCACATAAATAATGAAAAAAAATATAATTCAAGAAACACATCAATTAATTTAATTTATACACCAAAATAATTATAAATTACACTTAAAAACTAATAAATTAATATTATACAAACAAGATGAAATTAATACAATTTTTAGAATAAATTAACATAAATGATATCAAAATTTGACATAAATAAATAAATAATTAAATAAATATAAGCTATAAAATATGGCAAAATCAAGAGTTATCAGATAGGCACGGAAGAAAAGTTTGTTCGTGCAATTTGCCATGCTTCGGAGGTAAATGCATTATTCAATGTTGCTACCATTGTAAATGGATAAAATAATTTCTTATATGACATTATTAACATATGTTGTAGGAAGCAGCTCAGCAAATTGCGACATTGAAGGTGGAGCTGCGGAAGAAAGACGCTGCAATTGCCAGACTTGCTCATAAATTGCAAAGAGCTAGAGCTGGTGTTGTCGATGACGATAGTAAAGGTGAGTGTGAGGATGAGAGCGATGGCGAGGAGGGTGATGCAGACTATGGGGAGGAGGAGACATCAGACCGGATGGCTATGAAGTCAGAGATGAAACAACTGCACGAGGATGAGGAAGATCAGACCGAGAAGGACTCGGAGTAAGAGAAGCGACGGGGAGGAGAAACAGGGTCAAGAGGAGGAGAAGCAAACTGAGGAGAAGAGTCAGGGTCAGGAGGAGGAGGAGGAGAAGGAGAAACAAACTGAGGAGGAAGAGAGTCAGACTGAGGAGGATCCCGACGAGGCAGCGGAAGAACAAGCGAATGCCGAGCAACGAAGCAAAAAAAATGGACATCCTTTTGGCCAAAGTTGATCCGATAAACGAGTCAGATGACAAAGGAGTTGGTAGCCTGCAAGAGTTTAACTAACTGATGGCCATTGTTCCTTATATTTCACCGATAGATGTCAAGGTAAGCTAATTAATATAGTAAGTACAATTTGTAGGTCATAGTTGTCTATCTGTTGAATGATTGTTTGCTTTGTTGAAATTGTAGTAGGCCGATGAGTCCGACCGTGAGACTTGTAGCAAGGCCGCAGATTCATCGATCATACGTGGTGTAATGGCACGTAAGGATCGGAAGAGAAAGAAGAAGCCTGAATTCGTGACACCTGTGTCAACACCGCGAATTAAGAAAGCTAGAAAATCACGGAGGGTGAAAGGGAAGTCAGCGGCCGACGTCAATAATGAGCAGGTACGTAGTTCGATACAAATATCAGTCGTCTAGCTAGAAATACTTCGGATAGATTCTTAAATACCCAGTGTTTCTGAGTCAATACATGTACAATAAATACAGATACCTACGGAAACATGATTATCTTCATTGTTGGTTCAGGAACCATTTGTCGTCGGCGACGATGGGGACTCGGATGCTACGGTTGTAGCAGACCCTGGAGCACAAAAGTGAAAGGGATATCGCAATAACAACAGCTACTGTGGAAAGGGTACCTTATCTGAGGATGAGATAAACACCATTGAACAATTTCTCGTGTCATTCGCCGTCCGGTATTGCTATTCACTATTAAGGCTTTATATATTTTTCTCAATTGATGTTTTTATCCGTTTGCGACTATCATCTTGTAGGGACACTGTATAGCAGTAGGGCGTCGTGTCTGTCTCGCCCGATGCCATTTTAGAACTACTTTTTGACGAAGCTGTGAAAGGCGAAGTCATCGACGCGTACCTACATCATCTATGCAGCAATGAATATCAGCTCCAACACAATCCGCAGGTGTGGTGTGGTTGTGTGCCAAGGTTCGTAGTGGTGAGTATTCTATTTGAAATTTATACGGTTAGTATTACAAATCACACTGTTATTATTGCGTTGGTTGATGTGTTTGATTTTCAGAAAACCGTGAACGACGCGCTATCACGACCAAGCAGGGGAGCGAAAAAGCCGAGCATCAATAGGGGTAATGTGCTCGCGTTTGCCAACTCGCTGCAAGTGACCGTAGGCCAAGAGATCGCCGGAATCATGGACAAAATCCGGTCTGGGTGCCGGTACATATTTCTACCCGTACACACCCGGTTCCACTGGCATCTCTGCATATTGGATACCATCAAACGCGTTGTGTTGGAGTGTAACTCAATGCGCGACCCCTTCGGCCAGGGGAATGCAAAGAAATTGGTACGTCTGTCGAATGATCATAATTAATTGCCTATGGGTAGGCTGGATTCCTTAACGAAAGAGTAACGTTATTTGTGCATACGTGATTTTTATCATTGTACATGAGCGCGTCACGACTATGGCCTATGGCAAGCGACACGCCCGAGTACATTAGATGCTGACACCACGGTGAAACGCTGGACTGTGGACCTTTCGTCTGCATGTTCGCAGAGGGTTATGCGCGGGCAGGTCCAAATGTCAATGTCGTGGGCGTCCTCGGCGAGAACTTCGGCAATGTCAAGAGCTACCGAGGCATGATTGCGGCGAGGATATTGAAAGGTTCCCCCTCTGAAACGTAGACCCCGATGAAAAAATAGGGCAGGTTAACACATGTAATGAATTTGGATTGATTTGGAAAGTTCTTGCATTGTGTGGCGAGGTGATGGATTTGTTGAATGTCTTCAGTTTTGATTGATCTGGGAAGTTATTGTGTTGTGTGGAGGTGATGGATTTGTTTAATGTCTTCAATTTGGATTGATCTGGGAAGTTATTGCATTGTGTATCGAGGTGATGGAATTGGTAAATGTCTTTTATGTGGATTGATTTGTCATCTTCATTATATACCTGCGTTGTGTGGTGATACCCGTTGATAGCTTTTATGTGCCTACGTTAAACTAGTATGTACTTCCATTTATATATTACATGCTCCAGTCACTTGCGTTTGTGGGACCGGCCATTTCTTTTGCACTGGCGTCTAGTAGGGTTTCATGAGAAACGCCGACACGGTTGAACTGATTCAAAGTGAATGCTATTTCTTTTTCTACTTATTTTGGTATATTGCACAATATGTATTATTGTTGGCAGTAATGTCTATTACAATATGTGCAGGCTTGGTTCAATGAGAGGGTCCCAACTTTGGACAAGGCACGGTGCCTTCCGAAGGTACTGCGTCTCTTTCGGTGGCTGAATAGCCTCGGTCCAATGTCCAGGGTTCATGCAGTTGGTGAATTGACATCTCTATCGGATAGTGATCGAATATTTTGGAGAGTTTTTAAAATATCTTTTAAGATACAAAAAAAAAATGATATATGTATAAAATGAAAATAGTGTTGTGCGTGTTCGTGTAGTAACTCCAAAAAGTTCGTCAAAAATAAAAAATCTCTTTAACCGGTGAGTGTCCGGGTCGAACTCAGGGAATATGCGAATATCCTATATTTAATTAGAAAAAGTGCAATGAGTTAATGCAATCAAAGAAACTGAAAAGATAAATTGCGGAAATTAAATCTAACTAAAAAGCGATAAAATATACGTATCTCGAAAAGGATGAAGCGAGGCGTTTGTGTCTGACTTTTGCGTTCCTTAATGGCTAGATTTCCATGGATGAAATGAGCGGGATGACGATAGCGTGATAGCGAAAAATATATGTATAATTGCGAGGCGGCACAGAGAAATGAACGTGATCGCATTTTCTCGCTTAAGCCGATTCTCGACTCGGTTGGTACTTGATCTTGGGGGATTTACAACGAGGCTTCAGCGACACCCGGCGAAGAACATTATAAGCAAGAAACCCTACTGTCACTAGGAATCTCTGTGACCCAATAGACCCCCGCCTATGCCCCATGAATTATTCTTCCAACCGTTCCGCTAGTGGCTCTACCCCTTTTATTACCTCTCTTTAATCAAAATCGAATTCAGAACAGCAACTAAGTAGGTCGACAAGGCTCCCGCGTACTTAGCTACGTTGAACTACCCGGAAACCGCTTTTGGCGCATAACAGGGCTGAAATAGTCGATTCTTCTGTCGCCCTTCCGCAACCTTGTCGAAATCCAACTTGAACAATTCAAATCGAACATGGAATTTTTGGGTGAAGGTGAGGTGGAGAAATATGATAGGAATTTTACTAGCTAAAATAATATGTTGAAATTAAAAGAAAAAGGGGGAGAAAATCAGTTTGCTCGCGATACAAAACCGAAAATCTCGTATTATTAAACCAGATAAAAATATGGAAGAAAATAAAATGGAGAAAATGGAATGTATATTATTGTGTATATATGGTGTGTATATATATATATATCTATGGTGTATCTATATCTATCTATGGTCTCTATATATATATATGGTACAATAATATGGGATATTTATAGGGGAAAAGCTTCTACAAGCTTGACGGTTACAACCGTCAATAAATAACTATTTCTAAAAATAACTACTAACTACCTCTAAAAATAACCATAAATAACTAACTCTAAAAATAACTACTAATAACTACCTATTTTCTAGAAGGTTCTAGAATAAAAATTACACAAAAATAGCCAAAAATTGGCTAAAAAGTAGTGCAGGATTTTAATTAAGGGAGCTGGGAGAGTGTAGTAAATGCAAGAGCTGAGGGTGCAGGAGACATAAATGCAGCAGAATTCTGTGCAGAAATTATTGTGGCGGCGCAGTAAATGCACTGCTGACCAGCGACAATAAATGCAGCGAGAATTAATGCAGCCGCCGCTTCGCTCACTTCCACGTATGGCTTTCCGCTTCGCTCATATTTTCGTGTCAGCCGCCGCTTCGCTCTCCGCGCTCGCTTGCCTTCCGCGCTAGCCGTCGCTTGCCTTCCGTGCGGCCGTCGCTTGTCTTCCGCGCCAGCCGTCGCTTGCCTTCCGTGCGGCCGTCGCTTGTCTTCCGCGCTCATAAATACAGCCGCCGCTCGCCTTCCGCGCTCGCTTGCCTTCCGCGCTTGCGCACTCCTATGTAGCCGCCGCTTGTCTTCCGCGCGGCCGTCGCTTGTCTTCCGTGCTCGGTTGACTTTGACTTTCGCACGTTGACTTTCTGGCGTTGACCGTTGACTTTTGTTGACTTTCACGCCGGTGACTGTTTTTTCGCTTCTGAAGCCATTTTTTTCACTTTTTAAGGCCAGTTTTGGGCTCCCATATCAGTTTTCAAGCATTATTTCACCTATATAAATAATGAACATCTTATAAATATTTCTTTAAATAAATAATACTTATTAAATAAAATTAATTTAGTTAAAATTAAATACTTAAATAGCACATAAATAATGCCAAAAAATATAATTCAAAAAACACATCAATTAATTTAATTTATACACCAAAATAATTATAAATTGCACTTAAAAACTAATAATTTAATATTATACAAACAAGATGAAATGAATACAATTATTAGAATAAATTAACATAAATGATATCAAAATTTGACATAAATAAATAAATAATTAACTAAATATAAGCTATAAAATATGGCAAAATCAAGAGTTATCAGTAAGCTACTGCGTACTTACAACAACCGTGACATTATACTTCAGTTGCAATTATGTATGCCCTGGTTATCTGTGGCTGGGGAAACGGTCTTTTTTTTACTTCAAATAGCATGTATTTACTACTGATGGTTAAAGAATGCATCAACAAATACCTAAGTTGTATGACATATGCACTTGGTTAGTATGACGAGTTTAATACAACAACTACAACTCGTAGTAATAACCCAAAAATAGGATAGCGTGTACCTTCAAAACAATTAGATATTACATTAACCATCTGTCCCTACAGAGCTACATCATCAAATGCCTCAGTACATGAAAAATATAACTGCAGAATATAACTATGAACCTCCACAACTTCTTCATATACCTGCGTGAGAAAGCTACATACCACTTACTACTGCAAATAAGTCGGTGGATCCAACCGGTTACATCCTAGAGACACAAAAAGCAATTACAATATAGCTATTGAATACATACCTACTGTCTTAATATATACTCCTGGAAGCCAAAAAGATGTACAATGAAAAAAAGGTTCGCTAATTTATTTGTTGCTTGCAACTTCTTCTATTATGTCCAAGACGCCCACAACGACCACATTTTCGTGGATTCTTTACCTGTTGGAACTCGAACCTTCGCTTCTTTGGCCGGACTGGTTGGACAGACGACGGAGGAGGGTGAATTTGGTCCACCTGAATTTCAACAATCACGTCCATATCATGCGTCGGTACGGGATTTATTGGTTCATGGTACGTTTTTCTGTAGCATTCAATGCTATAGTAAAGATCGCAAAAATCATAAATTGACATACTGCATTTTTCAATGCAAGCACAGGCATGCTTGCAGGGCAATCTGAACATTTTCCATTCTCGACAAGAGCATTTGCGCGCCTCCAAATCAACTGCGTATCTTTCATTACAATCTGTTACCTCGAATATAGTTCTAGAGGATAAACTGTATTGTAGCCGTCGAGACGCCATGTACGACAGTGCCAACTTGCTCTGCTGTTTTGGACAGAGCCTTCCGTGCATTATCTCCGACTTTTCACGGCGTTCATTCATCATTACCATCACTTGCCTTCTAATGGTATCCAACATCCCAACGAATGGCATTGACCTCGCGGATCTCACCCAACTATTCCATGACTCAGCAATGTTATTATTTATTATTCCCCAACGAGTGCCTCTGAATAGCGAATTTGCCTAACATTCTGGGTTTGATTGGGTAATGAAGTCCCGAGCCAAGGGCATTGATTTGACCACATAACTAATGTGGTTTTCGAAATCTCTCCTCAACGGAGCATAAGCGGCCTTGTTGAAGACAGCGGTCCATCGTTTCTTATTATGCATTGGGTATCTCCGCATAACCTAAAAAAAAAAAGACATTTTTTGGCTGATCATAACCAGTGATGTTCATTACAAATTAATATTGACGTACATATACCTGGGAACGGAAGTTGTCCACTAAGTGTCGGAGACAGTACGCATGATGTGCTCCAGGAAAGACGCACGGGATTGACTTTAGTAAACCCGAGTGCTGATCCGAGAAGAATGTGTATTGTTTCCAATCCGTATGTCCCTCACATTCTAAAACAGATCGCAGCTTCCAGCAAAACCACTCCCAATTTTCATCATTTTCCGTAGACACAGTTGCAAGTCAACAAATAAGAACACAAATAACTACAAATGTTTCCAACATATAACAAATCGCATGGAAAACAGCACACACGAACACCTATACCCAGCATTCTAACAAAATGACAACCGTAGCTAATATCAAATTACGTACCACAAAATGCTAAAGTAAACATCCCATCATCCCCATCCACTGCAATTGCACTTAGCAGACACCCTTTGTGTTTGTTTTTTATATGTGTCCCATCAACAAAGAGTAGGGGCCTGCAACTCCTCAAAAAACCCAGCCGGCATGCACCTAAACAAACAAAAAGGCGCTGGAAACGTTTGGTTGCCTGCTCAACTTCGCAGTCTATAATACTTCCCGGATTTGACTCCCGAAGTCAATGACAGTACCACGGAAGTTGTGAGAAACTGTCTCTACCTCCACCATTAATTGCCCTTATCGCATTCTCCTTGCCACGCCATGCTTTATGATATTTCACGTCAATCCCATAATCTGTTTGGATATGCTCCCGGATGTTGGATGTCTTATACGTTGGCATAGAGCGTATCTTATCTTTGTAGACTTCAGAAATCCAGTTCGCATCGGCTGCTGGATGATCTCTTGATTGCAATAGACTCAGAGTACATGTGTGATGTAAATTGCACTTACGAATGTTGAATGACGCATCACGAGCATGGAAGGATGCATAAATACGCCAACCACAGCCTTTGTCGATGCACACCGCTATAATTTTGCTCGAATCATTCTTTTGGTACTTGAAGTATTTCTGAGTAGCAATAGAATAATTCTTCAATAACTTTCTAAACTCCTGCGGTCCCTTAAATGTCTGACCTTCCCCGACAATGCATCTCTGCATTGCAATTAGACTAGTACTTTCGTCGGGAATAAAGATACCACATGCGCCATCTCCATTCAATCCCGAACATTCGGCCTCACCCCTGCATTACAAATACAATAATAAGAATGAAAATTCTGTCAGATGTAAGTAGTTCTAATTCTATATGGTAATAGATCTTTTATTCGTAAATAGAAAAACATGGGTACCCATCTTACTCAACTGAGTATGTCCACGGTGTCTACGGTTACCTACCGTGTCATCCAGGGTATTTAAAAGAACAACTGCATCTATTCACCGCAGCAGGCGACGTGATGCAGTAAATGCCATGGGCTACGGAAATTTCAACGCATCGATCATGGTACACCTACCTAAACCGGATTGCTAGAGGATATTGACAGTGACGTGTAAAGAAGGAGTGAAAATCGTTAAATACCTTCAAGACGTTATATCCCTACTACATATCTTTACAATCTCTTCGTGGTTCGTTCTGCACCGTGCTACTACAAAATTGCGGAGGTGGATACTTACTACCTACAAACAACATCGCAACAATATACCACGGTATTGTTGTATGCCAATATCATGAAAGAATTATTACTAACATAACCTATAAACAACATGTTTTTAGATGTGTTGAACATGACATTATAAGTGCTTACAGACTGCATTCTTACAGACTGCATTCTTTCATAAGGCACAATTGTGACTGCATTCTATAACAAAGTTGAATAAAGACTACTTAATTACAAATGATGAGTAACGTACCGGCGTCCAACCGTGCTTCGGAGAGGCACGCTCTGGTGCTCGCTTCTACACCGTTCAATCATATCCACAAACATTACCTTTAACAAGATATGCATTCTCCACATATTGGCGACATCATCGTCACATAATAACGTCACATAGCTTTTTTGAATAGGTGCAATATATTGGAGTTTTACCGCCTCAACAGTCACCTTATTCCATCTTTTCGATAGATTCCGGTAAAGATCCTCGAGCGTGGTGCCCTCTTCTAAACCAATTACATGATGCTCACCTTCGTACGAACATATAATTAATAATTTCAAACTAATTTGCTCCATGTCCATCGGAACCTAACGATCAAACCAATGTATGTATGAATTATATTAGGTCATATCGGCGATTCGACAATCTTACACATAATAGACTAAAATCATATGTTAACCTAGAATTATAGTGATGTACTGATTCTCAAATAAATTACCCAATTCACAAATATAACATTTACAAACTAGCTACCAACAAAATTTTCTATCAAAATCACGAAAAAAATTAATTATCAAAATCACCAAAAAATTACCCACTACACAAATCTCATACTTCATGTATAAATTTCTACTAGTTCAACAAGCATCAACATTTTCCCCAAAACCCTAAAAATAACAATTTTCTTACTAATCCAAATGTTACTGAAGTGCGCAACCTCGGACGACGGTCCTCGAAAATTCTCCCACCGAAGCGTGACCTCGGACGACGGTCTGAGAAGCTTCTCCCACCAAAGCGCGCGACCTCACACAACGTAGAACTGGGTGTACAGAGGGGTACAGAGGGAGGACGGATAGCTAAGCAGACGGAATATCGGAGAAAGAACAGCGAACTGTCCGTGGGAAGAAGGGGAGAGAGTTTTTCACACCGGAAACTGGGCGAGGAGAAGTTGATTCCGACCAGATGAGAGAGGATTCAACGGACGAGGAAATTTTCAGCACGAATAAAACTGTCTGAAAGGAAAGGAAAAGAAAGAATCGAGGAAATAGGGGAAGAAAGAAAGAAAAATGAAAACGGGGGAGTGCAGACAAAGAATTTATCAATAGGGACTGAAAATCCCAATTAATAAATGGACAGAGGGATTTATCTCCAATTGTCCGTTTATAAAATGATACCAATATTAAATATATTTTTTTTTATTAATTTTAAATATTTGTATTATATTTTAATAAATTAAATATTAAAAAAATAATACTCTACAAAATAATATAAAATATATTTTAATAAATTAAATATTAAATAATATTATTAATTTATTATTTAATTAATTTTACATTTAAAAAATATATAAAAAAATTGAATGAGTTTCTTGATTGTGGGTATAAAATTGAAGAAAGTATCTCCAGTGACTATAGTGAAAAAAATAGAAGATGCGGAAAAAAAAATAAAAATAAAAAATAAATAAATAGAATGAGATATTCAAATATGAGTATCTTTATTGTAAATGGCCTTGTAAATGTGATTTTTATTGACAAGATGAATTCATAAAATAGTCTTATTTGTAACAAAAATAAAAATGCAAGACTATGTTATTTTTTTATTATTATTTAATGCTATAATTTTATATGATATTTAGATTTTGCATATAAAATATTAGTGTGTCATTTTATTTTTTTTTTATGTGAAGTATGAAAAATCATATGGATAATATAAAATAATATTTTATACTGAATTGTTGATTTTTTTGTGTAAGGAGTGGATAGATATTATATATTTGATTAATATGTAAATATATATTTTATTATTTATAATGTTTATCGGCAATCATGTCACTTATTTTTTCGAATGTGATTCTCAATATATATTTTATTCTTAAAAAAAACTAACAATCAATACAAAATATTACTTTATTCGTCGGACAAATTTATCACATTACTAATTTTGTCAAAAGTTAACAAATTAATATTTAACTATTATCCCTCATTCAACACTTATTATAACAAATATAACTACCTATATTACATTTTATGTCTTCATTTATTTTAATTTTTAACTAGATTTGAAAAAATATGTTCAACTACCTTTTTACTTTTACCATTTTTGATAAATATTTATTTTTTTAATTTTTATATCGGACCCAAATGAACTAATTTTAATAAATAGGTGGAGTACTTGTTTTCTATTACCGACATAATTTTTTATGCCTCATATAAAAAATATCTTAGAGTAAAATACTAAATAAACAAATAGGAAAAAATAAAATAAATAAATAAAATAGTAGATCATATGGACACTTAAGAAAATAAAAATAAATGCAAAAAAAAATTGTGCTAACAATTCACTTCGTAAAGGTATGGATGTATTGCAACAATTCAGTTTAAACAACTTTAACGTAATATATCGTATAGGGTAAATTATATCGCATCCTTTTGTATTTTAGTAAAAATGCATAAAATACTTCATATTTTATTTATTGCATGAAATTATTTTGTGTTAATATAAAGTTTGCACGAAACACCATCTTTCGTCCAATACTGATATTTAATTGTAAATATGAATCTAATAATGCAAGCTTTATACAAGTAAAAGAGATAAATTATCTTAAATAATTTTTGTGAATAAAATAAATAAATAAATAATTGTTAATCCATCATTTTATAATTTTTTGGAGACAACTTGTTATTTGATATTTACAAAAACCATCACATAAATGTTTGATCAATTATTTATTTATTTATTTTATTCAAAAAATTATTTAACATAATTTACATCTTTTATTTGTATAAAACTTGTATAATTTAAATCTTTATTTAGAACCAAACATCAGGTTTGGACAAGAAAGGAGTTTTGTGCAAATTTTAAATTAACACAAGAGGATTTCACGCAATAAATAAAACACATGATATTTTGTACACTTTTACTAAAATACAATGTAGTATTATATAATTTACCCTATCCTATATATCAATACTTTATCTTTTATCACACTTATAATTTCTGTACAACTTTCAATCTATATAATTTAAATTTGATGAAAAAATATAACCAAAAGTATGAACTTTAAACTTGTTACATAAAGAATCTCAATTTATCATTGTGGTAAACCATCTTATTTAGAATTTCTAGAAGATAAAATATATTTTACATATATAAATATACGCGTCTTCCTTTGGGTAATCTACAGAGCACAACACCAAACTGTAAATGTTGTAAACGTAGAGAAATGGCAAAGGTGAGGGTCGGATTTAGGGTGAATGAGAGAAGAGGGTGTTAAAGGAGGGTACAATTATTAAAACCAAGGAAGGTATTTTTGTAAGTTCACACACTCTGATATTATATTTTGTATTAAAAATTGCAGTTTGGGCGCGTGAGTTTTAACCTTTGTTTAGTAATAACAAATAGAGTTTTTTTTTTTTTTTGCAATATTTTGAAAATTACGAGTAGGTTATATAAAATTTTAGAACCATAGGGAGTTTTCAGCCAATTACGGAAATCACAAGAGATTTTATGCTATTTTGGCTTTTATGAATAGGCGTTGTAATCATTGTAGAAACTTATATTTTAATATCTCAATCAAAGTTATTATTCTTTTTTATTTCTTGTAATTTATTTAATTCATATTTTCTTTTTTTTTTTCCTTAATTTTCTACTATCAAACGTCTGGGCACGCATTGCGTTTGGTACAAAATAAGGATTTAATCACTTTAAATCCCCCAAAAACAAGTTCTTGGGTATCATTTGGTTGAAAAATTTCAAACCACGGTAACATTTTGACACGCCCAATGGGGTAATAATTTGTTTCTCACGGAAAATTATTCCAATTTCATCATATTACGATCAAGAAGACTTGTACGTCATCAGATGGCTCGTTCTGAAACAGTAACATCAGCGGAAGAAACTAATGTCCATGCGGCATCTTTAAGCCTTCCACTGCTGCCAATATCCATACCATAAAGATTCACTCTGACTCGGGTGGAAAGACCGGCGCTATATAATGGCCAGAAAACATTAAACCTAGCCACACACGGTAGTACGACCATATTATCCGAAGGGATATGTCATCAACTCATTCACAGTTTTTCTTACTACATCCCACCGGATAACCAATATAAACACGACCCCGCCGAGTTTCTAAGTCGAATGTGGTGTCGGGATGTATCAATTATTACCGCTTACTTCGGTTGAGTTTGGAAACCACAACCAACAATGGCCACATATTTTGTGCACCCTTGTTTATAGATGCCAACACTATCCAAACTTACGGTGTACTGAGGACTATATCATATGCTTTGACGCTCATATACAATGGCGAGCCGTATCCGCAACCTGTTTCTCAACGATGGAATACTTTGCCATATGGAAAAATTTCTAAAGTTGTGCCCTATGTCCAACAAGCACAGGCACTAAGGGCTTAAAGATCCAATATCCCTTGAAACCACCACAATGAAATCACAGCCTATGGTACAATCGCAAGAATATTTAAGACGTAGTCCAATTAGTGCAAGATGTTGTACGCCAAGGGCCTCAAGATCTCGTATACCGGAAGCCTTCGGCAGAATAGTGGAACGAAATTATCCATTGCCCCCAAATTAGAATTCCCAAGCCTTTCATGTTCTCAAGAGAAGACGGCCAATCGTCTGTTGAACATATGTGGCCAGATTTATAATCTTGATTAGAATATTCTTCATTAATGAATTTTACAAACTGTAACTATTCTTGTCAACTCTTACGAGAATTGTCTTTACATGGTACTCGTCACTCCGTATTATCCCCATACAAAGTTGGGTTCAAATGGAATGAGAGTTCCACGACAAGTTCTACAATTCTGTACTAGAAACTACTTTAACAGGTTTAATAGAAAAAAAACAAGAATTCGGAGAATTAGTCGCGGCCTTTATTGAAAAAATTATATGAACTAAAGCGTGATGTCTAGTGATTATCAACGAATCCAAACTTGCTAATATTGCAATTAGGAACATGCAGCTACATTTTTTAGACCAACTCATAGCTCATGAAGTGCAAGAGTTAACACAATTAATAGTTAAGGTTAGACGCCTAAAATGTCTTTTCCATGAGAAAGAGACTAGAGGCAAATGAGCCGGGCACCAAATTATTGTAATTAATGTGGAGGCTACGATAAATAGACATGAACTCTTGGATATTATTGAAGAAGTCGCAGCAGAACTGGTACTGGGCAAGCCTTACACTTGCTCCAATCTTAAGCCTCCAAAAGGTAAGACATGCCCAAGGTACTGAACGAGGATTGTTTGTTCTATGCTACACACGCCAATGCAATTTTCAATGAGTTGCTAAAGGACCGTCAAATTTGTATCTCTAAGGGCCATAAATTGTTCCCACCTTAGGAAGTCAAAGGGAAAAAATATTGTAAATGACACAATTCAATTCGACATGCCACCACAATTTTCCTTCACTTCAGAGCAGCCATACAAAATTTCTTGAAGAACGGGCGTCTCAAACTTGGTGAACTGAAAGTGGATAATGAACCTTTCCTTTAAGTTGTAATTGCCACCATAATATTACGATCGACTTCACCAAAGAAAGTATTCATTCGGGACAATAGACCATGCCGAAAATTGTCTTCATCCAATCGTGGTAGTGGCAAGGAGAATGTTGATGTTTTAGTTCTACCATCAACCTACCGGGACAACCTCATGCCAGACATACGGAAAATTTATTGTCACTGTAATTAGTTCACCATACTAATTTATAACAATCATCAGGAGTATTTTACCCACAACCATCACGGTGTCGACTCTTATCGCTAGGCCACATACCCACATCTTGGAAAACTTTCATGACGTGATGATGACTATATGTTGTTTTGCCAAATGATTAAAGGGAAATCTTGGATTTTTACTAGACCTGTTACGAATGTGTATACCAAAGACAAAAATTGTGATGATAATGTGGAAACATATTAACTATAATAACGGATTGATCCTACTAGACTGTGGCATATGGGGAGAGGCAAAATACTCTGATAGGACCAAACACCTGATCGGATGAATCGGGGCACACAGTCGGACATTCCGAGAGACAAGGACATAGGTGCACAACTTAAGTCAAGAAAAGGAAAAAATATCAGTGTTAGGTCATTTATAATATCAAACTATATGAATCAATATTTTACTCGAGAAATATAGAGCCAGTCACAATCATGACCTATATGGAAATCAAGCCCTAGGATATTTTTTGGTTTAGATTCCAAGGATTCTTAATGATATGCACGACTTGAGATGGGGCCGACTTCAACAACTAAAATCTAACATTTCGGTAGCAATCTAGAATTTGTATCAATTATGTAGAACACTTCTAAGTCCGTATCTCAGTCGAGACTTGGATTGCTACGTATCAAATCGAGGCCACGATTAAGCAATGGTCTAACAATAATTATTCTTCTATCATCAAACCATACCCCGTGATAGATTGTAAAACAAGTCTTTGTGGATCTGAATTTATGAGTTTCTAGGATTTTTTTGTCACGTGGCTTTAATAGGTTCAGTCGTATGACAAGAAGGGGGCCTATGTTACTACCAAAAATAAATCTCCCAGGTGCATTAAAAAGTTAGGGCGCCAAGGCGTGTGGAGCGTGGTCGATTCAAGGGCATGGTGAATTGAAGGCCACCCCGGCGTGCGAATTAATAAAAATGACATTTCTAAAATAGAATTCAAAACAAAGAATGATGTAGAACTAGTCCAAACTAATACAGAAGTTGCCCAGACTGATGCAAAAGTTGTTCGGACAAAATAGAGGGCGCCCAGACAAGATGCATGATTTGGGCGTATTTTCAGAAGGTTGGGTGTGTTTTCAGAAGGCTTGGCATGTTTTTCAAAGTATTAGATGTCTTTCAGAAGGCCTGTGCGTATTTTCAGAAAGAATATGAAGATCCAGACGTGTTTTATCAAAAGGGCGCCTCTGATTAAAACATCATTTATATTTATTATATAAATATGATCTAGTTTGAGAAATTAGATGATTTCCGAATGTAGACATAATTAAAAAAACTAGAAAATAACTTCATTGTAATTATTTTTATGTCGAAGGGTTGTGTCCCTTTGTTTTACTAGTTACATCGAAACGGTGTGTCGATTCGCAGACCGTGTTTAGATTTTATAAATATGCATTGTAATCATTGTAGAAACTCAAATTTAAACATCTCAATCAAATGTATTATTCCTTTTTATTTCCTGCACTGATTTAATTTTTCACATTTTCTTGTTATTCATTAACTTTTTTACAATCAAATGCTTGAGCACTGTGTTTAGTATGAATTAAGGATTTAATTACTCTAAATCCTTTTAAAAAAAGTCCTTGGATCCAGTTGAAATTTTCAACCAAAAGTAACAATAATATAAACCATTTAAATCTAAGTGAATATAAAAAAATATCTCAACATCCTCTTCAAAACTCAAGTAGTGTCGTAAAAACTAACTTGACTTTGCTTGAACAGAATCCGAATCAAAAGTACACAGAATCATAATCAAATATAGACAAAACTCTGATTGAAGTAATGGCAAACACAAGATCGTAGATAGAACTCTGGCTGAGAACTGTTGTGAATTGAACTCGAATAGATAGATTTTATCGAACAATACCTCGTAAACAAAAATATTAATTATTAGCATAAGCGAATTCAAATAGATCTAAAACATTGAAATTATACTAAAACATTGAGGCTAAAATGATTTTTGAGATTTAGTAAACAAAACAAACAAGCCTAGAAATTCTTTTTTTATGTTCCTCGTGTCTAATCTCCCAAATCATACCAAAAATAGATTCCCACTACAATGATAAATTGTAGATAAATACACTGAAATGACAAGTTCCGGACAAATATGCAGAGTGAACTTTAACAAGAAGTCAAAGTTAAACACATATAGATACACCGATAGATCACCTTTTTTTTTATTGCAGACGGAATGCATGTATATTTTGAAAATAGATTTCAAGACAACAAAAAGATTTCACATACAAATTTTGCAGATGAATTCGCAAACGTAGACAATTTTTTTTTTTTTTTTGCAAACAGAAAACGGGACGATTTCATAGACATATTTGCAGACAATAGAAAATTCTAACAACTTAGACATAATTTTCCTTTTTGGTAGACATAACGCAAAATAATTCATAGACATATTTCGCAACAACACACGAATAGACTTGTAACTATAGGTAGGATCTCAAAATCGCGAGACCTCGGATACATTCTAAGAAAAATATGAGTTAGTAGACTGTGTTTACTCTAGGAAAAATATAGTAGGTTATGATACCGTGTGAAATTATTGCATAGAAACCTCCAAAATTGCATATTATTCATAATGAAAATATAGACATGAAACATACTTGATATATTTAAATCAAAATAAACCAACTAATCTTATATAAATCAATCAAAATTAATATCTAAATATATAAAATATCTCAAAACTTCCAAAGTTTTAAGTTTTTTCTACCAAACGAATCCAATTAACATGCTCCAAATAAGCCCAATTCGAATAGGCTTCCTCACCCATAAATATCCATTTTTATAGGGCTTGTTTCGGCCTTTTTTGTTTTTTTTTTTCCTTTTTTCTTTTTGCCTTCTTCACTTCTTTTGGACATATTTTAACAAATTGGCTTACTAAAAAATCTTTCACAAGCCTAATCTTAAAAGGATGGATTCCTTGTCCAAAAAATATGTTTTTCGGTTTTTTTTTTTGGATTTCAAAAGAGGCTTCTTGCAGCATAGGCTTCACCAAATTTAATTTCTGCTAAGTCTTCTACAATTCCTCTAAAATAAATTTGATACATCTCTCTGATTATAAAAACTATAATAAAAAACGTAGACTAAACATAGAGTTTCTCTTATGGTTTGAGAAATACTTGATTATATAATTAGAGAAAAATACAAAACTCCACATAAAGTCCATATTTCAAGAAAAAGTTTGTTAGACTTAATTTCCAAGATCTAGGGACAAGTAGTTCAAGTCCTAGAACATGAGGGTGATGCAACACAATTCGGAACAGCTGGAACATGCAGGTGTAGCATGGATTGTCTTAGGGATGACAACATATCGATTATGAATGAATTTGAGACTTAACTTGAATATATATATATATATATATTAGTAGACTCAAGACTTAAATTATATTTGATTATATTGGGACCTGATCCGAGATATATCCGATAAAATTCGATAGACACAACGAATCCAAAATATCTTTGCAATTCTACAAAAATTAAACTGAACTTGGATCCGAACCTGAACACAACATACATAAAATTTACACATTTATTTTAAAATATTATAATAAAACCACCATAAATAAAGAAATCAAACTCAACAAATATTTAAACCTTAGACTCAAACCTAACCTAAATATTGTACATATGTAATACTCAATTTGAAATCCGAATAATTGAACCTGACTCTAAATAAATGAGTTGGGTCTGGATCGATTTCGTATCTACTTGGACCCATTGTCATCCCTAGATTGATTGGATGCACAATAGGTGAAGGATTACTCTGAAATTCTCCCGAAAAAATATTTTAAAACATGGTAGAATCTTGTAGATTTGTGCATGTTGCTTAGACAACTGTACATTGTAATGAAATTCTAAACTTATAAAACGACATTTACATTTCACTTGTAAACCAATAAGTTCTCGTTCTACAATATAAGTTTTTGTACTTTTTTTTTTCTAGAAGTCTTTAAACTTTTGTAAGTGCTTAACCAAATGAAAAGTTGGTTTTAGTAGGTGAGTTGCTAAAAGGTAGATAGCATGACTCAATAAATTGAAGTTAGCTCGTAACAATTAATAGACTATCATTCATTCCCTACGTTGTGGGATAAACATAATATACATAATACTTAGGATTTGTTTGGTTGTAGTTTGCATTGGATTTGAAAATAAGATGGTAATTTGAATTTTCGTTTACATAATATTTTAATATGATATTTTTCGAAAAAATAATATTTTCTCTGTCTCATATCTATCTATCAGTTTTCTTTTTACACAGAGTTTTAGAAATATTAGTATTATATTGGAATAAAGTAAAAATAAAGGTAAAAAGACTAAACTAACCTTATTAGTATTTTATGTTATAAACGTAATGACATTTATGTAATATATTGTAAATTGGAAGGGTATTTGTAATATTAGGTATATAGTACGGTTACTAAAAAAATGAATAATTTGTTATGGGACGGACCAAAATGGAAAAATGAATAGTTTATTAAGATACGCATGAAATATATATATTTTTTAAAAACCGTACAAAATAAATATTATTGATTTCAATTTAAAATTATAAACAACAAATCCTTAGTTTTACTTAGAAATTTTAGTTACCCATTTCTCGAATTATATAGAAACTAATCCAAATTAACCATCTTACATCTATTTCTTTTGAGAAAATTAATTCTCTCTCAATAGTAAATGAAATCCCTCCTACTAAAATTTAAATGTTTAATTATTCAAAATTTGAATTCCAACATCCATACATGCGTGCGTGTTCCGCCTAAAAAAAATTAAGCACTGAAAATGATTGGCATAACAAAGCTTCCACACATAATTCATGTAGTTAATATATATTTCTTGCATATGATTGTGTTTGTTCGTGGAGTTTTAGTTTTAGATTTCAATTTTAAATAATAAAATTTTGAATTAACATAATAATTTAAGGTGATATGAATATATATTAATACAAAGTATTTAATGTAATATTACATCAAATATAATACTCCGATAGTCCCAAACAAGGTGCAATATATGCGTTTGATAAAGGTTTTTAGGCGGGTGGTATTAAGTAGAATAATTTAGAAATTAGATGATGTGATGGAGAGAGAAATATACATTTTATTTTTTTATTTGGATGATGTGAGAGGATAAAGTGTGGAACAGAGATTATGTTTAATTATTTTCTATTTTGGAAATGTTGCAGGGTGTTTGAAAAATACCAAAATATTGTATAGTATTTGAAACAGAAAAAGTATTAAATAAAAATAAGACGTTTGATTTTATATTTTTATCAAAAAATATTCACTTGGGGTATGTTCTTTTTGCGAAAGTAATTCACAGCTTTTTAAAAAAAATTAATATATTGTACATAATAATTATTTTTTATATTTTTTTTACTATTCAAATTCCAACTCAAAATTCAAACCCCCAAACAAAACACACCCTTAAACAATTGACAAAACAAGCACACTTCACAAACCCATACCTTTATTTAAATATGGGTTGTCTTGGCATTGACTGTTTGGGCCCGGCCCAATTATTAATCGAAAGTAAGTGATACCAAAATACATTGTTAATTAATGCACCGAGATCGAGACCGAGACCGTGACCGAGACCGAGGCCGGGCAAGAGGCAAAAGCCGAACGCCAAAAGGAAAAGTGGCATCGCATCCATTTCGTAATTACCATTTGCACCTCTTCTTCTTGTTTTCTTCTTCCTACTCGTTTAAGAGTTGACACTGTTCTATGCCATTGCAACGCGCATGCTCTATCTTGCTCTCTCTGTCTCCGTGCCTGTGGAGCGTTTAATCAGACGGACATGGTGATCTTCCTTTCCTCCTTGCCTCTCTGCTTCCTTTAAGCAGCCGTTTTCCACTGACCCTTTTTAATGCTCTATCAATTAATTCTAGGCTACCGAAGACCATGTTTCTGTTGCTATAGACGAGTTGCGGGAATCACTCAAGTCCAATCCTAACGACCCCGCCGTCCAATTTAATCTGGTACCAGTTGCTTCTTCCTCTCTCCGTTTGGAGGAAGATACTTTTCCAGACAGGTTAATTAAACCATGGCAATGCTTTTTCAGGGTGAGTTGCTATGGATACGAGGGGATAAGAAGAACGCGGTGGAACACTTGATGCTTGCAGCAAAGCTCAATCCTCTAAATGCTGCTGCATTCAGATATCTGGGCGATTATTATGCGCATATATCACCTGAGCCTCAGCGATCTCTCAAGTGTTATCAGAGAGCTGTGACTCTGAATCCGGATGATTTGGAGGCTGGGGTGTGTACTTGTTGACTAGGATATCTTAAAACATGTGTTTATTCTGTTCCAAGTTTTTCTCTTGAAATTTATCAAAATTTGTTCTCGAACCAGCTACCAACTGCCAACATTTTAAGCCATTGAAGCATCTTGGAGTGGTCACATTTCTTTTTGAATATGAAGTAGGAGTTGCTACTTTGCTCTATGATTTGTTAAACTCTTGGTATGATACACTACGGTTATTGGTGGCAGTGCAGTATCATAATTGCATGGGGCTGCTTCAGAAATGATCTATTGTATAATTAAATAATGGTAAAACCGGAAGAGTTACAGCAATAATTATCAGGTGACTGAGAAAATAAATTTTGAAATTCCTATCATGTAACTGAAATGCCCTGAATTTGCAGGAAGCAATCTGCAATTTGTTGGATGAGGCTGGGAAAGAGAGTTTGGAGCTTGCCATCTGCCATGAAGCTTCTGAGAAGTCTCCCCGAGCATTTTGGGCTTTTCGTCGAATGGGATACCTTCAGGTTTTGCTTTCATTTCTGTGGCCATTTTAAAATTAATCTCAGTTTTTCATGAATGTTAAAGTGCGTATTTATTTTTTCAGGCTCATCAAAGGAAATGGTCTGAAGCCATCCAGAGCATCCAGCATGCAATTCGTGGATTTGCTTCGTGTGCCGACTTGTGGGAGGTTGGCTAACCACCACTTGTTTTTTGCTTGCTGAGTCATCATGTTGTAATTTTGGAAAATCTTTGTTGTAGTTCTCACCCTCCTCCCTTTATGTGCTTTTTTGTAGACCTTAGGTTTGGCCTACCAACGAATGGGCATGTTCTCTGCTGCACTTAAGGTGACTTTCTTGCTTGATATCTTTTGGAATCTCTCTCCTTTCTGCAATCACAGTTTTATTGAGTGAAGTCTTCATATGCCACTTTTACCAACTGGAGTGGTTGTTTATTTCTACTTGTTCAAAATTTTAATGTCGCTAATCTAATACATGGCATGTTACTACTGATCTCGATGGACCTTAATTTAAAGTTATTTAAAATTTTTGTTATATTTTTACAAATTCGCATGGATTCTACTTGCTTCCTGTGTCATGGTTGATGGCTAGAATTTTTTCTGAGATTATCACAGCCTGAAACTTGGTAAGTTTATGGCATTCTGATACTTGGTCTGTGCTCTCTTTGTGTTTCTATAGTCTTATGCGAGAACACTTGAGTTGGACAGTTTAAGGATTTTTGCGCTGGTTGAGAGTGGAAATATTTCGCTGATGCTTGGTTCATTTAGAAAGGCAAGTATATTTTGACCTTTTTCTGCTGCCAGTATTTCTTTGTTCATATTTCAAGCACATTAAGTGTATTAAGTTCTTTCTCTCTTTTTGTAAGTTCAGAGTTTGGTCCATATCTACGTCAAGGTTCAGCAAGTTATACTTTGTCACTTTACATGTTTTGACTATTTTATTTTTCCTACATCTTAGTTGATCAATGTTAATGTGTTTTCCCTTGAACCATGGTACTTCATATAATTAATTTAGAGTACAATTTTGGTAAGGAAACTATTATTACATTACTTCAGTACAAGTCTTTAATGATTTTATTCATGTTAAAATTAAGTACCCACATTAAGCATGCTCCAGTCGCAAGTGAAAAGCAATTGATTGATTGATTCTTCTTCTTAGAAATTCTGGACACGTGTATCTTCTGTAGTGAGACTGACATATTACTTACTGAATTGGGACTCAACAACAATGACTTTGGATGGGGTTTTGTTTCTAGTAATTAAAGGACAATTTTCAACAGAGCATATGATTTACACTGGCTTGAGTTGCTGCTTGATGTCCTAATGTATACATGAATCATGAATGCCAAGTGTAGCAGATCTTGATTTATAGTCATGATAGTCTGAAATTTATTTTCCATCCTTAAGTTTTTACCAAAGTGTCCTGTAGTTGGACAAAATGTATATTTTGTTTATTTCTATTACCAAGCATTTATTGTAATGGCAAGTCTTGGATACCACCTGCTTGTAAAGCTTTTCATGGTATGAGTAGTCGCATTCATAAAAAATATAAGATACTTCTTTGTTTGGCATCATTGCACATTCAATATGGTTTATGTGAGGAACATCATGAAGAATAGGTTTTCTAGAAATTTTACTAATGCTCCCATTATCTACTATCTTTTCTCCTTTTTTAAATGCAAAGGGAATTGAGCAATTTCAGCAAGCTTTGAATATTTCACCTTCCAATGTTTCTGCACATTATGGACTTGCTTCTGCACTTCTTGGTTTTGCAAAGGAGTGTGCCAATTCAGGTGCCTTAAAATGGGGAGCTTCACTCTTAGAGGTTAATACTGCAAACCTAGTATTAGCAATTATTTGAGATGATTGTGCCTGCCTGAAAAAAGCTGAATGCAGGAAGCTTCTGATGTGGCTTTGCGTGGTACATCTTTAGCTAGTAACTTTTCTTGTATGTGGAAGCTACATGGAGATATACAGGTATATAATTTTCAGAGCCTTTAACTATCAAGGTTATGTATTCCCATATCCTAGTTTTGTCTTGGTTCCATTGACGTGTTCTTTCTTATTTTTGTTCAAATATGAACTTTTGAGAATGATTTCTGATTTGTTTACTATTAGCTTATGTATGCCAGATGTTTCCCATGGATGGAGGAAGCTTGGCTCAATCATGCTGATGACATAGCTTTCAAATCTTCTATCAGTTCATGGAAGGAAACCTGCTTCTCTGCTGCTAGAAATGCTTGCCACTCCTACCAGCATGCTTTGCGCATGACCCCTTGGCTAGCTAGTACATATACTGATGTCGCTATTGCATCATTTCTCTCTTCATCTTTTAAGGAATCTCCTAAACAGGAGCTGAATGTTTGGTAATTTTTTTGTCTTGGGTCAAATAAATTCATGTGCTATGTGATCATTATTACCTTACTTCACGATCAAATCAGGTCAGTGGCAGAAAAGATGAGCTTGGGTGCTTTACTGCTGGAGGGACACAATCAAGAATTTTGGGTGGCATTGGGGTGCTTATCAGACCTTATTGCATTAAGGCAGCATGCTTTTATACGTGCATTGCAATTGGATGTATCTTTAGCAGTTGCATGGGCATTCCTTGGAAAGGTAATTACTCTTCTATCTATGCAATTCAAATTTCAAAAACCAATGTCAGGACTAGGGAACTTTGTACCTGATATGTAAGTCTGAACTATCAGTTGCTTATTAAGCTTTTACAGCTTCGAAGCTTCCTTCCTTACTGTAATGTGCATAAGGTAGGCCTGACACAAGGTAGTTGACTTACATACTTACTAAAACTTGACCCAGAATTAGTCTTGATGGATGATCTAACTGTTGTTAAATTAATGTATATATTTCCATCTAAAAGGCGGTTATCTTTTTTGGTCATGTCTCTGAAAATCTTTCTATGCATTTTTGACAATCTCAATAATGAATATCTACAGCTTTATCGGTGTGAGGGTGAAAAGCAATTAGCAATGCAAGCCTTTGATCGTGCTAGAAGTATCGATCCTTCACTCCCATTGCCATGGGCTGGCATGTCAGCTGATGCAGGCTTTAGGTAAATCTGAATAGTTATGGGGGACTATGTATATAATTACGATCTTATCTCATTAGAGATGTAATTTAGATTTTCCTTTTCTTTCTCAGAAAGCTTGATCCAAATGAAGCATATGAGTGCTGTTTACGGGCTGTCCAGATATTTCCTGTATGATATACCTTACCCATGCTTATCTGAATTGGTTTTATTCAGAAGATAGATAATATCATATTTCTACGTAGTTTTTAATAGCAGTTATCTATTGTTGGAAATTGCCTCATTTTGGTATTTCTTAGATGATGTTTTGTTGGCAACATATTTTATTTTGACTGAATATATAGTTATATAATATCTTATAAAGTGCGCTAATATCCATTTTTCTCTAATAGCTTGCAGAATTTCAAGTTGGTCTTGCAAAGCTTGCATTGAGCTCTACTTACTTGTCATCTTCAGAGGTACTCAGTAACACCAATCTCTTTGCCACGGGTTTTCTTCGATGCACACTATATAAAAAGATCTCTCCTACAACAAATTTATCATGTAATTATTATTATCACAGGTGTTTGGAGCCATTCAACAAGCATTGCAACGTGTTCCACAATATCCTGAATCTCACAACTTGGCTGGGCTAGTATGTGAATCACGATCTGACTATGAAAGTGCTATTACATCATACAGGCTGGCACGATGTGCTCTGGTATCTTTTGCAGACGAATCTTCAGAATCCCATTTACTAGATATATCTATCAATTTGGCCAGATCACTTTGCATGGTAGGTCTAATAATTTGAATTGTTCTATTCAGATATTTTCTTCCAATGTTTGCTATAACACTCCTGTCCTGGATTAGGCAGGGAAGGTGAGTGATGCTGTTGAAGAGTGTGAATATCTAAGACAAAAAGGTGAGTTGTGGTGAAGATTTCTGCTTAGACAGGCCATTGCTTTATTTGCAGATAGATATTAATGCAGAGAAATGGAAAGTGAATCTAAAATTTCGAAGTTTTGGAACTGTGGATATAAATGAGTTCATGGGAAAAAACACAGGGGGAATGTTGCAAATGATACCAAAAGTATGCAGTTAATAAAATCTTCTTCTGCTGATGTTCTTCCTCTGTTTCTAGGACAGCTTGATTCCGAGGGTCTACAAATATATGCTCTTTGTTTGTGGCGACTTGGCCAGAATGATATGGCTTTGTCCATGACAAGATCTCTTGCTTCTGGGATTTTATCTATGGAAGAAAATCTTGCTGCAACTACCATCAGTCTCGTCTGTAGATTATTGTACTACATATCTGGGCAAGAATCAGCAATTACAAGTATCTTGAAGATGCCAAAGGAACTGTTTCATAGTTCAAAGCTTAGTTTTGTTGTTTCGGCTATTCATGTTCTTGATGCGAATAATCGACTTCAGCCTATTGTTTCTATGAGTCGATTATATATTAAGGATAATGAAGATATCATCACAATGCATACTTTAATCACCCTTGGTAAACTTGTAAGTTCCCAAATTATATGTTTCCGAATTAATTCTTGCTGACTGCATCCTTGGTATGTTAAGTCTCGTATATTTGATGATTTCAGCTCAAAAATGGAAATCAAGAATCTCTTGGAATGCAGAAGGGGGTAGATCACCTGAGGAAAGCACTTCATATGTTCCCCAACAACACTTCATTGAGGTAAATGCGTTGAAAATCTATACATTGAGGCTTGTTATGTTGAGTGTCATATGAGAGATTCTTGTTGATTTTTGGCATTGTGACTGGGACTTGGCTTAGATTCAAGTTATGCCATCCTTCTACTTTGGCTTTTCCATAGTATGAAGATGTACGGAGTTTATTTTCTTAACTGAAGAATTACAATTACAATTACATTACACAAGTCCCATGACTTATTATTTGATCAAGGTTCATCTAACATAGTTTATTGTACACAGAAATCTTATGAGTTATCTATTGCTATTAAGCAAAGAGAGGAGGGATCTCTATCTCACTACAAGATGCTCTCCGATGCATTTTAGTGACCATCAAAAGGATGATATCCTCAAACATGCATGTGAGATCTTTGGTGCTGCAAATGTTGCTTGCTATGTGGTAGGAAGCTGTAAAATGAAATACCCCTTCGCTATCTGTAGACATCAAGGGTCTTCTGGATCTGGAGTTGTCCAAGTGATGCAAAAGTACAATTTCACTGCCCTCAAATCATTGGTCAATTCTTTCATTATTACTTTCCTTAATATTCTTATACCTTTCTAGATTAAGTTACTTTGCTGTGGAGTTGCTCAATTTTGATGAGGTTGTACTTTGACAGGTATTTGCATCAAGAACCATGGAACTTTAGTGCAAGGTATTTGCTTACATTAAATTTTTTTCAGAAGGCACGGGAAGAAGGATTCCCTCATCATATTTGTCGTGTACTAGAACGGCTTACAACTGTGGCTCTGTCTAATGATTTTTGCTCAAGCAAAGATGAATCTAGCCAGTATAGAAAGTTCCAGCTTCTACTCTGTGCAGCAGAGACTAATCTTCAGCAAGGGTATCATAGTGAATGCTTGAGAATTGCTAGTAGTACTTTAGGTTCTTCTGTTAAAAAAGAGTATATATTTTTTGCACATTTACTGTTATGCCGTGGACATGCAGCCGAAAATGATATCATTAGCATGAGCAAAGAATACAATAGATGTTTGGAACTCAAGACTGACCTTCATATAGGCTGGATTTGTCTGAAACTTATTGAATCTAGATATGGTCTGCAAGATAATACAAATATGCTAGCCTCAAGCTATGAAAATTGCTCTAAAGATACGAGTCTTTCATGGAATATATGGATGGCTCTCTTTAATATGGTACACGGGTTGATTGCTATTGGGGCTAGTGATTTTGTGGCTGCAGAAGAGTTCCTTATGCAAGCATGCTCTATAGCTGACAGTGAGAGCCACCTGTTTCTTTGTCATGGTATCGTCTTATGAATTTGTGTTTCTATTTATCTTTTTTAAAGATTCTGTGTTAGAGTTGTTCTCTTTAAGCTTTCGAGATCATTGTGAGTAGTTATTCTGAGAGATAAATGGTTGAACCTTATGGTGATCTGGATTAAGCTATGTATGATTTGAACAACTATAGTGTTTTACATTTGGAAAAAGTAAGCATTTGCTGTATATATTCTAGGTGAGTGGGATTTCATTACATGACATTCATGGAAAAATACATATAAAAACATCTATTTTTGTACCAAACAGGTGCTATATCCATGGAGCTCGCGAAACAAAAGTGTGAATCACAATATATATCACGAGCTATAAGGAGTCTCAAGAAAGCCAAAGATGCTTCCGCTAATAACTTGCCCATCATCTCTTTCTTGCTTGCCCAAGCAGAAGCAAGCCTTGGTTCCAAGGCAAAGTGGGAGATGAACCTTCGCAATGAATGGACCTCTTGGCCTCCAGGTACATTCCATACATAGTGCCTCTGTTTTCAATTGCTGCTGAAATCAAACATTATCCTTGTTGATGGCTATGGGTATGTTCCTGTACAAACCTAACTGATTGCTGCTGTGCTAGGCATATAATGCAGATAAGTCTGTTGATATAGAAAATATGCTTCTTTTCCTGTGCATCTATCATCTTCGATAATTATATACTTGGCTGCTGGAGAGGTTTGGAAGTCAATAGTTTCTTTTCAGAAGTTCAAATACTCTTGATATATTTTCTTTTGAGTTACCTGTATGCAGAACTATGTGCACAAGTAAGCTAAACAAAAAACAGAGTTAATGCAGTGCTGACAGTCTAATTCACAATGAAACTCTGGGGGTAGAATGAAGCCATTGCTACAAATCAATAAATAAATCCTATAAACTTGTATTGATGGGATTTTGGTGAATTGCTGCATGGAGTTGGTTGATTCAATAGCAATACCATGATGCAACTCATTACGAATAATTTGAAATCATTTTTAAGCACTTTCTTATGGCTTCATGTTACAGGAATAGTTGGCATTGCACCAGGAAAGTTAATTTACGCACTCCATAATTGTTTATTTCCTGGTGTGAACAATAAATATTAGAATGTTTACACGTGTGGGTGCACGCCCACACACACATCCATATATATATATATATATAGATAGATGAGATTAATTGTACCCATGTGTTGTTCCAAGTCTGTATCTTAATTGTTGATGCTTGCAATCTTGCACTGATTGGTGCTGTTATACTTCTGACGTGTCTCTTGCTGCCTGCCTACCCGCAGAGATGAAACCTGCCGAGCTCCTATTTCAAATGCATCTACTTTCTAGAAATTCAAAAGATGGCTTTGCACCGTATTCCTCCAGCTACAGTGAAAGTTCCCACAGATGGATACTAAAGGCCATTCATACTGATCCTTCATGTTTTAGATATTGGAAGTTTTTGCTGAAGGAATTGATGTGAGAGTGAAGACAGTGAGATGAAAATGCTCCTATCTATGCCAATGCCTTTGTCCAAGAGGGATGGCGATTTTAAATGGAGATGTTGTCAATTTGATCTCATCTTGTCAAAGGATTTGCTTTGCTGCTAGATTTGCGGGGAGAGGGTGTGACGTCATTTGAGATAATACTCTCACAAAATTTGTCTTGTTTGTATGTTGCTAGAAAAAAAATTAGGCTATACACTTTAGTCTATTATCAAGCAAGTAACTACCGACATTTTGTATCTTGCAACTTCTCATGTTCAGTAAGTTGAGATGAAAATGACCAACAAGAGCTCCTCCTTATTTTTGTTATGCTTTCATAAGCATTGCATTATTGTATGCAAGTATCTATTTGTATTTTTAATTTTTTTATGTATGTTTACCCAGTGCCCAGGCCAGCCCCAAGAAAAGAGATTAAATTTGGTATTTATCTAAAAGTTGAGGGAGGGTGTGAATAGATATTTGTGAAGAAGCAGGAGGGAGGAGGCAATTATTGTTATTTGTTTGAATAATTCCGAAACTCCATAAAAAATATTTTATCATAACCACCTATGCATTAATCTCGTAGAGGGAGTTAGGATAGAGGGAAGACTGATCTGATCTTCGCCGGGTAGGTCGGGAAGGGAAGGACCCTTCTTTCTTCCTTTCTTTCATTTCATTGATCTGATCACCCATCCATCCATCATCTACAACATCCCATCACATCGTCATATCATATCATGTGCACGTGAATGTATGGAAACAAGATCAGCCAAACGAAAGAAACTGCTCCTCCTCAATGAAGCCCAATCCCAGCAGCAACAGCAACAGGTTTCTCCAATTTCTCCTCCACCGCCCCATCCCCAACGGGATGAAGATCGGATCAGCGATCTCCCCGACGACATTATCCATCGTATCTTCTTCTTCTTGCCCATCAAGTCCATTGCACGCATGGGCGTCTTGTCTAAGAGATGGAACCATCTCTGGAACTCCTTTCCCCACCTGGATTTCACTACCGTTGAGAACGCTGAATCATCACTCTCCATCTTCGCCAGGAAGAAGACCAGTCCACGATCTTCCAATTCCTATTTGTCGTATGTCGATCAGATTTTGGACCTTCTCCAAAAGCATTCGGACATGAGGGTCCTCAAGTTCCGAGGCTTCTTGACCTTTTCTAAATTATCCTGCTTGGTCCGCCAAGCTGTGAAGCACAACCTCCAAGAACTTGATTTGGAGGTATCCACGTCTGACTACTTCAACTTTCCTCGGAGCATCATCACCTGTGGATCTCTTCGGGTACTCAGATTGCGGGCTTTGCATCCTGGTTTCAGATTGCCCCATTTGCAAATCGTCAAGGACGGCTTCCAATCCCTAACCTCTTTGTGCCTCTGCCGCCCAGTCTTCCACGACAGGCCATCCCTCCTAGACTTGTTCACATCCTCCTCGTTCCCTCTGCTCAAGAAGCTGGGTTTGGAGGCCTGTTTCGGCCTCAAACATCTCCGAATTGAATGCCCTGCGTTGGAGGATCTGTGCTTGGAGAGCTGCTTTCAGTTGGAGGATCTTGAAATTTCTGTCCAGAAACTACACAGACTTAGGGTATCCAGCTGCTTCACCACCTACAGTAGTAGCTGTTGGGTGAAGATCAATGCCCCTGCCCTCGAAATCCTGTTATGGTCGTATAACTCTGTGACGGATGAATGCAGTTTGCACAACTTGACCCGTCTGCGCGAGGTCTTCATCGGCTTCTTCCTCGTGTCCGATAATCTAAGTGCAGCGAAGATGACAAGTGTACTTAAATTCTTGACTGGAGTTTCAAGTTGCCGGTCTCTGACGGTGGAATCCCATTGCATACAGATTCTGTCGAAACACAGCCTATTCTTAGAAGGAAGCGCATTGTGCCCTTTCAAGGATCTCAAGTCATTGGACTTGACAACCAGCAGCTTCAGCAAGCACGACACTGCTGCAATGGCGGCTCTGTTCAGGAATGCTCCTGCTGTTCACACTCTCAGCATCAGGATTTTGAGTAATCAGAGGGTAGAAGGACGAGGAGTAAGTGTGTGTATGTATTCTTTGTGTGTGAGTCTGAGTTTTGTAATGTATGATATGATATTGACGTTGTTGTTGGTGGTGGAAATAAATCCAATAATAACAGCAGCAGCAGCAGCAGCAATGGAACAAGGAATTATGGGGTGAGCCTGGAGAAGAAGGATACTCGTACTGGGAGTCACAATTAGAATGGTTGAGGGAGTTTTTTGAGAGCTTAAAAGTGGTGAGGATCCACGGGTTTAGTGGAGTATGTGGCAACAACGTGAGCTTGGTGAAGTTTCTGCTCAAGCATGGGAAGGCGTTGGAGGAAGTGTTGATAGCGGGAGGGGGAGGGGTAGCCGCTCTCCCCAAGCGCACCAGTCGCAGAGGAGGAGGACGAAGACGCTCACGCTCACTCCTGCTGCTGCGACACAAAATTAGGTCACAGATTATGGCCTTATCTCGGGCTTCTTCACATGCTAAGATTGTTTTCCGGTAGGGTAGGTAGTAGGTAGTAGGTAGTAGGTACCATATCATCATAATCAATCACATATATGCTTTGCTCTGCTCTGCTTGCACTTGCTAGTTGCGGCTACTTATAATTATTATTATTACTGAGTTTATAATTAATTAATTCATTCATTCATTTTAGAATTTACTTATTTTTTATTTATCTATGATATTGCCTTTCATTTCCCCTGTTTTTCTTCTTCTTTCATCACCATTTGAGTTAGTTACATTAGTCTGTTTATTCTTTTTCTTCATCATGGATCACCACATGTATGTATATTCAATTGTTAATTAAATAAATCAACAGAAGAAATAATAGAATAGGATATTCTTTCTCTTCGTCTTCCTCCTCCTGGTGAAGTTGAAGAGCATTAGGCAGCAGGCCTGATGAAGCCGAGACCCCTTTTTTCCCGCAGCCTAAACAAACCCTTTGCACAGCTCCCCAATTAGCTAGCTCTTCACCTCCCACCTTGTCGGCTGCATCTATTGGAACTCGTCTCTTGCAGTTGCAGATCATGTCCATTTCCACCTCATCTCTTCGTCTGTCCTTCAATACTATTGTCTTTAGTCAAGAAGAGCACATCCATACCATATTAGTTATTATTCGGTCAATATCTGTATGGACAATTGCAATTGATTGTTGAATGGATTCGGGCAGAAGAACTGACATCCTGATATTCTCCACTGCTTCACGTAAAACTAATGCGTTGCTGCTGATATCATGAAAAAAAGCATCAGGCAAGCGTTGGATCTTAACTTCATTCCGCAAAAAAGATCTCGCAAGCTTCCTCAGCCATGGAGTGGCTGTTACAAGGTTCCTTGTCCATCTGCTCATTTACAATGAAACTGATTACCTCAGCCCATCATTTAAGTGTTGAGGTGGAACAGATAGGTTAAGCTCTCTATGCATTTGGACGATGTTGGTCACTGAAAATGTGAAGTGATGGACAAAGTTCTAAATGGCACTTTGTAGACATGTGGATATATTTCCTATGAAGGAGACCAATGAATTGTTATCAAAGTAGCCGAGATAGAAAGAGACCAATGAATCGTTATTACCATGGATACTATAGGTAATTCAACGGTTCTTGTGGAGCTTCACTTGGCCCAGCATATGCTTCACTTGTGTACCAAGTTCAATCTACTCGTATAATTAGGAAAAAAATACTTTAATCAATTATGTCATATAAGATTAATAGAGAAGCATGCATGCTTTTATAAAGGAAAACAAACGGCTATTTCCTGCGTAAATGTTAATTGAAAAGATACAGGCTTCTTTCTGTTAGATATATTACATACAAGCAATTAATTATGCCGCAGTATTTTTATTAGAAGAGAGCTTGAGATTGTTGGACAGGTGGATAATAATAGCACATACCTTCTCTTGGCAGACATTGTTAAGTTAGCTTCACAAGTCTCTGCATAAAGGTAGGGTAACTCCTATAAAAGCTAGATAGTCTTCCTAAGTTTGGCGTGCCTCATTAATTTTTGGTTCAGCCTTCAATTTTTTTTCCTTTTCCGGACTTGTCCTTCTTTGAAATATGCACACATTTGTCGCCTCTGCCTTTTCTTTTTCATCTTGCAGACGCTCAAGTGTCTTCTGCAAGTGTTGGGTTCGACTGAGAGTGACACGGCCCGATCATGTATAATTATAACCAATGTAATTTTCTTACCCACAAAGCTCAATATAACAAATGGATTCAGAATATGTATAAAAAAATGAGAAGAAAGAAGAAAAATAGTGCACAGAATGTGAATTAGTATGGATGATAACCAATTACGAGAATAAGTCTCGGACCTGAAATCAATCGATAGACTAAAACACAAACAATAGACTAAATCTCACTACAAAGGATTGGAAGCCACGAACCGATGAAATCACTCCAAAGACCGATTTGAGATTCTAAATGCGAGAAAATTACTCCATAACACTAGAAAATTATAAAAGTGAAATTTGATTCAAGATGTAAAAAGTTTGCATTACAATGATAAGCAAGGACCTTATTTAGAGGTCCTTGAGAAAAATAAAAGACAACAAATAATAAAGGAAACAAACCAAAAAGTAAGTCTAACTATATGGAAATAAATAATTATGAAAGTTTTATTATGAAATTATATTATATGGAAACTTATAATAAATAAAATATATATTAAGGTAACTTCTAGAAGTGTGATGATTCCCTTGATAACCTTCCATAATTAGCGATTCTTTTGATCTTTTAATTGAGATTCTTGCGGGTCCCATTGAAGAAACGTCATATAAGAGCTAAGTGGTCTCCAAGCATCATCCTTAAATTGATTCTCCATGAAAAATCGTCTAGTCAACGCAGTGATGGATTCTTGAAGCTGACGAGCTCGGCTTCGAATGTTGGGTCCCACGGGCATTTAAATCCTTGAAGATTGGACATCCTCGTTATTCCCTCATTCTTGAAAAGCTTTCTTGTTCTCCTGAACAAGTACAAAGAAAGCTTCCCTCAGCAGTCTTGGGAAAGTTCTCCAGAAATCTCAACACATGGAGAGTCGACGGAAGCTTGAAGAGAAGCAATCATCCTTGATGTCAATGAAAAATTTGTATGTTGTTTAAATCTGTTGTCCTGTAAAACTTTGCGGAAATGTAAAGCCTGAAAAGAAGCGTTGTGCGGCGGTTGTTCGTAAACTTGGATCGACTTGTAGGCATTTAACATAAAATCCCGTGCATCGTAGGAAAGAGAATCAGGAACAGATGGTCTTTCGCCATTTCCTATCTTGAATAATGCATCCATCTGATGCATAAGATATAAATAAAACATGCTAAGCTTCAGAACAATCATATCTAAGTAGAGAATCAAAGAGTATTTATGGTATAGGACTTCATTAATTAGGCATGTCTTGATGTGATAATGAAGAGACAATCAACCAGCACTGGTGTTAGACATGTATGTCATAAACCTTAATCCCACAACTAATATCAATAAATGAAAACAAGTGTCACACTGGAATTTTCTCTGAACAAATCGATGCAATCTTATTTGTAAGATAAGACAAGAATTATCAAGTTTGTATCTGGCTTTGAGTGAAATACGACAATTCATGAGATCTTTTCTTGATACGTGGTAGCTATCCATTTCTTAGGATACTCTTACTCAACTGGTGAAAGCAACAACGATCCTAACTATCAAATTTTAGCTATATTCAGGTAACTGATCAAGAACATGGCAAAATTGGAGTATGGAAAACGTCTGGTTAGCATCTCCAAGACAGTACATCCAAGGCTCCAAATATCTGCTGCAAGCCCATAGCTAAGGTTCCCAACAACCTAAATGCCACACAGAGATAATTTTAAGAGCTAGCACAAATATAAGAAGAAAAAGAAAACAATGAGACATCTACTTATGTGTATTTGTATTGAAGAATCAATTAAGAGTAAGCCGTGGTTTTAGCTAAAAAATAGAGTTAGGGGGTAGACCTCTGGAGCCATCGAGAATGCAGTTCCTTTGCAATGGAATGGGGGAGAGGAGGTGGCAAACAGACGGCAGAACAATAGTAATCAAACAAATCAAACAAACAAAATCAAGATGGGGCAGAATCCCAACCAAGATGAGCACGAAAACGTAAATTCAATGTAACCCTAATCAATCTACAAACCTCTGCCCCATGGTCGTCTCGCATACAGAATGCCAATATATGAGAACCCCAAATTAAATATTCTAGGGTTATGAATCTTACATTTTTAGGTTGAAAATGGAAGACATAATTGTCACGTCTCTAGCTTGAGCGCCCGAGAGATCAGAGGGATTGGGGAAGAAGAAGACAACGCGCGAGGGATCAGAGGGATTTAGGAAGGAGAAGACAGGTAATTCGGTTAGATTTTTCATTATTCCCTTGGTTCAATACAGGTATTTATATACCCTAAATTGCAAAATTAGGAAAAAGCGCTTTTACGCTTTTACAAGTTAACGCTTTTATTAATATTTGTCATTCTTCTCCTTCTTTATTTCTTCGTGACAATACCTCCCCCTTCAAACATTTTTTCGTGACAATACCTCCCCCTTTAAACATGACTTGTCCTCAAGTCGCAACACCAGGGAAGCGTGTGTTGAAATCCTCAAAGAACTCCCATATGGCCTCTTCCTCAGGAAGGTGAGCCCATTGAACCAAGAGTTGGGTTGCCGGCAAAGATCCTCGCTTGACAAGGCGACGGGCCCAAATTTTTACTGGTTGCAACATAATCTTCCCATCATCATCAAAAGAAGGCAAGGAGGCAGTGACAGTAGACAGTGGACCAACATGTTTCTTCAGAAGAGAAACATGGAAAACTGGATGGATGCGAGAAGACGTGGGCAACTCCAAGCGATAGGCAACAACACCAACACGAGCTAAAATCTTGAACGGACCAGCATACTTGGGGCTTAACTTCCAGACATCCTTGGAGTGAAGTGAAAGTTGGCGATAAGGCTTAAGCTTGAGGTAAACCCAATCTCCTTCTTTAAATTCGCGTTCACGATGATGAGAATCTGCATAATACTTCATACGAGATTGAGCTGCCAATAGGGCCTGTTGGGCTTGCTGTCGATTGGAGACCAAATATTGAACCCCTTCCACATTGGTGTAAGGTATAGGGCCAGAAAACCATGGTGTAGGATGGAAACCATATAATGCATGAAATGGAGTCGTACCTAGGGAGGTGCGATAGGAAGTATTGTACCATAACTCTGCCATAGGTAGCCAGTTGAACCATTGCTTAGGATTAGCACTGCACATACACCTGAGATAAGATTCCAAGCACTGATTTACTCTCTTAGTTTGTCCATCGGTTTGTGGATGGTAGGCTGTGCTTAATCCCTGCTCAATCCCCAACACCTTAAACAACTGTTGCCAAAATTGACTAGTGAATACCTCGTCTCTGTCAGAAATAACACTGTGAGGTAAGCCATGTAATTTGTAGATTGACTGTAGGAACAATTGAGCAAGACTAAAGGCTGTAAATGGGTGAGCAATGACAATGAAATGAGCATATTTGGTGAATCTGTCAACAATCACCCAGATGGTGTCTTTGCTGGCTGATTTAGGTAAGTGCTCAATAAAATCCATAGAGATATGAGTCCAAGCCTGCTCCGGAACTGGTAGGGGTTGCAATAACCCTGGATTATGCACATTATCATGCTTGCTCACTTGGCACACTTGGCAAGAAGCGACAAAAGTCTGTACATGCTGCCTTATCCCTGGCCACCAAAAAATACTGGACACCCTCTGAAATGTGGCATTAATGCCCGAATGACCACCAACACTTGAGCTGTGGAACTGACGTAGGATCTGATCTCTTAGATCTCCAGAACAACCCACCACCAATTTGCCTTTATGTCTCAATAGTCCTTCATGATAGCTGTACGTAGACATATTATAAGGTAAGGTAACCAGCTCAACTATTATATTCTGGAGGAACAAATCAGTGCCATAGATGTTGATAATTTCATCCACCCACATAGGCTTAAAGATAGTAATAGCTGCACATTTTTCCCTTCCACCAATTCCTCATTTAAAGGGTGAACTCTAGACAATGCATTAGCCACTCTGTTTTCAGTTCCCTTTTTGTGTTCAATGCTGTAATCAAACCCCAGGAGGTTGGTCAAATATTTATGCTGCAATGGTGTTGAGATTTTTTGATCTAACAAGTATCTCAAGCTCCTCTGATCTGTTCGAATAATGAATGGGGCGTGAAGCAAATAAGACCTCCACTTCTCCACAGCCAATATAATAGCTAAAAATTCCTTCTCATATATTGATAACCCCAAACTTTTAGGGCCTAAAGCCTTGCTTAGGAAAGCCAAAGGGTACTGGCCCTGCATGAGAACAGCTCCCAAGCCCTTGTAAGATGCATTAGTCTCAACAACAAAAGGTTTAGTGAAATCAGGTAAGGCCAAAACCGGAGCTGTAGTCATTGAATTTTTAAGAATTTGGAAGGTAGCTCAGCTTCTGGAGACCACACAAACCTCCCCTTTTTTGTAAGATCAGTTAAGGCCTTAGCAATTGTTCCATAATGTTGAATGAATTTTCTGTAGTATCCTGTGAGGCCTAAGAATCCTCTTAAAGCCTTAACATTAGATGGGGTCGGCCAGTCCAGCATTGCTTGAACCTTAGACTTATCCATCCGCACTCTTCCACTCCCAATTATATGCCCTAAATACTCAACCTCTCTTCTTCCAAAACTGCACTTCGATTATTTTTGCAAATAAAGTATGCTGAGATAGAATATTAAACACTATCCTCAAGTGTTTCAAGTGTTCTGCCATGTTCAAGCTGTAGATAAGTATATCATCAAAGAAAACCAGGATGAAATCTCTCAAGTGAGACTTAAAAATCTGATTCATAACTGCTTGAAAAGTAGTTGGTGCATTTGTGAGGCCAAAAGGCATCACAACAAACTCATATAGGCCGGAGGCAGTTACAAATACTGTTTTTGGGATATCCTCTTCATGCATTCTAATTTGGTGGTATCCAGCCCTTAGGTCTATCTTTGCAAAGATAGTTGCTTCCCCTAGCTTATCCAATAAATCATCTACTAAGGGAATCGGGTAGCTATCTTTAATTGTAGTTGCATTGAGTTTCCTATAATCAATGCAAAACCTCCATGAGCCATCCTTCTTTTTAACTAACAGCACAGGCGAGGAATAGGGGCTGTTACTGGGTCTAATAACCCCTGTTTGCAACATCTCATCCACCAATTTTTCAATCTCCCTCATTTGAAGCATAGGATACCTATAAGCATGCTGCTTAATAGGTCCTATATTAGGCTTGGTGGGAATTCTATGGTCCATGCTTCTCTTAGGGGGTAAACCAACAGGGAGTTCAAATAGATGTTGATACTCTTGAAGCAATGTCACAATTTCAGTATCACAATAATGCATAAGAAACCCACAGTGTCTTCCATTTCCAGCTCCCTACTAAATTGGTTCATAGTTAGCATGCTTAATGCAATCCCAGGCTGGATTCCTTGGAGTTTAACCATATTCCCTTTAAAACAAAACTGAACTGTATGCTCTGCAAAATCTATGGTCACCTTTCCAAACTAACTTAGCAAGTCCACTCCAATAACCATGTCACAGCCCCCCAATTTCAACAATCTCACAGGAGCACTGAACCTGTGGCCCCCCATTTCCCAGGCAAACATATGGCACTTAGATCTGCATTCCACCTTGTTCCCATCGGCAATGGTTATCAACCAAGGATTAGTAAACTCCATTGTGCACCTCAACTTTGAGGCTGTTTTTGGGTCCAAAAAAGTGTGAGTGCTGCCTGAGTCTAGCAAAATAACCAGTTCATAGTTGTTTGACTTTCCTAACAACTTAATGGTGTTGGAAGGGACCTGACCAGCCACAACATTCAAAGAGATTTGGGGTTCCTCTACCCCTTGGCATTCTCCCAATTCCAAAGTTCCAATGTCGGTCTCACTTTCCCCATCATCTTCTCCTATGATCAAATATACTCTTTTGCACTTGTGTCCTATATGGAACACCTCATCACAATTGAAACACAAATTTTTTTTTCTCTTCTAGCCTTCATTTCCTCGGGGGACAACCTTCTAATAGGAGGTAATTTTGGTTTAGCAACATCTGAACCAATTTTAGTTACCGGCACTGTTGGTTGATGGCTGCTACCCCTTTTCAATCCTCTATGTCCTTTAGTGAGAAGATTCACAATATCTTCACTTTGGATGGCCAATTGAATAGCATTCCTCAAAGTGTTGGGCTTCTGCATTGTCACGAACTTTCCAATCTTCTCCCTTAATCCGCCAATGAAGCTTTCTACAAAATACTTTTCCCTCAAAGCTTTATTATCCTCTCTTAATAAGGCTCTCATTTCTTCAAACTCCTGGACATACACTACCAAAAAAATGATCTTTCACCATGGCTCGACGGTTCGTTACAATAACATTGTAACAAATAATGGTTATTGTTACGACAAGTTCCGTGACCAAAAAATATTTTTTTTGTCAACGTTTCAGGTTCTTTAATTACACAAAATAAGCCGTAACAAAAACGGAGTTGGTAGAATTTGTTCAAAATAACATTAGTTACGATTGTACTTCGTAAAAAATGGCGTATAAATTTGAGGAAAACTAAGAACGATTTTAGGGCGCGGGCTTTCTCTTTCCCCTCCTCGGTGCCAAATACATTCCACACTTACCGAATTTTAGAAAGTTAGAGCACAACTCATTCTTTGACGCGATTTGAAGGAGTTTACGCGACGTACTAGGCGAAGGTGGGATCGAGGAGGTTAATCGGCACCGGCATCCAGGTAATTTTTTTAAGTTATCTCTAGTAGTATGAGGATCGATCCACGGTTCTTCGTTGTGTCCTCTGTAAGGAGAAATCGAAATAGGGTGTCGTAATATTCCTCTTCTTTCTCAGGTGGTATTGGGAATTGTATGGCTTGTGTGTGATAAACAGAACTTGATTAGTTGGTAGGATAACATATTCTTGTGTTAGAGAACGAGTAGGCAGATTGTTTAAGTGCCCTGTGAAGTTTGATTTATTAATGGTGTAATTTTATCACATGATTATTTTGGTTTTGGAATTTTGGTTTTGGTCTGCTGGGTTCAAAGGGAAGAATCTCAACCTGCACCTGTTCGACTCTACCCTGGGATCAGTATGGGTTGAGGTGTTTGTGTTTCTGGCTTGTTGTTTAAGTGGGTGATGAGCCTCCTGCTCGTCACTCTTTTGCTGGAGTCGTTGCCACCATCCTCCAAACCCTCCGGACAAACAACATCCCTTTTCAACCAATTCTTTTCTTTCCATTCCCTACCCAAAAGCCATTGGTTCTACTACTGAATACAACAATGGCCCTGCGCTGGAATTTTCAAATGAGGAGACTGCTCTTCTGGCAATTGATTTCAAGTTCTCATTGGTTGGAAAATTCACTCAAGGGTATTCCTCATGGAAAGCATTGTTGGGATACGTTCAATGATCTCAAGTTGAATGGGGAATTCAAGTTATTACAAATCAATTTTAAACATATTTTGATTCGCCTTGCCAATGAGGAGGATTACACCTGGATTTGGACTCGAGGAATTTGGTTCAGCAGAGGCTTCCCTATGAGAGTTTTGAAATGGAATCCTTCTTTTAAACCGGGAATCGAATCTCCAGTAGTACCATTTTGGGTTCAGTTCCCTATGCTTCTTGCCCAATTATGCCAGAGGGATGCTCTTTTTTCCATTGCCTCACTGATTGGTACCCCTCTAAAAGTGGATACACCAACGGCTCCCAAGGCTAGAATTTCAGCTGCCCGAGGTTGTATTGAAATTGATGTGTCTCGCCCTCTGATCGACAAAATCTATTTGCTCATTAATAGTGTTGAATTGGAACAGCAAGTGGAAAATGAGAAAGTGCCGAAATATTGTCTCTTGTAAGCATTTGGGACATGATTTGGAAGGATATCTTGCTTCATCGACTAATTTTGTCTCGAATCCAAGTAATAAGGAGAATTTTGGACATAAACAAAAGGATCTAAGAAGCATCTTGAAATGATAAAAAGAAGATCAGATTCCAAAAGATAAATCCCAACATAAGGAAGGCTTCACTGAGGAGGACCTTACTGGAATGGATAAGGTGAACCCTACTTGGGTTCAGAACAATGTTGATACTAGTGAAGACTCAAACTGCTCCAATGGGTTTAAACAGCGGGTCTTCGGCACCTCTTAAATACAAAAAAGAAAGGAAAAAGAATAGAAGTTGATCTGAAGGCAACAAAAAAGAATAGAAGTTGATCAGGAACTCACGGCCTTATCACGTTCCAACAAAAACTTATCAGCTTGAAGCAGCATCTAAAATGGTGGAATAAAAATATCTTTGCCATTGATTTCCACTTGTTGATCAAAGCTGAACAGGACGTTCTCAACAGTGAAAGAACTTTTGAGCAGCAACAATCATAGGCCAATCTCATTGAGCTTAGCAGATGCAATGCTATGCTTACTCGTGCTCTAGCATTTGAAGAAGAGTTTTGGAAGCAAAAAGATAGATGTTGATGGATTGTTGAAGGAGAAAGGAATACTAAGTTCTTCCATGCATTAGTTAAAAGAAGAAGACAGCGAACCCTTATCCACCTCATTAAAGAAGGCTCCCGGTACATTACTTCTCAGGAAGAAAACAAAACCTCCGCAGTAAAATATTTTCAGAACCTCTTAACCAATGAAAAGGTCTGTTTGGGACACGCTCCACCTGATCTTTACCAGCATGAAGCTTCCTCTGATGATAATGACATGATCTGCAGCACTCCGGGTCTTTAGGAAATGAAAAGTGCAGTTTTTGCAATTAACAAGGATAGTGTTGCTGGACCTGTAGGCTTTACTAGCCTCTTCTATCAACATTGTTGGGACATTATCCACGAAGATCTTATTGCTGTGATCCAAGAATTCTTCGCTGGATCTCCCATCTCAAGAAGTTTTATTGCCTCCACCCTCATCCCTTTGCCTAAAGTCGATGACCCTGTTTACTGGAACAACTTCAGGTCGATAGACTTGTGCAACGTGGTTAACAAGATCAAATCCAAAATCTTGTGTACAAGGCTAGCCTCCATCATTCCTCCCATGATATCAAAGACTCAGAGGGGATTTTTCAAAGGGCAGAGTATTGCGGATAATATCTTACTTGCGACTGAAACGGTTCATGATCTCAACAGCCGCCAAAAAGCACATAGCCTCATCATGAAACTTGACATGGAAAAGGCTTATGACAGAGTTAATTGAAGTTTCCTACGCGATGTGCTTTCCAAGTTGGGGTTTAGGGAGTCATCCATCAACCGCATCCGTGCTTGTGTGGATAATTGTTGGTTCTCTATACTTATTAATGGCACTGTCTGTGGGTTCTTTAAATCCTCCCGATGCCTCAGACAATGAGATCCCATCTCCCTTATTTTATTCAATCTGGAGTTGCATAAACAACAGTAGAGTTTTGTTGAAACGTGTAGAATATTCATAAGTAGGTGCTATTTGCATACTTGCTATCTTTGCTTACTATGTGAACGATTGACTTATAAGAAATTTGATAGCACCGATTTGATTTGTTAAATTGTCATATCTTGCATCACTGCTAGTTACTGGTTCCATGAAATCTTCTATGGAGTCCTGAAACTGGTATATATGGTTCTAATTCAGTCCGAAAAGAGAATGCAGAATGTGAATTAGTGCATGTTTAATTAATGTAGTATTTTGCGCCGTTTTCATTGAAAATTAGTGCATCTCTAACTTCTATTTTTTTATAGGAAGTGACCGTGTGTCAACGCAGGCGTGCTGTGCTCATCCAGGATACCCAGCCTTGTGATTACCGAAAGGTCTGCTTTCTTTTTGACGCTATGCCACTGTGCAGAAACTTTTATGTGATGTTTGTTTATTGGGTGGGTGGTGCAATGAAGTGTTAAGTGCATTCCCATTAATCTGAAACATTTTTTTCTATCAGATTTCAGAATTATTTCATATTTGTTTTAAAGGGTTTCTACATGGGGCGTAATCAACATAGAAAGGACTCATGACCCTTGTCGGCAAGATTGAAAATCATCATCACCATGAATTCTATCCTACAAATGATCATCAATCTGCACCAGCCGAATAACATATTCAATTTCATCATTTCAAAACACATCTATGCATTGACAATTAACTCAAATTGCATGCTTAATGACTTTGCATCAGCTTTGTCTTTCACAATTACAATGGTAAAACATATGCTTGCCACTTCTAATATTTGTGTGGACATAAGGCAAGAACTGCATGTAATCTCTTATTTGTTCGTAATTAAGTAATTATTTTCTTAATTATATTAAATTTGACGTACTAGCATCACATATCCTTCATCTCTAGCATCGACATCGTTGTATTTTCTTCTTAGTTTCACTGTAATAAAGTTAGAATAGTGAGAAATTTGCCTTGTGTCTACAAATGGCCGATCAGAAATTGTGATGGGGAGTCGAAATCCATTTATTACTATTTAGGGGGCATCCATATAAGGTTTTGAAGTGGGGAAGACTGCGTATCTTAAACCATGTGGCTTAATGCTACGATAAAGTATAATGCTAGTGTCATATATAGCATCCGTGTTTCATATTATATTGGTGAAGGTTATTTTATGTTTATATGTAGAGAACATGGACTTCTAGAGACGTAAATGCATTTTATGCAAACCGATGAGATAACTTTATTCTTTTAAATTTGGGGTGTACGTCCGTGATAGGACTTAAACATTAGGTTTTTGGTTGCATGTTACGTTGATACAATCGCATGTGCCTTGCAGGTTATGGGAAAATCTCAACGTAGTGCTGTAGGAGGGTCACAGATCCGGCTGCCTCTCCCGTAAGACGGTTTACCCGGGCATCTACACGCAACAGCCCCGTAGAGGCAACTAATCCGCCTAGTAGATATCCATCACCTATCCGAAAAACCACGAAGAAAGCAACGAAACGGAAGGGATCTTGGGTCTCACCATTGCTCCAGCGACTTCGCTCCATCACATCAGAGTGGGAGAAAGAGCGTGATGCTCGTACTCAAAGCAAAAAAACATCTTCCACTCGACGGGTAGTGCTTCAGGATTCGGAGGGGATTTTGGAGGTAATGTGGCTTCTTTACGGAAGTTGGTCCCTATTTGAACTATTAGTACAACACTGCTATAGGCTGACGCTATTAACCCCAACAGGAACATAATGAGAGGGATATCCCATCAGTCCTTGAACAGACGGCACCGACACAGGACGAGGATGATACAATCCCCCCTACAGAAGCAGATGCCGAGACACTTCCACCGACACAGGACATGGAGACTGCAGAGAGTGATATGCCATTATTGGGTGAAGAACCAGGTTCCGACCCGGCTCTGATGACAGGAACGGAGGTGGCGATATGGCACGATTGGACGAGATAACATCGGATGGCGGTTTGAAAATTATCCTTATAAGATTATGTCTTGCATTTATTTTGATTTCAAATTTTCTACAAACGCGCATCTACAATAACATGTGATCTCTTATTTGTACCAGCTGGTTCGTCCAAGAAAAAACAGGGGAGAGGGGCGGCAAGAATGCTGCGTGGATGGGGAAAGGATCACAGGATGCTTGTATTCACATCGCCTGATGGTAAAAGCATTGTTGGACCCGATCTAAATGAGTACAAGAAAACTATTGGGGTCATTGCACGCAATGGAGCTCGACTTCCTCTAAATTACCCCACGTTTGCTGAAATACCGGAGACGAAGAGACAGGGTGCATGGATGGAGGTTTAGGTGATGCAATGTTCATAGAAAATGAAATTTCTTTAATTTCATTATAGTTGTATACGTGGTCCTACTATCTTGTTTGTATCGGGCGATAACCATGTCAAATGTCTTTGCAGAGTAACAGCGGATTACCAGACTCAGCAGAGAAAGTGGTCATGGCTGACCTAAGGGAAGTTTGGAGGCATTGGAAATACAACATCAAATCAACCTACTTTAATCCGATCGAGGATGATGAGGAAGCATTGAAGAAGGTTCCCTCAAGCAGGATCGTGCCCGATCAGTGGCCAAAGTTGGTTGAGTACTGGCGCGATGAAAATATGAAGGTATGCAATAGGGACCAACCAAATTAATATACATTATATCTGCACAGGCCTATGGTGAGAACTAAATAATTTGATTCCTACGTAGCTTCAATCCAAGAAAAATGCGTCAAATGTACAGAAAAGAAGCTTTCCGCATCGTACTGGGCGAAAGTCCTTCACAACTCTCGCCGAGGAGGTACCTTTCATTATGTTTAAGTAATTAGTCATGCTATGCTCCATCCCTACATTCTTCAAAACATAGTTGCTTGTGTTTTTCAATGACATAAGGCCTTATGTTGCTGCAGATCAAAGCGAAGGGGAAGGACCCCGACAATTTGGAGATTTGGATATCCAGTCGGACACAAGGCAAGGGGAAGGACGACCAGGAAACCGAGGAGATTTTGGTATAATAAATTTATTGTACCAATTAAGTGACAATTCATACATTATGTACCTCTCTGACAATAAAAGCAAGTTCGGCCTCACTTAAATTTTTACTTGTAGACATATTTACAGAATGAGCTAAACAAGATTCCTCCTGAAGGGCGGACTCCCTCTGTTCGGGAGACTCTGTACCGACGGGCCCTTGGGGGAAAGATTAAGAAGCAATCAAAGGTTAGTGCGGCAAGTTCAGCTCATCCCCGTAGCGAAGCAACTAGTTTAACAGATAGTGTAGCATTCGAGCAAGGGTGGGAACAAATAAAGAATAGACTTGCAGAGTTGAAGGCAATGATGGTTGAGTTCAAAACTATCAAGTCTGATGTGTATGCATTCATGCACAGAAACTTCGGAGCAGTTACTGGCTAGGCAGTAAATATTCATAATATCTATACATTTCGTATGAGTATCCCATGAGATTGGGAGGGCTAATATGGGAATTTACCATGATATGTGCATAAATGATAGAGCACATCTCGTATTGATTCAGTCTTTGAGCTTCCCATGCCTGTGTCCGAGCCAGGTCTGACGGTATGATTCCGTCAAACCTTGAAGTTTCTTAGTAATCAGTGCAGTGCTTAATTTAGGCTACTCTTGATAGTCTACTACGTTTTCAACTCATCTGTAATGTTTTGTTGTAGGTCGGCACGCATGTACTTCTATTATCCCGCACCGGTGAGAAAAAATTTGTTGCGGAGGGATTTCTGCTCTGCCCCCCTGCGCCAGGTTTGTGCCATTGTCTTTAAGTTTTTTTTGGAACTTTTATTATGCCTCGGCAAGGGATCGCAGGTTTTGTGACCGTTCGGGCCTCATATTACTAATGATCATGGTTTTCTTGAGCCTAGACATATACAATGTTATAATATATGGATTTGCTTGTGTTATCTACACTGTTTTTATAGGGGCAGTTCGGGCCTCATATTTGTAACGCACCGACCTTTCGTAACAAATATCGTAACTAAATTTGGTTACGAGAGGAAATTTGTAACAACCAGTGTAACAAAAACCCTGCATTAGGGAGCGTTGACCGACAGTAATAGTTACGAAAAACCGCGTGGCAAAAAACATTCGTCACACGAGTACACATTATGGAGAAAAGTCATAACAAAGGCGTAGCAAATACGCAAATTACACAAAAAATGGCTTGTTGTTACGATTTTCCAGCCGTAGTAGAAAACAATTTTTTTAGTAGTGATAATTCTGCACAGTAGTGTTTTGCTTCAATTTATTAAATTGAGCAACTAGACTTCCTTCAGCAGGATTCAGAAACCTTTCCAACACTAGTGCAGAGAATTCAGCCCATGACAAATTGATATCCTCCTCAATATAGTCCACAAACCAACTATATGCTATTCCTTCCAAATTCATAGCAACAAGGCTGAGTTTGTCATAATCAGACACTTGATTGTAAGCAAAATACCTAGTGCACTTCCTAAGCCACAGCCTGGGGTTATCTCCATTAAATTTTGGAAAATCCAATCGTAATTTATTATTATGCAAAGTGGAGTGAGCTTCATTTAACCTAGTCATGGGAGTTGGAGACAGTATTCCCTTTCCTTCCTTAGGTTTAACACCAGAGTCAAGAGCAATATGTGAAATATGAGGATCTAGAGGCTCCTTACATCTGAATGAAGGTCCAACTTGTTGTTCCTTCATGAAATTCAGAAATTGAGTCTTCAACAAATCTCCTAGACTCTCCAAGTTCGCATCTAGCTTAGATTCTAGCCTAGTTTCCATTTGAATCTGGCCTTGGATTATAGCAGTTTGGCCGTCTACAACCTCTGCTACTTGTTGTTCCAGAACCTCTAACCTTTGTTTTTGAGATCGCGTCATCTAGAGAGAGAGCATCGAAATCTGGCTCTGATACCAAATTGTCACGTCTCCAGCCTGAGCGCGCGAGAGATCAGAGGGATTAGGGAAGAAGAAGACAGCGCGTGAGGGATCAGAGGGATTTGGGAAGGAGAAGACAGGTAATTCGGTTAGATTTTTCATTATTCCCAAAATTGGTTCAATACAGGTATTTATATACCCTAAATTGCAAAATTAGGAAGAAGCGCTTTCACGCTTTTACAAGTTAACGCTTTTATTAATATTTGCCATTCTTCTTCTTCTTCATTTCTTCGTGACAATAATCAAGATATTGGTGTTTGTCGGGCCCCACTCGACGAGACAAAAAATTGGTGTTTGTACGCCCTGTCGTCACCGGCAGATTTGGGTAAAAGAACAGAGGAGTATTCTCAATGAACCGCATTTGTTCCTCCGGCGAAGGCATTGATAACCGAAAAATGTACATTTGTTATTGTATATTAATTCGCAGGGAATTTTATTCGAAAATCAATGAGTAGAGTTTTTATAGAAGAATGGTCAGATATAGCAATTATGTGGTTGTAGACCCTGGATAGTTATCACAATTATTTATACTCTTTTTACTGGTGAGTTTCCAGGTCGAACACAGGGATTTAAAGTCATGAATTTCAATATTAAAAATCTTGGAGAAGTGACGAAGAAACAAAAGGGGAGCCTGCTTCGAGCGGAGAACCTTCAACTACTGAAAGCAGTAAATAAAGCAGTAAACATGAACGGGGGTGAGCGAAGCGAAAGTGATAGGATTGGGATGCGAGCGAGCGGCCTGATATATGTATATGTACATGAGCGAAGTAGAGTGAAAGAGAGGCGTTGTGTCTGAGCTGTGCGTTACTAAATGGATAGAATTCCATGGATGCAGCGAGCGAATGATGAAATTGTGTTATCGGAAGCATATATGTATTTTACGAAAATGATGACAGAAAGATGTTGTAATTATATAAACTCGATTATAAAGAACTCATCACACTGGTATTTTGGCCTGGGGGGGATTTACAACAAGACTTCAATGACACCCAGAATTAAGACATTATAAGAAAGAAACCCTACTGTCACTAGGAATTTCTGCGACCTAATAGACCCCGTCTATGTCCCGTTAATTTTCCCAATTTCTGCCTCATTAGTGGCTTTACCTTCTGATGTTGGTACTCTTTTATCAGAATCAAATTTAGCACAGTAATTAAGTAGGTCGACAAGGCTCCCGCGTACTTAACTACGTTGAACTACCTTGAGACCGCTTTTGGCGCATCACAAGGCTTAATTAATTAATTCATCTCTCGCTCTATACCAGTGATATGAAATTCTCTAAATTGATTTATATAAGTATGGGAAATTGTGGAAGGATTTAAATTGAAGAAGAGAATGATATTTCTTTATATACTATGAAAACTGCAAAAAGGATTAGACTACAAAGCTGTAAATGAAAGCAGTAAGCTAGTCTAAGAAAGCATTAAAGACGTGGCCAAGGGAGGGGAATACGCCCACTCCCTTGGCCTTTCCTGTGGAGAACTCCCTTACAGGGTTGGAGCTCTCGGAAACAGGAAGACAATGAACGCTGTGTATATTCTGAAAATCGTCCAAGAATTCGATTCTTTCTACATACAGATATTGGCCCTATTTATAGCAGGTGTAACGAGACGGTTGCAAGAAGCTGTTGGGCAGTTCCAACCGCTGGGCAGTTAGGCGGTTGCAGGTGGTTATTCTGTTGAAGCGGTTGCTGGCCATAACTCCCAGGGTGTCCGCTTCGCTTGCGTTGATGGCACAGATCTTCCTCGCTTGCTGGAGAACAGGAGGGCATCAGCGTAGCACGGCTCGCTTGAGCTAGCTGGAATTGGAATGGCTGTACCGCTGCATTTGAAGTACTTAGTTGAAATCTGGTGATAGTCTGCAGCGGCGGGTATCTGGACTGTCGCTTGCAAGCGGGAGAGGCTATCGCTTGCGGCTATAAAGGTGGCCGCTTGCCTCTCATGCCTTAGTGTTTTCAAGGTGTGTTTTGGGCGCTTGCGAGCGAAGGCGGCTGTCGCTTGCGGCGTCTGCCTTAGCTTTTCTGGCTCCAGAATACCGCTTAAGAGGGCAAAAATCGTTAATAATCTCAACAATGAATTCTGGGTCATGCCTGGTGATATAAATCAATATTGTATGCCGATTACGAATTATTTTGATGGTTCTTATGCAAAAATTCAAGTAACACACATTTTTGTCAAGCTAAGAATATGCTCATATTTGGAGTCATCAAACCTCCTCACACTAAACCTTTGTTCGTCCTCGAACAAACTGCATTAAAGGATCAAGAGGTTATTCCGTTCACGGCAATCAAGAAGTGCTAATAACCAGTGCCATGATTGGGAGTAGAGTGAATCTCAAATAGTAACAAGTGAAACACAAGTATTCAGCATGTCATTTGATTTAACGAGATTGGAGTTGTCCAGGTATTGTCAACTTTGTTCGCTCAGCAGAGATTCTTTTTTTGATCTAGGAAACCTTCAGCCGAAGGGCGTGGAGAATATATGTATATATTTTTTTTTTTTTTTTTTGGATCGTGAGTTTCAAACAAACATTGTGTCTGCTCATGATCTTATTAGGTTCTCGCACGCCTAGGCCTTTTCAGTTCCTTTGTAATGATAGGTCCTCCCTGCTTTGCTTGCATCGTATCTTAAACCAAATTTAAGGACTTCTCTTTTCAAGTTATGCCTTATGAGCAAAGTTGAAAAACCTGGTCACTTGCCTTACTGAGTATGGAAAGTTGAAACGAAGGGGGCACTAGTTTTTCACAAGTCTCTTTCGCTGTTACTTAGTCTAACACTAGTGTTCGAGTTATGGTGAAGTTCGAAGGACAAGTACTTAGTCTGATGTGCTTAGGTTGTCTAACTCTACTCTAGAACATATCACAAAGTTAACCAAGCAGAATATCACAGGAATTTCACATAAGAGCACATACTTCAGGTTATGTTAGGCATACAATAAAGAAAAATTGTCACGAGTTACCAAAAATTGTTGTCTCCTTGATTGATGTTATGTACAGCCCTTGTTATTCTCAATTTTACATGGGTGAGGACCTTTCTTTATTTCTTCTTTTCGCTTGCTGGTCCTCGCCCTTGAGGAAGGTTGCGTGATATATGCCGCACTAGGTCTTCCAATCGGAGGAGATTCCTGGCTGTGTCAAGCTGTTGTTCCATTAGGATGGCGTTTTGTTGGGTAAGAGCTGCGAGAGCTTTCATAATTTCATGCAGCGTCGTACCCATGCTTGCAGCCAGGGTCTCTAGCGCTTCCACTCGCTCTTCTAGTGCGGCAGTCGCTTTCTTTCCAGCAGTCAGTTCATCACCCAGACTCCTAGCGTATGTGTCTATTAATGTCTGAGTCATCATGTATTGGGTGAGAATGGCTGAGTCGAGTTCATCCAATCTTCTTTCAATATTTTCCAGTGATGCGCGGGGGGCTGATGGTCCAGCACCCGCCGCTTCTGGTGATTGTCGCTCGCTCTCAGCTGAACTGATCTCCACTGGCTCTTCCTCGTTTTGGGAATCGGGTGCTGGCTCAGGGGAGACATCCCTGAGGAATACTAGCTGCCTCCCTGCCTCGTACTCCTGCTGTTCTGCTTTCTTCTTTTGTAAATATCTTCTGAATCGCAGCTGGAGTTGAGTCAGCGGTTTCCAGTATTTCAGCAGCTTGACCAGCACCTTCATTTTCCTTTTTCTTTCTCGCTCGAGCTGCTGCATTCGTTCGATTCGTTGTACTGCGGCAAGCAGCTGAGCTTTCTGTTCTTGGAACTTCCTGTCCTGTTCCTCCTCCTCCTCTTCTATAAGTGTTTTATCAGATTTGGTTGAGGCAGGAGTCAGAATTTCTGCGGGTGTCCCGATCATGGTATGCGTTCCTGGGCTGCTTGGGGATACCTGCAAGACAGGAAGATTTAGAATCACTGCCTCCACCTCTTCGGCTTCATTGGCAGCTTCAGCGGTTGTGGCAGCGGGGACCTCGGCGGGATATTCTTTGTATGATTCAATGGTGACATCGATCCCGCCAATAGTTTCTTCGGTGAATATGGTCTCCCGCTCCTCCTCTGCTCCAGCAGCAGTAGGCTCCACCGCTCCCGGCTGGTTAACGGGTGTGGTTTCTTTGCCTATTCCAACAGCAGTTGGCTCACCTGCCCCCTGTTGGTCGAAGGGAACAGGTTCATCGCCAGATGGGCTTGGCAATATCTCCTCTAATGCTGGCCGTGCCGGCGAAGGTCTCTCGGGTTGGGCGGTGGGTTCTCTGATGACGATCCCCTTCCGTAGTCTGGAGAGGGGAATCGTGTCCTCGCTTGACTCTACATCCACCGCTTTCCTCTTCCCTTTCTCCTGCCTTGTCGCTCGCCGAGGGGGTGTTGGATTTTTTCGCAGTGCTTCTTTCACCCTCGGCTTTTTGACAGGCGGCGGAGCAGGGTCTTCTTGTTTCTTTGACCTCTTTTCGCCCACGGCCGCTTGCGGCGCCTTTCCTTCCTTATTACTCCTAGTTGTTTTAGCCCCAAATAGATTTTCCTCAATCTCCCGAGCGAAGCGGAGGGCTTCCTCTTCCTCATCGCTGGGAGCTTCATTGGAAACTGTTCTCTCAGAGTCTGGCTCGGTGTGGGGTGTCACATCTTCTCTTATGATTTCCCCCCCCACAAATTTCATCTTTCTTTTTGGTGGAGGGGGCGCTGCCGCTTGTGCTTTCCTCTTTTTCTGCTTGGGGATGAGAGTAAACCCCTTGGACTCCAGCCAATTTTTGTGGAAGGCCGCTGGGAACAGTGGCTTCATTTGGAGTTCTGGGGCTGGAGTGGGCAAATCGACGCCCGCGCGACGGCAAAGTTCTGTGATCAGGGTCCCGTGACCCAATGTTCTGTCTCCACTTCTTCGATCCCAGATGTCTAAGCCGATGATCGCGCCCAAATCCACATCGTTCGATTCCTCCAAGATTGAGCGAAGGGCTATGAGGTAGTCAGGACGAATGTCAGTGGTGTGAGCAGTGATCATTATTCTGCTCAACGACCACTTCACCCATTCCTTTTTCTCTTCGTCCACCGACCCAAACTTCAGGTTTCTTTTCTCATATGCAGGGGTGGTGGCGAAGGTCCTGTATAGCGACTGCAGTTCAAGTGAACTGCAGACCTCCGTAGCCTTCAGCTTGTCTTGCATCTCTTGGCCGGGGTAGTGGTTTTCCCAACCCAAGAGTCGGTTGATCTTTCTGGCTGAGCAGTCTACCCATTTTCCCCGAACGTAGACATGCTTAAGACTCTCAGCCTGGTTCAGATTAGCGTAAAACTCCCTCACCAGTGATACATCCACTGGTTCATTGGGGTTTCTGATCAACCAAGACAGACCCCGCTCCTCCAGCCAGTCAGAGAGCGGGCCTGTGATCTTCTCGGGGTCAAATCCTCTCTCGTAGAGGATCCCCATTGCCTTCATCCGCTCGTACGCCGCCGCTGCGTCAATGTTGGAAAAGTGCAGTTTGTCATACTGCTTTGATCTCAATACGTCCTTTGCAGCGTCGGCAGCATTCTTCTTGGAGATATTGCTCCGGAATGCCTTCATTTTCCTTGGCGGTGCTTCTAGGCAGGCAAATTTGTTTTTAAGCTCCTTCAGCTGGTACTCCTTCAGCTGTTCGTATTCCGATTCTTCTAATTCCAGCCACCAGTCGCTCACCGGATACCTCTGCTCTGTTTCCTCAGTGTATTCGAATCTAAGGTATTCCTCCGGGAACTCTGGGATGAATTTTCGGAATGGCAGTGACTTAAGCTGCCTGAGCTTCCCCCAGTCTTCTGTTAGCTCCAATACTCTCCTCCTCTTGTAGTATGCCTCAGGTGGCGCTGGCTCTACTAATTCTGCCCCTGAGGTTGTTGTCACCACCTTACGTCCGTCCGTGGATTTGATCCTTTGGACTCTTCGTTCGATCCTCTCCTCAACTTTCTCAAACTCCTTCTTCAACGTTTCTTGCTTTGCTGGATCTATTTTGCTAAGCTTGTCCTGAAACTAGGGTTTCCAGAATTATTGTTTGTCATACGAACATTATGAATCCTGCCTCATTATCTTTAAATGTAAATAACATCCATATAAGGCAATCACATTCAAAGTTCAGGTGATTTTAACCCTAAATTCTCCCCCTCACAACGAAACAGAACACTACTGTAACCGTTACGTTGTGAAAAAGGGAGAAAATCACAAAACAAAACCTAACCTACAGATTAGAGTGAAATTCATCCGTAGAGAGCAAGTATATTAGTTATTGTATCTAAATCTAGCATATGACAGACTTAGATTCACAGAAATCGAACAGACAAACATTTTCGCAAAAATGAAGAACAGTGAAATATCGTGAAAATAATTTGCGATTCTGTGTTTTTAAACGTTAAATCGGCGAGAATCAACCGTAATATAGAGTTTATGTACTAAGGTTAACCTAGATCTTACCTTAGATGAAGCTATTATTGGTTGAAATGGTGAGATTTTGAAAAATTTTCGCTCTGAGAGTGGCGGTTACTAAAGCTTCGGGAGGAAGTTACTGTAGGGCAAAAGTGGAAAAATGACTGTGGACTGGGGTATTTATAGATTTTCTCAAGACTCTCTGGAGGACAAGCGGAGCGATGCCAAGTCCACTGTAAATACTTATAAAGGTATAGGGGAGGGTATTTCAGGGCGGGCGAGCGGTTAAAGCAACACTTCTATACACCTAAGACTGACACAAAAGCGGAGATGAAAGCGGTGCTGGGTGAGCGATACTGCTCCCCCAGTAAATATCAGGGTGAAACAAGCGGAGCGGTGGTTGACTTGGGTCAGGCTTAGGTTGGAAGTTAAAATGCTAACACTAAACTATTCCTATAAAGCGATAATCCTATTCTAATGAAAGCGATAAAATTATGAAATCTATTTATGAAAGCGGTAAAGGAAAGCTTGTAAATTTTAACTATGAAAGCGATAAGTTTTAACTAGAAAAGCAATAAAAGAAAGCTGTAAATTGGCGGATATAAGATTGGGCTTCTGGATTCTTTTCACGAAATTCTATCATCGCTTGAGCTTCTGAACCTCAATCAGCTTAATCTCTGCATTGGCCTGTTGCAACACAGGCCCTTCAATATACGGTTTCAGCCTCGCTCCATTCACCAAGAAGGAATCTTTCTCTCCGGGGGTCTCCACATTGTTAATCCTTATGGCTCCACTTGGCAGCACTTGTCTGACAATATACGGCCCAGTCCACCGTGACTTCAATTTTCCTGGGAATAAGTGGAGCCTAGTGTCATATAAAAGAACTTTGGATCCCACCGCAAACTCTTTCTTTTTCAACTTCTTGTCATGATAGAATTTCATCCTTTCCTTATAGATTTTTGCGCTTTCATATGCAAGGTATCGGAACTCGGTCAGATCGAGCAATCTTTTCGTGCGTCTCTCCTGCGCTGGGAGAAGATCAAAATTGAGATACTTGATAGCCCAGTACGCACGATGCTCTAGTTCCAGTGGTAGGTGGCAGGCTTTTCCATATACAAGCCGATAAGGGGACATTCCAATTGGAGTCTTGAAGGCTGTTCTATAGGCCCACAGCGCATCATCCAATTTTTCTGCCCAATTCTTGCGACTCTTATTTACTGTGGTCTGGAGGATGTGTTTGATCTCTCTATTTGAAACTTCCACTTGACCGCTCGCTTGTGGATGATAGGGGGTAGTTAAATGTTGACGAACACCATATTGTTGAAGGCAAGATTGCAGCGCCTTATTCACAAAATGGGTGCCTCCGTCGCTTATTATTGTTCTAGGGACCCCAAACCTTGGAAATATGGTATATTTTAGGAAGCGGATCACTGATCGAGCATCGTTTGTGGTGAGCGCTTGCGCTTCAACCCACTTACTCACGTAATCCACCGCCACCAGAATGTATTGTTTCCCATTAGAAGGTGGAAAGGGACCCATAAAATCTATCCCCCATACATCAAATATGTCCACAAACAAGACTCCAGTTTGGGGCATCTCATCTTTCTTCGAAATGGACCCCAGTCTTTGACATTTGTCGCAAGATTTGGCAAAGGCATCTGCATCTCTTTGTAGGGTAGGCCAAAAGAAACCTGACTGCAAAACTTTGGCCGCTGTGCGCATGCCAGCGAAATGCCCTCCTACATGGGACCCGTGACATTCGTTCAAGATCAGCGGGATCTCAGACTCCGCTACACAGCGACGGATTATCCCATCTGAGCCGATGTTGAACAAATAAGGTTCATCCCAAAAATAATCCTTTGCCAAACTGAGCAATCTCTTCTTTTCCCTTTGTACAGTGTGTGCTGGAAACTGTCCTGTAGTTAAAAAGTTGGCCAGGTCAGCGAACCATGGCTCTTTCGCTTGCACCAGGAACAGCTTCTCATCTGGGAATTGTTCATTGATTCCAGGAGATTTGTCCTCGTCTTGTTGCAACCTACTGAGGTGATCTGCCACATGATTTTCCTTTCCCTTCTTATCCTTGATTTCTATATCGAATTCCTGGAGCAACAAAACCCATCTAATCAAGCGGGCTTTTGTCTCCTTTTTCTCCATCAAATATTTAATAGCTGCATGGTCAGTGTGAACAATAGTCTTGCTTCCAATAAGATACTGCCTGAATTTCTCAAAAGCGAAGACAATAGCTAGCAGCTCTTTCTCGGTGGTAGTGTAATTCTTCTGAGCAGAGTCCAGTGCTTTACTTGCATAGTAAATGACGTTAAGTTTAGACTCCACCCTTTGTCCTAGTACAGCGCCGACGGCATAATCACTTGCATCCGTCATTAACTCGAATGGCTCACTCCACACTGGTGCTGAAATTATAGGAGCAGAGGTCAGCTTATCCTTCAGTATTTGAAAAGCCTCCTCACACTCGCTTGACCAGCGGAATTGAGTATCCTTGCACAGCAGTGACGTGAGTGGTTGTGTGATTTGACTGAAACCTCTGATAAAACGACGGTAAAATCCCGCGTGACCCAGAAAGCTTCGCACTCCTTTCTCATTCGAGGGCGCTGGCATTTTTTCGATTACACTAATTTTTGATCTATCTACCTCTATACCGGCAGACGAGATCTTATGGCCCAAGACAATTCCTTCATTCACCATAAGGTGACATTTTTCCCAGTTCAGCACGAGATCAGTCTCTATGCATCGGAGGAGTACTTTTTCCAAATTATTCAGGCATCTGGAAAATGTCTTGCCATACACCGAGAAATCATCCATAAAGACTTCAATACAGGAGTCCAGGAGATCACTGAAAATATGGTACATGCATCGCTGGAAGGTGGCCGGAGCGTTGCACAGCCCGAACGGCATCCTCCTATAAGCGAAAGTCCCATATGGACAAGTGAATGTGGTCTTCTCACAGTCCTCCGGTTTGATGGGAATTTGATGATAGCCTGAGTAGCCATCGAGGAAACAGTAGTATTCGTGACCTGCGAGCTTCTCAAGGCATTGATCAAGGAAGGGAAGTGGGAAATGATCCTTCTTTGTGGCTGAATTCAATTTTCTGTAGTCGATGCAAACCCTCCATCCCGTGACAGGTCTTGTCATGAAGACCTCCCCATCGTCGCTTGTCTGTTCAACGAATCCTCCTTTCTTGGGAACCACCTGGGTTGGGCTAACCCACTGGCTGTCACTGATAGGGTATATGATTCCTGCATCGAACAATTTGATCACCTCTTTCTTGACTACTTCTTGCATATTTTCGTTCAGACGCCGCTGAGGCTGTCTACATGGTTTTGCATCAGCGTCCAGCCTTATATGGTGCATACACACCGCTGGGCTGATTCCTTTAATGTCTGAGATTTTCCATGCAAACGCCGCTTGATTTCTTTTGAGAAGTGAGATGAGCTGAGCCTCTTGGTCCGGCAGTAATAAGGCGGAGATTATCAGCGGGTAACTCTCCTCCGGCCCAAGGAATATATATTTGAGGTGCTCAGGTAATTTCTTCAGCTCATCCTTATTGTTGGTCTCGCTCGCTGGTTCCCTATTCGCTTGTTCAATGGATTCAGTGGGCGCTTGAATGTCGTCGCTTGCCTCAGCTGAATTCTTTTTATCTTCCAGTTCGAGCGATCCATTACCTGAAATTCCTTCCAGGCTATCAAGTGTAACATGGTTCTCAAAAGTTATTATTTCATTTAACTCATTGATAAAATCACAATTTTCTTCCTGGGGTTGGCGCAGTGCTGAGTTCATGGAAAATGTGACTTTATCACCACCAAAACTCAAGGATATTTTTCCTTCAGCAACATTTATTGTAGCTTGAGCGGTGGCTAGGAAAGGTCTCCCTAATATAATTGGAATGTCGCGGTCTTCGCTCATTTCCATAATAATGAAATCTGCAGGGAAAATAAATTTGTTTACTTGCACGAGTACATCACGAATGATTCCTTTAGGCAATCTTATTGATTTATCGGCAAGCTGAATTACAGTTCTGCATGCTTCTAATTCATAAAGCCCTAATTTAGAGAAAAGCGAGAAGGGCATAAGATTGATACTTGCACCTAAATCACATAATGCCCTAATCGGCTCTAAATTTCCTATTATACAACTAATGATAAAACTCCCAGGATCGCTGAGTTTCTTCGGGAGGTCCTCCTTAAATACGGCACTGCACACACTTTCCAGCTGCACCGCTGCCACTTCATCAGGAAATGCCCGCTTCCGATTGATTATATCCTTGATAAACTTAGCGTAATGTGGCATCTGAGACAAAGCATCAGCAAACGGTATAGTAATTTGAAGACTACGGAAAGTATGTACAAACTTATCAAACTCCTTGGAGTTGTCCTTCTTCCCAAATCGTGCGGGAAAGGGAGCTCGAACCAAAGGCTGAGCAATATCCTTTTCCTTCGGGTCAGACTCCTGAGCGGCTGGTATCGCTCGAGGTTGGGATGGACCTTGCTCCTTAGATGGAATCTGTGTAATTTCATCCTGCACAGGCATATTAGCAACAATAGGGGAAGACGATTGATTTATACCTCTGTCTGGCAGTGGTGGCGATTGCGTCCTTTTTCCCCCTCTAGTTTCGATGGCCTTTGCTTGGTTCGGGACAGTCTCGACTGTCCCAGGCAACGTTCCTTTCTGCTTCAGCTTCAGCGCTTCAGCAATCTGCCCGACTTGTACTTCCAGCATTTTGATCGAAGCAGATGTGTTTCTTTGGAACTCCTGATTCGCTCGCTCTGTGTTCCTCCAGAGTTCCTCCAGACTCAACGGGACTTGTGCCGCTGTGGGAGGTTGAGCGAATGCATGTGCCTGCTGCGGGAAATGGGGGGTTTGATTGTATTGTTGATGATGTGGATGATATCCCCCTTGGATATATTGTTGTGCAGCGAACTGTTGTGGCCTCTGAAATTGTTGCTGAGGACGCGGTCCAGCGGGGCCTTGAACTTGCCCTTTTTGGAACTGCTGGAATTGAGGGGCATTTCTGCCAGCCATATAAAAGACCTCCGCCGGGTTCTGAGCTTCCTCATTTGAATACTCAGCAACCTGCGGACATTTTTGGTCTTCATAAGCTTTCTCCTCGCATTCCGCGGCCTCATGTAATGCTTGTTTTCCTTTAGTACGCAGGTCCTGCTTCATAAGCTTAGACAGCTCCTTCACTTGGATTGACAAACTGTCGATCCTTGCATCGTGAGATACGGAAGTAGGGACCTGGTACAGACCCCTCGATGGCTCGGGCCTGTTGGACTCTGGCCAACTTGACTGATTGGCCGCCATCTTCTCAATCAAAGCCCTCGCTTCAGAGGCACAACGCCCCATAAGCGAGCTTCCTGCCGCTGCATCTAAGGACATTCTGAGTTCAGGAGTAATTCCTGAGTAGAAAATCTGAAGTTCCATGAAGTCCGGTATTTCGTGATGAGGGCAGTTGCGGAGTAGTTGTTTGAATCGGCTCCAGGCTTTTGGAAGGGTCTCATCACTCGCCATCTTGAAAGTAAGTATTTCATTCCTCTGGCGAATGGTCTTTGATACAGGATGGTATTTGCTCACGAAGGCCTGCGCTGCTTCCTTGAATGAGCCAGGGATCGGATAAAGGTTATCAAACCATTTCCTGGCCTCTCCTGTTAAAGAAAATGGAAACAGAATCAGTTTGGCAGCGTCCTCCGTGATGCCGTGCGATTTGGAGGTGGCAGCGATCCTATTAAAGTTCTGTAAGTGTTCGTAAGGGCTTTCATTGAGTAGCCCATGAAATTGGCTCTGGCTGACGAGCGCTGGTTTCACCTCATAATGGCCAGAGCCTCTGGGCGCAGAACTTGTAATCAAAGTGTGATCCAGAAGGGTCTGGTAGTGAACATCCATGGGGATTTCAGCAAGTGGGCGATCAGCAGCCCTATGACCCTCAGCCCTCTGGTAAGGCTCAACAGTAGGTGGTGGGGGAATGATGGTTGTGGGTATCGCAGCGGTGGTGGCAGCTTGTGCCGCTTGGGAAGCAATAAATGCTCCCTGCGCAGCTTGAGTTTGTTCCACCTGAGCGAGGTGCACTTGCAGCCCCGCCATTCCTTGTTGAATGCTACTGAGGGCTCTCAATAGCTGCTCCTCAGTCTGTGAAAGTGCAGGGGGAATGACAGTAGGGACCACAGAGGGGACGTGGAGCGGCACCTCCTGCGAAGATGCAGATGTGGCGGAGTTTGAAGATGTCCCAGCGGCAGTCTGGAAAGCTGGGATGACAGTAGGAGGAGCGGTGGCATTTCCTTGATTCGCCATGAGTTGTTCTCGCACTTGCTCTCGGAACAGACGTCTCTGTGATCGAGCGGAGGGAGTAGGACTCGTGGGACGCTGAAAACGCTTCGGACCCCTACAAAATGGCAGCCACATACAAAAATTTAAAGTTAGACGAATTTTAATTGAATACAAAAAGCATGATTACAATGAATTAAAAGTAAATTATGGCGCTTCAAAAGATTTCCAACAGATACTTTTCATGAGTTTCAAATCCCCGGCAACGGCGCCAAATTATGATAACCGAAAAATGTACATTTGTTATTGTATATTAATTCGCAGGGAATTTTATTCGAAAATCAATGAGTAGAGTTTTTATAGAAGAATGGTCAGATATAGCAATTATGTGGTTGTAGACCCTGGATAGTTATCACAATTATTTATACTCTTTTTACTGGTGAGTTTCCAGGTCGAACACAGGGATTTAAAGTCATGAATTTCAATATTAAAAATCTTGGAGAAGTGACGAAGAAACAAAAGGGGAGCCTGCTTCGAGCGGAGAACCTTCAACTACTGAAAGCAGTAAATAAAGCAGTAAACATGAACGGGGGTGAGCGAAGCGAAAGTGATAGGATTGGGATGCGAGCGAGCGGCCTGATATATGTATATGTACATGAGCGAAGTAGAGTGAAAGAGAGGCGTTGTGTCTGAGCTGTGCGTTACTAAATGGATAGAATTCCATGGATGCAGCGAGCGAATGATGAAATTGTGTTATCGGAAGCATATATGTATTTTACGAAAATGATGACAGAAAGATGTTGTAATTATATAAACTCGATTATAAAGAACTCATCACACTGGTATTTTGGCCTGGGGGGGATTTACAACAAGACTTCAATGACACCCAGAATTAAGACATTATAAGAAAGAAACCCTACTGTCACTAGGAATTTCTGCGACCTAATAGACCCCCGTCTATGTCCCGTTAATTTTCCCAATTTCTGCCTCATTAGTGGCTTTACCCCCTGATGTTGGTACTCTTTTATCAGAATCAAATTTAGCACAGTAATTAAGTAGGTCGACAAGGCTCCCGCGTACTTAACTACGTTGTACCTTGAGACCGCTTTTGGCGCATCACAAGGCTTAATTAATTAATTCATCTCTCGCTCTATACCAGTGATATGAAATTCTCTAAATTGATTTATATAAGTATGGGAAATTGTGGAAGGATTTAAATTGAAGAAGAGAATGATATTTCTTTATATACTATGAAAACTGCAAAAAGGATTAGACTACAAAGCTGTAAATGAAAGCAGTAAGCTAGTCTAAGAAAGCATTAAAGACGTGGCCAAGGGAGGGGAATACGCCCACTCCCTTGGCCTTTCCTGTGGAGAACTCCCTTACAGGGTTGGAGCTCTCGGAAACAGGAAGACAATGAACGCTGTGTATATTCTGAAAATCGTCCAAGAATTCGATTCTTTCTACATACAGATATTTGGCCCTATTTATAGCAGGTGTAACGAGACGGTTGCAAGAAGCTGTTGGGCAGTTCCAACCGCTGGGCAGTTAGGCGGTTGCAGGTGGTTATTCTGTTGAAGCGGTTGCTGGCCATAACTCCCAGGGTGTCCGCTTCGCTTGCGTTGATGGCACAGATCTTCCTCGCTTGCTGGAGAACAGGAGGGCATCAGCGTAGCACGGCTCGCTTGAGCTAGCTGGAATTGGAATGGCTGTACCGCTGCATTTGAAGTACTTAGTTGAAATCTGGTGATAGTCTGCAGCGGCGGGTATCTGGACTGTCGCTTGCAAGCGGGAGAGGCTATCGCTTGCGGCTATAAAGGTGGCCGCTTGCCTCTCATGCCTTAGTGTTTTCAAGGTGTGTTTTGGGCGCTTGCGAGCGAAGGCGGCTGTCGCTTGCGGCGTCTGCCTTAGCTTTTCTGGCTCCAGAATACCGCTTAAGAGGGCAAAAATCGTTAATAATCTCAACAATGAATTCTGGGTCATGCCTGGTGATATAAATCAATATTGTATGCCGATTACGAATTATTTTGATGGTTCTTATGCAAAAATTCAAGTAACACACATTTTTGTCAAGCTAAGAATATGCTCATATTTGGAGTCATCAGGCATCGCTGAAGAACTGCAGCAACAAACCCCGACAGACAGAACAGTTCCCGACAACAGTGCGTCTATGGTTGTCAACTCGTTCATGGCTTTCTTCTCCAATTCCGGCGTGGCTGGGTAGGGATGGGTAGGGAAGGTGCTAGAGGCGGCGAGGGAGGAAGGAAGAGGAAAGTGGAATAATTTGTTGTGCTAGTAGGGTTTTTGGGTTAGAAAGAAGGGTGAATGACATAATTGATTTAGAAGAATGACAGTAGGTAGAGATAAAAAAAGAAAGAGAAAGTAATTGAATAGGTCGCATGGGAGAGAACTGTCGAGTCTGTTTGGATGGAAATATGAGAATCGGTAACATCAGAAAAATGAGAACCGTCCAGTTGGTTGGGATCGAAAGACGAGAGAGAGAAAGAAGTATAATAAATTATATATATATTTTTTATAATATAATAAATTAAAAAAAATTATTTTTCTTTTTTTAAAATATTTTTTATATTATATTTTTCTTTAGTTAAATTTTTTTTCTATATTATTAAAAATTTATTCTATACAAAATGATATTGTTGATGTAGATTTTTAACAATAAAAAGTAAAATAAAAAAAATTAATTATTTTCGAATTTGATTTAAAAATATATCTGAAATTTAAAATTCTTAGACACCGTATGATATACATAAAGAAATTGAAAATAACACTAAAGACTGAAAAAGTAAAAGGATGATCCCAAAAGAAATTTCACTGAGTTTGATATCAATTGAAGATGCCTCTTTTCAAATCGTGAAAGACCTATTTAAAAACCCATGTCAATCGCCCCAATGTCGTTATCAGGTCGCGCCTCCACATCCGCTCATCAGTTGTAACTTCTTCCAACCGCTCCAAAACTGCTATTCAACCGTCTCATTTAACCAACCGACCTGAACATCCACCGCCTTGTTTTCCTTCGCCCGATTACCCTTTGTCCGACCTCCACACAACTTACCTAAACGCCTACTGTCTTCTTTTCCTTTGCCCGACCTCCGTATCAACCGACCACCTAGTCGAAGGTCCTCTCAAAGAAGCCCATTTAGTAGTAATTCCTTGATCGTTGGGCCTTAATACAATTGGTAGACCCATAGAATCATATACCAATCCATGGCCCAATTTACAAGCTCATTCTCGAAAACCCTACACATTGGTTTTTCTCGCTCAACAATTTGCCTCCTCCCGCCCGATTCCTAAGCGTCACTTCTCGGATTGCGTGAGACATGACGTTTAGGGGTTTGTAGCGTGTTACAGTGCTATCATTACACTGTTCTATGTCACATCGCGGGGTTTATGTAAAATCCTTCACCCTTTCAAATTCACGCACTTAGAATCCAAAAATCTTTTCTTCCCTCTCTCTAGCAAACATCCTCCAAGCCTCTTCTCTTTCATTTTCTGCACATCCCTCGCAATGGCCAATCAATACGTCTCTGCTTTACCTTTTGACGGGAGTGACCCAACGGTGCCTTTTGTGGCTTCGAGGGTTCTTACTCCTACCATTCGTCCTTACTGCACCACCACCGAAGACGCCAATTGTATGAAACTCGTCGTCTCCCAAGTTTCTTCAATGGCCGTAAATGATGCTGCCTTCAAGCCTGAAAGACTCCTGGACAGCATCAGGACTCACCTCACCGATCCTAAAGATGTTTACCGTAAGTGGCATGCAAGACTTCTCCCCCATTTTCAAGAACAATGGAGGAGGCAGGGCATCGATAAGGCCATCCTCCTTTCAACCCAGCTTCTTCACCTCCATGATAAAACCCTATTGGTAATGGCGGCTTTCTGGCATTCACAGATGGGAGTTTTCTTTCTCCCTTTTGGTCCTATTGACCCGACCCTCATGGACGTGGCCCTTATCGCCCACTTACCCATAGTGGGCAACGATCCCGTTCTAATCTCTTTTGAGGGTCGGGAGCCTTCGCCCGACCACGCGGGTTGGGCTCTTGCCAAACTTGGCGAGAAGGAGAGAGGCTGAACAAACTTCGTCACCAAATTTCTGGGCGAATAAGGCACTCCTGTCTTCGAGTTGGAACACACTGCATGCAGGTACATTTTTTTTCCTTACACTTTTTCATATAAACTTGAAATTGGATGTTTAGTTGAGTTTCTTCTTTCTTCACAGATATATAATTCTTTCTCCCTCTAAGCTCCTCCTTTCTTCTCAGGTCGATCTGGCCATTCATCTGGCCAGTGGCCAATTTTTTTCCTTAGGTACTTTATTTTTAGCTAACCTTTTTAAGGGCTTATCCCGAGTGAGTACCCGCCTAACCGACACCAAAAAGGCGGACACCGTTGCTTCGGGACCATTTTGGTTCCTGGAGTTGTGGCTTAGCCTCTATTTCTCGACCGCATTTTTTGGTCGTCTGCCTATTATCCCAAACCCTCAGAGGTCGTTGGGTTTTCCCTTAGCCAGACTAACCCGTAGCTCCTCTAATCTTCATTCATCTGACTCCGTCATCACCCAAATTTTGACCGAGGACCGTAGCAATTCCCGTTACTACGTTTATGAAACTCTTGTACAATATGCCACCGATCTTTTTGGCTTTATCCTGACACTCCGTATCCCTGATCTTATCCCGATCCTCTTCCCCATCCGACCTATCCCTTCTCGTGGGATTCTGCTTTAAAACCCCGATCTCTATTTTCAAGTAAGAGGTCGGACAAGAAAAACTACAGATCTTTTTATACCTTTAACTATCAACCCCAATTTTTGGCCCGACAGTTTGGTTGCTGTCAAGGCCTGCCGGGACCACTGGCCCGACCTCACCTTATACCTCAAAGCCCGGAAGGGCTAGTGATCCCTGAGCTCATACCACCCTATCTTTCCCAACTCACCGATTATATTACCTTCAATTCTTACTTTCCCTTCCACCTTAAACCTTCGGCGGCTGAGGCTTTCCCAACCTGGTGGTCAGCCACTTGGTCTCTCATTGCTCCCCCAACCGACCAGTTGGTTGGAAAACTCATTCCGCCCCAACATTGGCGCTAGGTTCTCCCAAACTAGCCGTTTCTTCTAGAAGGAAGAGGCCGGCTCCTGCTGAAGGCGGGTTTGGGATGAAAAAACAGAAAAAGAAAGCCGCCCCCGCCGTTGACAGGCAGGCAGTCGAGGAGTACCTACTGTCTCTGCCAGTGGACACAAGAGGATTGCCAAAATATCTGAGAGAGCAATTCGGTAAGTCCTTATCCCTTCAAGTTTTTCTTTTTCGATGCATGCTCTTTTCAGTTTAAATTTATTATTCAGAGACACCTTCGCTGCCACCGACCACTGCTCTGACCGTCTCTCAGCTGACCACAACCCAGTTGATTACTACTCCGACTAACCTTCAACCGACCACAACTTAGCCGACCACTGCTCCAGCTTCTCCTCAGCCGACCGCAGCCCCGAATGTTGTTCAGCCGACCCCTCTGCTGGTTGAGGTGAATTAGTTCCCAATGCTTCTAAGAAAACACTTATCCAATTTCACCACTATCTTCAAAACTTTCTTTCTCTATAGGTCAACCCAACTCCTTCGACGGTTGCCCTTCAACCGATCCATTGTTGCAGAGGGAGACGCGCCAATGATCCGCCGGCCTGAGGAACCAGCGGGGAGGCAAACTTCTCATCCAGTTCTGCCCTCTCCTGCTCTCCAATGCCACAGGTAACTACAAAATCCTTTTTTTTTCTCTAACTTGTTTATTATTACTCAACTAGGAACCTGAAGCATTCGCGGCAGTGCCCGACCAAGTCGCTGCGCTGCCCGACCAGGTCGCTGCGCTGCCTGACTAGGTTGCGGTGCTGACCGACCAGGTCGCTGTCCCACCTTTGCAGCCAGGTGTTCAGCCTGTGGGAGATAGACCTCTTGCAGCTCCACAACCAGTCCAACCGAACCCGCCACCTTGTGAGTTTGAGGAGATTTCTTCCTCGAGGTCGGGTGAAACTTCAGTCAACCAAAACCCTAATGATGTGGTTAGTATTTCTTCACCTTTACCCTCTAATTCCATTGTTTTTTCCTTAACTGAGATTTTCCTTTCAGGGTTTGGAACCGATCGCTGCCCATCGTCTGCAACCAGCAGACGAATCGGCCATTGGCCCACTGACTTGCCGCGGTCCTTCCTTGGCGTTTCGGATCATGGCTCATTCCGAGGCATTAGCCGTATTTGACCAGGTAGATTTCAACCTTATATTTGATCTTTTGTTAAGTTCATCTCCGTTCCTCCATACTTTAACACTTTTTATTCCAGGCTGCCCAAGAGATGAACGTACTGGCCCGAGTAACTCTCCCGACTCCTGCCCGACCAATAGTAGCACGCTGTGCTAACTTGTCTTTTGCTGACCTGAGTCTAGCCGACCTTGAGGCTCTGACCCAAGTCACGATAGACCTGTTAGTGCAGCATCCAATGGAGTCAGGAGCTACTCCCATTCTGGATAGGATGATGGAGAGGATCACAGAACTTCAAGCCGATCTCCTTTTGATCTGACCTCCGTCATCTGAGGCAACGTCATCTCACCCGATCGCTGATCCAGCTGGCCTGGAGACATGTTTAATGAAGTTCAATGAAGACCTTAAACAAGCCAAAGCCACGCTGGCGGCTGAGATCTCCCAGAAGACGAAAGAGCTCAGACGCCTTCAACAGTAGTTAAAGGCCCTGGATGACAGCATCCAGGAAGGAGGTCGTCTGGTCGAGGAACATCGCCAAACACAGACGAGTCTCTACGACCAACTACAAGCAAGCATCCGACTGAGACTCGTCAGAAAACACCAGGCGGCCTTTCAGCATCGTCGGGCGACTCGGTTGGAGCTAAATGGGCCGACCTTTGGACTGCCTTTAGGGCCCTTTTGTCCCCTTAACTTTGTTATAAAATGCACATAACTTCCAGACTTAGTCTATATATCCTATTTTTTAGAATATAGATCAATAATTTTTGCATCATAACTAAGTCCGCAAATGACCACTACAACATGTATATAATTCACACTTTTCCACTACGAAAATTGCACTTACAACCCATGGATTCCTCTCACGTTCGTGTCCCTGCCACCAATTGGGAAGGTTCTTTGCAACCATTCCTAGTGGGCAAACATCCCACAGGCCATCATGCTGAAGACCTGACACAAGTGCTCAAGCAACTCGATTTTAAGTTCAAATTTTCTGGCAGAGGTAGAAAAATTATACATCGTACTATTCACCTAATGGAGCATGTATCCACCAGCTATGAGCCCCTCACTGACATTCTCACTCGGATATCGGACCTTGATCATCATATGGATACGATAGACCATCATGTCATGGCCATTCTCCCTGACCTTAACTGGAACAATATTTTCTGTCAACAAAGATCAACACTCTCCCGATTGCGTGTACTTATTGAGCGAGAAGACGATCATGTTTGTGTCATCCTTTCGGATGATGAATAAAACCCATTCTTGCGGGTTCGAACCTTCAACGGTTTCTTAGTTTTTTTTTTGTAATAAAAATTAATGACAATATTCTGAAAAGGCAGGAAAATACCTTCTCAGATACTTGGCACTAATATTCTCATGCACCGATTTCCCTTCCTGATTTACAATAATAAAAGCTCTGTTTCGAATTACTTTGTGAATGATGAAAGGACCTTCCCAATTGGGAGACCATTTGCCTAACTGATCCACTTTCTTATATATAGGCAGATTTGTTTTCCACACCAAATCTCCTTCTGCAAAAATTTTAGGGGATACTATTTTTCCATAATATTTAGCTCTGATCTCATTTTATATAACCACTCGATCCAGAGCATTCAATCGATCAGTGTCTACTTCCTCGAATCGTCGCCACATCCTTTGTACATATGCTTCATCATTATTCGCCGTTGTATTAATCACTCTAGGTGAAGATACAACAAATTCCGCAGGAAGTACAACATCTTGCCCGAACATGCGCTGGTAAGGAGAAAATCCAGTAGAAGTATGCTTACTATTTCAGCGGGCCCACAGTGTCTGAGCAACAGGGTATGCCATTTCCTTGGATTTTTCTCCACCATTTTCCGAATGATGCCGATGACAATTTTATTTGCTGCTTCAGCCAATCCATTCGCCTGCGGGTAATAAGGCGAAGAATGATGCAATTTGATGTTGAATTCAGCCAAAAACTCAATGAATTTTTCTCCGGTAAACATCAAACCCTGATCGGTCATAAGAGTGTGAGGAATCCCAAACCGATAAATAATGTGATTAAGTACAAACTCAATCACTTCTTTCTGTGTCGCGTTCTTCAAAGGGACTGCTTCTACCCATTTGGTGAAATAATCAGTTGCTACCAAGATGAATGAATGTTTCTTCAATGAAGCCAGATGAATTTTTTCTATTACATTCAATGCCCAGGCCTTGAATGGCCACGGTTTGATCATCGTCTGGAGTTCCACTGCTAGCAGATAATTTAACGGGCCGTGCCTCTGACACTCCAGACATCCTTCAGCAAATTTGATACAATCATCAAATATTTTTGGCCAAAAGAACCCCAGACGATGAATAGTCCATCACATGTTTAGCCCTGCTCTGTGTGCTCCACAGATTCCACCATGAACTTCTTCTATCACTTTGATGGATTCTTCTGGTCCAGACACCTTAATAATACTCCTTCAAAGGTTCTCTTATACAGAACCCCTTCAATAAGTTGGAAACGTAATGCTTTCAACCGAATAGCCACATGAGTTGCAAAATTTGGTGCTTCCAAATAGGCTATAATTTTTGTTCTCCAATCAGTAATCGTATCAATTTTGCCAACAAATATTTGCTGACACACATTCTGAGCCAAATTATCTGTTTTTCGATTCTCTGTTCTCGGTACATGTTCAATAACCACCTCCGCAATTCGATATAACAGGCGATATACCAAATCTTGATATTGACGTAAATGAGGATAATTACAAGCGTACCGTTTTAACACCTGACTGATAACCAATTGAGAATCCCCACAAATAATAACCTCTCGTGCTCCTTTGGCCACGAGTACATCCAGACCCAAAATCAAAGCTTCATATTCAGCAGAGTTGTGAGTCATCTCCTCCGTTTGAAGTTGCAGATTGATCTTTTGGGCTCTTGGCCCTTCTAATATAATTCCTGCTCCTGACCTTTCTTTAGAACGAGAACCATTAAAAAACATTTTCCAAGGACTAGTACCTATATAAGGTATCATCTTGCCTTATGTTAGTTCACTATTCGTAAATTCAGCTAATAAATCAGCCACCACCTGCCCTTTCACTGTCTTGATAGGTCGATGTCGTAGTGCAAAGGGAGCCAATCTTATCACCCATTTAATTAATCTTCCCTGCATAGTTGGTCTATGCAGAATTAATCTGATCAGATCCACTTTGGAAACCACCTCGGTTTCTCTTGGGAAAATATAGTGCTCTAGTCGAGTACATTCGAAGACTAAAGAATAACACATTTTTTCGGGTATGGTATAATTCAACTCCGGCCCTGCTAAAGTTTTGCTTAAGTAGTAAATAGCCGTTTCTTACCGTCTTCCCATTCTTGTGCCAGCAAACTACTTACCACATCAAAGTTGTTTGCCATATACAGTCTAAGAGGTCGGTCTCCTCTTGGGGGAACCAACGGGTGGTTTTATTAATGTCTACTTAATTTCTTTTAATGCCTCTTGCTGCTCCGGACCCTAAGAAAAATCAGTTGCTTTATTCTTTAGCAACCTTGTGATGGGTTTTAACTTTCCTGCGGCATTTGATATGAACCTACTCAGGTAATTTACTTTACCCAACAAACCTTGCACTTCTTTGACCGACCGAGGGGGGCACGTTGTTAAAATAGCTTTAGTTTTGTTTGCATCAACCTCTTTCCCCGCCCCTTTTCATGCAATAAAAAACCCAGGAAATTTCCTGTCGAAACTCCGAAGGTGCATTTTGTTAGGTTCATCTTAAGGTTGTATTGCTTCATCCGTAGGAAAGCATTTCTTAGGTCGACTAGATGTGTATCAAAGTCAGTAGACTTAATGATCACATCATCAATGTATACCTCCATTGACTGCCCAATCAAATCATGAAAGATAGTATTCATTGTGCGTTGGTAGGTTGCTCCAACATTCTTTAACCCGAACGGCATAACCGTTCATTCATAGATCCCCAAAGCCCCTGGACACTTGAATGCGGTTTTCGGTATATCCTCTTCTGCTAGCGAGATCTGATTATACCCTGCATACCCGTCCATCAAGCTCAAAATTCGGTGTCCCGCCGCTGAATCAATTAACATATCAGCTATGGGCATTACATACTCATCTTTAGGGGTAGCCAGATTGAGATCTTTGAAGTCAATGCCGATCCAAATCTTTCCATTCTTCTTGGTTATTGGGACAATATTGGCTAACCATTCTGCATACCAGCAGGGTCGAATAAACCCTACCTTCAACAATTTCTCAATTTCTTCTTTGATTTACGGAAGTAGCTTTGGACTAATCCTTCTTGGTGGTTGTTTATACGGCTTGAACCCCTTTTTAATAGGCAACCTATGTTTTATTAAATCGGGTGCCAATCCGGGCATTTCGGAATAATCCCATGCCAAACACTCCATATGGTCTCGAATTACCGTCACCATTTGCTCCTGCTGGTTTTTAGATAACAAACTACTAACCCTGACCATCTTGAGCATCTGTTCGGTTCCTACATTGTATTCAATGAGCGGATCCTGAGTTGACAAGGAAGGTTCTGTTTTCTCCAGAAGGTCAGGCCAGCGAAAGCCTTCTTTTTCATCAACATTATTGCTGGAACCTCCCTCGCCATGTAGTCTAACCATTAATTGGTTTAAATAAAACTACCTAATCAACAAGTCGCATTCGCCTATCTCTTCCACAATTAAATTTTAATAAATTTAATGTTTTTGGATAAAAACAACGCCATAATAGAGAAAAAAATGTTTCTAATGAAACACATACCCCTGCGCAGTGAGCTTACAGCTCTTCCAGGGATACTCATCTACCACAGTTGTCTGTGAGATCGGAGGTACATACTCAGAGTAAAGTACGGCTTCTTCCACCATCTCTGTGTAGCCGAACGGATTAGTGTTGGCATCCATTCTGAACACTTGATCCCCTTCCCAGAACATGATATGCTGATGGAGAGAAGAGGGCACGCACTTGGAAGCGTGAATCCAATCTCGCCCCAATAGGACCGAGTAAGTGGTGTTAGCATCCACCACAAAGAACACAGTTGAAATCACCTTCGGTCCCACCTCAATAGGGGCCAACATCATCCCCTCTGGTTTCATTGGCTGCCCTGTGAAGCTTGTCATCTTGATATCAACTGGAGACAAATCACCAACTCCTTTCCCCAATTACTTCAAGGTTTTGAGAGGCATAATGTTGAAGACAGCTCCATTGTCGATGAAAACCTTGTTAATCGGCTTACCACAGATGTGAGCGTTAACATATAATGGTTTCAAGTGTGGGATCGCTCCTTATGGTATAGGTGGAAAAACCCTAGGTGGGGGACTGTTGTGCGTATGTCCAGGACTGCCAGTCATTGCCGTCCATTCTGGTTCCTCGTCCTTCAGACTTGCCCAGATAAGTTCATCTTCTTTCTCGAACCACCGCATACCAGCCATCCTGACTTCGAACATGGTCTTGTCGACCTTTACTAGCTTACTACGTAAAGTTCTCGTCTCCTCTAGAGTAAATGATCCAAAGATTATCTCAAGGACCTCCCTTCGGCGGCTTCTATCTCGGGATCAATGTTGATCCGTTTGCAGAATTGACAACGGAAACACCTGGCCTTCTTGACGGGCCTCTCGATCTCCCGATGCTCTTGTAATTGGTCTATTGGGTTTTTTCTTTCGGGCGGCACATCTATTTTCTTCTGCCCTTTGTCTGCTCGCCTCCTATGCCGAGCTGCAAACCTTTGTTTTGCATTACGGATTTGTGTACGATTCATACTTGGAAATCGCGGATCTATATCTATGGGTAAAGGCTTCCTATTCTGACTCCATTTGTCATGGACTGGTTGTGGCTTGCGTGTTGGTCGATCTTGAACTACCACTTTATCTCTCAACTCCACCTCGAAGGAGCCATCCTCTTGGTCCCACTTCTCTGCCACCCTGTTTTCGCAGGTCTTGAACTTATCATTCTGATCATGCTCTCGCTCTTTTGGCTTACGCTCCTTCCGTTTGGTGTCTCTTTCATCATCTCTTTGTGTGTTTTGTGAAGAACGCACAGAGATTATTGCAGTAGTTACTTTCGGGAAGGGCTGTGCTCTACTCCCATCGTCACATATTTAAACCGTCCAGCTTTGATGGCTCTCTTAATTTCCTTCCGGAAGTGCGTACACTGGTTAGTGTAATGCGTAAAGAAGTTATGCCACTTGCAGTATGGCCTTCCCTATATTTCTTCATTTGTCGCCAACCGTTGTCCCTTTGGGATGCGAAATTGCCCATCCGCTAGCAGAATATGGAAGATCTCATCAGCTTTGATGCATCAAACGTCGGTTGCTCCCGCTCTTCTGCCCCTGGGAGGGGTTCAGTTTGGAACATACATAAGGCTTGCCATTTACAATCTCGGCCGCCATTTAGTCAACACCTTTTCCTTGTTCTTCATCTGGTGCATACATCTCTATATCAACACTGGCCATTTGCTGGACCTTGTTCCGCCGGAAGTTGTGATCCTTTTCTCTAAAGATGGATTCTAGTATCCCTGCTTTAGACGCTAAACTGGCCAAATCTCCAACATCGTGGGCTGTCAAAGCCTCTCGCAGTCGCGTATGCATATTCCTGACCGCCAAATTGGTCATTTCACTCTCCTCAATGACTGTTGGGCAACGACGTCCTTTCATCAGTCATATCCGCTCTATGAACTGGTAAGCGGTTTCTTCCAACATCTGCCTAATCTCTAGAAGGTCAGTAAGTGAGACTGTTGGAAGAGGATTAAAAAACCTTGCATGAAAGGCCGCTTCCAAACCTTCCCAAGTTTGCAATTACCCTGGCGGAAGATTGGCAAACCAGGAAAAGGCTGTTCTTGTGAGGGATAACCCGAACAACTGCAATTTATGAAACGTATTGTTGCCTACTTCCCCTAGTTGAGCTGTGAAACATCCCACATGCTTAATGGTCGATGCTCCGTCTTTTTCCGAAAAGGAGTGGAAATCAGGTGGTCTATAATTCCTCATGAGCGGATGCTTATTGATGATTCTTTCTAGAAATAGCCTTTGATAAACAGGCCTGTTCACCGTTTGAGGATTCATTCCGAAATGCACCCGCAGAACTTGAGCGATGTCTTCTGGATCAACTCTGGGTGGAATGGGGTCGAAAGCAGGAATAGGATTGTGAGCCTGTCCTCCCGTTCTCTCTTCTCTGGGGAAGGTTGGCTCAGTCCTGATACCCAGTGGAACATTATTTGGGTATGTTAGAGGAGTCTTTCCTTTATCGACCCTAGTAGCAGCGCATGGAAGGGTGCTGCCTACGTATGAAGGCCCCGCAAAATTTTTTTGTAGTCTAGATGGTGACATCCCTAGGGGTGATGGTGTGGGTTGGATAGTAACCCTTGATAAAGCTTGATCTAGCATGTTTTACATGAGGTTTTGTTGCTCACGCAACATGTTTTGTATTGCCAAAGTTTGCTGATTGTTCAAATGTTGAAGATAGGACACCCAATCGGCGGGTGCTTGGGGCACTTCCCCTGTATTTGGCATGATGGAAGGTGAAATTGTTTCTCCCGCCAGTGTTGAAGGGACTTGGGGCTGTGAGCCTGCCATATGGATCTTCCAATAATTCGGCCGGATCTCAGCCATAAAATTTTTTCTCTTAATGTAGGATCAACAATCTTGCCTCTCTCCCACTGTGGTCGCCAAATTGTTGATGTAGATTTTCAACAATAAAAAGTAAAATCCGAAAAAAGAAATTATTTTTGAATTTGATTTAAAAAGATGTCTGAAATTGAAAATGCCTAGATACCGTACGATACATAAAGAAATTGAAAAGAACACTAAAGATTGGAAAAGTAAAAGGATGATCCCCAAAAGAAATTTCACTGAATTTGATTCAATTGAAGATGCCTCTTTTCAGGTCGTGAAAAGGCCTATTTAAAAACCTATGTCAACCGCCCCAATGTCGTTATCAGGTCGTGCCTCTACATCCGCTCATCGGTTGTAACTTCTTCCAACCGCTTCAAAACTGCTATTCAACCGTCCCATTTAACCAACCGACCTGAACATCCACCGCCTCGTCTTCCTTCGCCCGACTTCCACTTGTCTGATCTCCTATCGACAGAAAAAAACACCACCGCCTTATCTTCCTTCACCCGATTTCCCTTTGTCCTACCTCCACACCAACCGACCTAAACGCCTACTGTCTCTTTTTCCTTTGCCCGACCTCCGTATCAACTGACCACCTAGTCGAAGGTCCTCTCAAAGAAGCCCATTTATTAGTAACGCCTTGATCGTTGGGCCTTAATACAATTGGCAGACCCATCGAATCATATACCAATCCATGGCCCAATTTACAAGCCCATTTTCGAAAACCCTACACATTGGTTTTTCTCGCTCAACAAATATATATATTGATATATTTCTAATTTCTAATTAAAATTTTAAAGATTACATTATATGAATATGAATATATAAATTTAAATAAATAAACCATTATGAGAGATAATAAGAGAATACAGAAGAGAGAAAAAAAAACAAAAAGAAGTGTATGATATAATTGGTTGAATGGAAGGAGAAAAACCGTCCTGTCGTTGGGATGGAAAGATGAAAGAAAGTAACTAAATTAGTCGGATGGAATAAGTAAAACCGTACAGTGGGTTGTGATGGAAATGAGATAGAAAGAAATATAATGAATTATATAAATATATATATTTTGTAACTGTGCAACCAACCGATTTAAAAAATTTTTTTTTTTTTTTAAAATATTTTTTTATATTATAATTTTCTTTACTTAATTTTTTTTCTATATTATTAAAAAAATTATTTTTAACAAAATAATATATATTGATATATTTCTAATTTCTAATTAAACTTTAAACATTATATTATATGAATATGAATATGAATATGAATATATAAATTTAAATAAATAAAGAATATAAGTATAGATATTTTTTGAAACAAAAAGGAAGTTGTTGACCGAATTGGTCGGATGAAAAGAAAGAAAAAAATAGAATTAATTATATAAATCATTTTTTTTTATAACAGTGCAACCAACAAATTTTTAAAATAATAATTTTTTTTTTCAAAAATATTTTTTGATATTATATTTTTTTAGTTTATTTTTTCTATATTATTAAAAAAATTATTGTCCATGTATATATATTTAAAATTTCTAAGTAAATTTTTAAAATTTCATTATATAAATATGAATATATAAATTTAAATAAATAAAGAATATAAATATAGATATTTTGAAACAAAAAGGAAACGGTTGACGGAATTGGTCGGTTACCACTTTGAGACTGCTTTCAAGCTCAAATTCGAATGTCTTTCTTTTCTGTAAGCTCGGCCGTCCAGTCGGACTCAAATATTTTTTGTTTTGCGTGCCCAACAAATTCAAAAACCCCTGCATTAGTTTCAAATGCATTTATTTATATATCATAGCATTAGAATGTTATAACTAAGTTATTGTATTAAAGAAAATGTTATGATTTACAAAATGATATTCATATCAATATATTTTGTACAAGTAAATTACTACAAAATAGCAAATGGAATTAGAAAAACACAACCCTCAACGACACCTAATATCCTCAATATAACTGACAATGCATGGGTTAATTGACAAATTTAGCCATAGTTGCCTACAATATTACTACTTCGTACAACTGTTCAAAATAACAAATGTTACACTATTAAAGACATTTACGTAATATAGGTAGTCATCCGTACCACTAGTCATATATATATATGTTAAAAGATATATATATATATATAGATATATATGATATCTATTCATCTTAGTATTTTATTAGGGCAAAATGTGTTTTTTTTTTTTTATCTCGTTTATTCATATTTGTGTCTTTTTTAGTTTTTTTTTTAAAATGATATTTTAGTACAGTATATTCATTTAATTTTAGCCTCTCTATTTTAAAATAAAAATTTTGGTTTCTTATAAATTTAAATAGTTTAATTTTAATAATTAATTATTGTTTCCTTTAAACATTTTTTTTAAAATGATATTTTAATACAATATATTCATTTAATTTTAGTCTCTCTATTTTAAAATAAAAATTTTGGTTTCTTATAAATTTAAATAGTTTAATTTTAATAATTAATTATTGTTTCCTTTAAACATTAATAAATATAATTAGTACTCCCTTCGTAATATAAAAATAAAAATACGATCACTTTTCTTTTTGTTTATATCTATGATTATTTTAATTTTTAATTAAAAATCATATTTTCTTTTTTCTTATTTAACTATCCATTTTTTTATTTTGGTCCATCTAAGTATTCATTTTTTTTTCTTTAGTAACTGTACTTACTATCTACCTAACATTACAAATACCCTTTCAATTTACAATATATTACACAAATATCATTACCTTTATATCATAAAATACTAATAAAAGATAAAAGAAAAAAAGAAATACACACTGCATTAACATTTGTGTCAAAAAGTTTTAGCCTATTTTTTATGACCTATGTAATGTATGTTTTTCATTCGAAAGTTTTCTTATTTAAAATTTAAATTAATTTATATTATTTTTTAATATTTTTGCACAAATATTTCTTTCAATCAAGTCATTTTAAAATAAATTTAAACACTAAGGGGCTGTATTCAATCTAAATTCTATAGGATTTTATTGGATTTTTAAAATTTAGGTGTATTCAATCAAAGTCTTTTAAAAATCTTTTCAAAAATCTTTTTAAAAGTGAGGTATTCAATCCAAATTTTTAAAAGTCTTTTAAAAAATCTTGAGGTATTTAATACAGACTTTTTAAAGTCTTTTAAAATCTTAAGATATCTAACAATCCATATACTTTCAAAGTTTAGGGATTTTAATGAAAAATCGTGAAAAATATCTATATCATAGAATCTCTCGTGATCACTAGAGATTTTGATAGATTTTTAAAATTATTATTATTATTGTTGTTGTATATGTGATAAATAATATGATAATATTTATTAATAGTATTATTAATTTTAATAAAAATAATAATTTAAAACTAAAATATATTAGCAAAATATTATGAATTTTTTTAAAATATATATTTTTATATTATAAATATAAATTTAAAAAATATTATTATTATAATAAATATGTATTACTGTCGTCTTTTCTTTTCAATTATCGAATATAATATATTATCATTTCGGTGTAATTTTTTTTTTTTTCAATTATCGAATACACTATATATTATCATTCCGATTACGGTGAAATAGATATTTAAAAATATATTTTTTGTTGAACCATTAATTTAAATTTATTTATTTATTTATTTATTTTAATATTTTATCAAAAATTGTAAATTATATTTTTTTTTATTTATATACGTATTTATTTTTTATGTAAAAAAGTTATGTAAATAATAATAATAATAGTAATAATAATAACAAATAAAGAAATATAAAGCTAATTTTGATATATTGAATGGTAGAGATGTTACAATACTTTACAATATAGTAGGGTAGAGATGTTACAATACTTCTACATTATTAATATTATATATTATTTATTAATATTAAAATTTATTTTATTAATAATTATATATTATATTTATAAAATTTGTGTTTGATATAAATTGATATAATTAATATATATTCATAAAAAAATATTTTATAATCCTACAAAATCCATATAAATTCATAAAGAATTTAATCAAATATTTAGAAATCCATCTAAATCAATTACTAAAATCCACCAAACTCAGTATAGACTTTATATTTTTTAAATTCACATAAATTCGTAGACTTTTTAAAATTCAAAAAAATCAATTAAAATCTCAATTAAATGCATCCCCTAAATTTAAAACCATTCTTCTAAATAGCAGAGCTTCAAGTTAATTGTCTTAATTAAAATACTAGCGTCTGAAAATGAAAAAGTCTTTTTGTAAAAGCATGATAATAAATGTAGTAATATATATTTTTTTGTAAATAGGTACTATAAGGAGAGTAATTTTTATAAAATAATTTTTAAGGAAAGTATGTTTCGGTAACAATTCATATGATAAAGTTTATTTATATTTTCTTAAACAAATATAATAATTATAAACCAAATATGAATTATATTAATGGACAAGGGATCAAAATTGTCATTTTAAAAATAAAAGAACTAAAATTAACACAAATAAAAATATAATGAATCAAAAGCATCATTTTAATAAAGGTAAACTGAATTTTTAGTCTCGTAACTTGACTTATTTATCATTTTAGTCTCGTAAGTGGAGTATATTGCAAACTAGTCCCGTAAGTGAGAAATTCTTGCAATTTTAATCCTCTGGTGCCGGAGATGCCTACGTGGTACCCATGTGGCTCACCGGAAGACACGTGTCCATCAGGTCAGCGACACTTGGACATGTGGATTTTTAATTTTTTTTGTTTTCAAATTTTTTTGAAAATTTTTAATTTATTTTAAATAAGAAAAAATAGATAAATTAAATTTGGGTAAACTGTTTTTTTAGTCCCGTATCTGACCCCTCTTATCATTTTAGAACTTTAAGTGGACCATATCTGAAAATAGTCCCGTAAGTAAACAAATTTCGCTAAAAAGGTCCTCCGGCACCGGATTTGCCACATTGGCCCGCCGGCGCTGACGTGGCGTTGACTTGGCTGACATGTCAATGCCACGTCGATGCCACGTCAGCGCCATGTAATATTATTATTATTTTTTAATTAATTATGTTTATATTGACTTTGTTCAACATTGGACCAAATTGTAAAATATAATTTTACAATTTGATCCAATTGTACCAAAGTGCAAAGTGAATTCATGCCTTGAAGATAGACGCAGAGACGACGAACACACCCATTTCCTCTTCCAATTACTCTCACTTGCCTTAAAACATTCTCATTGCGATTCTTCTCTCAACGAAATCGACGCCGCTACCGCCGCCCAAGGAGCTGCAGGCGGATGACTTCTTCTCCCCTGCGTAAGTATCTCTATTTCCCTTGCTTCAATTTGTTTAGGGTTCACAGAATTTTTAAAAAATTGTAACAAATCAGGCAAAAAAATTGAACTTTTGGAACTTTTCGAGAGGTTTAATAGTTCATTCCTTTAGAATCATTCACCCAATCGCCCGGTTTGAAAGTTTTATAGTTGATTTTTGAGTTCGAATTTTATATTTGGGTTTCCAGTGGATTTACAGTCGTGTTCTTTCATATATAACAAATTTAGGCGAATTTTGTAATTTACTTTAGGTTGTTGAGTTTTTTGATGTGTCTTAATTGAGTAGCTTTCAAATTTTGTTTTGTTTTGTTCGAATTTAGCAAATTACCTTATGTTTTGGCTATCGAAAATAAAAAATGGCTAGTAGTTGCATTTTAGTTACATATTTCTTGCAGATAGATAAATAGATAAATATATGGATTTTGTGTACGGCGGAGTGTCATTATATTGTAATCATAGTGATTTTCAATAATTTTCCCAGAATGTCAACTTCATCAACCACAACCGGCATCACTGAGTGTTTGTGTGGACGTCGGAGTGTCGTTAGAACATCGTGGACAAATGAAAATCCGGGACGCAGGATTAATTCTTGCGGGCAATATCATGTAAGTATGAAAAAATGATTTAATTTTGTTTAAGTTATGTAGCTCGAGTGTTATTTAGTTTCTTTGTATTTCATTATCAGTGAGGTGGAAAAGGTGGGTGCGGATACTTTTCCTAGGAAGATCCCCCAATGTGTGCACGTACCAAGGCCATTATTCCCTGCTTGCTGAGGAAATTAAATGACAAAGATTCGGAAATCTTGAGGTTGAAGGAGCATAACCAAATGTTACTTAGGATCATTGTCGGTAGTTGTTATTTTAGTACGACGATCTGCGGCTATGTTTTGAAGGTTTGACTTCAAATATGATGAAAAAAATGGAAGCCTGTTGAGGCAATGTAATAGACTTCTTGTATTTTATGTCTAGTATTGTATGTTGTTAACTTTTGCTTGTCCCGTTTTATGTTGCACTACTCTACTAAAGTGTTTTTCTAACTAACTTTGTAATACGTCACTACAAAAAAATAATATATTTGTAACGGAATTCCGTCCCTAAAGTTCATGTAGCTAACGTAATTCCATTCCTAATTCCGTCTCTAATGTCATTAGTAACGGAAAAAGTAGATTTAGAGACAAAAATATTTTGTTACAAAAATGATTTTTTCTTATAGTGCGTTATAATGACGTAATAAGACTATTTGTTTTGAATGATCATGGTTTCATAAGAAAGTTTGCTTATGGTGATATTTGTGTGATATTTGTGATTCGGATTTTTAGAAAAATTTGAAGCTTCAATAAATGTCAATTATTGTAATGTGATTTTTGTTTGAAAAGTTTTATATATTGGATAGTATTGTTAGTTCTGATTAAGATTTGATTATGTGAGCTGAAAATTTTGTGCTAATTTTGGTGTTTAAATTTGTTTATGATTTTGTATAACTAATGCAGAGAAAACACACATTGCACAATTCAATAAAATTGGACGCCTCATATTATTTAAAATGAGTTGTTAAATGGAGGCATGCAGATTCTGCCAAATAAGATATTAATTAAAGATATATTAACATAGCCAAAAGTTTCCTAAGTAATGTTTCGTATACCAAATACCAACATAAAAAAGTTAGCCTAACATATCATATTAAATATTTTGCCCACTTTCGAACAAAAAAAGTTGAGCATCAACACAAAATGCAGTTCCCGAAAATGAAACCCAAAATTAAGTCCCTGTTTAACCACGCATTCATGTGTCATCAACCACAACTTGCGCACAGTTAGCAATAAAATTATACGTTTTTCTTCGGTCATCCTCACCTTCGTGGTTTGTCATCCCCAAGGAACTTTTCGTTCTCCTTAATCAGTCGTCTCAATTCTATTGCCCGTACAGTTGCTGGCATTTCTAAAAGTGGTAATTGGATCTCCTTCTTTGATTTTTTACCGCCAAAGTCACCTTGTTCAAACATTGGAGGGCCATGTGAAGGCTTTATTGGAGCTGCCTCCGCTAGTTCCTTGCCCTTTAGCGTACTCTGCTAGCATAAGATAATTAAAGTTAGCTTAGGAATTATGAAATTGAAACGTGACAACAGACTTGTGTTACACAAACCGGTGGCCTTGCTTCTGTGGGCTGGCAGTCATCTTGCAAAGTGGGTTGGCAGTCGTCTTGACATGTGCTTAATGCTTGAGTGATGTTTCTCTTCTGTTGTAGTCGTTTCGAAGGACGTGGAATATGACATGGAAAATCATGAGGATCCTATTCAACACAGGTCACACAAATTTAGATAGATGAGTAACTCTTTTAGACATGACAAATAAATCATTTGGAGAATGATTGTGAATTTTGTGTGAGAATTGAATAATTTACTTGCAACCGACTATTCGCCGTGGGGATTGATTGTGAATTTTGTGTGAGAATCTCCGGACCAACTGTCCGACTGTACTCCATTGAAACAGCTTGTTCTTGTGGCCCCTCACTATTTGACTGCAACCGAAGCTAAAAAAACCCAAAAAATAATTCACAATTATCATTAGAGATGTGAACAACCTAAAATAAATGAAACTTACACTATGCCTCGGTTGGATGGAACTTGCAGGTGTATTGCGTTTCCCTTTCGTAGTGGCACTGGGGCCTAAAACAAAAACAATTATTAGCAATTAATAGCTAGTAGTATTAAAAAAGCAGATCTGAAATAATGCGAATACCTGAACAACCACAGTTTCAACAATCCATTTATCGACATTTTGGGGGCAATAATGTGCATTGTGGCCAACTTCTCGAAAAGTCCCATATTTTATTGATTTTTGGTTTCCGTTTCAGCCTCTGAGTACCATCTTTTCCCTTAACCTTCTTCTTGTCTTCTCCAAATTCCCGTTTCCTCAGCTTCTTCGGCCTACCAACGTTTTTTTTGATTGGTGGTGGCTTAGGTGGTACGAAGTTGGTTGGCTCCCAAAAATTTTCACTGCTAACAACTTTGATGGAGAAGGTGTAAACTCGATTGTATGTTTCAACAGAGTATACTTGCTCAACATAATTTATTAAATCATCTCCTTGGTTGCTGATTGCTGAAATGGCATGGTGGCAAGGGATTCCAATCAGCTGCCATCTCCTACACGTGCAGCTCCGAGCAGACAAGTCCACACAGTGCTGACTACCATCAAAATAGGAAATTTGATAATGTGTATCATCAGATTTCAACATGATACAATCACCTACCTTAGCTCAATTCCTAGAAAGTACTTTCATAATCCTTGGACATATGACTTTATCAGTCCACCGCCTCCGGGCATAATCCCTCTTTGTTTGAAGCCTCTGCATCAAGTACTCCCGAATCGATTCCAACATGCTCAAAATATGTTTGTCCCTGGCATCGGTAATACATCTGTTGAAACTATCACATAGGTTATTCACAAGCAAGTCACACTTCGACAGACACTTAAAATGTGACCTACTCCATTCATTTGCCGGCCGATTTTCCAACCATTCGCAACCTTTTTCAACAATCTTCTTAAGCTCCAACATTGTTGTCTTGAATTCTTCCACAGTTGCTGCCCTTGCAGCTTTCCACAATCCATTCTTCAACGCTAATCCCTTAAATCCCGTTGTCGTGAAATTGTTATGTAAGTGTCGTACACAACTTCTATGCTCCATACCTGGAAATAAACTCTCTAATGCATTTACAAGTCCCTTTTTCTTGTCGGATATAAAACATACCTCATTATGGTTTCCTATATCCAAATCCCTTTTCAAGATCGTCAAAAACCAAGTCCAGGTCTCTACTATCTCGCTAGCAACTACCGCATACGCAATGGGGAATATACAGTTGGGATCAACCCCAACAGCTGTAAGTATGACTCCTCCATATGAACTCCTAACATGGCAACCATCCACACCAATCAAATGTCTACATCCGACCTTGAACGCCCTTTTCAACGCATCAAAACAAATGTATACTCGGACTGCCTTTCAAGTTCGCAACTAGCAACACAAGAATGTAATGTTGCCAGGGTAATAGCCTCTACGGTAAAATCTTGAAATGTTCTCATATACCCTCCAACATACTTACGAGAAGGCGTTCGAAATATATTACCCCCATAGTAGATATTCACACCTAGTCCCGGTGGTTGAGGGACACCCACGTTGTCTCCTTGAGCTGAAATCCAAACAAATCACAAAATTAGAATACAAATTTGCTAACAACTTAAAATACCTAAGTAAGTTATTAAACAAAACAATCTATTCAAAAAAAAAAAGAACACGGCCGTAAAACCCATTGGAAACCCAAATATAAAACTCGAACTCGAAAATCAACTATAAAACTTTCAAACCAGGCGAATTGGTGAATGATTCTAAAGGAATGAACTATTAAACCTCTCGAAAAGTTCCAAAAGTTCAATTTTTTGCCCGATTTGTTACAATTTTTTGAAGATTCTGTAAACCCTAAGCAAATTGAAGCAAGGGAAATAGAGATACTTAAGCGGGGGAGAAGAAGTCATCCGCCGGCAGCTCCTCGGGCGGCGGCAGCGGCGTTGATTTCGTTGAGAGAAAAATCGCGACGAGAATGTTTTAGGGCAAGCGAGAGTAATTGGAAGATGAAATGGGTGTGTTCGTCGTCTCTGCGCCTATCTTCAAGCATGAATTCACTTTGCACTTTGGTACAATTGGATCAAATTGTAAAATATAATTTTACAATTTGATCCAATGTTGACCAAAGTCAATATAAACATAATTAATTAAAAATAATAATAAAATTACGTGGCGCTGATGTGGCGTTGACATGTCAGCCACATCAGCGCCGGCGGGCCAGAGTGGCAAATCCGGTGCCGGAGGACCTTTTTAGCGAAATTTGTTTACATATGGGACTATTTTCAGAAAGGGTCCACTTAAAGTCCTAAAATGATAATAGGGGTCAGATAAGAGACTTAAAAAACAGTTTACCCATTAAATTTTTGTAAACAATTTTAAAAAATCGACGTGTCCGCCAGGTGTTGCTGACCTGGCGGCATGTGTCTTCCGACGAGCCATGCGGGTGCCACATAGGCATCTCCGGCACCGGATGACTAAAAGTGCATGGTTGCCCCGCCGTCGCTCCCACTGCGCGGGATAAGAAAAAAAAAAGAAAGAGAGGCATGGGCCTCCGTTGGCGATGCCGCCTGCCGCTGCATCGGAGGAGATAAAATGGAATGAGGAGGTCTAGCCTCTGCTTCTACCGTCGCCTGTCGCCGGGTTTAGAGACTAAAAAATGAGAAAGTCGCCAGTTACGGGACTAAAAGATTAATTTACCTTTTTTATAATATAGAGATTAAAATTGATACGGATGCTAATAAAATGGACCAAAAACATATTTTATATGAATAAAAGGGCAAAAATTGTCATTTTAAAATAAAAAGACTAAAATTTACATATTATTGAACAAAAGAGACCAAAAATATATTTTACCTTATTTTATTATCAATATATTTATTGTTTTCTCTTGTCAATGTTATTATTATTACTATTTTTAACTTTATTAATTTTTTATAAATATTATGTATTTAAAATATTTGTACTTTGATGTAATAGATTATAAGATAATTAAAAACTTAAAATCTTATGACTAATGCTTGTATATATATATAACTAAAAAAGAATACAAAAAATTTATTAAAATACAAAAATAAAATATATTAATAAATATATATATGAATATGTACAAGGATGATTGTAAATATATACATATATGCAAACGTATATAAATAGATAGATAATAAAATATATAATAATATATAATATGTTTTAAAAGATATATAAGTATATATATCAATATCAATACTTACTTAATATGTATGCCTTAACTATAAATGGTTACATAAAATTACATAAATACCCCTTTTCTTATTATTTATTTTCATCTTTATTTATTGTACTAAAAATTTAACGCACAATTGGGATTAAATCCATCTGCGTTGAGATTCAGTCCCTATTTATAAACCATTTATCTGAACTCCCTCCTTTACCAATCTTCGTTCTTCTCGCTCTCTATAATCGATTTCTTTCTCTCATTCCCCTTTTTGATTTTTTCTTTTTCTTGTTCGCGCGATATTTCTCCTATACCCGTTAAGCTCTCTCACATCAGATCGGAAACGACTTCCCGTCCGATCGCCCAGCTTTTAGCCGTGTGAAAATTTCATTTCTCTCCCATTCTTCCATTGTCTTGCCGGTTTTGTGTCATCGTTTGTTGTTCGATTCTGTTTAAAAACTCCCAAGGGCAGTTACTGATTCTGATTCTCTATTGTTGGCGGTCGCACGATTCGATTGAAGAACTTCCGAGAGCTGTCACCGTCGATCTCCAAATTGACACCACTCTCTGGTTGGCCCGGGTCCACGATCGCCATCCTTGATCGTCCTCCGTAGTGGCTGGTGGTCTTTGTTCACCGGTGAAATTAGAATTAAATATTTGCTAGGTTTGTATTTGTATCGGTAGCATTTGAGTTAGTAAGGAAATTGTTATTTTGGGGAAAATATTTGGTATTTCTTAGGTGATTTTGATATTGAATTATGTTGTTGTTTGGTATTTTTGTTACTCTTTTGTGAAGTAGATTGCAATTGTTATTTTGTGAATTGGGTATTTGTTGCTATTGGAGATTCATACATACTAGAATTCATATAAGTTTACTGTATTCTGTGTAAGATTGTTGAATCGCTTATATGACTTAAGATAGTCAATACATCTGTTGGATTGATAGGTTCCGACGGACAGAGAGCAAAGTAGTTTGATATTATATATCATTTGTTCGTATGAAGGTGAGCATCATGTAATTGGTGTAGAAGATGGCACAATGTTGGCGGATCTTTACATGAATCTATCAAAAAAAGGGAATAAGGTAAGTATTGAGACAATAAAAATCCAATATATTGCACTTACTTAGAAAAGCTATGTGACATTATTATGCGATGATGATATCGTCAATACGTGGAGAATACATATTTTGTTAAATGTATTATTTGTATATATAAAAATGCAAGGGAACCTACGGGATTCAGTATTCTATTTTTATTTGGGTGAAACATAACTATTGATAAACATTTACAAACATTTCAGTACCGTGAGAAGAAAAAAATGAAAATTGAGAAACATGCGTCTGATTTCATTTTGAATTGAAGTAGGATGCATTCTAAAATATTCATGTTTATGCTGATATGTATGTACACCATCCCCCACCATTAACTGTGTAGGTTGTTGCTTTTTTGGACTGATTTGATTGGTGCACATAAGATGTTTTTCACATTATTGTTACAATTGAGAGTGTAGAAGATTGAATCAAAATGTACTGTTTTGGTTATCATTTTTAAATACACAATCTTTGTATGGTGAATGAAAAAAAATTAATGCAAATAGTTTGTGGAACTATTTATTTATATGGAAGCAGTTTGATTGATGGAGTCTCTGTGTTTTCTAATTATAGATGATGGATGACAACGAATTGGAAATGAGGTGAAGGAAAGTTCATATTGTGTAGTTCAAGAATGAGTTCATAAAGTAAATGATTAAGTTTATCATATAGTAAATTAATAAAAAATGTTTTTTATATCATGTACTCCTAAAGATTGCATTGAGTTTCTTCTGCAGTTTGGTGTTGATATTCTGGGAAAAAATATTATGGTGATTGATATAAGTAACATTGTTGGATTGCCTGCAACCTTACTTCTTCAGGAATTGATATATATATAATTATAATTGATCTTAGTCTAGTAGATTTAGATTAGTGTGTAAAGATATTATGTTCATGCACTCTAATTGTGCATTTAATTATATAATCACATATTTTTTTCCTAACTTGCTGAACATCAATATTTTATCCATTTATTGGCAGAAATATCATGCGAAAGTGACTATTCTTCATCCACTACAAAAAATCCAGAACAAATTTACCATGAAGCTAATATCTTAATTGCAGCTGCAGAAGTACCCAATTTGGTCTGTGGCTCAATTGTCGTAGATATTTAAAGATGTAATTAGGATGTCCGTCAATCATTTTCTTGTAATTACTTTTGACGTGCTAAACATAATGTAATATTGTACGTAAATATAAAACAATAAAATTGTTGTTTCATTGAAGCTCTTTTGTAAATATGATGTATTATATTAGATTTACGAAACTTACAGGTATGATGATTGTTTCTTATATATGACTTGTTGACAATAGACATTTCTGAAAATATAAAAGAGGTACATTGGAGCTGTGTTGGAGTACGTGCCTGCTCAACCGAGTCACAATTTTTTGAAATGCTTCTAACTGATTGATATTTGAGTTTGTGAGTGTGTGACAATTTGGATTATTATCGGTCAAAATACTTTAGAAAAGTTATGTTTGTTCTATTATACAAAAGCACATGAAGTCCTAGTAGTAGATTACAACGCACTTTCACTTGAATGTTGTTGTGTCTGTTATGATGTAGATTACTATGTAATAGGTCTAAAGATTTTCAATTCATGGTAGTAATTATTTACTCAAACAACTAATATAATTTAACTTAGTTATTTATGACTTATTTAGTCATCTACAAGTGGATGTTGGATTATAATTGTACATATACCATACAATATAACTAAGTTATTTCTCACTTGTTCAGTCATCTATAGTAAATATATGTTATTTATCTTTTCATAATATTCAGGGTGTCACGGGAATACTATCACGATGAATTCATCATTTGTTACCGAAAATAAGTGAATATTTTGATCAAAAAAATTGTCTGTTTTCCAAGCACAGATTATCAGAGTATATATACTCGTTACAGAAGCATATGATACCAGTATTATAAGTACGTAAGATTTGTGACAGGGTATGTCGGTATTTTATGCAGGTATGTAACAATGTGCTTTGGGTACGAACACTGACACTTAAGGTATGAATAATGATTGTTTAGGTATTATCTGTGTAGTAGCAGATATCCGTGAATGTGGTTGATTTCAGTTGACCCGCTGACGGAGGGGACAATTCACAAACTCGGTGAGAGTACTTCATCTCCTAGTCTTGTTGGAAAAAATTAGGCATGGTACATTTATATTCGATAGTTCATGCCATACTTTTCAATAGCAAGACCACAAAACATGTAGGAGTAACAAAAAAATATGATTTAACTAAGTCATTTATGACTTATTTAGCTATCCATTATATATATGTGTTATTTACATTTACATACAATTATGGAATTCACATAAATACTATATGATGAATTTATCCCTGATTACAGACAATTATTGAATGTTTTGAACCGAAAATAGTTTGTTTCCCAAGCACAGGTTTTCAGGGCATAGATACTAGTTATGGAAGCATATGAGAAACTAATTCCAGGGTTTATTGGTAAACGACTGAGATATCCGTTGATGCTAACCTGTGTAAAGGAATGACATGTTATAATATTATAATGTTTCCATAGTTTTTTAAATTTATTATTGTGAATGCAATTGGATAAAGTATTAGTATATTAATACTCCTCATTGTTAAACTGTACAACCATTGCATATGTAGTAAAACTAAGCACTACCATTACCAACAATACAACTAAGTAACTTCATTTCTTATTGTTCACGCATATGGATCATATTCTTAACTTTTCTAAGCAATTTTTTAATCTTCTAGATTGTTATAACTAACTATGTTAAAGATGAATACATCTCATGTACGGGTACTATTAAAGATAATGTTATACTTCACTTAATGATCGAGATATGAAGTTTTAGACCCCCTGGGCATAAGTAACTTACCTTGGGGTATTTACTAGCTTAATATAGGTATGTCATTAAATAACCGAGGCGTATCGTGTTTTGACATGAAGTACGTATCAATGTGATGATGGCATAAACCTTTGTAGTACATGCATATGCTTTTCTTTCTTAGGTGCACCACTAATGTAGTCAGGCATCCGTAAATGCACTTATGTACATTGCAGGCATTACCTCAACTATTGGAATGTCTTGTAGTGAATTAGTTAATTCCAATTTAACCAAATTTATCATACAATCATTCACGACAAAATTCATAGCATTACTCCAAAAATTAAATTTCACCAAATTTAACCTACGATTCATTCTCTCAATCAATCTTAACACAATTTCATCAAACATGAGACAAATCAAACCAATTCAACCGAAAATTCAATCAAAATAACACACTACCCAAATCAAGCACAAATAAGACAATCCAAATTCAATACAACATTCACTTACCCTGTGCTGCACATTAAAGTCTACGGTTCGGAAAGCAGACCTTTCAGTATTCTGGCCTTAATTTTTTACTGCGGTAGCTCTTCACATTATCAAACTCATTGTCGATACTGTCGGATTCGCGTGACCCGGAAAACATACACACCAAACGGTACTGAAAATCGACTGATAACCGATTTGTATTCCTTATCCAATCTGTACATAAATACCATCAATTTACATTACCCTAATCTCAAATTTATTTAAAACTTTGTCATAATCTATTAGAAATACGTAACAACACATTCCGAGTACACAGTAGTCCTCTAAAATTATATTATTTAGAAAACTAGACCTAAAAAATGCAACTCGGGGTACCTAACAATACCACATTTACCAACTCACAAACATAACTAATTACCGAACTATCAAACAAAAAACTAAAATACTAAACTCCAGGTAATTATACAAACTGGATATCTACAAAATTAACAAAAATTACAGATTAAACAACTAAATTATCCAAAATTGGTACCAAAATTAAACACCCAACTCGGTCTATGTGGGAAAACATACGAACAATTTCAAATCCAGTTAACAAATACAAATACAAATACACCGATCACCCAAGGCTCCTCAACACTGAACCTATTGAGACATACAAACACGGGACCAAGACTTATATCCCAAACAATCAAACAAACGACTATATAAAATACAAATAATGTCAAGAAAATAAAAAATCGAAAAAGGTCTTATTTTTTCGAGCTTGTCCTGGGGATGAGAGTAGATCAGCTGTTTTCTTCACTATTTTTGCACCGATTGATCGTTACTTGATTTTTGGGGTTTGGAGAAAATCAATTAGCCTGAAGATGGAAAAGGTAGGGTTTAAAATCGGGGTGGAGGGAGTTATGGGAGGTTTTTTTGCCTCAACTCCTGTTAAATCGTGGGTAACTGCCGTTTTTTACTATTTTTTTAATTCACAAAAAAAGGTACGCGATATTTAACTAGGAACATATAAGGTTATAATGGGGGTAGAGCGGGAAGTAATGTAGGTATACATTACTACACAAGAAGTATTGATCAATTTATTTTGAGTACCTTTTGCGTATACAACGGTGATTATGAGAGAAATACAAATTGGGGAGCTATATTAAACCTAATTCATAAAGTTGGAACTGCAGTCTAATTGATTTTTAATATGGACTGAATTACAATTGAGTTTCTCTGACAGAGATTTTAATACAACTCTCCCAAAATTTAATAGATATAATTATTTATTTTATTATAGTGGAATATTATTTTACACAATATTATTAAATTTATTAGTTCTATTATATAATGATATCACGGATGTGTTAGTTTTAGGATTTGAATTTTGAGTTGGGATTAACTACTATTTTGAGTTGAGATTTGAATAATAAAAAATTTGAATTGAAATAGTTGTATGATGTGACATAAATAGGTGTTGATATGACATTTTGAATGTAAAATTAATTTTTAGTATAGTATAAAAAAATAAAAAATAAATATTTGATATGATGTTTTTTGAAAAAATTATTTTTGATGAATAATAATTTTAGGGAAAATCCCCTGAACAAACACACCTACGTGTATTTTATATAAAATAATTACATTTATTTTTATTGAAATTTATTTATTTTTTATTAGGTATAAGATTTCTATTTTGAAAAAAAAATTATGAGGAAGAATAGCTTTTTTTGTTTGTTTGTTTTTGTTTTTTTTTTTACGAAATATAAAATGAAAGTAAGTAATGCACTTTTTATAGTTATTTTTGTTTCTTTTGCTTTCCACCGTATGATTATTAAAATAATAGATAATAGAGTAAAAGGAAAAAAAATATTTTGGTTAAATTGTAGATAAAAAATAATATACATCTCGAAATACAATTATCTCGAAATAAGAAGAGTTGTGCTGGTGTAGAAACTCGTACTCTGAGCAGTAAAAGCTCACTTTATCAGCTCACATTTTATCTTACTTATTTAACTTCTTATTTTAAAATCGGTAGTTCTGAGCAGGTTTAATATAATAGCGTTTGAATACTTCTAATTCAATATCTTTATCCTCGCGTCATAAAGCAAATTTTTGGGAAAAAAGAACTTGCTCTATGCAGTGAATTTCTAAAGGACCTACCTCGTCCATCCTTCCGAAAATATCTACACATCCTTCATTCTCTTATTTTTAGGATGTCCTGCATTCAGTTTACTTGTCAATACTTAATAACTGCTATTTATGAGAAATAAAAAGTTATGAAAGAAAATAGGTGTGTACATTATTAAATAATTTGTTGACATTGTAGATATCGTTGTTGCAACTTGGGAGTGGCAACTTTGCTTCCAAATGACAAACAACACATTCAAAATTTAAACTTTCGTTTGACTTGTCAGACAAAAATTGTTGTAATTTATCTAAATAGTCACACCTTGTAAATCATTTGAGAGAAACATTAATTATCATTTGGGATAGAGTTTCAAAAGTTCAACGCGAATTACTTGAGACCATAGACGGCTGCTTACAAGATATAATTGATTGTAACCTTCCTTTCGGAGGTAAGGTTGTTATTTTTTAAGAAGATCATAGAAAAATCTTGCTAGTAATTTCAAATGGTACACAAGAGATATTTATCCAAACAAGTTATATTTCTTTGTCTATTTTTCAAAATGCTACAAAATTCCACTTGACTGTGAACACGCGTGCTCTTGAGGATAAAGAATTCACTATATTTATTAAATCCATTGGAACAAACGCATGTCCGAAAACAACCTTGGAGAAGTCAAGCAGCCCTTGACAAGCTTACTACGATTTGAAGATTAGAAATTGGCTCTATTCATTGAAAAGTTTTATCCTCGGTCAATACTAAGTTGTACAACAACACATATATTTATCTTAAGATCAATTCTTGCAACCATGAATAAAATAGTAGATAAAACAAAGAATATTATATTTGAAAAATGCCAACCATTCACTTCTATTGGCCGCGATATTACAAAAGATTCATCTCAACAAACACATTACGAAGACTATCTTGCAAAAATAACTCCAAGTGGAATCCTCCCCATGTCTTAAGTTTGAAAAAAAGTGTCCCATGATGTTGCTTCAAAACCTAGATCCATCAAATGGTTTGTCAAATGAAATAAGGTGAATTTGCAAAAAAGTTACTCAAAGTCTTATTGAAGTTGAAATCATTATAGGACATTTCTCCAGAAGAACAAGACTTATACCATGCATATCGTTAGAACCTAAAACTTTTAAGCATTCGTGTATGGAATTTACAGCAATACAATTCCCTGTTAAACTTTTCTTTGCAATGACGATAAATAAATCGCAGGGGTAAACTCTAGAATATGTTGGTCTGTATATTAGAGAACCTGTGTTCATGCATGGACAGTTGTATGTGGCCTTACCGTGTGCAAAATCCTTAATATAGGTATGTCATTAAATAACCGAGGCATATCGTGTTTTGTTGAAGAATGGACTACCATTATTATCTATCAAGATCTTCTTCATATGACAGGCATAAATGTTGTGCCTCATGTTTCTTAAAGTTGGCTCATTTTCTCGTGGGCTCATATCTACCTGCATTTTCTATAGGAAATTACAAATTTCAAGTGTGCAAATCATTCGCGGGGTATTCTTCGGACTCCCACATGCAATGTTATGGTCTTTTCTTGAACGTAGTGAAATTTTTGGGGGATAATCCTCTTAGTCTTTTGGAAGCTTAGATATGCAAACATAGAAAGTTGTTTCTTTTATAATTACGTAATTTGAAAAAGCATAGTGAGATTTGGCTATAGTGTGTCATATTTTAGAAGGAGAATTCGGCAGTTCTATATGTTTGATACATTTCTTAGAGGTTTGTAGCATATTGGTGGCCGCAATAGGTCGTTCCAACAATTCACTGGGAGTAGTTGGGGTCTGCTTATTCGGAGACCGCACAAATGTACGTAGGTGTTTCACTTGCACATGACCACTTTCGTATACTGTTCTAATAATAGAAGACAATTGATAGTATCACATGATTAAACTTTAGTACAACATAGAAAAACATTTAATTTTGAAACAATTTTTGGTTACTTGTGCACATGACCACATCCAGCTGCTTTTCAACCCCTCATTTGTGAGATGTATTGTCTGCACACCGCTCTTGCATAGCTTGCTCATGTTCATCCTTCGTGTTCATTCTGGAGGCTACAAATTTTTGCTCGTTTGACATAGTGGTTGAACGTAAAAGCTTTGTATTTTCTTATAATCTTACTTTAATTGCCATTGTTACACAATCCGTGCCTTTTTCTCCTAACTTTGAAGAAAATTCTTTGTAAATGTTCGGTGCTAAAATCCTTTGTATAATTAATTATTTATTTTAATATTAAATATTCTTTTTTCCCAGCTTTGATTTTTCTGCATAACAAAGTCCACAATTTTTTCAGAAGAAATAATTCATTCGGAGACTTATTTCGGTCCTCTGACCACATAATTGTTGAGTTTGTTCATGGTCAGATTCCTTCACAATCTACCCAAGTTTGTTGCATTCCAACTACCCTTGCATCAAGAAAAGTGGCTTGTCTTAATAGTAAATCAAGCGTTCACAGGCAAGCGGTTGTCATGTGCAATTTTAATTTTTTTTGGGCACTATTTTCTGTATATTATTATAATTTTTTTAACCCAAAAAAATTTCTATTATATCATTTAAATATTCTGTGCATTCAGTTGATAAGATATGTTCATGTAACTTAGACTTTTCCTTCTCACCAATCTTGTATGTTCCCAATGGCTAAATCAATTATGCAGAATACGGACCTCCCGAGAAATGCAGAAATGCGATGGCACTATGACTCTTAAATTACCACATCGAATTGCTTGATTATTCAAAATGTTTAAAAATTTCAAAAAAAGGAGTATGGTTTGAACGCCTCTGTGACGTCCCTTCAGCCTTTTATTCAGTTTTCGGCCAATGTTGACACACAATACAATGTCTGTCTTTGTGATTTATTTTACCAAAACAGTACATGCAATGACATTGTACTTTCACGTGTACAATTGAAATAGTTTCATCTTTGGGTTACGGTTTGCACTAATTGAAGAGAGACGCTCCTAACGATGAACCTCTGCTAACTCAGCACCGCATTCACAAAGGTTTTTTCTGCGTTGCCAAAACACTGCCAACTTATCAAAAAGACATAATTTTTTTAAAAAGGCAATGTTCTCTCTGAACATCTCTATAGACATGTTGAGAGTGGCAAAATAATACTTATACTCAACGTATTTTTGTTAATTAATTTTTTTTTATTTTAGAAATATTAATAAATTAAATATTATTATAAAATAATATTGATTTTTTTAGTGACTATAAAATAATGAATTTTAGAAAATAATACATATATATAATGAGGTAAAATTTTAAAAAATAAAAATTAGTTTTGTTATTGTGAGTATAAATTAAGAAGAGTATCTCTATTGTTGTGGCGAAGACAAAAAGTGATATGGATGGTAAGAATGAATGGAAATACCCACGGTTGAAAATACAACTAAAAACTAATAAATTAATTTTATACAAATAAGGTGCAATAAATGTAACTATTGGAATAAATTTATGAATACAATCAAAACTTAACATAAATATATAAATTATTAAATAAATATAAGACATAAACGATGTCAAAATCAAACGTTATCACATAGGTTGAGTAATTCAAAGCTGCACCATGTAGCTTCTCACTGATAAATACAACGGGTTTAGGTCCTTTTCTTGAGAGATAAAGGCGCCAATACCTATACCAGAAGCATCACAAATAAGTTAAAACAATTTTGAGAAATCGGGCAAAGCAAGTACGAGTGCACATGTAAGTTTTACTTTCCAAGGATCAAAAGTATTTTTTTGTTCATTTTCCATTTAAAATTTATCATATTTTGTGGTAACTGCAGCTAAGGATTCTGCAATAGTGCTGAAATTCTGTACACATCGACAGTAAAAACTTGCAAGACTATGTAAACTGCGGACATCACATGCATGTGTAGGTGTGGAGCACTCTTGGATGGTTGCAACCTTCACTGATCTATGCATACTTCATCTTTTCCTACAATAGAACTTAACAATTTGAACTTGTTGACACAAAATTTGCATTTTTAAAAGTTAGAATACAATTTTCAGCCCCTAAAATATATAAAACAACTTGTAAATGTCCAACTTGTGCTTCAATAGAGTTACTATAAATAAGTATATCATTAAAGTATACTACCACAAACTTATTTATAAAATTCCTTAAAATATGATTTATGAGCCGTATAAACGTGCTTGGGGGCATTGATAAGTCAAAATAACATAACTAACCATTCATATAGACCAAAAGAGATGTTGAAGGTAGTTTTTCATTCATCACATTGATTCATCTGAATCTGGTAATAATTACTTTTTGAATCAATTTTTGAGAAAATAAAAAGCCACAAATTATCAAGCATATTATGTAATCTACGAATGAGATGATGATACTTAACTGTTATAGCATTGATGACTTAGCAATCCATGCACATGCGCCAACCTCAATCTTTTTTTTTGGCACCAATAGAACATGTACAATACAAGGACATAGATTTTCATGCATCCAGCTTTTGTCATTAGATCCTCCACTTGCTTTCGTATTTCTTTACAAGGATTAGGAATTCATGCTCTCGAGGTAAAAACAATTTGATGCTCAATCCATGAATAGGGATAAACCATGGGGTACTTAATCGGGAAAAATATCATCATACGCCTACAATAAGTTAGAAAAATTAGATGGGAGTTTGTTATGGTCATTCATGAAAAAATAAGTAGATTTAAAAAGTAATAGCAAGCAATGAACTCCTTGTTCTAAGCGTAAGCTTCATGCATGTACATAAAAATATTAGATATCTCACTTTCGTGTTTAGAATTCTAATTGATTTCACCCTGAATAACTACATTCGTGTTTGATTTTAAAGTAGAATGGTAGAGTATTTAAGAGTGGCTAGGGATAGATGTATTTATTAATAGGATAAAAGTTTGAGAGGTTGTGGGATAGTTAAGCTATGCGAGAAGATAGATGTACTTGCATGTGGTGTACCTTTTGTACAGGTGGTTCTAAGGATGACTTCAAATTAGGCTCTTCACATCGGGTTGATTTAGTGTTCATAGTTCACCATCTTGTTGTGTTTCTTTTGACTCATTTTCTCTTTTTCTATGGTAGAAATGGATTGTACAAGTAATTTTGATCTTTATTTACTTTTCATGGACTTAGAGGTTTTAGAACTATGATCTGTCCAACATGTGTGAAAGTATATCAATTACAGTGGAAATTATGTATAACTTCTTTGCCAAATTTCCATAGCCTCCCAAGAAAAATATGGCATGCTTGCCTCGGAACCTTGTGGATTGATTCCCACCAATACTTGTTTGGTGTCATTGATTTCTCCACAATTATTGAGTCGGTGCAGTTTGTAAGGCCTCGGGTGCAAAGTCGTCTTTAAAGTATGTATTTTCACTATGAGTGTCACTAATGACATTTACAACTACGAGGCTTTACAACTACCATCATTTACAACTGCGAGGTCACTAATGACATTTACAACTACCATCATCCATGATAAGACTACGTACCTTAGTTGCTATCTTACACCTTCCATTGAATGAATTTTTGCATTATTCAGTATCATCCACCTTCTTTGGAAGGGTTCTGACATGGATATGATAAATTCCATGACTTCTAATCAAAATTCAATGTAGAATCAAGATATTAAATCAAATGCAAAACAAAAAAATTGGATAATTTGGATTCAATCAATGAATAATCCTCTCGAGCATACACCTTCATGAATCCATATGAGTTGTTTGAGGCTTGTGGATGATTTTTCCATCTCTCACGTAAGTTGTATTCCTAAGGCTCAAATAATAACCCTATCGATTGATTGAAATCTCTCCAATAGAAGATTGAAATCTCTCCAAAAAGAAAGAAAACTTCTCTAAAGTGCCTGAAAAAATGGAATGAATGTCTCAACTATTTGAATTCAAAGTATATATGATAGGAAAAACCTAATTTAATCAAAGACGTACATCTATCTTAACCATCAAGCTCACAACCTCTTTAAATAAACTAATGTCTTCGAATGGTTTTGGTTGCGGTTGGTCCGTTAACAATCGGGTTTGGGTCACCTTATACCATGTTAAGTGCTAAGAGCTTAGAATTGACTAAGATTAAATTGGACTCTGGTATAAATTCTCCAGACTCTTGGTCAAAATAATTTGCCTCATTGACATCTTCAGTTTCAGATCCAGATTCATACTCATCGGATTTAATAAGAACCATAGTCGTTTGTTTGGACATTGATTCAAAAAATATCCTTGGCTTTGGTATTTTAAATATAATACATCTCGATTATGGGTGATGGAAGTTTAGGTGTTATTCGCCGATTTAGGGCACATTGAAGCAACTTTCGCTACCTTTTTGCCTTTATTGATATGTTGTAGAATCAGCGCTTTAGGCAACCTACAATTGGAAAAGATTTAAATGGATTATCTTGCATCCATTTTGGTTCTAGTTTATTCTCTACCTTTATGTCCAAGTGTACAATCTAGTTGAGATCCACGTATCGGTACATCTCTACTGCATCAGAAATATTTCTCCTAATCTCATAGATATCTGCTTGTAAAATAAGTGTTTTAAGTTCCTTATAGTACTTTTGCACTAACCGAAAACCTTGTTGTATTTTTGCAATCTCTACGATACTTTATGATGGTAACGAGGGGGAAAAAACCTCTTTAGCATGAGTTTACGAAATTCGGTTCAGTTCCGCACTAGGGCCTCACTATTTATGCGGCGGTTGATGCTCAATTGCTCCCACCAAGTGAGGGCATAATCCAAAAATTCCATGAGCTTTTGGTTGGTAAGTTAATTGTTAATCATCAAATATTAGTTCTAACATTTGTTCCCATTGCAAGAATTCTTCAAGTTCGGATATTCCTTGAAACGATGACACCTGAAATTTGATTGATTTGATAGCTTTATCTTTATCCCATCGGTTATGATTATTATGATGATTAGGTGGTTCCCAATTTCATTCAAACTCCTTATGATTGGGCTCATCAAAATTGTGTGCGGGTAGAGGCTGGATGTTGCATCTTAGCCTCAAAAGTGGATGAACATTATTCCCCTCCTGAGCTTCAGGTAATGGTCGAATGTTCTCTTGAAATTTTTGTTAATTATCTTCTAGTTGATTATTGTTCATCAATTCCAATATTTTAGAATAATATTGTGAAGGTTTTGCACATCGACTTGTTGGGAATTGGATTTTTTATATTTTGCCATTAGAAATAGAAAAAAGAAAGAATAACCTCACAAATACTCTTGTATATCACTCCACACCTTATATATCTCTCCGTCTTGCAAAAAAGACTAAATTCAAATCGATGGAATTCTCCCAAAGACGATAGCAAAAAATCAAAAGTAATGAAAGCAAAGAAAAGATGAGCTAAGAATGAAAGTAGACGACAATTATTCCGAGTAGATTTATTTATTTGATATAAAAGGAAAAATGACTTCAGAAGAGAAGTAAATAACATATCTTGAGATTTGATGATAATTTTCTTTTTTTTTTTTGTCTTTTTTTTACTTTTTTTGCCTTTTGTTTTTGGAACCAACTTGACTAAGATCAACTCAAATTGATAAAAAAAACTTGAGCACAAGATTCAAAACCATAAGACATGGCCCGACCTGATATCATTATGCTCCAAAAATATTTTCTTAGCCGCAGATTTCAAAAGAAACAATGCATTCATAATATAGATAAAACAAATGAGAATGAAGAAAAAAGATACCGCAGAGAATATGAATTAACTTGGATAATAACCAACAACGAAAATAAGTTTTGAACCTGAAATCAAAATTATAGGCTAAAACACAAACAATAGACTAAAGCCCACTACAAAATATTGGAAGCAACAAATTTATGAAATCATTTTAAAGATCCGATTTGACACTGTAAATGCGAAGAAGTTACTCCATAACATTAGAAAATTTTAGAAGTAAAATTTGATTCAAAATGAAAATTTTCTCATTACAATGGTAGGCAAAAAACTTTTATAGAAGTCCATAAGGAGGATAAAAAAATAATAATCAAAAAATAAGTCTAACTATAAAGAAATATTTAAATAAGAAAATAAATAATAAGGAAACCTTTACATAGAATTACATTATATAAAAAATCTATAACAAAAAAGAAATCTATGTTTAAGGCTCCTTTGAACACTTTCATAAGTGATGATTCTGTTGATAATCTTTTATAGTCAGTGATATTGTTAAAGTTTCAATTCTGATTCTTGCATGTCCACTAGAGTAATGTCAGGTGAGGGCTAAGTGGTCTCTAACCATCATCCTTAAATTGATTCATTACGAAAAATCGTTGGGTTAATACAATGACATATTCTTAAAATTGACGAGCTCGGCTTGAAGTGATAATCTCAAAAGCATTTTGAATTATTGGAGATTGAACATTTGCATCAGTTATTGGGCCCAAGAAAAAGTCAATTTCTTTTTTGGTTGTTGTGCAGAACAGTCTTTCCAAATTTTTTTTCCCAGAAAATATATTTTAAAATTAGAAAAATAGCAAAAAAAAAAAAAAAAAACTTCATATGATTTGTAAAATTTGCTGAAAAGACCTTTGGTCTTAAAATTTTGCTTTATCTACTTATGATTCAGATAATGTAACAAAAAATAACATCTAAGTTAGTACTTAACTGATATTATAGCAAACGTGTCTAGATTGTGAGTATTATTTATTACAAAATCATATATTATTAAAAAATCTATGATTTAGTAATAAGTCTCAACTAATTTTATTAATATATATGAGAGTATTTTTGTGATTTCATCCATTCTTATCTATGATTTTGTAATAAATACTTACAATTTAAGCACACCTGCTACAATAATATTCGTTAAATATTAATGAATGAGGTTTTTTGCAATATTATTTGAACCACAAGTAAGCAAAACGAATTTTTAGGACGAAAGAGTTTTTTCAGCCAATTTCGAAAACCAAAACGGTTTTTTTTTATTTATTTATTTTTTTTTTTTTGCTATTTTGCATTTGAAATTATATTTTTTTTAGCTTTTTATTTTTTTGTATTATAAAAAATATTTACTCTCTATAAAAAGCTATGCATATTGATATAATTTTTATTTTTAATTTGATTTAAAAATAAAAGCATATAAATATATGAATAAATCTTGTGAGTGGAGGAAGGTGTATGAAAGAGCCAAAATCGGCCAAAAACTTTCGAAAGTACTCATAGCTCATTGAATATCTTTTATTAGCTGAGCAAAATCATGAGTCAATGATGAAAAATCATCAGTCCCGGCCCACTTGTTCGAGTTCATTCCCTGAAGCGAACACAACATTTTTTGAACGAGGTCGTGGACGTGGTAGAAGCTGTGGACGTGGTCGTGATCCTCAGAGTCAACATGATCGATATACCCTTACAATCACCCTAGTTTTGACATTAACATGAAGTAGAGTAAACCCGGGGATATAGCCCAAAAGGCTAAACAAGAAAAGAGGCAAATCAACATTTGTAATTAGTGTGACATTGAAGGCCATTGAGCCAATACCTGCAAAACAATCAAACACCTAGTTGATTTTTTATCAAGCCTCACGACAGGAAAAAGGTGAAGGAGATCAAGACTAATCACGTTGATAATGACGACGATCCCGATTATGATCTTCTGGATTAGGATACAAAGCATCTTGATATAGCATATTTTGTCGTAGATCCAACAAATCCCCAGTGATAGACGTATTATGTCATTTTATATTATGTTATTTCATATTTTGTAATCTTTAAATTATTGCCTATATCTTTTTGTACATTATTTTGTAATATTTATATTTTCTTTTATTAATATTGCATTTATTTATATTTGAAGGTTGAATGGATGTCAATTAAAATGATGCAAATATATGTTCATTGACAGTGCAATGACATATACTATATTGAAACATGAAAAATATTTCTCTTATTTGAAAAGGATGTAGATGAAGGCTTTGGAGAAACCATTATATTTCTTCCCGCGGACATGAAAATGTGATATAGTATGCACTGTTGGCCACTAAAGTTCGAAGAAATTTACTGAGGTTTCATGACATTCAAAATAATGATTATCACATTGACACTATGAGTGATACCGATGGTGAATTTTTATTAATCACCAATATCATTGATAAAAAGAAATGTATCATTGGGAGATTACCCATACTCTCCATTGGTCTATATTATGCCAGATTAGATGTTATTGAACACACCTCACGTTAGATTCAAAGAACTACTGGTTTTTAAATATGGCATGATCACCTTGGGCATCCTAGCACTATAATGATAAGGCAAATAATTGAGAATTTGCATGGCCATTCATTGAAAGACTAGAAAATGTTAAACTCAAATGCGTTAACCCGTGTTTCCTGCACTCAGGGAAAATTGGTAACCAGACCATCACCAACTAAAGTAGATATTGAATCACCTACATTTTTGGAAAGAATATACGGGGATATATGCGGACCAATAGACCTATTGTGTGGACCATTTTAATATTTTATGGTGTTTATTGATTCATGTACCAAATGGTCACATGTCTGTTTATTATCTACTGCAATATGAAATTTGAGATTTCTTGCCCAAATTATTAAATTACAGGCACAATTCCCCGATAATCCAATTAAGACTATACGTATGAATAATGTTGGTGAATATTCATAGAATGTATTTTATTATTATTGCATGTCGATTAGAATCAATTTAGAGCACCTAGTTGCTTATGTTCATACGCAAAATGGTCTAGCTTTAATCACTTATTAAAATATTGCAATTGATTTCTAATCCATTACTGATGAGGTCTATGTTGCCCGTTTCAGCTTGGGGGCATGCAATCTTATATGTAGGAACTCTCATAAGAATGAGGCCGAAAAGCTATCATAGCTATGCCTCTATGCAATTAGTATTTGGTCACGAACCAAATATATCTCATTTACGTATTTTTGGGTATGTTGTTTATGTTCCTATTCTACCTCTCAAACGTACAAAAAATGGATCCTCAACGTAGACTGAGCACTTATGTCGGATATGAATCGTCGTCAATTATAAAATATCTTGAACCTATAACGGGTGATTAATTCACTTTAAGATTTGCAAATTGTCATTTTGACGAATCATATTTTTTGACATTAGGGAGAGACAAAAATAAACCGAAAAAGATATTAATTGGAAAATCCCATTGAATTGTTATGATACTCATACAAAGCAGTGTGAACTAGAAGTTCAACACATTATACATTTGCTAAATATTGCAAATCAGTTACCGGATGCTTTTTAATGACTCGAGCAAACTCACTCGATCATATATCCAAGTTGCTAATGCTCCGACTAAAATAATTATTCTTGATGGACAAATTGGAAGTGCTAATGAATCAGCGACTCGCTTAAAGCGTGGTAGACCACTTGGTTCCAAAGACAAACATCCTCGAAAGAAAAGAGGAATGAATGATGATAATCATGAAAATATCAGGAATGACATTGAAAAACCTCAATTTGATGATGAGGAATTCAACCCTGAAATAATTGCTCCAGAAGAGCACGATCTTGAAGAACATTATAAGATTATTGGATACTCATTTAATTATATTACTTCAAGAAAATGTTGGAAAGGTAAAGAGGCAATTATTGATAATGCCTTTGCATATAATTTAGCACTTGATATAATAGAAGAAAATGAGGATCCATAGCCAAAATCGGTTCATGAATGTCGGAAAAAAAATGATCGGCCAAAATAGCAAAATGCGATTCAATCAGAGCTTGACTCATTAAATAAAGAAAGGTCTTCAGACCGATTGTTCAAACACCATATAATATAAAACCAATTGGATAAAAATGAGTGTTTGTACGAAAAAGAAATGAGCACAATGGAATTGTGAGATATAAAGCCCGTATTGTAGCTCAGGGATTCTCACAAAGACCTGGAGTAGATTTTGATGAAGCATACTCTCCAGTTGTTGATGGAATAACATTTAGATACCTTGTGAGCCTAGCAGTGCGAGAAAAACTCGACATGCATCTTTTAGACGTAGTTACTGCATATTTTTACGGTTCATTGGATACTGATATGTATATAAAAATTCTTGAGGGATTCACTGTGCCTGAAGCATATAAATCAAACCCAAATGAAATATATCTTATCAAATTGAAAAAGTCATTGTATGGACTTAAACAATCAAGCCGAATGTGGTATAACCATCTTATTAAATGTTTAATAAACAAAAAAAGGTTATACTAATGATCCAATATGCCCATGCGTCTTTATCAAGAAAAATGGATCAAATTTTGTTATTATTGCAATATATGTTGATGATATCAACTTACTTGGAACTCATGAAGAGATTCAAATTGCAGTTGAATATCTAAATAAAGAATTTGAGATCGAAGATTTTGGAAAGAAAAAATATTGTGTGGGATTACAAGTGAATCATGTTAATAATGAAATATTTATTCATCAATCCATATATACCCAAAATGTATTAAAGCAAATTTATATGAATAAATATCATTCTCTTAGTACACCAATGATGGTCAGATCTCTTGATCCCAATAAATATTCATTTAGGCCAAAAGAAGAAAATAAAGAAATAGGTAGCCCCGAGGTACCATATCTCAGTGCTATTGACGCATTAATATACCTTGGAAATGTATCAGACAAGATATATATTTCTAAGTAAATTTACAGGCCAAGTTTAGTGTATCCCCCACAAAGGGCCATTGGAATGACATCAATCACATTTTTCGTTATCTTCAGGGGACTCATGACCTTGGTCTATTTTATTCGAGTGAATCTCGAAATGAATTAATTGGTTATGCTGATGTTGGTTCTCTCTCTGATTCACACAAAGCGAAATCTAAAGCTGACTATTTATTTACTTGTGGTGGAACTGCAATCTCTTGAAGAACTGCTAAATAGACAATAAAAACTACTTCTTCAAACCATCCTCAGATTTTAGCAATTCACGAAGCCAGTCGTTAATGCGTTTGGTTGAGGTCTATGACTCACCATATTCCGAAAAATTGTGGCTTGATTTATGATGATATATTACCTCCCACAATATTATTCGAAGATAATGCTCTTGTATAGTTCAGTTAAAGGGATGATATATTAAAGGCGATCGTACAAAACACATATCCCTGAAGTTCTTTTTCACTCACAATCTTCATAAGAGTGATGAAATTAATGTGCATCAAATTTGATCGTTTGAAAATTTTACAGATTTATTTACGAAGGCGCTGCCGATTGCAACATTCAACGAATTGGTATAAGGAATTGAAATGCGTCGGATGAAATTTTGCAGATTAACATCAAATAAAGTCCAAAACAGGGAGAGCGTATTAATATCAAATATGACTGAATTTGTACTAATTGTATTAACAGGGAGAGCGTACTTATATATCATAGCATTAGAATATATTTTACAAATTCAGTCATACTTGCCATCAAATAAAGTCCAAAACAGGGAGAGCGTATTAATACAAGAATGTTGTACTCTTTTTCTTTCACTGGAATATTTTCCCACAGAGTTTTCCCTAATAAGGTTTTAAAGAGACCCATTTTTGGTATAAAATATCCAAGAGGGAATGATATGTACACGTAGATATTACTCTCTCCGTCCCAACTCAAAGTACCATTTTTACCATTTTTTCTGTTCCACTTCAAAGTATCTTTTTCCTATTTTAGTAAAAGTAATCAAACACCAATAATAAAATACCCTTAACTTTTACCTAAATTACAAACATACTATTATTTTTTAATCTACTGTAAAACCCCAAATTGCCTATTTAGACGGGATAAGGAGAGTACATATTATGTTGTAATCTATACACTATGTCTATATAGTACATATGTGGATGAGACGTGGGTGTTTTGTAATATACAATAACCTCTCTCTATATATAAGTGTATTAATTGTTGAAATGAACAGAAGTTTTCAACATATTGAATTATCTTTCATAAGTACATACGATAAACTTTATGTCTATCTTTCTATCAATGTGTCTCTCCTCTCTCCCTCTATAGTGTGTATATATATTATATACATATCAATATATATTCTTTATTAATATACACTCAATTCGCATATATCTTTAAACACACATATACATATATATATGACAAGCTGTACAGACTGGCTACCTATTTTTTACTAAAGTACCCTTAATAGTGTAATATTTAATATTTACATCAATTGTATTTACCGATAATATTGTGGGCAAGTATGACTGAATTTGTAATTAACATCGCATTGTCAGTTACACTAAAGATATTGGGTGTTGTTGAGGGTTTTGTTTTTTCAATTTCATTTGCTATTTTATAGTGATTTACTTGTGCAAAATATATTGATATGGATATCATTTTGTTGATCGTAATATTTCCTTAATACAATAACTTAGTTACAATATTCTAATGCTATGATATATAAAGAAATACATTTGAAACTAATGCAGGAGTTTTCGAATTTGTTGGGCACGCAAAACAAAAAATATTTGAGTCTGAATGGACAGTTGAGCTTGCACAAAAGGAAAACATCCCAATTTAGGCTTGAAGGCAGTCTCAGATCAATATATATATCTGTTATACACAAAAAATAATAATAAAAGTAATAATAATGGTAGCAGGATTTTAAAAGAAGTTAGGACATAAAGTCGCGTGGAAAGAGGAGAAAATATGCGCTCAGGTCGGTTGGTCCACAGTCGGTTGGTCCACAATCGGATAAACAGGTCGGTTGGTCCTCGGTCGGATAGGCAGGTCGGAAGGTCCGCGGTCGGATAGGCAAGTCGGTTGATCCTCGGTCGGATAGGCAGGTTGGAAGGTCCATGGTCGGATAAACAGGTCAGTTGGTCCTCGGTAGGATAGGCAAGTCGGTTGGTTTTCGGTCGGATAGGAAGGTCGGAAGGTCCGTAATCGGATGGGCAAGTCGGTTGGTCCTCGGTCGGATAGGCAGGTCGGAAGGTCCGTGGTCGGATGGGCAGGTCGGTTGGTTAGCAGGTCGGATGGTCCATAGGTCAGAAAGTCTACAGGTCGGATGGTCTACCGGTCGGAAGGTTTGCGGTTGGACCAACGAGTCGGATGGTCTGCAAGTCGGGAGGTTTGCGGCTGGACCAACAAGTCGGAAGGTCTACGGTCGGACCAACAAGTCGCTTGGTTGGGGCGACCATTGAATCGTCTGGAGAGATAAGATGTTGGTCGCTTGATGGGCGACCAATAAGCCGTTTGGTCTAGCGACCAGTTAGTCTCTGGAATGGTCGGTCAGGCCAGTTGAGTTCTGGAATTGGTAGAAGCGTTTGGCGAGACGGTGTAAGACACGTGTCGACAGAGGAGGACCTTGTGGACGGTTGCCGTAACCGCCCAGACGACGTTTCAAAACGTTTCATTTTGGGCGGTTGACGGCGGTTGCTGGCGACGGTTCTAAAACATTTTCTTGAAGGAATATTTAAGGATGCGGAGTTTTTATCTTCAATCATCTTCAATCGACATCAAATTCAAGAGAATTGCTTTTGGGGATTAGCATTTTATTTTCCAGTCTGTATTTTTATTTTCCAGTTTATTTTCTGTATCGTACAGTGTTTAGAGATTCCTAATCTCAGGCACTAAATATATCAAATTTGGAGATAATTTTCTATTTTCGGATTTTACTTTTTTATTGTTGAAAAAATACATCAACAAATTGGCGACCACAGTGGGAGAAAGGCAAGATTGCTGATCCTACATCAACAGAGAATTTCATACGACTGAGGTCCAGCCGAATCGTCAGAAAAATCAGTATGGCAGGCTCACAACCTCAATCATCATCAGCACCGGTGGGGGAAAATATTTCACCACCTGTCATGCCAAATCCAGGGGAGATTCCCCAACCACCTACTGATTGGTTGTCTTATGTTCAACAATTGAACAATCAGCAAACTTTGGTTATGCAGAACATGTTGCGTGAACAACAAAATCTAATGCAGAACATGTTGGATCAGGCGTTCTCCAGATTCACCCTACATTCAAACATGCTTCCATCCTTGTCACCTTCTCGTTTTCAGGCGACTTTTCCAGGATCAATGTTTGCAGGGCCATCGTACGTTGATAGTACATTTCCAAGCGTCACAACTTTCAACTGAACAGATATGGGGAAGACTCCTCTAACTTTCCCAGATAATGTTCCTTTGGGACCAAGAGTTGATAATACTCAGCCAAATATCGTAAGGGAAGAGAGATTGGGAGGACAGGCTCATAATCCCATCCCAGACGAGCCAACCTTCCCCAGAGAAGAAAGATTGGGAGATCAGATTCATAATCCCATCCCAGCCGAGCCAACCTTCTCTAGGGAAGATTTTCCACCCAAGATAGATCCGAAGGATATCGCTCAAGTTTTGCGGGTGCTTTTCAGAATGAACCCGCAAACGGTGAACCGACCGGCGTATCAAAGGCCATTTCCAGAAAGAATCATCAATGGGTATCCTCTCCCGAGGAATTATCGACCGCCAGACTTTCATGTTTTCTCAGGAGAAGACGGATCCTCCACCATAGAGCATGTGGGTCGGTTCACAGCACAGTTATGAGAGGTCGGTAATAACCTTTTTTATAAACTGTAACTATTTGGTTTGTCTCTTACCAGAACAACTTTTTCGAGGTTTATCGATCTACCACCTGGACAAATACAAACCTGGGAAGGTTTGGAAGCGGCCTTTCATGCAAGGTTCTTTATTCCTCTTCCAACAGTCTCACTCACAGACCTTCTGGAGATCAGGCAGATGCCGGGGGAGACCGCCTACCAATTCATAGAGCGGATGCGATTAATAAAGGGACGTTGCCCGACAATCATTGAGGAAAGTGAGATGACCAATTTGGTGGTCCGAAATATGCATACACAACTGCGGGAGGCTTTAACGGCCCACGACATTCAAGATCTGGCCAGTTTAGCATCCAAGGCAGGGAGGTTAGAATCTTTTTTCAGAGAAAATGATCACGACTTCTGTCAGGGGGGAGGTGCTGAAGAAATGGTAGTGCAAGATCGACCAATGTGGAGGCCAGCACCAGTCCGCGATAAATGGAGGTCGGGTCCAACGTAGCCTCGAAAGATGGAGGTCGGATCTAAGGCTGACGTGGCCTTGGATGACGGCCTGCTAACTCCTAAACATCATCAGAAATGACGCTTAGGAGTCTTGCGGAGGAGGCAAGTTGTTATACACAAAAAATAATAATAATAGTAATAATAATGGTAGTAGGATTTTAAAAGAAGTTAGGACACGAAGTCGGGCGGAAAAGGAGAAAATATGCGCTCAGGTCGGTTGGTCCATGGTCGGTTGGTCCGCAGTCGGATAAACAGGTCAGTTGGTCCTCGGTCGGATAGGCAAGTCGGTTGGTTTTCGGTCGGATAGGAAGGTCGGAAGGTCCGTAATCGGATGGGCAAGTCGGTTGGTCCTCGGTCGGATAGGCAGGTCAGAAGGTCCGTGGTCGGATGGGCAGGTCGGTTGGTTAGCGGGTCGGATGGTCCATAGGTCGGAAAGTCTACAGGTCGGATGGTCTACAGGTCGGAATGATTGCGGTTGGACCAACGAGTCGGATGGTCTGCAAGTCGGGAGGTTTGCGGCTGGACCAACAAGTCGGAAGGTCTACGGTCGGACCAACAAGTCGTTTGGTTGGGGCGACCATTGAATCGTCTGGAGAGATAAGATGTTGGTCGCTTGATGGGCGACCAATAAGTCGTTTGGTCTAGCGACCAGTTAGTCTCTGGAATGCTCGGTTGGGCTAGTTGAGTTCTGGAATTGGTAGAAGCGTTTGGCGAGACGGTGTAAGACACGTGTCGACAGATGAGGACCTTGTGGACGGTTGCCGTAACCGCCCAGACGACGTTTCAAAACGTTTCATTTTGGACGGTTGACGGCGGTTGCTAGCGACGGTTAGAAGCCCCGAGATCGCCCCTCAACCAAATTGATGATATTATCAACTAGATTTAGATTATCTAGATATCTTTATCCATATCTCTTTTATTTAGATATCTATATCTGTAGATTGATAAGATATAGCAAATCCAAGTGTGGATTTGATAAGATATGGCGTATCCATATCTTGCTAAGATTTAGCATATCCATGATAGAGTGCCTATATAAAGAGGAGGAGTCCTCACTTGTACTTCACTCCAGTTTTGAATCAATAAAACACTCTACTTTGTCGGGTGCATCTTATAGTGTTCTTACTTTTAACAGGTATTGGAGTCGTGTGCGAGGCTCCACTAGCGAGTTGTTGAGAGAGTCGAAGAATCGCTAAGCCAACGGGAAGGTGTTCGAGGAGGAACCATCCGACCCATTACAAGTGGTATCAGAGCTTTGTTCTGAGGAGATGGCGACAGACAAGTCAGATGCTGAGTACGAGGCCGAGAACCAAGTTCAGAGGCAGAGCAGGAAGAACGCCAACGAAAAGGCTGCTGAAGTCATGCGGACTTTTGACGGAAGGTTGGCTAAGGTGGAGCTAACTGTCGGAGATCACCACGACAAGCTCGACGAGGTGGAGCAGCGTATCTGCGAGCTCGAGGGAAGTGAGCTGCGTGAAGGGATACTGGCCTCGATCGATGCCGAAAGGGAGAAGGCCCAAAAAAGGGAGCTAGCGATGATGGAGCTTGCTGAGGCGCTGAGGGCCGAGGTGGTCGTGCTGAAAGAGGTTGTGGCCGAGTGCAAGGTCCAGATCGCAAAGCTGGAAAAAGCGAAGGTTGTGGAAACTTCAAGAACAGAGCCTTCAAAGGTTCAAGAGGAGTTGGCGACGTTGAGCGCAACGGTAGCCGAACTTCAGGCGAGGAGGCCAACTGAAGCTGCCTTGGCAGCCCCGAAGGGGAACGTCCCGTGTCCCGAGAGCTACACGGGGGAGCGCAAAGCTCGAGCAGTGGACGACTTCCTCTACAATATGGAGAAATACTTCGAGGATTCTGGCATCATGGGAGATGAAGTCAAGATCCGAACTGCGTCGCGATATTTGAAGGGCTTGGTCCGCACATGGTGGAGGCGAAATGAAGGAACACATGGTGATGAGAGAGGCATCACTACATGGAGACTATTTAAGCGAGAGCTTAAAGAGGAGTTCGCACCAGCAGATGCCGAGGAGGAGGCGTGGTGCAGGATTCGTCGATTGGAGCATCGAGAAGGCCATCTGAAGGACTACATCGAGAAATTTTTGGACCTGCTGCTAGAAGTACCGAACATGTCCCCGAATGAGGCATTATTAACATTCTTGGAAGGCCTCAGGCCATGGGCGAAGCTAAGGATCAAAGAGAAGATGCCCACGAATGTCAATGAGGCGATAAGACATGCACAATGGCTACTTGAAGTTGAACGAAAAGAGCCAAGCAGAGACGATAGGTCAAGAAGGCCTAGCCAAGGCAAAAGCGGGGGAGACCAGAACCGACAAACCCCACGAACGGGCGAGGGCGGCGGCATGCGACCACTACCTCTGAATCGGGCTGGGAATACTAGAAGAACCGGGCCGACATACGACGGTTGTTTCATCTGCCGAAGCAAGGATCACTATGCTAAAGATTGTCCGAACTGGGGAGGCCTTGCGTGAACAAAGCAAATCAGTAGAAGACCAAGTGGCTTGCGTGAAGTCACTTCATGTCGGAGGAAGGATGCTTGTGAATGCATGGATAAATGGAGTATTGACAATGTGTTTACTGGATACAGGAGCCGACGGCAACTACATGAGCGAACAGGTGGCCCGTAAGATCGGCATACAGTGGACGACATCTGAGGTCGATTCAAGGGAGTCAACAGCGGGTGGACCCCTATTTTGGGAGTAGCAAGGGGCGTGCCTATGCAGCTCGACAGTTGAAAAGGCACCGAGACCTTTAACATAGCTCCCATGGATGACTACGCCGTGTTCTTGGGAATGAAGTTCATAGAGCACGTGAAACCTATAATAGTGCCACACGAGCAGAAGTTCACCATTACTGAGGGCGGGACACCATGCGACGTAAAAGTGTACCGAGAAAAGGAGCTCAGTCTGAAACAACTTGAGAAGGGCCTAAAGAGAGGAGAGCCAACCTTTGCCGCTATTTCGAGCGATGAGGATGTCCCAGGAGAAAGAGAGAAGAGGATCGAAGACCTACCCCGGGAGTTAGAGCCGGTCCTCAAGGAGTTCAAGGATATTATGCCAGATGACTTGCCGAGTAAGTTGCCTCCATGATGAGCTATAGACCATGCCATTGACCTAGTAGAGGGGGCAAAGCCAATCTCTCGACCTGCCTATCGGATGTCTCCTAATGATTTAACGGAGTTGCGAAAACAATTGGGAGAACTCTTGGATGCCAAGTTCATTACTCCATCAAAGAGCCCTTTTGGTGCGCCAGTATTGTTCCAGAAGAAGAAGGATGGGAGCCTGAGGATGTACAATGATTACCGAGCGCTCAACAAGCTTACAGTAAAGAACAGATACCCAGTCCCTCTTATAGCTGATTTTTTTGATCTCTTGCAGCTGGCGAGGGTGTTATCCAAATTGGACCTCCGAAAAGGTTACTAGCAAGTACGGATACGGGAGGGTGACGAACCAAAGACTGCAATAATCACGAGGTATATGTCTTACGAATTCAAGGTCATGCCCTTTGGGTTAACAAATGCCCCAGCAACATTCTGCACGCTGATGCAGGAAGTGCTACGAGATTATCTTGATGAATTTGTGGTGGTATACTTGGATGATGTCGTTGTGTATAGTCGGGGTATGACGGAGCACCTCGAACACTTGCGTAAGGTTTTTGCGGCCTTGAGAGCGAGTCAGCTTTATGTGAGGAAAGATAAGTGTGAATTCGGCCTGCAGAAAGTAGGGTTCTTGGGCCATGTTGTCGGGAATGGACGGATTTGCATGGAGTCCAGAAAAATCAAGGCCATTTTAGAATGGCGGGCACCCAAGTCTCCGACAGAGGTGCGGTCTTTCCTTGGTTTGACGAATTACTATTGACGGTTTGTCAAGGGATTTTGGCGATGGAAGTCCCCTTGACAGACATGCTGCGAAAAGAAAAAAAACTGGGAATGGACGAAGGAATGTCAGGAGGTGTTCGACCAATTGAAGAAGGCGGTTACCGAGGAGCCGGTACTTGCCCTCCCTAACTTTTTGAAGCCATTCGAGGTACTAACAGATGCCTCAGACTTGGCAGTAGGAGGCGTGCTCATGCAGGAGGATCACCCTGTGGCTTACGAGAGCCATAAGCTGGCAGATGTGGAGAAGCGGTTGCCTACGCACGAGAAAGAGATGCTCGCGATAATACATTGTTTGCGAGTGTGGGAACACTACTTGAAAGCAGGATTGTCCTTCACCATTATCACTGACAATCGAGCTGTAAGTCACTTTCAGTCCCAGAAGAAACTAACAGGAAAACAGGCACGGTGGCTCGACTTCCTCGCAGAATTCAAGTTCGAGATCAAGTACCAACCTGGAAAGACTAATTCGTAGCGGACGCGTTGAGCCGCAAGGTGGCGGCCCTATATTCCGTTGACAGGGATTTTGTGGATCGGATAAAAGAGGGCCTAGTGCATGATGAGCTTGCACATGCCGTGTTCAAACAAATCGAGGAAAGGAGGACTCAGAAGTATTCTTTGGAAGATGGCCTTGTCGTGACGAAAGGTTACCGAATGTATGTACCAAAATGGGAGAACTTGAGGAGAGATATCCTACGAGAATGTCATGACACCAAGTATGCCGGACACCCAGGTGTTCAGAGGACATTGGCTCTCCTCCGAGAACGCTACTATTGGTCGGGCATGAAAGAGGACGTGAAGGACTATGTCGGGACATGCCTTATTTGTCAGCAGGATAAGGTAGAGGAACCAACCACCTGCAGGATTGCTGCAGCCCTTGCCGATACCTAGGAGGATGTGGGAAAGCATCTCTATGGACTTTGTTGTCGGGTTGCCAAAGTCCACGGGCTGTACAAGCATCCTTGTAGTGGTAGATCGGTTGTCGAAGTATGCAGAGTTCATACCTGCACCAAAGGAGTGTACGGCAGAGACGACAACCAAACTGTTTATGGATCACGTCGTCAAGTATTGGGGCTTGCGGACAAGCATCATCAGTGACCGAGACTCACGGTTCACCGGAAGGTTTTGGATGGAGCTTTTTCAATTGTCGGGGTCAGAGTTGAAGATGTCTACGATAATGCACCCCCAGACCGATGGACAGACAGAACGCATCAATCATGTGCTTGAAGTGTACCTTCGGCACTATGTCACGGTAAACCAAGTAGATTGGGTCTCTTTCCTTGATGTTGCATAATTTTGTTTTAACTTGCAGAAAAACGAGAGCACGGGAAAGAGTCCCTTCGAGATAGTGCTTGGCTTCCAGCCCACGACGCCGAAGGATTTGGTAGGGACATACAAAGGACCGAGTCCACCAGCATTCTACTTTGCCAAGTGTTGGCAAGATCGTGCGGAAGTGGCCCGACTCTACCTAGAGAAGTCTCAAAAAAGAATGAAGAAATGGGCCGACAAGAAGAGGGTGTTTCAAGAATTTAGAGAAGGGGACATGGTACTCGTAAAACTATACCAACACGGCTGTGTTCGAGGGGTGCACAAAGGCTTGATGCGGAGATATGAAGGCCCATTCCCGGTGCGGAAGAAGGTTGGCGAAGTGGCATACAAGGTTGAGTTTCCAGAGTCCCTATCCTAGCTCCACCCCGTGTTCCACGTCAGACTACTAAAACCATATCGTGAAAATGTTCAAGACCCGAGCAGGAACAAGTCAACGAGGGCACCGTCGGGGATGCGGGCGGTATACAACAAGGTGGCCAAGGAGATCATGGCTGATAGGATGGTTCGACACAAGAACAAACCACGGTCGACAGAGTACTTAGTCAAATGGCGTGGACTACCCGAGTCCGAGATGAGTTGGGAACCAGCAAAAGACTTATGGCAGTTCGAGGGACTCATCCGAGATTTTGAGGCATTGAGGGCAATGCCTAGTTCAAGCGGGAGAGGATGTCACGGACCGAAAGGGTGGCCGAGCGACGCTGAGGAAGATGCAGACAAATGCCGAGTGGGCGGCGCGCCAACGCACAGAGGCTAACGGAGATCCTTCAAGATGTTCCGGAACCTCCTGGAATATTCTGGAACATTCTAGAAGCCCCGAGATCGCCCCTCAACCAAATTGATGATATTATCAACTAGATTTAGATTATCTAGATATCTTTATCCATATCTCTTTTATTTAGATATCTATATCTGTAGATTGATAAGATATAGCAAATCCAAGTGTGGATTTGATAAGATATGGCGTATCCATATCTTGCTAAGATTTAGCATATCCATGATAGAGTGCCTATATAAAGAGGAGGAGTCCTCACTTGTACTTCACTCCAGTTTTGAATCAATAAAACACTCTACTTTGTCGGGTGCATCTTATAGTGTTCTTACTGTTAGCAGGTATTAGAGTCGTGTGCGAAGCTGCACTAGCGAGTTCTCGAGGGAGTCGAAGAATCGCTAGGCCAACGGGAAGGTGTTCGAGGAGGAACCATCCGACCCGTTACACCAGGAAGGACCTGAATCTTTAAATATTTTCTAAGGAAACATTTTAAAACGTCGTCTGGTCAGTTACAACAACTTCCGTCAACCGCCCCCACATATTACTCCTTCACTGACACGTGTCTTAACTGTCTCACCAACCACTCCCGCTAGTCATAGAACCCAATTGGCTCAGCCGACCACCTCTGAACACCTTATCTCCTTAAATGGGCGGCTGGCCCAACCGACCACTTAGCCATCGATTCTCCTACCCAAAATAACCTTTGGCTCTTTGGACGGACGGCATACCAACCGACTATCTCGAGAAACCCGTAATCACCTTATGGGCCCAAAGACGGGCCCTCCCCTCCTCTTATTCTGGGCCATTAACCCTAATTATAAATTTTATACTCAACAAATTGCCCCGCCGCCATCGGACTTTCAAACGTCACTCCTCGATCGCCGCATGACAGTACGTTTGGAAGTCTGCAACCTATGTAACAATGCCGGCCTGACTCTGTGCCCATCACATCAATGAGGTTTTAAATACCCCATTTCGCAATCATGATTCCTTATCTCTTTTAAAAACCTATCCATCAACTTTGCTCATTCTACGCACCCATTATCGCGAAATACTTTCCAAAACCCTCTTGTCTTCTCTACTGGTGTTTCCCCTTCTTCTCCGCAACTTCGTATACCATGGTGAACCAATACGTGCCTGCACTCCCCTTTGACGGAATGGCCCCAGAAGTGCCTTTTGTTGCCACGAAGGTACTGACTTCCACCGTCCGCCCATACTGTACGACTCCCGAAGACTTTAATCGGATGAAGGAGGTACTCGAAGCGGGAAACCCCTTTGCCGTCAACAATCCCAACTACAATGCCACCAGAATCCATGATAGTATCAAAACACATCTGACGGACCCCAAAGACCACTATCGTACGTGGTACAACAGGATAGGGAACACTTCCAGGAGCAATGGAAACGCCAACAGATCGACCATGCGATACTCCTTTCCACTTTGCCATTCTATTTGCACGAGAAAGTGCTCCTGGCGATGGCGGCCTTCTGGCACTCAGAGATGGGTGTCTTTTTCCTCCCAATGGGCCCTATAGGCCCGACTCTCATGGACGTGGCCATGATTGCCCATCTTCCCGTTGTGGGTAAGGACCCTGTGATGGGAGCCCTACGTGGGCAAGAGCCAGAGGCGGACCATTTGGGTTGGTCCTTAGCTGGAATAAAAGAATGGGGTTGGACCAAATTCACAACCTACCAGCAAGGGACAGTAGGGACCCCTGTGACCGACCGCGAACATGTCGCCTTCCTTCTCTTCTACCTCTGTAGGTATGTCATAGTCTCTCCTTCCAAATGTGTTCTTTCTTCCCATCTCGACCTAGCTATTCACAAAGCCTCAGGTTGTTTCTTTTCGCTTGGCACCTTTTTCTTAGCCAATCTTTTTGAAGGTCTTTCTAGGGTTAGTACCCGTCTTGTAGATAGTGATAGTAAGAAATTAGATACCGCCGCATCGGGCCCTTTTTGGTTCCTAGAACTTTGGTTCCGTCTTTATTTTCCTGACGCGTTCCAACTTGGCCGTCCTCCTATTTCCCCAACACCCGACAAATCTTTGGGATTAGCCCTTAACCGACTCTGCCTAGGCCACGACAACCTCCAATCATCCGACCCCATCATAACCGCCATTCTAGCCGATGACCACAACAAAAACCCGATTTTACGTATATAGGAAGTATGCTGGCTATGCGTCTGGTCTTTTTTGGCCTTTTCCTGTGTCTTCACCCATGGCCGAACCTGACCCTCTTCCTCATTGGACCTATTATTTCGCCTGGGATTCTGCCCTTAAACCCAGGTCCTTATTCGTTAGTAAAAAATTTGATAAAAAGGGCCAAAAATTGTTTTATACTTCTAGTTATCAGCCTCAATTTTTGGTACGACAATTCGGCTGCCGCCAAGGCTTAACTTGTCCCATCGCCCGTCCTCATTGAATACCTCAGAGTCCGGACGGGCAGGTCATACCCGAATTGATCTCTTCTTACCTTTCCCAACTCAATACTTACATAACTTCCAATTCTTACATTCCCTTCCATTCTTCTCCCGAGACTGTTGAGACTTTCTGCGAATGGTGGTCGGTTACATGGGCCCTACTTGGCCCGGACAAATATCGGTTGCTGGGTGTTCTTCTGCCCCAGCCTGCCTTAGTATTAGGGGCGGCCCGACCTATCTGCGCCCGAAGAAAGATAGCCGCCCCGGGTGCCGGGTCTAGCGCCCCAAAGAGGAAGAGAAAAGCTTCCCAAATCCAAACAGTCCCGACCTCTAGATTAGAGCAACAGACCGGCGAGGACTTTTTGTCAGTTTGGATGCCAGTAAGGACCCGGCCCCGTCTAGGTATGCTCAAAAAGTCTTAACTTATTCTGATATTTCCTTAACTTTCTAACATATATTATTCTTACTATCAGGCCCGACTTTGGCAGCACCGACCACCCAACCGACCCCAACGCCGGCCGACCAGTCAAACCTGTCAGCTGACCAGCCTCAAGTAACCGATTCATATTACTATTTTCCTCATACTTTTAATAATTCAGGTACTGAACTATGTCATTCCATCGCAGGCTCTACCCATCCGAACACATGCACCACTACTTGCTTTGCCAATGATCAGTCGGGAGAGGGACCCGACTAGGAGGCAATCCCTTCCTTCACTGCCGATGAGTGGTCGGGAAGGTGCCCCGACCAGGAGGCAATCTTTACTAGCACCCCCGAGAGATCCGGTAATTTTCCTGAACACCCGATTTCTGTAACTTCATACTCCGTACTTGGAATAAATATTTAACATATTCATTGCAGACGCCTTTACCACCCGAACCGGCGATAGCAGCAGCTTCGTCTGATAGCGAGATCACTGCCTCACAGATGGGCGGACTACTGGCTGAGATTGCGGAATCTTTCTATCTTAGTGAGGAGCCAACCGCCCATCTTGCAGCCGCCCCAATTGTAGCCGCCCCTATCATGGCTGCTCCTTCTGCAGCCGCCCCATCCGCCACTGCTGCCACTGGAACCGTCCCGGCTGCAGCAGTCCCATTGGCGGCCGTCCAAACTGTACCTGATGCACCGGCCGCGCCTGCCCCGGCCGCAGCCGCCTTGGACATGGACGTCCCACTCCCAGAGGCGGCAAGACGGGTAGCAGAACCACCTGCGGCTGTCCGGCAAAGAGGTCCCCCTCAGGACATAGAAGAGATTTTTTCTTCCGATTCGGAGACCTCTGTTAACTTAGTAGCCTCTTCAGACTCTCCTTTCATTACTGAATACCAATTCTATCAAATACTAAATACTTCATATTTCAACTTTAGGGGCCCAGGTTAGCACCGCAGCGACCTTTCGCAGCAGCAGAAGAGTCAACCATTACCAGCTGCCCGTCCTCCCTAACCGATGACGTTCCTCGCGCCCTCCATAACCACGGGCCGCCCGGAAGTAAGTAAAAATCCCATAAGTGATCTTTAACACATTTTCTCCATGAAAACTAAACATTTGAACTCTCTCTTAGGGACATCTTGATCTAGCCCCTCTGTCGGCCATTCCGATTCCGGCAGATATTTAGGCAATTTTTGCTCAGGCCGTCAACCGACCTTTCCCCAACTTGGGGTCGGACTTCCTGAACAATCTTCTTCAGGTGGTTGGTGGCCTTTCATTTCAAACCCCTTCGGAATCGGTGGCCGCCCCAATTCTGCATCGGCTGATGGAGAGATTGACTGGACTTCGAAATGACATTTTACTCGTCCGACTCCTATCAGCTGAACCATCTCAACCAGGTTCGGATAAAATAAGTCTGGAGGCTTCCTTGGCCAAAACCAGGGAAACCCTTCAGCAAGCTACTGGACAGTTGGGCGAACTCCTCAACGCCAAGACTTAAATAGATGAGTCAATCCAGAATAAACAAGCAGAATTGAGGGCGCTTCGTCAAGAACAGTCCATTCTGGAGGGCCATGTGGCCGATGAGCAGCGCCTAATTGAGCGATATAAGAATAATGAGGCAGAATTGGATCAAGAATTAAAGATTCAAGCCCGGTCTCAATTTATCAGAAGATATCAGGCGGCTGCTGACAACCGACGGCTATCCAGGGCCGAAGATAAATGGTCCCAGATCAAAACTGCCCTGGGGGCCCTTTTGTAAATTTTGTAATTCTGACTTAGTAAACATTTTTTGTTTCTCCTATCGACAACGATCACTATCCGTACTCCGAATCTCCAGGGACCAAATCAAACTTACTTCCCTTATAAAAAATCATTTTCCTTTGTGATAAAACAAACTTTGAAACAACCTAAAATTGGGACATACCTGAAGTATTAATTAAAATGTCACACAATCGACCCCATGTTCCTTCAAAAAACTGGGAAGGTGTCATTCAACCCTTCTTGGTGGGTAACCATCCCGTCGGTGGCCATGCTGAAGACTTGTTACACATACTCAAACAACTGAATTTCAAATTCAGATTTTCCCAACGAGGAAGAAAGACCATTCATCGTGTTATTCGCCTGATGGAAAATGTTCTGGGAGGATATGAAACTCTTCTTGATATCCTAAACCGTCTTCTTGATATTGATCACCATATGGACTTGATTGAATATCACGCGACAACCATACTTTCAGATGTTGGTTGGGATCATATATTTTCCAATCAGCGCACAGTCTTTTCAAGACTACGCACTCTTGTTGATCGTGAACGACAGGCCATAAAAGACATGAAAGCTCGTACTAATCACGACTTAGAAAAAATGATAAATCAATGGGAACGATACCAACCTGATTTAGAAGACCTTCTTGATGAGGAACCATAATTAATTTCTAATCACTGGGATGAAGATTCTGACTCAGAAAAAGAAAGTCCCCCGCACATATCAATATCTGATAATGAATGAACCCCACTTTGGGTCCGAACCCCCTATATTTGAGTTCTGAATAAAATTTCTTATTTCATACATTCTTCTTATCTGAAAAGGCAGGAAAATACTTCTTCAGATATCTAGCATTAATACAATCATGTACTCTCTTACCTTCTTGATTTATTATAATAAAGGCACCATTTTCAACTTCCTTATGAATAATAAATGGCCCTTCCCAGTTCGGAGACTATTTTCCTAATTGATCGTTCTTCTTATACGTAGGAAGAATGGTCTTCCAAACCAAATCTCCTTCTTTGAAAGTCTTATAAAGGACCTTCTTTCCATAAGACTTTGCCCTGATTCCATTTTGCTTTACAATCTGATCGATTGCATAAAGTCGGTTGACATCCAGACTTTCCAATTGATGCAGCATAACTTGCTGATATTCCTCAGTAAGCTCTCAAGTAGTAAAACTTGTACGTCCAGATGATACCTGAATTTCGGCTGATAGCACAACATCTTGCCCAAAAGTAAGTTGATATGGTGAAAATTCTGTGGCCGAACTTCTGCTATTCCTGTGTGCCCATAAGGCCTGAGGTAACAGCAAATGCCACTTTCTTGGATTCCCTTCAACCATCTTCTTTATAATTCCAATAATAATCTTATTGGCTGCCTCTGCCTGTCCATTAGCTTAGGGATAATAGGGCGAAGAATTATTTATCTGAACACCAAACTCTGCCAAGAAACTTACAAATTTCCCCCAGAGAAAACTAAACCTTGATCGGTGGTTATAGAAAGAGGAATACCATACCTATAAATGATCTGATTTCGCACAAAATCAATCACCTCATTTTGATCCACATTTTTTAAAGCAACCGCCTCGACCCATTTGGTGAAATAGTCTCTTGCAACCAAAATAAAACAATGATGTTTGGATGAAGGGGGATGTATTTTGCCAATGATGTCCATGGCCCAGGACTTGAAAAGCCATGGTTTTACCATAGCTTGCAACTCAGTAACTGGCAAGTGATTTAACTGTCCGTGCTTTTGACATTCTTGGCAACCTTTTGCAAATTATATGCAATCTTCGAAGATCTTTGGCCAAAAGAAACCCAAACGATGAATAGCCCATCTCATATTCAAGCCTGCTCGATGAGCTCCACAGATCCCACTATGTACTTCTGTCATAACTTCCAAAGCCTGTTTAAACCCTAAACATTTTAAAAGTAACCCTTCGAGCGTCCTTTTGTATAAAACTCCTTCTATCAATTGGAATCGCAGAGCCTTTAACCGTACCCCTATCGGCACATTTGCTCCTGGATTTTGTAAATACCTAACAATTTCTAACCTCCAGTCGGTCTCATCTTCTGTTTCTGACTCGTCTTCTGCACAAATCTCTTTCGGGATTCCTTTACAAGCTTTTTAAGCTAACTCATTTGCAAGTTGGTTTTCCTTCCTAGGGATGAACTCAATTATCACCTCTGAGATTCTTGATAACAAACGATATACAATATCCCTATATCTGCGTAGATGAAGATAATTGCAAACATATTGTTTGGTTACCTAATTGATTACCAACTAAGAATCTCCTCTTATGATCACCGACTGAGTATTCCTGGCTATTAAAGCTTCCAATCCCAAGATTAAATCCTCGTATTCTGCCGAATTATGGGTCATAGCTTCCAATTGTAGCTGTAATTTGATCTTTTGGCCATCTGGTCCTTTTAACAAGACTCCTACACCTTATCCATTTCCAGAAGTAGAACCATAAAAAAACATTGACCAAGTTCAGGTACTCACATAAGATATGTATCCGATCTGTTCTTGATTATATCCCGAAAACTCTGCCAAAAAATCTGCTATTGCTTGATCCTTAACAGCCTTTAATGGAAAATATTGCAAATCAAAAGGGGCCAACTTGATGGCCCATTTCATAAGTCTGCCCTGCATGGTAGGTCTTTGCAAAATTAATTTGATAAGATCTACCTTTGAAATGACTTCTATTTTTCTAGGCAGCATATAATGATCAAGCTTGGTGCATGCAAATACCAATGAGTAACACATATTTTCCGGCATAGTATAATTTAGTTCCGGTCCTGCGAGAGCCTTGCTCAAGTAATAAATCGCATTTCTTTCCCATCATCACCATCTTTTGCTAGTAAGCAGCTAACCACTTCGTGTGTATTGGCCAAATAAAGCTTGAGGGGCCGACCTTCTTTAGGAGGCATTAAAACTGGAGGTTGAACCAAAGCTTGCTTTATAGTATCTAATGTTGTCTGTTGGTCTGATCCCCATTCAAAAGCGTCCGCCCCAGCTTTTAACAACTTAATAATTGGGCCTAACCTTTCCAGCAGCATTAGAAATGAATCTTCTTAGATAATTTACCTTGCCCAAAAGACTCTGTACTTCCTTAACTATCTTGGGTGATTGGATGGATAGAATCGTTTTGGCTTTGTTGGCATCGATTTTGATTCCCCTTTCATGTACCAGAAAACCTAAGAAACTTCCAGCTGATATACCAAAAGCACATTTAGTTGGATTCATTTTCAGCTTGTACTTCTTCATTCGGTTGAATGCATCTTTCAGATCTCTCAAGTGTTGCTCGAAACTGGAAGATTTAACAATGACAACATCAATATAAATTTTCATAGACTTGCCAATAAGGTCATGAAAGATCGAATTCATGGCCCTCTGATAAGTTGCCCCTGCATTCTTCAAACCGAATGGCATAACCGTCTATTCGTAAATACCTAAAGCTCCTGGACACCTGAAAGTTGTCTTATGAATATATTCTTCTGCCAAAAAGATTTGATTGTAACCTGCATAACCGTCCATCAGGCTGCGGATTTTATGTCCTGCTGCTGAATCAACCACCATATCGGCCACAAGCATCGCATATTCGTCCTTAGGTGCGGCTATATTAAGATCCCAGAAGTCAATACATATTCTGATCTTACCATTCTTTTTAACTACTAGTACGATGTTTTCCAACCATTCTGCATAACGGCAGGGCCGAATAAAGCCCACTTTAAGAAGTTTCTGGATATCTTCTTTGATTTGAGGCATCAAATCAGGACTCATACACATTGGAGACTGCTTGTAAGGTTTAAAACCTTCTCTAATAGGCAACCGATGCTCTATCAGACTTCGTTCCAAACCAGGCATTTCTGAGTAATCCCAAGCTAAACAATCACTATTATTCTTAATAACCTCAAGTATCTCCACCTGTTGCTCTTTAGAAAAATAATGACTTATTCTTACCATTTTCGAAACCAGGTCGGTTCCTAAATTGAATTCCAACAAAGGGTCTTGAGCTGAAAAGGTTGGTTCTGTCTTTTCCAACAAATCTGGCCACCGAAATTGTTCATCTTCCTGATAATGAACATCATACATTTTTTAAATTTTTTCTGCCTTTTTTTAAAGCTGGTTTAAGTAAAACTAATTAATAAGTAAACTAAAGTCTTCCAAATTTGTACTATCCATAAAAGATATATTTTCAGATAGGTTTGGCTTCCTTACGAGCCATACACGAGGGTTGTTCTTTTTAGAAGAACATAGAATTCTGACTGGTGAATCTATAACCCTTCCTTGGGTATTCACTAGCCATAAATGTCTGAGACATTGGGGGTAAATGACTGGAATAAAACACAGACTCCTCAGCCTTTTCTGATGCACAAAAAGGGTTGTCATTTGCTTCCATTTTAAAGACCTGATTACCCTCCCAGAATATTAGTTGTTGATGCAGTGAAGATGGCACACATTGAGAGGCATGAATCCAATCTCGCCCAAGTAGGACCGAATATGTAGTGTCTGCATCCACTACAAAAAATACGAAAGAAATCGTTTTTAGTCCAACTTTAATCGGGGCTACCATCATACCCTCCGGTTTTGTCGGTTGCCCTTTGAAACTAGTCATCTCGAAATCCATTGGAGATAAATCTTGAATTCCTTTCCCTAACTTCTTGAGGGTCTTTAATGGAATAACATTGAAGATGGCTCCATTGTCTATGAAAACCTTCGTGATTGGTTTCCCGCAAATGTGTGTATTAATATACAGAGGTTTCAAATGAGATGTTGAGCCCTCTGGGATATGAGGAAAGACTATGGGAGGAATTTCTGACTGAAAATCAGGATCTGAAATCTTCGCCCATTCTGGTTCCTCCGTGGAACTATCCACCAGACTTGCTCATAAGGGTTCTTCTTAAATCCAACAAACTTCTGTCATTCGGCAGGGGACTCGTTGACCTAGCCGAGATTTGACAGATCTTGAATCTACTTCTGTTGTGCGAAATTCTTCTTCTGCCTCGTTTCCAAGTTGGGCTGTCAGTGATTCTAAACTAAATTCTTTAAGAGATGGATTAATGTTGATCCGTTTACAATACTGACATCTGAAGCCTTCAATTTTTTTGTCTGATGCTTCTTTACCCCTTTTCTGTATGGACCAACTTCTTGCCGGATCATCAAAAGCGCCTCGGAAGTCCTTCGGCTGTCTCGTTGAAAGGACTCATTTCCTGTACCTCGCGGCATACCTGCGTTTAGCATTACGAATTTGGGTATGATTCATACATGGAAATCGAGGGTCAATATCAACTGGTAAAGGTTTTTTATTTCGAACCTAATTGCTTCCGACCAGGCCGGTCTTTCTAGTCGGATGGTCTCGGACCAATACTTGTTCCTTCAGTTCCACGTCAAAAGAACCGTCTTGGTTATCCCATTTTTCTGCTACTGGCTTTTCATAAATCTTGAATCTTTCTTTTTGTTGGCAATTGTTTGACTGATCTATTCTTCTTGATCTGGGAGTTGCTAGTATGTCAACCATTTTTGTGGTTACTTTTGGAAAAGGCTGTTGTTCTATGCCCAAAGTAGTATATTTGAGCCGTCCTGCTTTGATGGCCTTTTGAATTTCCTTTCGGAAGTGTGTGCATTGGCTTGTACTGTGTGTGAAGGAATTATGCCACTTACAATATGGTCTTCCTTTGGTTTTTTCTTTAGTAGCCAATCTTTGCCCTTTTGGAATTCGGATCTGTCCATCTATCAATAGGATATCAAAGATTTCATCAACCTTTGAACTATCGAACGTAGGTTGATCACTTCCCTCAGTTCCTGGCAATGGTTTCAATTTGGAACACACATATGGCTTTCCAGAAATTATTTCGGCTGCCATTTCTTTCGTTTGATCAAAATCAGGGCTATATGTTTCCGTTTCCATACAAGCCATTTGTTGGACTTTATTACGCCTGAAATTCTGATCTTTTTCTCTGAAAAGAGATTCTAAACGTCCAGCCTTGGATGCGAGACTTGCCAGATCTTCCACATCATGTGCAGTGAGTGCCTCTCTCAACCGAACATGCATATTGCGGACCACTAAATTGGTCATCTCCTTTTCATCAATTATAGTGGGGCATCTTCCTTTCATCAATAGTACCCTTTCGATAAACTGTGAGGCTGATTCTTCTGGAAATTGTTTTATTTCCAACAAATCGGTAAGAGAAACAGTTGGCAAAGGGTTGAAGAATCTAGCATGGAACGCCATCTCTAAACCTTCCCAGGTTTGTATTTTTCCAAGTGGTAAATTGACAAATCACGAAAAGGCTGTCCTAGTAAGAGACAAACCAAATAATTGTAGCTTATAAAAAGGCATATTACCGATCTCTCCTAATTGCGCCGTGAATCGACCCACATGTTCTATGGTGGAGGATCCATCTTCTCCTGAGAAAGCATGAAATTCGGGTGGTTGATAATTCCTTATGAGAGGGTAATCGTTAATGATCATTTCTGGAAAAGGTCTTTGATAGGCGGGGCGGTTGGCCACATGAGGATTCATGCTGAAATGAACCCTCAAGACATGCGCAATTTTATAAGGATCAAAATGAGGTTGTTGATGATCATAGATATGAATAGGATCATGCATATGTCCTCCTTGCCTATCTTCCCTCACGATGTTCGGCTGAGTGTTATCAACTCTTGGTCCCAACGGAACATTATTTGGGAAGGTTAGAGGAGTCTTCCCCCTATCTGTTTGGTTGAGAGTTGTGGCGCTTGGAATTGTACTATCAACATATGATGGCCCTGTAAATGTTGATCCTGGAAAAGTCGTCTGAAAGCGAGAAGGTGACAAGGCTGGAGGCGTATTTGAATGCAATGTGACTTTGGACAACGCCTGATCCAGCATGTTCTGCATCAAATTCTATTGATCGTGCAACATTGTTTGTATGGTAGCCATCTGTTGATTGTTCAATTTCTGGACATAAGTCAACCATTCAGGTTGCATTTGAGATGTCCCTCTTGTAGTAGGAACAACTGTGGTTGGATTTGATATCGTTGCAGAAACTCCGACGCCGGTGGTGTTGTTCTGAGATTGAGCACCTGCCATAGTATTTCTACTAATAATCCGCCCAGAACGCAAACATATGAAGTCGTTGTTGGAAGTAGGATTAGCTATCTTGCTCTCACTCCCACTGTGGTCGTCAATTTGTTATTTGAGTTTTTTCAACAAAACAAAGTAAAATTCGAAAATGTTATCGAACTTGAAATGAAAAATTTATTTGTAGCATAAAGCAGTGAATTCATAAAAAAATAAAAATAAAAGGGTGACCCTCATAAGGCAATTTCCAAAAATTTTTAATTTTTTGTTGAAGCTCTATTCCAGGAAGGACCTGAATCTTTACATATTTTCTAAGGAAACGTTATAAAACGTCACCTGGTAAGTTACAGCAACTGTCGTCAACCGCCCCCACATATTACTCCTCCACTGACACGTGTCTTAACCGTCTCACCAACCGCTCCCGCTAGTCACAAAACCCAACTGACTCAGCCGACCACCTCTAAACACCTTATCTCCTCAAATGGGCGGCTGGCCCAACCGACCACTTAGCCATTGATTCTCCTACCCAAAATAACATTATCTTCTCAAATGGGTGGCTAGCCCAACCGACCACTTAGCCATCGATTCTCCTACCCAAAATAACCCTTGGCTCTTTGGACGAACGGAAAACCAACCGACTATCTCATAGGAAGTAATAAGGTTGGAAAACCACGTCGAGCCGGCTCTGATTAAGGCCTAGTGGAGTTTTCTTCGTGATGTACTCATCGCTATTATTTGAGAATGAAAAGGAGGTATAAGGGAGGCACTAAAAGACTCGTGTGTGTGAGTTCCCTTTGTGTGATACATGTCATTTTATTCGACTATCTTCTTCAAATGATTTTGTGGCATTATATCGTATTAATTTATCTTCGATTAATTGCGCTTACTCAACCGTTGTGTTGACCCCCTTCTTACAATTCTTTTTGTAGGTGATCATGCTTCCGTTATGCCTAAGTGATGCATTCACGTCATATGATCCATCGGGGGAAATGAGAACTACCTTACTTTCTAAAATGTTTTGAAATTCATTGATTATGTTTGAAGACTAATGCATTTTGAACTATTTCCAATTTATGTTTTTGATTCAAACTTTATTTACTTAATTGATAAGCCGGTGCGCTTTAGTTCTAAGTTTCTATTAGTTGTTGGTATTTATTATTTAAGTCTTAGCGCCACAACGTAGGACTCGTTGCTTGATGAACGAGCCTTCCGGTGTGGCGTGGCGGTGACGCTCCGGTTTGAGCCGGCCGGGGTGTTACAGTTGCTATCAGAGCCAAGTTAAAGGCTCATGCTTCTTCGTTAATAAAACTTGAAGATTTCAAAATTTCTAAAATCAATTAGACCATGGGCTTAGTCGGGTTTGGGTGCATTCATGGCATGCATTGCATTTTATGTTTATTCCATGTGTTTATGTGTATTGTTCATGCTATCAGACTAATTGGAGCTTATTATGTCCAGTCTCAATTAGCAAGATGCCCCCTAGGCGTGCTCGTCAGCCACCAGTGGCACCTGATTCCGATGAAGAGGTTGAGAGTAGGCAATCCCAAAACCCCGAGCCTCCAGTTCAGGATCCCGTTCGACCGTCAGACCCGACATTGGAGATCTTTCATCAATTTATGGGATAGTTCACTCAGCAGCCCCGGAGTGCTATGGATGCGGTGTTACGTCATAGTCCTCCGACTTTTACGGGTCAATCGGACCCGACTATTTTGGGAGAATGGTTGGATCATTTGAAGACTATATTTGAGGTGGTGAAATGCCCGGAATGAGAGAAGACGATGATAGCTGCATATTATTTAGAAGGACTAGCCAAGAAGTGGTGGAATAATGAGAAGGCTTCCGGGAGCAATTTGGTTGGATTACCATGGGAGGCATTCAAGACGATGATAAGGGCGCGCTTTTATCCTCCGCACATTCAGAGAGCAAAAGAGAATGAGTTTAGTGCCTTGGTGCAGGGCAATATGACGGTGGAAGAATACTTCACGCGTTTTAATGAATTGCCTGCCTATGCTCCGGATTTGGCAGCGAATGATCGGTGCAAACTGACAAGATTTGTTGATGGGCTAAATAGAGACCTTCAGAGGTTCTTAGCCGGCTTCAGTGTGTCGACCCTTCAAGAGGCGTACGAGAAAGCAGCTAGCATCTATCGGGCAAATCGAATAGCGTATGATGAGCGAAGGGATAGGGCCCGCATGGTAGATAGAGGAAAAGGGAAGGTGAGCGAGGGTTTGAAGAACTATAAGTGAAAGGATCAATCAGAGAGGTTTTCGGGTACACCCTATGCATCTCACCCTAAATTCACTAAGGGGAATTAGAGTGACAACCGTGAAGGTCCGACTGCTTGTAGCAGATGTGGAAAATCTTATCCTGGAGTTCGTTGTGATGGCCAGTCCATCACGTGCTATTACTGCCATGAGCCGGGACATGTTAAGAGGTTTTGCCCCAAGTTAGTTGGAGCTCCAAATGCATTTGAGAGGACCCCGGCTCCACAGCAGCAAGGTCGTACACTGCCATTGGCACCTCAGCGTGCAAGAGGAGGGGGAAGGAGTGGCCAGAAAGGTCACATTAATGTCATGACGAGAGGGCAAGTTGTGGAGAACCAGGGAGACGTCATGACCGGTATGTTCTTGGTGAATTATTTACCTGTGGTTATTCTCTTTGATTCTGGTGCATCACTTTCTTTCATATCGAGTAGATGTGCTAAGAGGTTAGAATTAGATTCTCAAGTAGAGGTTCGGTGGAGATTAGGCTACCTTCAGGAGAGCTAGTGCCTTGCAATTGTCTTTTCGTAGGAGTGTCTGTAATGATCGGAGGCATAGAATTTCCTACTAATCTTTTGAAGCTTAAATTGGCGGAGTTCGATATCATTTGGGGTATGGATTGGTTGGCTACCTATCAGGCCCGAATAGATTGTGGTGGGAGGAAGATCTTTCTTCGGAGCCTTTGCGGTGGAGAAGTTATGTATGAGGAGATTCTTTATCACACATCGATTAAGATAGTGTCTGCTGTCTCTCTGCATGAGTTAAATCGTAAAGGTCACCCGTTGTTCCTATGTGAAGTGCATGATGTCTTGGGAGATGGGAGTCAGCTTTTGAACATGCCGGTGGTAAAAGAGTTTGCGGATGTATTTCCTGATGAGATACCGGGTATGCCGCCTCACCGTGAGATAGATTTCATAATTGATATAATTCCAGGAGCAGAACCGGTGTCTAAGGCTCCCTACTGTATGGCACCTAAGGAGTTAGCTGAATTGAATGAGCAGCTTCAAGAGTTGTTGGATAAAGGGTATATCCGGCCAAGTAATTCTCCTTGGGGAGTGCCCGTTCTATTTGTTAAGAAAAAGCATGGTAATCTTTGGTTTTGCATTGATTATCGAGGATTAAATCAAGTTACCGTTAAGAATAAGTATCCTCTCCCAAGGATTGACGACCTCTTTGGTCAACTGAAGGGAGCAAGCGTATTCTCGAAGATAGATTTGAGGTCGGGATATCATCAGCTTCGGATTTCAGACGGTGATATTTCGAAGACAGCGTTTCGAACTCGTTATGGGCATTATGAGTTTATGGTGATGTCATTTGGGTTGACGAATGCTCCAGCTACCTTCATGGACTTGATGAATAGAGTCTTCAGACCATATTTGGATAAGTTCGTTGTGGTCTTCATTGATGATATATTGGTGTATTCTTCAAGCGAGGAGGATCACGCGAATCACCTCAGGTTAGTACTACAAGTATTGAGGAAGCATCACTTGTATGCTAAACTGTCTAAGTGTGAATTTTGATTGAACGAAGTAGCATTTTTGGGGCATGTTATTTCGAGGGATGGTGTTTCGGTCGACCCATCAAAAGTGAGCGCTATTGAAAATTGGCCCCGACCAAAGACGCAGACAGAGATTAGGAGCTTTTTGGGGTTGGCCGGGTATTATCGGAGGTTTGTGCAAGACTTTGCACGATTGGCAAGTCCATTGACATCGTTGTTGAAGAAAAATGTCAAAGTAGTGTGGAGCAAATCATGTGAACAAGCTTTTCAAGAGTTGAAACGGAAGTTGACAGTTGCACCGGTATTGGCATTGCCAATAGATGGCTGAGAGTTCGATGTGTATTGTGATGCGTCGAGACGAGGATTGGGGTGCGTGTTGATGCAAGATGGAAGGGTGATAGCATATGCTTCGAGGCAACTTAAATCGCATGAAGAGAACTATCCAACTCACGACTTGGAAATGGCGGCTGTCGTGTTTGCTCGCAAGATATGGCGACATTACCTTTACGGAGTTCATTGCAAGATTTACACCGATCATAAGAGTTTGAAATACATATTCACTCAAAGAGAGTTGAATCTGAGACAACGGAGGTGGTTGGAATTAATAAAGGACTATGACTTGGATATTTTATATCAGGAAGGCAAGGCGAATGTAGTTGTTGATGCTTTGAGTCGGAAGTCAAGTCATGGCGTATGTTCGATGACATTACCCGTAGAGTTGTGTCATGAGTTCGAGAATCTACAGATTGAGGTAGTAGGTCCTAAGATGATTGAAGGATATATGGGTGCCTTGTCGGTTGAGCCCGAGATTTTGAGGGAGATTCGGGAGGCTCAGGTTGGTGACGATGATTTACTCAATTTAGCGATAAAGGTGCAACAAGGTGAAATAAGTGAATTCCATGTTGGTCGGGATGGAAGCCTAAGATTTCGAGACAGATGGTGTGTACCCAAGGATCGGTTGGATATTAAGGAAAGGATACTTAAAGAAGCTCATAGTTCTCCATATTCAGTGCATCCCGGTTGCGATAAGATGTATAAAGATTTGAAAGGACATTTTTGGTGGCGCGGTATGAAAAGGGACATTGTAGAGTATGTCGCCAAGTGTTTGAATTGCCAAAAGGTCAAGGCGGAACATAAGAGACCTATGGGTTTGTTGATACCATTGGAAGTTCCGGAATGGAAGTGGGACTCGATTGCTATGGATTTTGTGATCGGATTACCAAAGTCGAGATCGAGCGTGGATGCCATTTGGGTAGTTGTTGATCGATTGACTAAGGCAGCAGTTTTTATTCCGATAAACATGACTTGGAGCATGCAGAAGCTGGCAAGGTTGTATATCCAGCACGTGGTGAAGAGGTATGGAGTTCCGGAGGTGATTGTCTCGGACCGCGACCCCCATTTTCAGTCGCATTTTTGGCAAAAGCTTCAGAAAGAGTTCGGTACTCGGTTAAGGATGAGTACGGCCTTTCATCCGATGACCGATGGGCAGACTGAACGCACCATTCAGATTTTGGAAGATATGTTGCGAGCTTGTGCATTAGATTCTCAAGGCCGATGGGAGGATCAGTTGGCTCTAGTGGAGTTCTCCTACAATAATAGTCATCAAGCGACCATTGGGATGGCACCCTTTGAGGCTTTGTATGGGAGGAAGTGTAGAACGCCGTTGTGTTTAAGTGACCTAAGCAAAAGGGTTGTATTGGGGTCCGAAATGATTGAGGAGATGATGAATCAGATTCGTAACATCAAGGCTAGATGAAAGCCGCCCAAGATCGCCAGAAGAGTTATGCCGACCTTGCTCGGAGGGATGGGCATTTTAAGGTGGGTGATCATGTATTACTTAAGGTCTCACCGACGAAGGGTGTGAGGAGATTTGGTATTAAGGGAAAGTTGAGCCCGAGGTATGTATGGCCGTACGAGATCATCGAAAGATTGGAGAGGTGGCCTACAGGTTGGCCTTGCCGGAGACATTGAAAAGGGTTCACGATGTTTTTCATGTCTCTCAATTGAGGAGATACGTGGCTGACCCATCTCATATACTTCAGCCGGAAGTCTTGGGTCTTCAGGAGGATTTGGTGTACTCAGAGCAACCTATTCAGATTATGGCTTTCAAAGTTAGATTGACGCGGAACCGTGAGATAAGAATGGTGAAGGTAGTGTGGTCGCGGCATGGGGTTGAAGAAGCGACATGGGAAACCGAGCAAGAAATGCGAGGAAAGTATCCAGAGTTGTTTGAGGTAGCTCCGGGCGTGCAGATCGATTTCGAGGACGAAATGTCCTAAGGGGGGAAGGATGTAATACCCCGTAAAATAATCGCCGGAAGTTTGCCGGAGTCGGACAAATTTCATTTTAGGCATAATTTATTTTGGTCTTTTAGTGTAATAAATTAAAGAGTTGGGTTTAAATTAGAAGTAAAAGTTGAGTTTGGGCCAAAGTAGAATAAAATAATTAATAAAAGACTACGTATGTTATGTTAAATAAAAGAATCAAAAAAAAAAAAAAGAGCAGCAGCAGCACGCCTGCCAGCGCTGCCGCCAGCCCCCTGCTCTCCCTTGGAGTTCTTCTTCTCCAAAATTCTTCCTTTTTGTCTCTTCTCTTGAGGTAAGTGGGATTAATCTTAGATAGATTCATATGTTATAATCCCTAGACCCCTTCTATTGATATCTTTTCCAATATTCTTGTCAAATGGGTTTGCCCCAAAAGTGTTAGGTTTTGCCAATTTCTTCTAGAAAGTTGATTATAATGTTTATGTGAAGATTATTATTGGATTTTAAATTGAAAAGCGTAGAATTTATGGGATGGGTTTGAAACCCTAGTTTTGCCCTAACCTAGTTATGGTTTTTGAAAAAAGATTTACGATTATATTTAAATATTATGAATTTTGGAATTAGACCATGCCTATTGTGATTGAAATATTTTTCGAATGTTTATTTGGCGAAATAAAGTGAAATCATAACGAACTTGTTGGGTCTAATATCCTACTTTGCATGGTTAAATGTTGACAATTGGAATATTTTGAGTTTAAAACACTATTTTTGAAATTTGCCTAAGAGCATGTTGAGTATTTGGTCAAATTGGTAATTGAAACTACCCGTTGAGTCCGATCAACTCGTCAATTGTTTGGATGATAAGGCATAGCCTTCCACCTCTGTGCCTTGCAATCACGTGAGGGTATACCGGTATTTTAGGATAACTAGCTAACCTTGAACTAGATCCCGAATGGGCTAGGTCGAGGGATCGAGATGGCGGGTTCCCTTTTTGGGTGATTCCGAGGTGCCCGTCATTCACGATGAAAAGGTCTTTAGACCGTCATCCGTGATGGAGGGTTGGATCGTGTACAATCCCCTCTTGGTATGTTATATTGAAGACTAGAGGGTTGTGGGCCTTATGGCGCCCCTCGCAAACTAATAATAAATTGATTTACGTGTACTTTGGATTTCGAACCCTTATGTACACATTGTGGAGTTTCCTTTGAGGGTTATGACCCTATGTTTTGTTATGTGAAATTATGTGACGTGTCATACGAAGTAATAAGGTTGGAAAACCGGGTCGAGCCGGCCCTGATTAAGGCGTAGTAGAGTTTTCTTCGTGATGTGCTCATCGCTATTATTTGATAATGAGAAGGAGGTATAAGAGAGGCGCTAAAAGACTCGTGTGTGTGAGTTCCCCTTATGTGATACGTGTCATTTTATTCGACTATCTTCTTCAAATGATTTTGTGGCATTATATCGTATTAATTTATCTTCGATTAATTGCGCTTACTCAACCGTTGTGTTGACCCCCTTTTTACGATTCTTTTTGTAGGTGATCATGCTTCCGTTATACCTAAGTGATGCATTCACGTTATATGATCCATCGGAGGAAATGAGAACTACCTTACCTTCTAAAATGTTTTGAAATTCATTGATTGTGTTTAAAGACTAATGCATTTTGAACTATTTCCAATTTATGTTTTTGATTCAAACTTTATTTACTTAATTGATAAGCCAGTGCGCTTTAGTTCTAAGTTTCTATTAGTTGTTGGTATTTATTATTTAAGCCTTAGCGCCACAACGTAGGACTCGTTGGTTGATGAACGAGCCTTCCGGTGTGGTGTGGCGTGGCGGTGACGCTCCGATTTGAGCCGGCCGGGGTGTTACACTTCTACTCTTATGAATTGAAATACCGTTGTGCCGTCATCATGATTTTTATTTGATTTTACCTAACGATTCCCTTCATTTCTTCCTAATCATGAGTTAAATGCTTCCGACGAGGCGAGTGGATCTTTTTTGTTAAAAAACAAGAATCGATTGTCCTATGACTAGGTTGGTTTTGATTTTTAGGTTGTTTTATTTATTTATTATCATTTCTCCCCCTATTTTTAGGTTTTCTGTGTTCGACTCAGCGTAGGCTCATGCCCATGGCTCCATTTATGTCGCAATCTTTAATTGGGTCTTAGGCATTTTCACTGCAAGAAAAAATCATTTTTGTAACAAAACTTTTTTGTCTCTAACTTTACTTTTTTCGTTACTAATGACATTAGAGACGGAATTAAGAATGAAATTACATTAGCTACGTGAACTTTAGGGACGGAATTCTGTTACAAATATATTATTTTTTTGTAGTGTTTCCAGACATCTTACTTGATCGTCAATGTGCGGGCCGGCTATGAGTTGTCCCAAGGTACGTTTAGCCTCAACACCAAGCTTGTATCTGCGGTTTTGATTTCATTTTTCGCCTGTGTTGAGATGTCAAAAGTGGTGATTGTTTAAGGGGAAACAGAAATGTTTGATTTTTTTGGTATTTGTTTCGTATGTTGTTTAGATTTGAATTTGATTAGTGAAGTGATGGAAGATTTTGATGACTACTGTGTGAATCTGTTTCAAGGAATTGTTCTCAATAATTTAGAAAAATGAATTAATTGTATGTGTGTGTGGTTTTTTTTTTTTTTTGGCTTGAGATATGGATTATTGTTGTTGCTGAAGGTATATTTGTTTTTGTGTAATTTAGAGAGTATTTAAAGAAGAAGAATCAGAAGCCACATTATGTGGTTTTCAGGCCTCTGCTTGCCTATTCTGAACATATACAATTGATGCATGTATTGATCATTGTTATGATACGTGAAATGCATTTGTTGCTTTGCTTTGATGCTTCCCAGTCTAATTATACAGAGTTATACACTCATGTTTACTAAGTTCACAATGCAATTTTATTCTCAAATTATAATTAAGCAACTATATGAAATGACGATGGAATTAAGGTTGTTTGTGGAGTTGGTGGGGAGGCATAGTGAGAAAATGCTCAGCCATAGCCAAAATGCCGACTGGAAAAATTGGAAAGCAGTGCAGAGAAAGATGGCAAAATCATTTAAAGTCTACCATTAAAGTTAACCTTTTCATTTCCTATATAAAATTTAAATATAATTAATAATTAAATAATTCAAAATTTTGATATGTAGCACTATATATATTTAGAGACAAATATTTTCATCCTTTTCTAATTAATTTGTTTTTTTTCCTTGCCCATATATAATATTACAAAATGGTATAAAGAAATATAGTTATGCATGAACTGATGAAGGCTTAATTTCATCATTTAGTAAATGTATATTAGCTACAATTAGGTTTGTATTTTGGTTAGACAATGTTCTGTTTTTCTTTAGTGTCATCAAGTGTCACTGGTGTAGGAAAATAAAGATTGTTTAAATTGTTGAATACTTGCATAATGCATTGTCTTTGATTTTGTAGATAATAATTTTTTAATAATACAAAAAAAAATTAAATAAAGAAAAGTATAATATAAAAAAGTATATTGAAAAATAAAAATTAATTTTTTTTTAATGAAATGATTGCATAGTTATAAAAATATATATATTTATATAATTTATTATATTTCTTTCTCTCTCATTTTCATCCCAACCGACTGGACGGCTCTCCTCATTCTCATCCGACCAAGTCAATTACTTTTTATCATCTTTTCATCCTAACCGATTAAGACGGTTCAATTCCATCCCAACTGATGTACGATTCTCCTTCTTCCATCTGACCAATTAGATCAGATACTTTTATTTTCCCTCTTCTTTATTCTCTCATTTTCTCTCGTAATGGTTTAGTTATTTAAATTTAAATTTGACATGGCTATTATCTGTCGTTTTCCATGACCGTTTGTCCATTTTCGGTTCTCCACACAGTAAGCGAATTGTTTTTACTTTCCAATTATTTTTGTCGATTGCTTGAGTTTTTTAAGCATTCGGTTTGATCTGTTGCAGGAACAAATCGAACGCCATTGTTGTGGTAAACTAATAAATTATTGTTCTAAGAATAGTTTTGTAAATAATAACTCGTAAAGCATATACTTGTTATAATGTTGGGGTTTCAATTTATATCACAAAATCTTATTAAATTATCATCTCACCTTGAAAAAATACATCGTTAACTTTATAATATATAGTCTTCGAACATTGGAAACAAATTCATGGTTTATGTTGCATGCCGATAATTTTTCGGATAATTGGTCTGCACTCCCTACAGGTAATGTTTAGTTATAATTCAGTCCCTCTTTTAAAACAATTGGTCTGCACTATATTCTTTACATATTTAGTGTAATATTAGTCCCTATTTTAGATTTTCTCCAGTAAAAAAATTGAATGTACCTCTAGAATATCTTTAAATGCTTCCAAATTTATTTTATATACTTACAACACATTCTGTTTAAATTTGTCCACGTAGCTCCGAATCTCCGCTTTACCAGTTTTCGAACCTCTTGTTACGGTTTATATATTTGTCAAAGTGCAAACTACTGGTTCAAACCGCCGGTTTACGGTTTCAACCGACGGTTCGACCATTATTTTTTTCTTTTTAATTTTAAACCTGCACGCCGGCTGCGATTATGGATTATAGAATGTTATGGGCGGGCGGCAGGGGCGGATGTATGTGGGGGCAAGGGGGGCTCCAGCCCCCTCTCCCCCCACCCTACCCCCTTATAATTTTTAATTTTTTATTTTTATTTTATAATATATAATATAAAAAATAATAAATTAATTAAAAAATTGTAAAAAATTGATAGAATATTTATGTGAAAATTTAAATTTTGAATAATAAAAAAATTTATATCATAATAATTTTTTGATAATATAAAAATAGATATGAACAAAAAAGTAATAAATAATAATTCAAAAAAAATTCAAAAATTTCTCAACTAAATCCACATGAAATGATATTTTTAACAGCCTTTTTTTTTAATAAATGTTTTTATTATTTATCAATTTCATATAATACAAAATTCATCTTGTAATATGCAGTTGTCAATGTAGATTGATATTTTGCAAGATTTTCGAAATATGATAACTCCATTGATAAAATTATTAGATAACAAATAGATGATGATCGTTTCAAAATTAAAAAAAAAAACGAAAAACGAACCTTTGCAACTGTCGCTGCGGTGGAATATGGAGAGTGGATGTTCAGAGCTAAAATTGTATATTATGTACTTGTAATTAAAATTACTATATATAATTAAATTGTTATTGTTGATGTAATTTTTCAACAAAAATAAAGTAAAATTCAAAGATATAGAAAATATCCTTAAACTTGATTAATTAGTGCCTGAGATTAGGAATCTCTAAACACTGCATGGTACAGAAAATAAACTGGAAAATAAAAGACTGAAATTTAAAGTGGTGATCCCCAAATCTGACTTTGCTTTGTTGAAGTTGATTGAAGATAACTTGCCAAATGATGATCCAAATCCTTAAATATTCCCTGGGAAACTGTACTGAAAACCGTCGCCCGAACGGTTACAACGTCTCCTTTCCAACCGTCTTCCAACCTTTCTCCTGCTGACACGTGTCCTCAGCGGACCAAAGTTGTCACTATATTTCACTCTTTGAGCCGACCACAGACCTTCCGCCCTTTTGGCCCGACTGCCAATCTATAACCGTATTGGTCTGACTGCCAATCCTCCCGACTTGCAAACCATCTGACTTGTTTAGTTCAGCTACAAACCTCCCGACTAAAAGACCATCCGACTTGTTGGTCCCGTCGCAGAGTTCCGACCTGAGGACCTCCCGACATGTCCGACCTGAGGACTTCCCGTACTGAGGACCTTTCGACCTGCGGACTTTCCGACCTAAGGACCTCCCGACCTGCGGACTTCCCGTCCTAATGACCTTCCATCTTGAGGACCTCCCGACCTGAGGACCTTCCGACCTGAGGTCTTTCCGTCCTGAGGACTTTCCGTCTTGAGGACCTTCCGTCTTAAGGACCTCCCGTCCTGATGACTTTCCGTCTTGATGACCTCCCGACCTGAGGACCTCCCGACCTAAGGTCCTTCCGACCTGTATTTTCCTTAGAAATAAACCTATTTTCCTTGAATTCCCCACGGTGTCCTTCAGCTAGTTCAATCAACTCTATTGCCAGGCCCATTTTTCTTTCACCTTGGGCTTTTTAACCTAATTCTAAATTTCATACGTAACAACTTGCCCGCCGCCAAGGGACTTTCAAACGCCCTTTATCAATCGTCGTTTGGAAGTTCATAAATTACAATCCTCTTGAAAAAACTCCCTTAGCAACTGCACCAGTTACTGCAACACTCCTGATTAACTTCCCTTCCTCCAATACGAGCCTTTGTGAATCACAATCTCAAACACTCTAACCATGGCGAATCGATACATTCCTGCCCTTCCCTTCGACGGAAACCGCCCAGAGGGTCCGTTTTCAGCCTCAAAAGTACTAACTCCGACCATCCGGCCATACTGCACTACTCCTGAAGACTCAAATCGGATGAGGGAAGTTTTGGAATCCCGAAATTCCTTGGCCGTCAACAACCCTACTTACCAAGCAGTTCGCATTCGAGACAGCATCAAAACCCATCTCACAGACCCAAAAGATCCGTATCGCTCTTGGTATCGACGGGTAGCAGAACACTTCCAGACCCAATGGCGATCTCAAAAAATCGACCAAGCGATTCTATTGTCCACCATGCCGATCAATCTGCACGAGAAGGTGCTCCTAGCCATGTCAGCTTTCTGGAATGCGGAAAATGGGACTTTTCTCTTACCGTCGGGCCCCTTTGGTCCGACTCTCATGGATGTGGCGATGATCGCTCATCTCCCAGTCGTGGGTGAAGACCCTGTGATGGGAGCCCTAGACGGGCAGGAGCCATCAGAAGACCATCCAGGGTGGTCTTTACAAGGCGTGAAGGAATGGGGCTGGACAAAGTTCGCGACTGACCAGCAAGGGGCTCCAGGGACCCCCGTAACCGACCGGGAGCATACTGTCTTCATCCTTTTTTGGCTTTGCAGGTACATCATTGTTTCCCCCTCTAAATGCGTCCTTTCTTCTCACCTCGACCTGGCCATTCATATCGCGTCAGGTCGGTTCTTCTCCCTTGGCACTCTGTTTTTAGCCAATCTTTTTGAAGGTCTCACTAGAGTTAGCCTTCGTTTAACAGATAATGATAATAGAAAATTAGACACTGCCGCGTCGGGTCCTTTTTGGTTTTTAGAACTTTGGTTCCGTCTTTACTTCCCCGACGCGTTCAACTTAGGATCTCCACCCACTATGCCAAAATCCGAAAAACATTTGGGATTGGCCCTCAACCGACTCTGCTTAGGACGTAATAAACTTCAATCCTCCGACCCAATAATAACCACAATTTTGACAGATACCCGCAATAACTCTCGATTTTATATGTATAAAAAATACGCGGGTTATGCTCCCGACCACTTTTGGCCCTTTCCGGCACCAAATCCTCTTCCGACTCCTGAGCCTTGTCCTCATCCCACTTATCCTTTTGCCTGGGACGTTGCCCTCAAACCCAGGTCTCTTTTTAGCAGTAAAAAACTTGATAAAAAAGGGCAAAAAACTTTCTGCACCTTTAATTACGAACCTCAATTCATGGCGCGCCAGTTCGGCTGCTGCCAAGGTATCCCTGGACCCGTCGCTTGTCCTCATATAATTTTTCAAAGTCCTGACCAACGGGTCCTACCTAATTCAATTCCTTCTTATATTTCCCAGCTCACCACGTATATAATTTCCAATTCTTATATTCCTTTCCGCTCCAACCCTGAGACTGTAAATACATTCAATGAATGGTGGTCGGTTGTATGGGCCCTGATTTCCCCTAGTGAGGATCGGTTGCTGAACGTACTCCTTCCTCCCCAAGGATTGGTTCTAGGGGCAGCTAGACATACCAGCACTCAGCAACAAACAGCCGCCCCGGGAGTCGGATCTAGCGTCCCAATGCGGAAAAGGAAAGCTTCCCAGCCGCAAACACCCCCGACCTCTGGGGCCGACCAACAAGCTCCGGCGGCCCCTGGAACTACTAGGACGTCAACAAGGACCCGACCCCGAATAGGTACTTTTTTCTGAAAACCGTGAACCATTTTACTATATCTGAACTTTGATCTCACTCATTTCATTCACCAGAACCAACCTTGGTAGCACCGACCACACAAACGACGCCAGCCCCAGCCGACCAATCAATTGTCCCTTTGGTCCAGTCTCAGGCACTTCCTCTCCAAACCTCTACTCCACTTCTCGCTTTGCCAATGAGCAGTCGGGCGGAGAACCCGACAAGGAGGCAAACGCTTCCTCCTGTACCGAGGAGCAGTCGGACCAGGCACCCGACCAGGAGGCAAACTTTACCAACACTGCCTATAGAACCAGTAGGTTCTCTCATCTGCAATACTTAGGATTCTAATGATCAACCTTGGTGTGTTTAGCAACAACATTTCCATACCTTTTTTGTATCACAGACACCTTCACCAATCGCATCAGCAGCAGGGGTCTCTTCAGACAGCGAGGGGACTACCTCTCAGATGGGTCGACCGCCATACATAGCATCAGACTCATCCATTTCGAAAGAAGAACCGGCTGCCCTTGCCGAAGCTGACCCTCAAAACAACATCCCTGCTGCTGCTGATCCCGAAATAATCCAATCGGATGCGGCCGCGCTGGAAGCCGAAGGTACCTCAGCTGCGGCGATCCCAGTTGCTCCTGAGGTACCGGCTGCAATGGCCCAAGATGCAGCCGCCCAACCAGCAGCCGCCCAGCCAGCAGCCGCCCAGCCAGCAGTGGTCCTACTTCCAGCAATCGAGTGGCAAGCAGAAGAACCACCTGTGGCAGCTCAACCTCCAGAAATAGAAGAACTTTCTTCGTCCGATTCGGAGACTTCTGTGAATTTGGTAAGATTAAAACAATTTATGCCATAATGTTTCTTCCTAAAACACTAACTGTTTTATATACTACTTTCCATAGGGACCCAGGTCAGCACCTCAGCGACCACTCGCAGCAGCCGACGAGTCGGCTGCTATCATACCAGCTGTCCGCCCTACTCGACCGACCTCATGTTCCATCCAGCAACTGGGAAGGTGTTCTTCAACCCTTCTTTGTAGGTAATCACCCTGTTGGAGGCCATGCAGAAGACTTGTTACATATACTCAAGCAACTAGACTTCAAATTCCGATTCTCCCAACGAGGTAGAAGAACCATTCATCGCGTCATCCGCCTAATGGAAAAAATCATTGAGGGGTATGAAACTCTTCGTGACATCCTTAGCCGCATTCCTGACCTCCATCATCACATGGAATTGATTGAAAATCACGCAGCAACCATACTTCCAGACCTTGGTTGGGATAATATATTTTCCAATCAACGAAAAGTCTTTTCAAGATTGCGTACCATTGTTGACCGTGAATATCAAGCCATAACGGATATGCAAGCACGTACCAATCAAGATTTAGACGAAATGCAAAGCCAATGGGAGAGGTACCGACCAGATTTGGAAGATCTTATTGAAGAAGAACCAGAACTAATATCCGCTCATTGGGATGAAAATTCTGATTCAGAGGCAGAACATCTATCACCAATACATGATGACTAACAGAAATGAACCTTAAAATAGGTTCGAACCCCATAAATGGGTTCTGAATAACATTTTGTTTCATGCAGTTTTGTTATCTGAAAAGGCAGGATAATACCTCTTCAGATATTTAGCATTAATACAATCATGTACTCTCTTACCTTCATGATTTACAATTATGAAAACGCCATTCCCAATATCTTTTTGAATAATGTACGGTCCTTCCCAATTCGGTGACCACTTTCCCAATTGGTCAGTCTTCTTATATGTAGGAAGAATGGTCTTCCAGACTAAGTCTCCCTTGTGGAATGTCCTGTAAAAAACTTTCTTTCCGTAATTCCTTGCTCTGATTTCACTCTGTTTCACACTCTGACCTATTGCACGAAGTCGGTTAACATCCAAATCCTCCAACTGTTGCAACATAAGCTGTTGGTATTCTTTTGTAAGATCACCATCAGTAAATTCCGTTCGGCCAGACGATGCTCGGATTTCGGCTGGTAAAACAGCATCTTGGCCAAAAGTGAGTTGGTACGGTGAGAACCCTGTGGCCGTATTTCTGGTATTCCTGTGTGCCCATAAAGCCCGAGACAATAATAAATGCCACTTTCTTGGGTTCCCTTCAACCATCTTCTTTATAATCCCAATAATGATCTTATTGGCTGCTTCTGCTTGTCCATTGGCTTGGGGATAATAAGGTGACGAATGGTGTAACCGAACACCAAATTCTGCCAAGAAACTAGAGAACTTTTCCCCTGTGAAAACCAGGCCCTGGTCGGTTGTTATAGACTGAGGAATACCATATCTGTAAATAATTTGGTTCAAAACGAAGTCTATCACTTCTTTCTGATCCACATTTTTCAAAGCAACTGCTTCTACCCATTTGGTAAAGTAGTCAGTCGCGACCAATATGAAACAATGGTGTTTCGATGAAGCAGGATGTATCTTACCAATGATATCCATAGCCCATGATTTAAAAGGCCATGGTTTTACCAAAGATTGCAATTCGGTTACTGGCAAATGGTTTAAATTTCCATGTCTCTGACATTCCTGGCAACCTTTGGCAAATTGTATGCAATCTTCAAAAATCTTTGGCCAGAAAAAACCCAAACGATGAATGGCCCATCTCATATTCAGACCTGCCCGATGAGCTCCACATATCCCACTATGTACTTCTGTCATTACCTCTAGAGCTTCTTTAGACCCCAAACATTTTAAAAGTAAACCTTCAAATGATCTCTTATACAAAATCCCATCTATCAATTGAAAACGTAAAGCCTTCAATCGTATCGCAATTGAAACATTCGCACCTGGATTTTGTAAATACGTGATAAGTTCTGTTCTCCAATCGGTCGCTGTTCCACTGGTATCTTCATGTCCGACTGTAACTACGCCGTCGGGCCCCTGTCCGACAGTCTCTTGTCCGACCATTCGATCACGTATTTGGTCTGTCTTTCCTTCTATGTCCGACTTGACCCCCGAACAAATATCCTCCAGAATTCCTTTGCAGGCCCTTTGAGCCAACTCATCAGCATGTTGATTTTCTTTCCTTGGAATGAACTCAAGTATTACTTCTGAGATTTTTGTCAGTAACCGACCCACAATATCCCTGTATCTGCGAAGATGAGGGTAATTGCAAACATATTGATTGTTTACCTGGTTGATTACTAGTTGAGAATCCCCTCTTATGATTACAGACTGGACCTTCCTAGCTATCAAAGCTTCCAAACCCAAAATTAAAGCTTCATATTCTGCCGAATTATGGGTCATGGCTTCCAATCGTAGTTGTAAGTTGATCTTTTGACCGTCAGGTCCTTGCAAAAAGACCCCAGCTCCTGATTTGTTTCCAGAGGTGGAACCATCAAAGAACATCAACCATGTTCTGGTACTTACATAAGGTACACATCCGACCTGTAGATTATTAAGATATGATGAACAACTGAGTGGTCGGACACTATCACAAAAGGAGTATCCGACTTGTGAGAATTCTGCTAAGAAGTCGGCCACTGCTTGTCCCTTGATTGCCTTCAAAGGGGAATGTTGGAGATCAAAAGGAGCCAATTTGATGGCCCATTTCATAAGTCTGCCCTTCATAGTAGGTCTCTGTAAAATCAATTTGATGAGATCCACCTTTGATATGACCTCAATTCTTCTGGGCAGCAAGTAATGCTCGAGTTTAGTGCAAGCGAAGACCAATGAATAACACATTTTTTCTGGCATAGTGTAATTCAGTTCTGGTCCTGTAAGGGTTTTACTGAGATAGTAAATTGCCCTTTCCTTCCCGTCATCACCATCCTGTGCCAATAAACAGCTAACCACTTCATGTGTATTTGCCAAATAAAGTTTGAGCGGCCGACCTTGTTTAGGAGGCATTAAGACTGGAGGGTGAACCAATGCCTGCTTGATAGCATCTAAAGCCGTCTGTTGATCTGGACCCCATTCAAAAACATTTTTTCCAGCTTTCAACAATTTAGTAATTGGTCTGACCTTGCCAGCGACATTAGAAATGAAACGCCTCAAATAATTCACCTTACCCAAAAGACTTTGGATTTCTTTAACCGTCTTGGGCGGCCGACTGTCAAGAATGGCTTTAGCCTTATTAGCATCGATTTCAATTCCTCTCTCACGAACTAAAAATCCTAAAAAGCTCCCAGCTGATATTCCAAAAGCACACTTGGTTGGATTCATTTTCAGCTTGTACTTCTTCATTCTTCCGAATGCCTCTTCAAGATTTCTCAAATGTTCGTTAAAACTGGAGGATTTAACAATAACATCATCAATATAAACTTCCATAGACTTGCCAATTAAATCATGAAAGATTGAATTCATGGCTCTTTGGTAAGTTGCCCCTGCATTCTTTAACCCGAATGGCATGACTGTCCATTTATAAATACCTAAAGCCCCTGGGCACCTGAATGCTGTCTTAGGAATGTCTTCTTCTGCCAGAAATATTTGGTTATAACCTGCATAACCATCCATCAAACTAAGGACTTTATGCCCCGCTGCTGCATCAATCAACATGTCGGCCATAGGCATCACATATTCGTCCTTAGGGGTAGCTAGATTCAAATCCCTGAAATCGATGCATATCCTTATCTTACCATTTTTCTTGACCACTGGTACAATGTTAGCCAGCCACTCCGCATAACGGCAAGGCTGAATGAAACCCACTTTGAGAAGTTTTTGGATTTCTTCCTTGATTTGGGGCATCAGATCCGGGCTCATTCGCCTTGGGGGTTGTTTGTAAGGCTTGCAACCTTCCTTGATAGGCAATCGATGTTCTATTAGACTTCTTTTCAACCCAGGCATTTCTGAATAATCCCATGCCAAACAATCAATGTTGTTTCTAATAACTTCGAGCATCATTGTTTGTTGCTCTTCAGACAAATAACCACTTAGCCTGATCACTTTTGGAACCAATTCGGTTCCTAAATTAAACTCCAATAATGGGTCTTGTGATGAAGCTGTTGGTTCTGTTTTTTCTAATAAATCAGGCCAACGAAATTGTTCATCTTCTTGGAGGTGAACATCAAGAATCTCTTTACTATTTTCTGCTTTATGTAATAACTGCTTTAAATAAAACTTATTAATAAGAGAACTACATACTTCTAAACTTGTATCATCCATAACATACAAATTATACGGGAATAGGTGTGGCTTTATCATGAGCCATACAATAAAGTTGTTCTTTTAATAGAACATCGAGTTCTGGCCAGTGACTTTATAACCCTTATTTGGGTATTCCCTGGCCATATATAACTGAGACATCGGAGCCAAATGACTGGAATAAAAAACTGACTCTTCAACTTGTTCTGATGCATCGAATGGGTTGTCATTTGCTTCCATTTTGAAAACCTGATTTCCTTCCCAGAACATTAATTGTTGGTGCAGTGTTGATGGCACACATTGAGAGGCATGAATCCAGTCTCTTCCCAGCAAGAGAGAGTATGTAGTATCTGCATCCACAATAAAGAAAACAGTGGAGATCTTTTTTGGTCCGACTTCAATTGTGGCAACCATCATACCTTCAGGCTTGGTCGGCTGCCCTGTAAAGCTTGTCATTTCGAATTCCACAGGAGACAAATCATGAATTCCTTTCCCTAGCTTCTTGAGAGTCTTCAATGGCATAACATTAAAGACTGCTCCATTATCCACAAAAACCTTTGTGATTGGTTTCCCGCAAATGTGAGCATTAACATACAGAGGTTTCAAATGGGAGATCGCACCCTCTGGAATAGGAGGAAACACTATCGAAGGTGTTTCCGACTGAGACTCGGGATCTGAAGCCTTTGCCCACTCTGTTTCCTCCAATTCGTCATCTGCCAAGAATGCCCATAAAGGTTCGTCCGTAGGATCATCTACCAGACTTGCCCACATTGGTTCATTTCTTATCTGATTAATCTCCGTCATTCGACAAGGGATTCGTGGCCCTAGACGAGATTTAACAGATCTCGAATTTTCCTCTGTAGTTACAACTTCTTCCTTTGTCTTATTCCGAGATTGAACCGTCAAAGATTCTATACGGAATTCTTCAGGAGATGGATTGATGTTGATCCGTTCACAATGTTGGCATCTAAAACCTCTAATTATTTCATCTGATATTCCTTTACCTTTCCCCTGTCCCGACGAACTTCCTTTAGTATACTCTGAAGCGTCTAATCCGTCGTTCGTTTGCTTTCTTGAACAGACCCGAATGGACTGATCTCCTGCCGAGTGGTCGGCTGCTTTTTGTTCGTCGGTTAGTTGTTTTGCTGAAGGAACTCGTTTCCCATACTTCGCAGCATACCTGCGTTTGGCATTGCGAATCTGTGTACGATTCATACCTGGGAAACGAGGATCTATATCAACTGGTAAAGGCTTTTTATTTCGAGCCCAATTGTTTCCGACTGACCCTGTTTTTCTGGTCGAGTGGTCACGCACCAAAACCTTTTCTTTCACCTCCACATTAAAAGAACCGTCTGGATGGTCCCATTTTTCAGCGACTGGCTTTTCACAAACTTTGAGTCTTTCTTCCGGTCGGCCACTGTTTGGCTGACTTCCTTTTTTTGTTCCGGGGCTTGCCTGAGTTCGTTCCCCTGTTTGTCCGCTATTGGCAGAATTTTTTCTTGTTTCCGAACTTGGTTGGATGTCAACCATTGCCGTTGTTACTTTCGGAAACGGTTGTTGGTCTACACCTAAAGTGATGTACTTGAGCCGACCTGTCTTGATGGCCTTTTGAATTTCCTTCCTGAAATGAGTACACTGACTTGTATTGTGTGTGAAAGAATTATGCCACTTACAATATGGTCTCCCTTTGATTTCTTCTTTAGTGGCCAATCTTTGCCCCTTTGGAATACGGATCTGGCCATCAGTCAACAGGATATCAAAGATTTCGTCAGCTTTCGAACTATCAAACGTCGGTTGATCCTTTCCTTCAGACCCTGGTACCGGCTTCAATTTGGGACATACATAAGGTTTTCCAGAAAGGATTTCAGCTGCCATCTCTTCTGACTGATTAAAATCAAAGTCACATGTTTCTGTTCCCATACTCGCCATATGTTGGCCTCTATTACGCCTGTTATTCTGATCTTCCTCTCTGAACAAAGACTCTAAACGTCCTGCCTTAGATGCAAGACTTGCCAAATCCTCAACGTCCAAGGCAGTGAGTGCCTTTCTTAAGCGAGTATGCATATTCCGGACCACTAAATTGGTCATCTCTTTCTCACTGATTACCGTAGGACATCTCCCTTTCATCAATCGCACCCTTTCTATAAACTGTGAAGCAGATTCTTCTGGGTACTGTCTCAATTCTAGTAAATCAGTTAAAGAAACAGTTGGTAAAGGATTGAAGAATCTGGCATGAAATGCCATCTCCAGTCCTTCCCACGTCTGAATTTGTCCAGGGGGCAGACTTGCAAACCACGAAAACGCTGTTCTAGTAAGAGATAAACCAAACAGTTGCAACTTGTAAAATGGGTTATTACCCACTTCTCCCAATTGTGCTGTGAAACGACCAACATGTTCTATGGTGGAAGATCCATCCTCCCCTGAAAATGCATGAAAATCGGGTGGTCGATAATTCCTTGGGAGGGGGTGTTCATTAATGATCCTTTCTGGGAAAGGTCTCTGATATGCAGGGCGGTTAGCCATCTGAGGAGTTAATCCATACTGATCCCTTAATATATGTGCAATCTCATCAGGATCTACATGAAAGCGTTGATGATCAGGAACATGGAAAGGATCCTGCACAGGAATATGAATAGGATCATGTATATATCCTTCAGGCCTGTCCTCCCTTGTATTGTTCGGCTGCGGATTGGAAACCCTTGGTCCCAGTGGAACAGTGTTGGGAAAAGTCAGAGGAGATTTTCCCCTATCCATTCGGTTGGGATTTGTGGCACTTGGGAATGTACTATCCACGAATGATGGCCCTGCGAAATTTGCCTGTAGTCTGGATGGTGATACTCCTGGTGGAGTTTGAGTGGGTTGAAGACTAACCCTTGACAGTGCTTGATCTAACATGTTCTGTATCAGATTCTGTTGCTCACGCAACATGTTCGTTTGTTGCTCACGCAACATGTTCTGCATAACCAAAGTTTGCTGGTTGTTCATTTGTTGAACATAAGACAACCAATCATTTGGTGGTTGTGGGATTTCCCCGGCATTTGGCACAATAGGTGGTGGAACGGATTCTCCCGCCGGTGCCGAAGATGATTGAGGTTGTGAACCTGCCATATGGACCCTTCCGATGATACGGCCGGATCTAAGACGTATGAAATTATCGCCGGAATTGGAATGAGCAATTTTGTCTTGCTCCCACTGTGGTCGCCAATTTGTTGATGTAATTTTTCAACAAAAATAAAGTAAAATTCAAAGATATAGAAAATATCCTTAAACTTGATTAATTAGTGCCTGAGATTAGGAATCTCTAAACACTGCATGGTACAGAAAATAAACTGGAAAATAAAAGACTGAAATTTAAAGTGGTGATCCCCAAATCTGACTTTGCTTTGTTGAAGTTGATTGAAGATAACTTGCCAAATGATGATCCAAATCCTTAAATATTCCCTGGGAAACTGTACTGAAAACCGTCGCCCGAACGGTTACAACGTCTCCTTTCCAACCGTCTTCCAACCTTTCTCCTGCTGACACGTGTCCTCAGCGGACCAAAGTTGTCACTATATTTCACTCTTTGAGCCGACCACAGACCTTCCGCCCTTTTGGCCCGACTGCCAATCTATAACCGTATTGGTCTGACTGCCAATCCTCCCGACTTGCAAACCATCTGACTTGTTTAGTTCAGCTACAAACCTCCCGACTAAAAGACCATCCGACTTGTTGGTCCCATCGCAGAGTTCCGACCTGAGGACCTCCCGACATGTCCGACCTGAGGACTTCCCGTACTGAGGACCTTTCGACCTGCGGACTTTCCGACCTGAGGACCTCCCGACCTGCGGACTTCCCGTCCTGATGACCTTCCATCTTGAGGACCTCCCGACCTGAGGACCTTCCGACCTGAGGTCTTTCCGTCCTGAGGACTTTCCGTCTTGAGGACCTTCCGTCTTAAGGACCTCCCGTCCTGATGACTTTCCGTCTTGATGACCTCCCGACCTGAGGACCTCCCGACCTAAGGTCCTTCCGACCTGTATTTTCCTTAGAAATAAACCTATTTTCCTTGAATTCCCCACGGTGTCCTTCAGCTAGTTCAATCAACTCTATTGCCAGGCCCATTTTTCTTTCACCTTGGGCTTTTTAACCTAATTCTAAATTTCATACGTAACAGTTATAAAAATAAAGATAATATTAATATTAATAAAAATAAATAATTATTAATTATAATAATAATATACATTATTTTGTTTATTTATATTTTAGATTTTGTATTTCTTATCATACAATTATATTTAATTTAAACTATCTTATTAGCTAATACACATCAATTTCTTAAAATTTAATTTTGTTTACATTAATTTAAAATTTAATTTGATTTAATTACTTAGTAAATTTATTATTTTAATTACTTTTATATTGTAACAATCTTAGCAATTATTATTTATATAATTTTACATAATAAATAAATAATAAATATATCTGAATGAAATTAAAATCGAAAATAATATTTTTGAATAAATTTTTAAATTTAGAAAAACTTAAAAAGGAAAAAAAATATATTAAAAATGAATGTACATAAATCGGCGATTCAAACCGTAATCGTCAGTTTTTTAAACCGCAATCGAAACCCTCATTCAGAAAGTTCGGTTTCGGTTTGACATTTTGATAAACCGTAACCGACCGCTTGAACTGTTTTAGTGTACCTGATATAACCAGGTTGGAGGTACAACATAGCTGCTCTAGAATACTCACCTGCTTAGCCGAGTCATACCCTATGCTTAGATGCCCTTGACCAAAAGTTGTTGTGTGCGCTACGGTGTGAATTAATGTATAATAGATCTAAAGATTTTCAATTTGTGATAGCAATCATGTACTCTAACAACCAATATAATTCAATTTAGTCACTTATGACTTTATTAGACATCTACTAGTTAAGATTGGACTATAATAGTACATATATCATACAACCTATCCAAGTCATTTTTTACTTGGTTAACCATTCATAATAAATATGTGTTGTTTACCTTTTCTGACAATTTGAGGTGTTACTGAAAGACTGTGATAATGAACGCATCCTTAGTTACCGTCAACAAATGAATATTTTGAACAAAAAATGATTGTTCTCCAACCACATGTTATTGGAGCATATATACTCTTTACTGAAGCATATGAGACTATTATTATAAGTATTTAAGAACCGCCCTAGGGTATGTCGATATTTTATGTAGGTACATAAGAATGTGATCTGGGTACAAACACCTACATGCGAAGTATAAATAATGGTTTCTTAGGTATTATTTGTGTATTATCAGGTATCTTCAAGTGTAGTTAATTTCAGTCATTTTTATGGAGAGGGCCAATTCGCATACTTGGTGAGAACACTTACTCTCTCAGCCTTGGTGAACTAAATGTTGTTGTGTGTGTTACGGTGTGGATTACTACGCAATATGTCTAAAAATAATCAATTTGTGAGAGTAGTGATGCATGAGTAACAAGCAACAAACTTAACAACGTCATTTCTTACTTGTTTGGCCATCTATAGTAAACATGTGTTCTTTTCTTTACTTACATGTCAGGGAGTCGTGAGAACACAATAATGATGAATTTATTTCTGGTTACTAAGAGCAATTGAATATGTTGAACCAAACACGATCCATTTTTCCAACCATATATAACAAAAGCATATATACGCGTTAGCGGAGCATATGACTTTATATTGCAAGTATATAACAATTACACTAGGGTATATCTTTAGTGCACATATGCAACAATATCCTCGAGGTATAAACACCGGTAGTCAATGTATAATTGGTGGTTAATTAAATATTATATATATAGTTGTAGGTATTTCAAAATGTAGTTGATATTAATCAATTTCCCAACGAAGAAGACAATTAAAGCACTCCGTGAGACCACTACCTCTAGCAGTGGGGTATATGCATGAATGTTAAACTGATATATGCATAAATGTTAAAATGGTATATGCATAAATGTTTAGAATGTGTATTTAAATAATTTATTTTTATATATTTACTTTTTAGGTGTATTGTATAATTAGAATTGTTGAATAAGAAAAAAAAAAAATTGACTCTATTTGTTTTTATTAGTTCTTTTAAAAAGTTAATTTACTTTTTTTGATAAAATTATATTTATATTTATTTTATTTTCACGTTTTAGAATAAAAAAATAAAAATATTAGTAAAGATTAAAAAAATTATACAAAATTGTGACCTGTATATTTAATATAAATCTTTGATAGGAAAAATTATTTAATTTTATTTTTTGTAAATTTTATTTTCTATAGAATAAGGATTTGTTTGTTTTTTGAAAAAATTTCAACATATTTTTCTACAAAAATTAATATATTTACGCACACTCATGATGTTTATATTATCTATATATTTTTTTATATTTCACATAGAAAAAAAAAAATTCCTTCAAATCAAAACACAAAACAAACGAACCCTAACCTTTATACATAGTATATATTTAAAATATATAAAATACTATAAATAAATTTTATTACTAATATTAATATTTAAAAAAAAAATTGTATCTTATATATAGGATTTTAAATATTTGATAGAATAATTATATATATAGATAGATAGATATTTATTGTGCTAATATTATATTGAATCATATGATAAAGTTTATATTATGTATAATATTTTTATAATATTTACATAATATTTTATACTTCCTCCATCCCAAAAGAGTTGTCTTGTTTTTTCATTTTCATCTATCCAAAAACAATGGTCTTATTTCCTTTATTTAGTAACCGTGGTCCCCACTTGATAACAAAATTATTTTTACTTTTCTAAACTACCCCTAATTATTACTCTAACCTACTTTTAAAATCCTTCAAAAAGCAAGGAATTTTTAGTTTTTTACATTATACTTTATACCCCATTTTCAATTAAATACTATTATTTCTTAATTCTCGTGTCAACAACACCAATAAGACATCTCTTTTGGGGCGGAGGGAGTATTATATTAAATATAATTATGAATTTTGTACAAAAATAATATAAATTATTAATATCAAATTTTTTCATTTTATAGGTAGAATTAAAAGAGTAAGTAAACTAATATTGATAAAATGATATATATAATCATTGTTGTATTTAAAATCTATGTATTTAATTTTCTATTGCAATTTTTTTTAATATAAATTTGTAACTTCTATTGATTGAGTGAATATATATATACATATATATATATATACATATCATGATTTTATTTAAATTCTACGTACCAATTTTGGATTGTATTTCAATAAATTAGTCACATTGTAATTTTTACATTATGTATATTTTATTTTACAATTAGATTCCGATAATACAATAATGTTAGTGCAAATTTAGAAATCTCAATGAATATGAATAAATTTGAGGGGAAATAAGAGCAATCGATTGCATGAAGGAGGAAAAATTTCAATATATTGTGGTACATGAACGAGAACGACAGATATAGGATTTTCTTTGGGATATGAGAAGTATGTAGTTTTTTTTGTTTCATCCCATAATAAAACGTAATTATAATTATTTATTATTATTATTATTATTATTTTTAAATACACATACAAAAGTATACAAAACATAAATAAAAGTATATCAGTAGAACAATTTAGGTAGAGCGAGACGTAGTATAGGTAGAGCTGAATGTGCTATAAGTATATAAAAAAATGTTAAAAGTATTTAAATATATTTTAAGGGTACATCATATTTATACTATACTATTTAATGAAAAATAAAAAAATAGGGATTAAATTTAAATCAATACTGAAAAGGAGGGAGTGCAGATCAACTTTTTAATAACAGGGACTGAATGTAAATTCTACGGTACTGACAGGGAGTGCAGACCAAGTCTCCCATAATTTTTACTTTGTAAACCGAGTTTTTGTATCATTTTCAGTGCTTTGTGGCATGGTATGGTGCAATCCCAGGATTAAAGGTACTGGTTCCATACTCTTTAGAAGATGCCCGTGGACTACTTAAAGCCTCTATAAGAGATCCGGTTCTTGTCGTCTTTCTTCAAAATGAACTTTTGTGAGTAGAATAAACATTTCTTCTGTAATAACACTCAATCTTTGGACATAACATTGCTCAATATATGCTTCTGTAGCAGTTTTTAATCATGCCTATGCTATTTTGTGGCTTTCATTTTCATTCTTTAAGGTATGCAGAATCATTTCCTATTTCAGCAGAAAGATTTGATTCTAAAGTTGTATAGCCTCAAATTGCCTTTTAAATTCTTATATCAGCCTGCATATTTTCAACTATAAGTGTTTTAGTTTGCTCTTTTGGCTGACTAAATTCTCTATTTGCAAATAATTTCGGGCAAATAATATGGATATAAAGATGTCTCATCTAGAGGGTAAAAAGGAAGGTATTTACCTTAATAAGCAATGTGAATTACTGTATGTTCGTTTATGTGAGTGTGCAGTTGATTACATAGGCTACCGCATCAACTAGGTACGCCACTGAACATTGTTGTTGTAGATGACCCATGTGCGGAGTGAGAGTCGAGGGAGATGGGAGGTATGTTTTCGTCGACTATCCTTCTATAAGCATTCAAATTGGTATTATTGTACTATTACTTTAGACTGTGTAACACTTACAACATCTTCTGGTATTAATAAAATTTTCAATTTAAAATAGTTGTTTGATGTGATATTTTGAAAATAAAACTAATTTTTTTTATAAAATATAAAATATAAATATTTGATTTGATATTTTTTAGAAAAAAAAATTTAATGGTAAATTTTTTTCAAAAACTTTCACTCAAACACAATATTGCTGATCAAATCATTTGTAGAGAATTATTTTTTTAATAATAAAAAAATATTTTGAAAAAAAAATTAGATTTTTTAAAATTAGAATTTTTAAAATTAGAAACCGCCCTGCCAACAGCCGATCTTCCGCCCACAAATCCTCCGGCCGTTGGGCTCACGTATTCGGGGCCCTCGGTGGCTGGCCCTTCCAAAGCCGGTCAACCAGCGGCCTACCCTCCTAAGGTTATATAGGTTATATCCTGAGGCCAACCGACTTCCCGCTAAAGAGGAGTCTGATAGACATATCCTGAGGCTAACCAATTTCCTGCTGGACGGTTGTCTTCAATCTTTTCCGTGTGAGGCCAACCAATTTCCCCCAGTATTTTTAAAACATCTATAGTCATATTATTTATTTATTTAAATTTATATGTTCATGCTGATATAATGTAATTTTTAAAATTTAATTAGAAATTTGAAACATATCAATATATATCATTTTGTAAATAATAATTTTTTAAATAATACCGAATTTGAATAAACTAAAAAGAAGTATAATTTAAAAAAATATATAATTCATTCCATTTCTTTATCTCTTCCTTCTATATGATCAATTCGATCCACCGCTTTTTTTTTTTTCATTTTATCTTATTTCTTCCCTAATTCCTTATGTCATAAGACTAATTTGGTCCAACATTTTTTTTTTCATTTTCTCCATAAAATATATTTATATTGTCTTTTTTCACTTTTTCTTTTTTCTCTTCCGCTCTCGTAATACTAATTCGGTCGAATATATATATTTTTTTTTATCTTTTTGTTCATAAAATTTATTTATATTATTTTTTCTCTCTTTTCACCATTCTCTTCCTCTCTTATAAGAATAACTAGTGGTAAGCCCGTGCTACGCACAGTAACATTAACGAACAACAAAATCGTAATACTATTTTCGTCCCATAAAAGAATATCATTTGTATTTAATATTAAAAATATATTTATATTTGTGTAATTTACTCTACAAATGTTATTGTATTTGTATTATAAGATACTAATAAAAATTATTTTATATTTTATTTTAGATTTATACTATATATTAATATAATAATTAATATTCAATTATTAACATAAAAAAAACTCAGGCTACTTTTCTTACGAGATAGAGACAATATATTAATTTTCTATGCGAATTTATATTTAAATTTTAAATTAATACTTCACTATGCCAAATCACTTTAAATTAATCAAAAATATATATTAAATTAGATAAACAAAAATGTAAGAGATGTAGGCCATATCTTATATATCTTATATCTTATCTTATCTTATCTTATATATATTATTATAAGAGCTCGTTGTGGGGGTATACTTATGCAAAAGCTTGAATTTCTAGCAATTTTATATTTTTTTAAAAAATAATTTGATTGGTTATCACTTTTGATTGGTTGTTATAAAATATGAGCCATATATAATAATTATTGTATATATTTATTTTAAAATATTGAAAATTATATGTAATGTAATTGTATTTCTACATTTTTATGTAATGTAATTGTATTTAATGGTTATTTTTATATACTTAATATATTAATAAAATTGTAATAATTTAATAATATTTTTTCTAGTATGAAAATATATAAATAATATTATAAATATAGAGATGGATTTTAATTGTATATGTGTAAGTTGTAAATTATAATTTTATATATATATATATATCTACTATATACATATAAAGATACTACACTTATATGTATATATATTATTTTTTTTGTTAATGTAACACATATTTAAAAAATAACTATAAATTATAACTATATTTTTTTCAATACAAAAACTAATTAGAAATAGTAAAATTACAATTACAATTACAATTACATCACAGATGATTTTTTTGTATATTATGAGATAAATAATTTAAAATAGTGTATATATATGAAAACAACAATTAAATATATATATATATATAATCATTGGATATGTCTCACACATTATTTAAATAAAATAAAAATTTACTATTTGCAATAGCTAATCCAATTGTATAATCAATCAAAAAGAAAGAAAAAAAATTCAAAATAGCTAAAAATTCATGCTTTTTTGCAAGAATGGAATCCACATTGAATTCATATATATATATATATATATGCTAGTGGGAAGGCCGTGCCAAGCACAATGCATTTAACTAAAAAAATTTATAATATTAATAATCTATATGAATTTTTGTCATTTATTTTAAAAGAAAAATTTCAAAAAATGCTTTGTATTTAGAATTAGGCTCAATTATTAGTTTCCAATTTTTTTTCCACTTTCACAATTTAGGACATTATGTATACTTCGGATATTAATTTTTACTCTCCATCTCCAAAAAAACGCAAATGACTGTCACGTGCACCTTTGTGGCATGACCGGTGCATACGTGGATGTCACCGTTGCTATGTTGTCGCTCGCGTGGTTGTCCGACAGGTAATGTGAAATTATATTTTTTCACTGTTACGTATGAAATTTATATTAGGTTAAAAAGCCCAAGTTAAAAGGAAAAAATTGGCCCACGATTGGGTTTGTTGGACTGATCAAGGGGCGTTGCGAGAAAATCAGGTGAAATAGACGTATTTCTAAAGGAATAGCAGGTCGGAAGGTTCTCAGGTCGGAAGGTCCTCAGGTCGGAAGGTCCGCGGGTCGAAAGGTCCACAGATAGGAAGGTCCGCGGGTCAGACAGTTTGCGGGTCGGATGGTCTGTAAGTCGGAAGGTTTGCGGCTGGACCAGCGAGTCGGATGGTCTGTAAGTCGGAAGGTTTGCGGCTGGACCAGTAAGTCGGATGGTTTGTAAGTCGGGAGGTTTGCGGCTGGACCAGTAAGTCGGATGGTTTGTAAGTCGGGAGATTTGCGGCTGGACCAATAAGTCGGAAGGTTTGCGGCCGGACCAACAAGGCGGAAGGTCTGCGGTCGGAGCAAAAAGAGCGGAAGGTTTGTGGTCGGACTAACAAAGCGGAAGAGCTGCGGTCGGGCCAAAAAGGCGGAAGGTCTGCGGTCGGTCCAAAAAGTCGGCAGATTCGTGGTTGGATAGGTAGATTGGTTGGTATGGAGGTCGGATACTGTTGAGAGCAAGTGTGAGTGATAATTCGATCAGCTGAAGGCACTTGTCAGCAGAAGAAGAGTTAGCAGACGGTTGAAAAAGAGACGTTATAACCGTTCGGATGACGGTTTCCAGTACCGTTTCTGAAGAGTATTTTAAGGATTAAGATTTGCAACTGACAAAGGATCTTCAATCATCTTCAAACGACAGCAAAGTCAGTGATTTGGGGATCATCATTTAAATTTCCAGTATTTTACTTTTCAGTTTATTTTTCTGTACCGATAGGGTTTAGAGATTCCTAATCTCAGACGCTAAATATATCAAATTCGGAGATAATTCCCTATTTTCGGATTTTACTTTTTATTTTTGAAAAAATACATTAACAAATTGGCGACCACATTGGGAGAAAGGCAAGACTGTTGATCCTACATCAACAGAGAATTTCATACGACTGAGGTCTGACTGAATCATCAGAAAAATCAGTATGGCAAACTCACAACCTCAATCATCATCAGCACCGGCGGGAGAAAATGTTTCACCACCCGTCATGCCAAATCCAGAGGAAATTCCCCAACCACCTACCGATTGGTTGGCTTATGTCCAAAAATTGAACAATCGGCAAACTTTGGCGAGGCAAAATATGTTGCGCGAGCAACAGAACATCATGTTGCGCGAGCAACAAAATCTGATGCAGAACATGTTAGACCAAGCTTTATCAAGGGTTACTCTTCAACCCACTCAGACGCCACCAGGGATATCACCATCAAGAATGCAAGCAAACTTCGCAGGGCCGTCATACGTCGACAGCACACTTCCAAGCGCTACAACGTTCAACCGAACGGATAGGGGAAAGACTCCTTTAACTTTCCCTAATAATGTGCCTTTGGGACCAAGAGTTGACAATTTGCAGCCAAACGTTGTTAGGGAGGAGAGGCAAGGAGCACATGTGCAAGATCCCATCTTTATCCCTGATTAACAGCACCCTCGTGTGGACCCTGAAGAGATTGCGCAAGTTTTGAGAGTGCATTTCGGCCTGAATCCTCAGATGGCCAACCGCCCTGCATATCAAAGGCCTTTCCCCGAAAGGATCATCAACGATTATCCACTGCCAAGGAATTATCGACCACCTGATTTCCATGCTTTTTCAAGGGAAGCTAGATCCTCCACTATTGAGCATGTGGGTCGCTTTACAGCACATTTAGGGGAAGTTGGAAATAATCCCTTTTATAAATTGCAATTATTTGGGTTATCTCTCACCAGAATAGCGTTCTCATGGTTTGTAAGTCTGCCACCTGGGCAAATACAAACTTGGGAAGGATTGGAAATGGCGTTCCATGCTAGATTTTTTAATCCTTTACCGACTGTCTCTCTTACTGATTTATTGGAATTGAAACAATATCCAGAAGAGTCAGCTTCACAGTTTATTGAAATGGTGCGTTTGATGAAAGGACGTTGTCCTACTATAATCAATGAAAAAGAAATGACCAACTTAGTGGTCAGGAACATGCATGGTCGCCTGAGAGAGGCGCTCACTGCCCATGATGTGGAAGATTTGGCAAGCCTTGCTTCCAAGGCTGGACGTTTGGAGTCTCTTTTTAGAGAAAATGATCAAAATTTCAGGCGTAATAAAGTCCAGCATATGGCAAGTATGGAAACAGAAGCATATGACTTTGATTATGATCAAACAGAAGAGATGGCGGCTGAAATACTTTCAGGGAAACCTTATGTGTGTTCTAAGTTAAAGCCAATACCAGGAACTGAAGGAAAAGAGCAACCGACCTTTGACAATTCAAAAGCCGATGAGATTTTTGATATTTTGCTATCTGATGGTCAGATCCAAATTCCAAAGGGCCAAAGATTGGCTACTAAGCAATAAATCAAAGGGAGACCGTACTGTAAGTGGCATAACTCTTTCACACATAATACAAGTCAATGCACTCATTTTCGAAATGAGATCCAAAAGGCTATTAAGGCAGGTCGGCTCAAATATATTACTTTGGGAGTAGAGCAACAACCGTTTCCAAAAGTAACCGCAGCAATGGTTAATATACAAGCGAGTTCCAGATCAGAAAAAGGGAATTCATCAAACAGTGGCCGACCAGAAGAGAAACTCAAGGTCTGCAAAAGACGGTGGCTAAAAAATGGGATAATCATGATGGTTCTTTTAATGTGGAATTAAAGGAGCAAGCTTTAGTTCGGGACCACCCGACTAGGAGGACGGGTTTGGTCGGAAGCAAATGGACTCGAAATAAGAAACCTTTACCAATTGATATGGATCCTCGCTTCCCAGGCATGAATCGTACTCAGATTCGGAATGCCAAGCGCAGATATGCTACGAGATACAGAGACAAGGGCGCTTCCTCGAGGCAACCGAATATGCAAGGCGCTGATAATTCTCCGGAAGGAGGTCAGTACATACGGGTCGCCTCATCAAAGCAACCGAACGACACCCGAGGCGCTGCTAAGTATACTGAAAGAGGTCGGTCCATCAGGGTCGTCTCGTTTGAGCAGCCGAATGAAGCAGAAGGAGGTCGGCCCATAGGGATCGCCTCGTCAAAGCAGCCGACCAACATACGAGATACTTCTAACTATAATGAGGGAGGTCGGTCCATGCAAAAGAAAGATAAAGGCTTGTCAGATGAAAGAGTTAAAGGTTTCAGGTGTCAATATTGCGAGAAGATTAACATCAACCCATCTCTAGAGGAATCTCGTTTGGAATCTCTGACAATTCAACCTGAAGTTGAAATCAAAGACGAAATTCCAGAAACCGTTTCAAGGTCTGTCAAATCTCGATTAGGGCCACGTATCCCCTGCCGAATGACAGAAATTAACTGGGTTGAAGAAGAGCCTTTGTGGGCAAGTCTGGTGGATGAGTTTATAGAAGAGCCATAATGGGCAAAGATTTCAGATCCTGATTTTCAGTCAGAGGTTCGTCCAATAGTCTTCCCTCCCATTCCAGAGGGCACGGCGTCTCATTTGAAGCCTCTGTACGTTAATGCTCATGTTTGTGGGAAACCAATCACAAAGGTTTTTATAGACAACGGGGCCGTCTTCAATGTAATGCCATTGGTGTTTGCATGCACCAAACTTGAGCATTATATGTTGCCCAGAAGAGTAGAGGTTATTTCAAAGATTGACCTCATCAAGTTAATTTTGCAAAAACCTACGATGCAGGGCAGACTTATGAAGTGGGCCATTAAATTAGCTCTATTCGATTTGTATCGTTCCCCTTTGAGGGCGGTCAAAGGCCAAGAAATAGCAGATTTTTTGGCAGACTTTGCAGGTCGTGAGCAGCAACCGACTGGGTGTATATCTTATGTAAGCACCCGAAATTGGTTAATTCTTTTTTATGGTTCTACCTCAGGAAACAGATCGGGCGCAGGTGTCTTGTTGGAAGGACCAGACGGCCAAAGGGTCAGTTTGTAGTTGCAATTAGAAGCCATGACCCATAATTCAGCAGAATATGAAGCTTTAATCTTGGGATTGAAGGCTTTGATAGCCAGGAAAGTTCAGTCGGTTATTATAAAAGGGGATTCTCAGTTGGTGATTAACCAGGTAAACAAACAGTATGTTTGCAATTATCCCTACCTACGCAGGTACAGGGATTTGGTAGGTCGGTTGCTATCAAAGATCTCCGAAGTGATAATTGAGTTCATCCCTAGAAAGGAAAATCAATTTGCAGACGACTTAGCTCAAAAAGCTAGCAAGGGAATCCCAAAAGATATTTGTGCAGAGGTCGGTCCAGAGACAGAAGCTGGAACCGACTGGAGGACAGAGCTTGTCATGTATTTACAAAATCCAGGACCAAATGTACCGATTAGAATTCGATTGAAAGCTTTGCGATTTCAATTGGTAGAAGGAGTGTTATATAAAAGAACATTCGAAGGATTACTCTTGAAATTTTTGGGGCCCAAGCAGGCCTTGGAGGTGATGACAGAAGTGCACAGTGGAATTTGTGGAGCTCATCGGGCAGGTTTGAATATGAGATGGGCTATCCATCATTTAGGTTTCTTTTGGCCAAAGATTTTTGAAGACTGCATACAATTTGCCAAGGGTTGCCAAGAATGTCAGAGGCATGGGCAATTGAATCACCTGCCCGTCATAGAATTACAAACTATGGTAAAACCATGGCCCTTTAAATCTTGGGCTATGGATATCATTGGTAAAATTCATCCTCCCTCATCCAAAAATCATTTTTTTATTTTGGTTGCAACAGATTTGTTGAACACAAAATAATGGATAGGTTTTTAGGAAATGGGCCTGCCAAGGTTAGGTCATTCGAAACGTCCAATGGGCTTTTTGAAGTCCAACTATGATTGCAGTAACCGGGTCAGATAGGTCTTGAGTCTGATCAAACTTGGTCGGGTAAATCCCCAAGGTCGGACGGATGAGGAGATTGGACCTGGTCGGGACCAAATAGTTCGGACGTCAAAATCAGACCTAGTCAGGACAAAGTCTGAGGGTCGGATTTAAGAAAGTCGGACAGGTGATAAGATTGGACCTGGTCGGGACCAAATAGTTCGGATAGAGAAGTCGGACCTAGTCGGGACAAATTCCAAGGGTCGGGCATAAGAAGGTTAGATATTGAAGTCGGACCAAGTTCAAATGTTAGGTATTAAAAGTAGTTATCCTATAGGTCGGGTAAAATGCAGTTTTCTGGTAGTGGGGGGTAATTTCGATTGGTGAGCGGTTTTTAAGTCGGACGTGATAGGACGGTTCTCATACGTGTCGATAGAAGAGAATTTTTTGGGAAGTTAACAGCGGTTATCGTAACCGACCGGATAGCGGTTCGAACAGTATCTTCAAGGGGTTATTTAAAGATTCTGTACGGTATAGAGAGGGCATCTTCAATCGACATCAAATTCAAGGAAATCGCTTTTGGGGATCACCACTTTATTTTCCAGCATTTATTTTATTCTTATTTCATTCTACAGTGTCTAGAAGTTTCTAATTTCAGACATTCATCTATCAAATTCGGGAATATTTCTCTATTTTCGAATTTTACTTTTTATTGTTGAAAAAAACACATCAACAATTTGGCGACCACAGTAGGAGTCGAGGCAAGATTGTTGATCCTACGTCAACGGAGAGTTTCATACGATTGAGATCCGGCTGAATCGTCGGAAGGATCCACATGGCAGGCTCACAGCCTCAATCATCTTCGGCACCGGTGGGAGAAACGGTTCCACCACCTGTCATACCAAATACAAGAGAAATGCCACAAACACCCGCTGACTGGGTTTCTTATGTTCAGCAATTGAACAACCAGCATAATTTGGCCATGCAGAATATGTTGCACGAGCAACAAATGTTGCGCGAACAACAAAATCTTATGCAAAATACGCTAAATCAGGCGTTATCAAGGGTTACTTTGCAACCCGTCCAGACGCCACCAGAACTATCACCATCCAGGTTACAGACAAATTTTGCGGGGCCTTCATATGTGGACAGCACTTTTCCAAGTGTTACCGCCCCAAGGGTTGACAGAGGAAAGACTCCTCTTACATACCCGAATAACATTCCGTTGGGTGGTAGGACCGAGCCTACCAATCTCAGAGGGGACAGATTGGGAGGCCAGGCTCACAATCCTATTCAGGTATTGGATCCTGTCCCACCCAGAGTAGACCCAGAGGACATTGCTCAGGTTTTAAGGGTACATTTTGGAATGAACCCCCAGACGGTCAACAGACCTGCGTACCAAAGACCATTTCCAGAAAGAATCATCAACGAACATCCGCTTCCAAGGAATTACAGACCACCCGATTTTCATTCGTTTTCTGGAGAAGATGGGGCATCAACTATAGAACATGTGGGACGTTTCACGGCCCAATTAGGGGAAGTAGGCAATAATTCTTTCTATAAACTACAATTGTTCGGGTTATCACTTACAAGGACCGCTTTTTCATGGTTTGCAAACTTGCCACCCGGGCAGTTGCAAACCTGGGAAAGCCTGGAGGCAGCATTCCATGCAAGATTTTTTAATCCTCTCCTGACAGTCTCACTCACAGATCTTTTAGAGATCAGACAGATGCCAGAAGAGACCGCGTATCAGTTTATTGAACGGATACGACTCATGAAAGGCAGATGCCCGACAATCATCGAAGAAAGTGAAATGACCAATTTGGTGGTCAGAAACATGCATTCCAGACTTCGGGAGGCATTGACAGCCCATGATGTTCAGGACTTGGCTAGTTTGGCCTCCAAAGCAGGGAGATTAGAATCTTTGTTCAGAGAAAAAGATCACAACTTTCGTCGAAACAGGGTACAGCAAATGGCTAGTGTTGATACAGAGATTTATTCGCCAGAAGAAGGAAATATTCTTGAAGAGATGGCAGCCGAAATTGTGAATGGCAAACCGTACGTATGCTCGAAACTAAAGCCATTGCCAGGAACAGAGGAGAGGGAGCAGCCGACTTTCGATGTATCCAAGGCCGACGAGATCTTCGATATTCTATTGGCAGATGGGCAGATTCGTATTCCTAAAAGACAAAGTTTGGCAACGAAGGAGGAAATAAAGGGAAGGCCATACTGTAAGTGGCATAATTCCTTTACTCATTACACTAATCAATGCACACATTTCCGAAAGGAAATACAGAAGGCTATCAAAGCAGAGAGATTCAAATATGTAACAATGGGAGTAGAGCATCAGCCCTTTCCAAAAGTAACTACTGCAATGATCTCTTTGCGGTCTTCACAAGTTGTGCAAAGTGATGATGAAGAAGACACCGGACGAAAAGAACGCAAACCTAAAGAACGAGAATCCAATCAGGAAGTGAAGTTCAAATTTTGTGAAACTAGAGTGGCAGAGAAATGGGACAGAGGAGACGGGTCGTTCAAGGTAGAATTGAAAGATAAAGTCATGGTACGGGACCAACCAACACGCAAACCACATCCGGTCCAAGAGAAATGGAGCCGAAACAGAAAGCCTCTGCCAATAGACATAGACCCTCGATTTCCAGGTATGAATCGCACACAAATCCGTAATGCTAAATGCAGGTATGCAGCACGGCATGGAAAGCGAACAGATAAGGGCAAGGAGAAGAAAGAATCATCACCTAAAAGGAAGGACGTGAATAACGAAACAGAGGAGCAAGGGGAGAGCAGCAAGCCGATCAAGAAGGCCAGATGTTTTCGATTTCAATTCTGCAAACGGATCAATATTGATCCTGAAATAGAAATTGCAAAGGAAGAGACCCCCGAGATTATTCTCGGATCATTTGCCCCAGAAGAGACGAAAGTTTTGCGCAGCAAGATAGTAAAACTTGATAAAGCAGGATTCGAGGTCAGGATGACGGATATGCATTGGTTCGTTGAAGAAGAACCCATTTGGGCTAAGTTCGAGGAGGAGGAAGAACCAGAATGGGCAGCAATGGTTGGCAGACCCCCACCTATGGTTTTTCCACCTATACCAGAAGGGGCAATCCCGCATTTAAAACCACTCTATGTTAACGCTCACATATGTGGTAATCCGGTTAACAAGGTTTTTATCGATAATGGGGCTGTTTTTAATGTCATGCCCCTCAAAAATTTAAGAAAATTGGGTAAAGAGATTGGTGATTTATCTCCGGTAGACATCGAGATGACAAGCTTCATAGGACAACCGACCAAGCCAGAAGGGATGATGGTGGCGCCCATTGAGGTTGGACCGAAGGTGATTTCGACTGTGTTTTTTGTTGTGGATGCCAATACTACCTACTCAGTTTTGTTGGGGCGAGATTGGATTCACGCTTCCAAATGTGTGCCTTCTTCTCTCCATCAACAAATTATGTTTTGGGAAGAAGATCAGGTTTTCACCATGGAAGCCAGTACGAATCCGTTCGGCTCTACAGAAGGAGTGGAAGAATCGGTTCTTTATACGAAATACATACCACCTATTTCACGGACAACCATGGTAGATGAGTATCCCTGAAAGGGTTGTAAGCTCACTACGCAGGGTTGCATGTTTCATTAGAAACAATTTTCTGTTTTTACGGCTCTGTTGTTAGCCAAAATAAACTTTTACTTGAAGTTAATTTATGGAAGAAATAAATAAATGTGATAAACTGATTAGACAGTTTTATTTAAACCAATTAATGGTTAGATTACATAATAGTAAAATTTCCAACAATAATGTTGGCAAAGAAGAAGGTTTTCGCTGGCCTGATCTCCTGAAAAAGACAGAAACTTCTCTGTCAAGTCAGGACCCCCTCATTGAATATAATGTGGGAACCAAACAGATACCCAAGATGGTCAGGGTAAGTGGTTTACTGACAAAAAGTCAACAAAAGCAAATGGTAGCGCTAATTCGAGATCACAAGGAATGTCTGGCATGGGATTATTCCGAAATGCCCGGATTAGCGTGCAATTTAATAGAACATAGGTTGCCTATTAAAAAGGGGTTTAAACCTTACAAGCAACCACCAAGGAGGGTGAGTCCAGAATTGATGCCCCAGATCAAAGAAGAAATTGAGAAGCTACTAAAGGTTGGTTTCATTCGTCCATGTCGATATGCGGAATGGTTAGCTAATATCGTTCCGGTAACCAAAAAAAATGGAAAGATCCGAATTTGCATCGACTTCAGAGATCTCAATCTCGCCACTCCAAAAGATGAATATGTCATGCCAATAGCAGACATGTTGATCGATTCTGCGGCGGGACACCGGATTTTGAGTTTAATGGACGGATATGTAGGGTATAATCAAATTTCATTAGCAGAAGAAGATATACCCAAAACTGCATTTAGGTGCCCAGGAGCGTTGGGAATTTATGAATGGACAGTTATGCCATTCGGTTTAAAGAATGCAGGGGCGACCTACCAACGGGCTATGAACACTATCTTTCATGATCTTATTGGGCGGTCAATGGAGGTATATATTGATGATGTGATCATTAAGTCTACCGACTTTGATTCACATTTGGTTGATTTAAAAAATGCTTTTATTCGGATGAAGCAGTACAACCTGAAAATGAACCCAACGAAATGTGCCTTTGGAGTTTCGGCGGGGAATTTCTTGGGGTTCTTAGTACATGAAAAGGGAATATAGATTGACGCGAACAAAGCCAAAGCTGTTCTAACGATGCGATCGCCTCAGTCGGTCAAAGAGGTACAAAGTTTTTTGGGAAAGGTAAATTACCTAAGGCGTTTTATATCAAACGCTGCGGGGAAATTAAAACCAGCACAAAATTATTACGGAACAAGGCTACCAATTTTTCTTGGGGTCGGGACCAACATAAGGCATTGGAGGAAATCAATGAGGCATTGGTTAACCCGCCTGTGTTGGTCCCTTCAAGAGGCGACCAACCTCTTCGGTTATATTTGGCGAACAGTTTTGATGTGGTAAGCAGTCTCTTGGTACAAGAATGGGAAGATGGTAAGGAAAGAGCCATTTATTATCTAAGCAAAACTTTAGCAGGACCTGAGTTGAATTACACTATGCCCGAAAAAATGTGTTATTCTTTGGTCTTTGCCTGCACTCGGTTGGAACATTATATTCTGCCAAGAGAAACCGAAGTGGTTTCTAAAATGGATTTGGTCAGACTAATGTTGCACAGACCAACCATGCACGGTAGATTAATGAAATGGGCTATTAAGCTGGCTCCTTTTGCACTACGCCATCGACCTCTCAAGGCTGTGAAAGGGCAAGTTGTGGCTGATTTGTTGGTTGAGTTTACAAGCGATGGATCATCAGAAAACAAAATAATGCCATATATTGGCACCAGCCCTTGGAAAATGTTTTTTTATGGTTCCTGTTCGAAAGGAAAGTCGGGAGCGGGAGTAATACTAGAAGGACCAGGAGGCGGCAAAATTATTTTGCAGCTTCAAATGGAAGATATGACACATAACTCCGCAGAATATGAAGCACTAATTTTGGGTCTGGAAGCACTTATCGCTAAGGGAGTGCAGTCTGTGTTAATCTATGGGGATTCTCAACTTGTTATCAACCAAGTATTGAAACGGTACGCGTGTAATTTTCCCCATTTGCGTAGATACCGAGATGTAGTGCTACACTTGTTATATAGAATCGGGGAAGTAGTTTTTGAGCATGTACCAAGAACGGAAAATCAGTTGGCTGATAATCTGGCTCAGAGCTCTTGTCAGCAGTTGATTGGCAGTCTCGATTCTGGGACTGATTGGAGAACAGGGATTATGGAATATTTGGAATCTCCAAATTCTACTGCTCCGGTTCGTGTTCGCTTAAAAGCTTTGCGTTTTCAGCTAATTAATGGGATTTTATATAAAAGAACCTTTGAAGGGGTTTTGTTGAGGTGTTGGGGACCTGATGAAACTATTAAAATAATGGAGGAGGTCCATGGAGGAATGTGTGGTGCACATCGGGCAGGTTTAAATATGCGATGGGCCATTCATCGTATGGGATTCTATTGGCCGAAGATTTTTGATGATTGTATCAGATTTGCCAAGGGATGTCAAGAGTGCCAGAAGCATGGTCCTTTACATCATTTGCCAACAGTGAATTTGCAGAAAATGGTTAAACCTTGGCCATTCAAAGCTTGGGCATTGGATGTAATTGGAAAGATTCATCCGGCCTCATCGAAACAACATTCTTTTATTCTGGTGGCGACTGATTATTTTACCAAATGGGTAGAAGCAGTTCCCTTGAAGAATGCGACGCAGAAAGAAGTGATCGAATTTGTACTCAATCATATCATCTATCGATTTGGAATTCCTCACACTCTCACAACCGATCAAGGGTTGATGTTTACTGGGGAAAAGTTTATTGAGTTTTTGGCCGAATACAATGTCAAATTACACCATTCTTCACAGTATTATCCACAGGCAAATGGATTGGCCGAAGCAGCAAATAAAATTATTATTGGCATTATCCGGAAAATGGTGGAGGAGAATCCAAGGAAATGGCATACTCTGCTTTCTCAAGCATTGTGGGCTCATCGAAACAGTAGAAGTACTTCTACTGGATTCTCTCCATACCAATTAACATTCGGGCAAGATGCAGTATTACCTGCAGAATTTGTCGTGCCTTCACCCAGGGTGACCAGTACAACAGCCTATGTTGATGAGATGTATTTACAAAAGATGTGGCAACAATTGGAAGAGTTAGATACAGATCGATTGAACGCATTGGACCAAGTAATTAAGCAGAGTGAGATTAGGGCAAAATATTACGGAAAAATGGTGGTCCCAAAGCTCTTTGCAGAAGGCGATCTGGTCTGGAAGACAATTTTGCCGACCTATAAGAAAGTAGATCAATTGGGAAAGTGATCTCCCAACTGGGAAGGTCCTTTCATCATTCATAAGGTAATTGGAAATGGAGCCTTTATTATCATAAATCAAGAGGGAAAAACGGTACATGAGAATATTAATGCTAAGTATCTTAAAAGTTATTACCCTGCCTTTTCGGAACTTTGTCATTGATTATTTGGAAAAAGAAAAAATCATAGGACCCTTTAAAGGGTTCGAACCCATTGGTAAAAAGGGTTCTCTAATCATCGGAAAGATTAATGGTGTCATCCCAGACTGCTGAGGTCGAGACCATTTCAGGTTCTTCATCCAGAAGATCATCCAAATCCAAGCGGTAACGATCCCATTTGTCTTGCATGTCTTGAAGATTTTGCTCAGTTCGGGACTTCATGTCCTGCAAAGACTGAATCTCTCGTTTAGCGAGGACACTCAGTCTGGAGAGCATTGATCTTTGTGGTTAAAAATCGTTGTTCCAACTAAGGTCTGGGAGAATGGCGGTTACATGATGGTTTATCATGTCTAGATGATGGTCGAGGTCCGATATACGTGTGAGTATGTCGGTATAAGGTTCGTAGCTGGTAGATATATGCTCCATCAGTCGGATGGTACGATGAATGGTTCTCCTGCCTCTGCCGGAGAATCTGAATTTGAAATCCAGTTGTTTTAGAACCTGTATCATATCTTCAGCGTGGTGGCCTATGGGGTGCTTTCCCACTAAGAATGGTTGGAGAGCACCTTCCCAGTTTGAGAGAGGAACACGGAGACGAGGAGAAACCATATTGCATGAAAAGTAATGGTGATGTTTTGGAGTTGGAGGTACGGAGTTTATATAAGTATTCTGGTTTCTAAGTTAGGTGATTTAGTAATAGGCAATAAATATGGATCTGTGTTTGTTGGATTAGACTCAGTAAAAAACGCAGGAAAGATAGGATCTGTTTTCTAGAAATAGGAATTAATACTTGTTAAAACCGAATCAATGTACAATATATTTGAATTACATGGAGAGAAGCGCCCGTAAAGCAGTTTTTAGATCGGTCCATTTGAGTTCTGACTTGATGGCCCGACGACGTTGGTATGCTTCTTGGTGTCTCTGGACGAGTCTCGTTCGAATAGCTGCCTAAAGTTGTTCGCAAAGACTGGCTTGGTTAAGGCAATGTGTTTCAACCAAACGACTTCCCTCATGTATGCTATCATCTATAGCTTCCAATCGTTCTTGAAGTCGTCGTAGTTCTTCAGTCTTTTGGGCGATTTCAGTAGCTAATGTATGTCTCTCCTGCCGGAGCTCGTCCAGTCGGGCCCTAGCCACGTTGAGATCTTGGTCGGCCTTCTTCAAATCTGCCTCAATATTATTAGGATCTGTTGCCGGACGGGAGGAGGTCGCTTCGGATAATGGGGGTCGGATCAGAGGAAGTTCAGCTTGAAGTTTAGTGATCCTGGCCATCATCCGATCGAGAACTGGTGAAGCTCCCGACTCCAGGGCAGGTTGAACCAATAGGGTTATTGCGACTTGGACTAGCGCCGAAAGGTCAGCCAGTTCTAAGTCAGCAAAATCCAAATTGGCGCATCGTTCCACAATGGTTCTGACGGGAGTCGGGAGGTCTATTCGGGTCAAAATGTTCATCTCCTGAGCAGCCTGAACCAGAATAAGATTAGCAAGCTAAAAGACATGGCAAAATTTTTGAGAGATAAGGTCAGAAGGTTACTTGATTCAGGGTAGCTATAGCCTCAGAAGGGGCCATAAGTTGGAAAATTGAGGGGTTGACTGGTCGGGTAATCGGACCAGCAACTAATTCATCCCCTGGTGGAAGTTGTTGGGGGGCTGCTAAATCCATACCCTGAACAGAAGAAAAAAGTTTTCAGCACCGTTGGATGGGCGAAAAATAAAATCCAAAAATGAATGAGAAAGGGTACCAACCGGATCCAGCGGGGCAAAATTAACGGAAGCTTCACCCGATTTTGAGGAGGAAATTTCCTCTACATCATGGGGTGGTTGGACTGGTTTGGGTTGGACTGGTTCGGGACCGACAAGAGGAACCTCATCTTGCTGAACAAGCGGGTCGGGTAAAGCCACGACCTGGTCGGGGTCGGGTAATACCACATCTTCAATAGGTGCCTGGACCAAATAGGTTTTAGGTATCAGGAGTTTTATCAAAAGGACGATGTTGAAAGAAGGTTTAGCGCTTACTTGTTGAGGTTCCGCAACTTGGTCGGGGAGGACAACAGGTTGGTCGGGCATCACCACAACCATGTCCGACGCTGGGGGAGGAGGTAGCCTGCCCATCGATTCGCCTAGTCGATGTGCCTACAATAAAAGGTTTGAAGTTATTGTTTAAAATTAATATTTTGTTGGTCTAAGGAATGTCGGAAACTATCTTTTACCTCTGATTGTCTGGGGGTCGGTTGTGTGGTGATCGGGACTATGGCTAGTCGTTCTGTGGTCCGGACCATAGATGGTTGTTCTATGGCCGGGACGGCATTTGATCGGGACGAAGATAAATTAATGGGAAGTTGTGCCTCGGATGATTGTTGATCGGTCGGTTGAGACGTGGTCGGACCAGTGGTCGGGAGCATTGAAGGATCTTCTGAAGTAGACATATTGGAGTTAGAAAGGGGCCGTATGAAAATAACATAGGGAAAGGAACAAAACTTACCAAATTGTTGCCTTAGATACTTTGGCATCCCACTGGTATCTATTGGCAGAGAAGCCAAATATTCCTTGATGGCCTGCCTATCGATAGCAGGAGTGGCCTTTGTTCTTTGTCTTTTTCCTCCCGACCCACCTGCCACAGGTGCTTGCCTTTTCCTTCCTCTGACTGCCAGTCGGGGGGAGCCAAGAGCCAGAGCTGGGGGTGGAGCAAGCCTCCCGACCAGTTGGTCAGTCGAAGGGGCAAGTAAAGACCAGGTGGCCGACCACCAGGTGGGAAAATTTTCGGTTGTCGAAGGTTTTGGGCAGAAAGGAAGATATGAATTCGAGGTGATGTAGCTGGTGAGTTGAGAAATATAGGTCAGGATGAGTTCGGGAATACCAGACCCTCGGGGCTTTGAAATATGAGGTGAGGGCTGGCTAATGGTCCTGGTATGCCCTAGCAGCAACCAAATTGCCTCGACAAAAATTGAGGTTGGTAATTGTAGGTAAAAAATGATCTACGATTCTTCTTATCCGACCTCCTACTAGAAAAAAGAGATCGGGGCTTTATTGCGGCATCCCAAGAAAAAATGTAGGTCGGGTAAGGGATAGGATCTGGGCGAGTTAAAGGATAGGATGGGTCAGGATAAAGGAAGAAAAGATCGGTCGAATATTGCATTAAGGTTGTATATACAAAAAAACGGGAATAATTTCGATCTTCGGTCAAAATTTGGGTTATTATAGAATCAGAGGATTTTAGACAAGAGGAGTTCGGGGTTAATCTGGCTAAGGCATAGCCAATAGACCTATAAGGATTGGGAGAAATTGGGAGGCGACCAAAAAATGCAGAGGGGAAGTATAGACGGAACCACAGTTCCAGGAACCAAAATGGTCCTGAGGCTGCAGTGTCCGCCTTTTTAGTATCCGTGAGACGGGAACTTACTCGGGTTAAACCTTCAAAGAGGTTGGCTAAAGATAAGGTACCTAAAGAAGAGAAATGACCACATGCCAAATGAATGGCTAGGTCAATATGAGTTGAAAGGACAAGTTTAGAAGGGGAAAGAATGATATATCTGTGAAAGAAAAGAAGAAAGGAATATAAGCTCAAACATTCAAACTTTATGCATACAAAAGAAACCAAAAAGAAGAAGATATACCTGCAGAGCCAAAAGAGGAGGAAAGCAGTGTGTTCCAACTCGGAGACCAGGGTATCCTCTTTACCCTGATATTTATTGACAAAGTATGTCCATTCTCTTTCTCTTTCGGGCAATTTGGCCAGGGCCCAACCTTGATGGTTGGGGGGAAGTTCTTGATTTCTGAGAGAAACCAGAACAGGGTCCTCTCCTGTGATCGGCAAATGCGCGATCACTGCAACATCCATTAGGGTTGGACCCATTGGACCTGAAGGGAGGAAAAAGGCACCTGTTTGCGAATGCCAAAAAGCCGCCATGGCCATCAGAACTTTGTCGTGGAGGTAGAGGGGTTGCGTCGAAAGGAGGATAGCTTTATCGATCCCTTGGGTTTTCCATTGGTTTTCAAAATGAGGAAGGAGCCTCGCGTACCATTTCCGGTAAGCATCTTTTGGATCGGTCAAGTGAGTCTTGATGCTATCCAGAAGGCGTTCCGGTTTGAACGCTTCATTGTTGACGATAATAGGAGAAACTTGAACAATGACTGAGCTCATACGCTCAGCATCCGCAGTAGTAGTGCAGTAAGGGCGGATTGTAGGGGTAAGAACTTTGAAAGATACAAGGGGTATTGAGGGTTCAGTTCCGTCGAAAGGGGGTGCAGGAACGTATTGGTTAGCCATTTACGCGAGGATGGGAAAAGATAGAAGGAAAAGTTGAAGGAGGGAGCTATACGAGAGCAGAAAGGGTTTTAGAATTGTGAATGTGTAAGTTTGGGAAGATGAAGTTGGGGTTTAACATAAACCCTTTTGATTTGACGCGGCGCAGTGTGATGATCACACTGTAACCCTAAAACGTCACGTCTTCCGTAGTTCGAGGAGTGACGTTTCGGCGGGAGGGGGCAAGTTGTTGAGCACAAAATAATTGATAGGTTTTTAGGAAATGGGCCTGCCAAGGTTAGGTCATTTGAAACGTCCAATGGGCTTTTTGAAGTCCAACTATGATTGCAGTAACCGGGTCGGATGGGTCTTGAGTCTGATCAAACTTGGTCGGGTAAATCCCCAAGGTCGGACGGATGAGGAGATTGGACCTGGTCGGGACCAAATAGTTCGGACGTCAAAATCGGACCTAGTCAGGACAAAGTCTGAGGGTCGGATTTAAGAAAGTCGGACAGGTGATAAGATTGGACCTGGTCGGGACCAAATAGTTCAGATAGAGAAGTCGGACCTAGTCGGGACAAATTCCAAGGGTCGGGCATAAGAAGGTTAGATATTGAAGTCGGACCAAGTTCAAATGTTAGGTATTAAAAGTAGTTATCCTATAGGTCGGGTAAAATGTGGTTTTCTGGTAGTGGGGGGTAGTTTCGATTGGTGAGCGGTTTTTAAGTCGGACGTGATAGGACGGTTCTCATACGTGTCGATAGAAGAGAATTTTTTGGGAAGTTAACAATGGTTATGGTCACCGACCGGATACCAATTCGAACCGTATCTTCAAGGGGTTATTTAAAGATTTTGTACGGTATAGAGAGGGCATCTTCAATCGACATCAAATTCAAGGAAATCGCTTTTGGGGATCACCACTTTATTTTCCAGCATTTATTTTATTCTTATTTCATTCTACAGTGTCTAAAAGTTTCTATTTTCAAACATTCATCTATCAAATTCGGGAATATTTCTCTATTTTCGAATTTTACTTTTTATTGTTGAAAAAAACACATCAACAAGATTATTTCACCAAATGGGTGGAGGCGGTTGCTTTAAAAAATATGGATCAGAAGTAGGTGATTGATTTTGTGCTGAATCAGATCATATATAGGTATGGTATACCTCATTCAGTAACAACCGACCAAGGTCTGGTCTTTACTGGGGAGAAGTTTTTAAGCTTCTTGGCAGAGTTTGGTATTCGTCTGAATCATTCTTCGCTTTATTATCCCCAAGCTAATGGGCAACCAGAAGCAGCTAACAAGATTATTATTGGGACTATAAAGAAAACGATTGAAGGGAACCCAAGAAAATGGCATTTGTTATTATCTCGAGCTTTATGGGCGCATAGGAATAACAGAAATTCTGCCACAGGGTTTTCACCATATCAGCTCACCTTTGGGCAAGATGCCGTGTTGCCAGCCGAAGTTCAGGTTTCATCTGGACGTACAAGCTTTACCAATGATGAATTTACTGAGGAATATCAACAAATGATGTTGCAGCAATTGGAAAGTCTGGATGTCAATCGACTTCATGCAATTGATCAAATTATAAAGCAAAATGAGATCAGGGCTAAAACTTATGGAAAGAAAATCTTTTACAGAACATTCAAAGAAGGAGACCTGGTCTGGAAGACTATTCTTCCAACATATAAGAAGATTGATCAATTAGAAAAGTGGTCCGCGAATTGGGAGGGACCATTCATAATTCAAAAGGTGATCGGAAATGGTGCCTTTATTTTTATAAATCAAGAAGGTAAAAGGATACACGATTGTATTAATGCTAGATATCTGAAAAGGTATTTTCCTGCCTTTTCAGATAACAAGAAAGCATGAAACAGTAATTTTAATCAGAACCCGACCTCAAAGGGTTCGGACCCAAAAAGGGTTCACTCATCAGATGTTGAGTCGTGCAGAGGATTACTTTCTTTTGAGTCAGAATCTTCATTCCAGTGATTGGGGATTAGTTCTGGTTCCTCATCAATAAGGTCCTCTAAGTTAGGTCGGTACTTTTCCCATTGGTCTTGCATCTTCTCAAGGTCATAGTCGGTGCGAGCTTTCATGTCTATCACGGCTTGACGTTCGCGATCAACAAGAGTGCGTAACCTTGAAAAGACTGCACGCTGATTAGAGAATGTATGATCCCAGCCAAGGTCTGGGAGTATGGATGTCACATGGTGTTCAATCAAGTCCATGTGATGATCAACGTCGGGAAGGCGACTTTGTATATCTCGAAGGGTCTTATATCCTTCTAGCACATTTTTCATCAGGCGAATAACGCGATGAAGGGTCTTTCTGCCGCGTTGGGAAAATCTAAATTTGAAATCTAATTTTTTTAGTATGCATAGCAGGTCTTCGGCATGACCTCCAACTGGATGATTACCCACGAAAAAGGGTTGAATAACACCTTGCCAGTTGTTTACAGGAACATGAGGGCGATCGTGTGGCATTTTGGATATATACAAGCGTGCTCAAATTTCAGTTTGTAGCTAAGCATCTGTTTGTTGTTTTGCAAGGGACTGCAAGCGTTTAAATAAGAGATGATGTTGGTTTTGTTCCCCGGAGGATAGGAATTTTGGAAAGCGATCCTTAATAAAAGGAGAAAAAATTATTTACTAAGTCAAGGTTTCCAAAATTTTACAAAAGAGATCCTAACACAAGTGTAATCTGGGATCATTTATCTTCTATCCTGGAGAGTCGCCTGTTATTGGCAGCCGACTGGTACTGCCTTATAAGTTGGGATTGGGTGTGAATCTTTAACTCCTGGTCCAGGTCGGCTGCATTGTTTTTGTATCGTTCAATCAGGCGCTGCTCATCATTTATGTGGCCTTCCAGGATGGACTTTTCTTGATGAAGCGCCCTCAGTTCTGCTTCTTTTTGTTGGATTGATCCCTCTATTTGTGCCTTGGCATTGTTAAGGCCTTCTAATCGGCCAGTCGCTTGTTGAATCGATTCCTTGGTTTTGGTCAAAGAAGCCTCCAGATTTATTCGATCCTGGTCGGGCAAGGGTGTATCAGTTTTCAAGAGCTGAGCAAACAAAACTTCATTTTGGAGTTCAGATATTCGCTCCATCAACTGGTGAAGAATGGAGGTAACAGCCAACTCTGAAGATATTTGAAACAAAAGACCACTAATGGCTTGAAGGAGGCTGTCAAGCAAGTCTGATGCTAAGTCGAGGAAAGATTGGTCAATAGCCTGCGTAATTATAGTTCGGACGTCCGTCGGAATGGGGACAGCCGACAAAAGGGCTAAATCAGAGCATCCCTGAAAGAATGAAGGTTTATTTCAGATTACATGAGGTACCAATATCAAGAATCAATTGTGAAGGTTGTACTTACCTCTGGACGGATTGTGGTCACTGAAGGTGCCAGAATGGCCATAGGTCTGGAAGGATGAGCGACTGGTACTGCGATGGCTGACTCGTCGGCTGCTTCAAATGGACATTATGGTATGGATTTGGGTCCCTGAATGATGGAGATATAGTGATTTAAGGATCATGTAAACATTAATTTACGATTTGGAAGAGGGAATCGCAAATGTCTACCAGGTTAACAGATGTCTCTGATTCAGAGGAGGGAATCTCTTGTAACTCTTGTAAGATTCCCCTCGGTTGAACAGGTATAGGTTCTTCTTCTTGTCTGTCTGCTTCTGGAGAAGGGTTCGCTGCCCTTGGGTCGGCTGCCTCCAGGACGGCCGCCCTCACATCGGCTGCTCCTTGGTCGGGCACTTATGGGGCGGCCGCAGCTAGTTCGTCGGGAGCGATTTGAATGGCCGCATCAGGGACATTTTTGTCTTTTGAAGCAACCACATCAGAGGCGTCTGCAGTAGAGGCGGATGCAGGCGTGGCCATTGGCGCCATATGAGGCAGAGATGGGTCTGAAGCGACATAAGGTAATCTACCCATCTCTGAAGCAGTCGCCTCACTGGTAGATGAGACCCTTGTTGTTGCCCGTTCGGCGGATGAAGGCGTTTTCTTCGAGGCCCGGCTTTTGGTCGAGGGTTCAGGTTCATGTAGTTGGTCGGTTGGTGGCTCTGCTGCTTTATTTGAGTTGGAAACAGGTTGGGCGGTCGCCCTGGCTGAAGTCAGACCTGAATATAAAAACAAAGGTTAATAACATGGTAAGGAAATGATCAAGTTAAGTTGAGAATATGAGATTATGCCTGGACGAGGTCGGGTCTTTATAGGGGCCCGACCTAATGGGCGGTTTATTAAGGTCGGTTGATTGTCTCCAGAGAGGGGAATAGCTTGAGTCTGAAGGCTCTTCTTTTCCTCTGTAGAGTGCCCGACCCAGTGCCCTGAGTAATTAATTTCCTTCGGATATTAGTTAATGGGGTCGTCCCTAGTGTCAACGCAGGTGAGGGAAGGAGAATGCCCAGCAAGCGATCCTTGTCAGGGGCAATTAAGGCCCAAGTAACCGACCACCATTCACGAAAGGATTCGGCTGAAGCTGGAGAGGTCCGGAAAGGAATGTAAGAGTTGGAAGTTATATAACTGACAAGTTGGGATACATAAAGAGCGATCAATTCAGGAATAACTCTTCCATCCAGACTTTGAATTATTAAATGGGGATGGACAATGGGACCAGGCAAGCCTTGTTAGCATCCGAATTGGTGTGCCAAAAACTGAGGTTGATAGCTGAAGGTATAAAACACTTTGTGACCCTTCTTATCGATTTTCTTACTGAAAAATAAGGACCTGGGCTTAAGAGCAGCATCCCAGGAGAAGGAGTAAGTGAGATGAGGAAGTGGGTCTGGTTCGGACAAAGGTAAAGATACAGGGAATGGCCAAAACAGGCCAGATGCATAAACAATATACCTTCTATGTATGTAAAAATGGGAGTTATTACAATAATCGGCAAGAATGGCAGTTATGATAGGGTCAGACGCTTGGAGGTTGTTGCGACCTAAACAAAGTCGGTTAAGGGCTATTCCTAGATATTTGTCAGGTGGTGGCACAACAGGAGGGTGGCCAAATTGAAACGTTTCAGGGAAATAAAGACGGAACCACAATTCTAAAAACCAAAAAGGGCCTGATGCAGCAGTATCTAGTTTTTTACCATCCTTATCTGTAAGACGGGTGCTAACCCTGGACAGTCCTTCAAAAAGATTGGCAAGGAAGAGGGTGCCCAATGAAAAGAAATGACCCGAAGCTATATGTATGGCTAGATCAAGGTGAGAAGGGAGAACACATTTCGAAGGGGAAACTACAACGTACTTACAGAGCCAAAAGAGCAGGAAGGCTGTATGCTCTCAGTCGGTCACAGGGGTCCCGTCTGCTCCTTGCTGGTCGTTTAAAAATTTAGTCCAACCTTATTCCTTAATGCCAGCCAGCGACCAGCCCAAATGGTCCGCAGTGGGCTCTTGCCCATCTAGGGCACCCATTACAGGGTCTTCTCCCACAATGGGCAGATGTGCGATCATGGCCACATCCATGAGTGTCGGGCTGATGGGGCTGTTGGAAGAAAGAAGGCGCATACCTTAGGGTGCCAGATCGCTGCCATGGGAGTGTAGACAGAAATATGGTCTGGTCGATTTGTTGATTTTTCCATTGATCCTGAAATGTTCTGCTACCCTTTTGTACCAGGTGCGGTAGGGATCTTTGGGGTCCGTCAGATGAGTTTTGATGTTATCATGGAGACGGGTAGCATTGTAGTTGGGATTATTGATAGCCAGTAGATTCTTTGCCTCCAGGACTTCTCTCATTCGATTGGAATCTTCAGGAGTAGTGCAGTATGGTTGAATGGTTGGAGTGAGCATTTTTGTCTCCACGAAAGTCGTTTCAGGGATTGATCCGTCGAAAGGAAGTGCAGGAATGTATTGATTTGCCATGGTTTGGGGTCGCAGAGATTGAGATTGACAAAGGCCAAATTGAAGAAGGAAGAGTTTTGTGGCACACAATGTTGCAGTAACTAGTTGCAGTTGCAGAGACAGTTCCTTGGTAAGGTTGTGATTTACGAACTTCCAAACGGCGATGGAGGAATGACGTTTGAAAGTCCAATGGCGGCGGACAAGTTGTTACGTATGAAATTTATATTAGGTTAAAAAGCCCAAGTTAAAAGGAAAAAATGGGCCAACGATTGGGTTTGTTGGACTGATCAAGGGGCGTTGCGAGAAAATCAGGTGAAATAGACGTATCTAATGGAATAGCAGGTCGAAAGGTCCTCAGGTCGGAAGATCCTCAGGTCGGAAGGTCCGCGGGTCGAAAGGTCCACAGATAGGAAGGTCCACGGGTCAGACAGTTTGCGGGTCGGATGGTCTGTAAGTCGGAAGATTTGCGGCTGGACCAGCGAGTCGGATGGTCTGTAAGTCAGGAGGTTTGCGGCTGAACTAGCAAGTCGGATGGTCTGTAAGTCGAAAGGTTTGCGGCTGGACCAGTAAGTCGGATGATTTGTAAGTCGGGAGGTTTGCGGCTAGACCAATAAGTCGGAAGGTTTGCGGTCGAACCAGCAAGGCGGAAGGTCTGCGATCGGTCCAATAAGGGCGGAAGGTTTGCGGTCGGACTAACAAGGCGGAAGAGCTGCGGTCGGACCAAAAAGGCGGAAGGTCTGCGGTCGGTCCAAAAAGTCGGCAGATTCGTGGTTGGATAGGCAGATCGGTTGGTATGGAGGTCGGATACTGTTGAGAGCAAGTGAGAGTGATAATTCGGTCGGCTGAGGGAACGTTTCAGCAGAAGAAGAGTTAGCAAACGGTTGAAAAAATGGCGTTATAACCGTTCGGATGACGGTTGGTATGGAGGTCGGATACTGTTGAGAGCAACTGAGAGTGATAATTCGGTCGGCTGAGGGCACGTGTCAGCAGAAGAAGAGTTAGCAGACAGTTGAAAAAATGGCGTTATAACCGTTCGGATGACGGTTTCCAGTACCGTTTCTGAAGAGTATTTAAGGATTAAGATTTGCAACTGACAAAGGATCTTCAATCATCTTCAAACGACAACAAAGTCAGTGATTCGGGGATCATCATTTAAATTTCCAGTATTTTACTTTTCAGTTTATTTTTCTGTACCGTATAGTGTTTAGAGATTCCTAATCTCAGACACTAAATATATCAAATTCAGAGATAACTCCCTATTTTCGGATTTTACTTTTTATTGTTGAAAAAATACATTAACAAATTGGCGACCACAGTGGGAGAAATGCAAGATTGCTGATCCTACATCAACAGAGAATTTCATACAACTGAGGTCTGGCTGAATCATCAGAAAAATCAGTATGGCAGGCTCACAACCTCAATCATCATCAGCACCGACAAGAGAAAATGTTTCACCACCCGTCATGCCAAATCCAGGGGAAATTCCCCAACCACCTACCGATTGGTTGGCTTATGTTCAACAATTGAACAATCAGCAAACTTCGGCGATGCAAAATATCAGAAAAAATAAATCACAAAAAATGTTCTACTAGAACAAAAAACTGGCGCGCACATACGAGCTAGTGTATATATATATACTTACGAATTATATTTCTTAAGCGAGAAAAAATCAGTGTGTAGGGTTTTCGAGAATGGGCCTATAAATTGGACTAAGGATTGGTGTAGAGTCGAATGGGCCTGTTAATAGTAGTAGGACCTTAAAAATGGGTCCAAATATAGGTCCAAGCGTTATTAAGAGATGGGTTTCTTCGGGAGAAACCTGTGATTAAGAGGTCGGACAAGAAGAGGACGGACGAAGAAAGGAAAAAAATATGCACTCAGGTCGGGTGGCATATAGGTCGGGCAAAGGGAAGTCAGACAAAAAATGAGACAACCGATACAAAGGTCGGACAAAGTATAAGGCGGGCGAAAAAGGATGAGATGGCAGATACGGAGGTTGGTCAAAATGAAGGTCGGGCGAAGAAAGACGAGATGACAGACACAGAGGTCGGACAAGAGGAAAATGGGCCTTTAGGGGCCCATTTGAAAGAAAGGTCTGTTAATTGGTCGCTTAATTAAGCGACCTGTTAATCACCTGATCGATTGGCCGGTCACTTGGTCAAACAGTAGTTCAGTCCCTTGATTGGACGACCAATGAATCGTCTGGACGAATGGTTGTTCAGCCGATTGAAGGGACTAGATGGTGGTCGCTTAATTGGGCGACCAATGAATCATCTGGACGAATGGTTATTCAGCCAATTGAAGGGAATGGATGGTGGTTGCTTGAATGGTTGTTCAGCTGTTTGAAGAGACTGAATGGTGGTCGCTCGAGTGGGAAACTGATTAGTTGTTTGGTCTAGCAATCAATTAGTATCTGGATTGGTCGGTTGGTCAAATGTTGGGTTATTCGGTAGGTTCAGTCGGTGGATGGTCCAGACGGTTTCTCAGTCAGATGGTGATATATGATCCGTCTGAAAAGACGGTTGAGAGAAGTTACAATCGGCGAGCGGATATGAAGGCCGACCTGGTTGTGGCGGTTGACATAGGTTTTAAATAGGTCTAATCATGAACTAAAGAAAACCATCTTCAATCGGTCGGCCTACAGTCTGTCTAAAGTATGTTGGGCGGTTGAGTAGTCGTTCGGGACCAGCCGTCCATTTAAAGAGGTAAGGTGCCCAGAGGCGGTCGGTGGAGCTAGTTGGGTTCTGTAACTGGTGGGAGCGGTTGGTGAAACAGTTAAAACACGTATCAATGGAGGAGGAATTAGTGGGCGGTTGACGGCGGTTACTGTAACCCAAATGACGACGGTTCCAAAACGTTTTCTTTAGAGACTATTTAAAGATCTGGATCTATTCTGGAAAAACATCTTCAATCGACATCAAATTCAGTGAATTGCTTTTGGGGATCACCATTTACTTTTCAGTCTGTAGTATTTATTTTCTAGTTTGCTTATATATCGTATGGTGTCTAGAGACTCTTAATTTCAGGCATTTATTTTATCAAATTTGAAGATAATTTCTATTTTCGAATTTTACTTTTTATTGTTGAAAATTTGCATCAACAATATTATATTACTATATATTATATAACAAATTTTAATTATTTCTATTTTTGCTTTATCTATCTCCATATCTAATAATAATAATAATAATAATAATAATAATAATAAAAAGAAAAGACCGTTATAAAAAAATAATAATAATAATTAAAGAAACTACGAAAGCTAATTATTAGATGCAATTAATTGTACATATTTTGATAGCCTGCGATGAATAATGACTCACATTCTCAAGCTCCACTAATAATGAGTCACATTCTCAAGCTCCACTATATTCTTCCACTATCTGTTTTCTTGGTATGTTGTTGGAGGGAGCGGATTAGTCAATTATAAGTTGTTGTTGTTACAATGTATGCAAATACTATGGAACGCGTCATTGGATATTTGAAATGGTCGTTGTAACGTGTGCATCCTTCCATCTCTGACCAACCAATCAGCCTTTGATTATTATTATTATTATTATTCAGACTTGTAAAATGACACAAAGAAATATCGAACGTATCCAGAAGATTGACTATCAACCTGTCTGTCTTCACATTATTGCAAGTTGTAAATAACATAATACAGACAGGTGAGTTCAACTAAAAATTTTGTGAATCTCCCTTTCCTCTCCTCTTCCATGAGTCTCAGAAGGACAAAATGGTAACTGCGAGCGTGAGTGAGTAACGCCAACAGGAAACAACATTTTACATCTTCCTTGGACTCCCCATCCTGTCCTCACTCGACTCGCGTCACATTCACATTGCCAGACCAGAATCGCCTCCCTCTCTCCTCTGCCTCACATCGCATGATCCTCCTCCTCCTCCTCCTCATCACAAACCCTTGTGCTTCTGCTGGCGGTGGTGTACGATGATGATTATTCAGCCCCTCTTCCTGTGTCCCTTCTTCTTCTTCTTCTTCTACTTTCCCATTTATTCTTCTCTCGCCGACGCCGCAGACTCCATCTCAGGAAACCAGACTCTTTCCGGGGATCAAACTATCGTTTCTTCCGGCGAAAACTTCGTGCTTGGATTCTTCCATCCGGGCAATTCTTCAAGGTACTATATAGGCATATGGTACAAAAAAGTGGAGAAGCCAACTATTGTCTGGGTGGCCAACAGAGAAACCCCTGTCCTCGACAAGAATTCAAGCCACCTCAGGATTTTAGACGGCAACTTGGTGCTGCTCAACGAGGCCGGATCCCAGGTTTGGTCCACTTCCTTGAGTTCCACCAGTAATACTAGTACTAGTTCTTCTAGCGTGGTAGCAGTGCTCCTTGACAACGGTAACTTGGTTTTGAGGAGGAGGGATGATGTGGGGTCAAAATCGAATTCTAGCTTTTTGTGGGAAAGCTTTAATAACATAGCAGATACATGGCTGCCCGGGGGGAAGCTCGCTTATGATAAAACGAGGAATAAATCGCAGCTTTTAATTTCTTGGAAGAATTCCCAAGATCCCGCACCGGGTCTGTATTCCCTTGAGCTGGATCCCGTTCAGAGACAGTATATCATACGGTGGAATCGGAGCGAGGAGTACTGGAGCAGTGGCCCTTGGAATGGTCAAATTTTCAGCGGCGTCCCCGAAATGAGGTTGAATTACATCTATGATTTTAGCTATATTAATGATACCGAGGAGAGCTACTTCACATATTCCCTCTACAATCCATCCATCATATCAAGATTCGTTATGGATATCTCGGGGCAGATTCGGCAGACCTCGTGGACCAACTCGGATTGGAATCTGTTTTGGTCTCAGCCGAGGCAGCAGTGTGAGGTTTATTCGTATTGTGGAGCATTCGGCTCCTGCAATCAGAACATGCCCTTCTGCAAATGTCTACCAGGGTTTAGGCCTAATTCTCCCAATGACTGGGATTTGAATGACTTTTCGGGTGGTTGTGCGCGAGAGATGGCTTTGGATTGTAATTATGCTAATGGTAGTAGTAGCAGTAAAGATAAGTTTCTGATGCGGTCTTACGTGAGCCATCCTGTGATCGGACAACAGTCGCTGCCAGTTGCGGACTCGGCTGAATGTCAGTTGAGTTGCTTGAATAATTGCTCCTGCACGGCCTACGCCTATGATGGAAATGGAAATGGAAATGCTTGCTTTGTTTGGCATGGAGAATTGATTAATCTGCAGCAATATAATGAAGGAGATAGTAATGGGAAAACAATATATCTCAGACTTTCTGCCTCTTCACCCGAGTTTGCTGCAGCTGGCAAGGACGATCATAAGGGTCTCATGATCGGCTCTATCTTGGGTGCTGTTGTTGCCATATTGGTTGTGGCTGCAATCCTAATGGCGGTATTCTGGAGGCGTACAAGGAAGCCAACCATTGGAAGCTTGAAAGGTGCCGAGGGTTCGCTGCTGGCATTTGGATACAAAGATTTGCAGAATGTCACCAAGAATTTCTCGGATAAGCTTGGCGGAGGAGGATTTGGGTCTGTATTCAAGGGGACTTTACCAGATTCGACTATCATCGCTGTGAAGAAGCTCGAAAGCATAAGCCAGGGGGAGAAGCAGTTCAGGACAGAAGTGAGCACAATCGGGACAATCCAACATGTGAATCTTGTGAGGCTTCGCGGGTTCTGCTCTGAAGGCAATAACAAGTTGCTGGTGTATGATTACATGGAGAACGGCTCATTGGATTCGCATCTTTTCAATTCCAGCAATGAATCTTGTTCTAACTCTAAGAAGAAGGTGTTGGGGTGGAAGAGTCGGTATAATATTGCATTAGGAGTAGCTAGGGGGCTGGTGTATCTGCACGACAAGTGCAGGGACTGCATCATCCATTGTGATATAAAGCCGGAGAACATATTACTGGACGCGGAGTTGTGCCCCAAAGTGGCAGATTTTGGATTGGCGAAATTGGTGGGGCGTGATTTCAGCCGTGTATTGACAACAATGAGAGGAACAAGGGGATACCTTGCGCCGGAATGGATATCGGGGGTAGCCATAACAGCGAAAGCAGATGTTTATAGCTATGGAATGATGGTGTTTGAGTTGGTGTCGGGGAGGCGAAACTCGGAGGGGTCTGAGGATGGGAGAATGAAATTCTTCCCGTCACAAGCTGCAAGGGTGATGAGGGATGGAGGGGATGTAGTTGGGCTGGTGGATAGGAGGATGACGGAGAATATGGAGATGGAGATGGAGATTGCGGAAGAAGAGGTTGGGAAGATGTTGAGAGTAGCGTGTTGGTGCATCCAGGATGATGAGAGCAGTCGGCCGTCCATGAGTCAGGTGGTTCAGATTCTGGAAGGCCTTGTGGGCGTCAATGTGCCGCCAATCCCTCGAGCGCTCCAAGTCTTTATTCAGAGTGCCGACGAAGAAGAAGAAGAAGAAGAAGCCGAGACCAAGAATAAGGAACACCCAATAGTGTTCTTTACGGATTCATCTAACAGTACCTCCAGCAGCTAGCTAGCTAGCTAGCAAAGAGACAATGCTTGCTAGCTTTGCTCGAGTCGAGTGTTTCTGCATTAATGAATGAATGAATTGATATCTGTTTGTTAGCTGTTGTGCATGAATAATACTACTAGTACTACTAATGAAAGAATACATACATACAGGATCCAGGATCGATCTATGCATATGAATTACTTGACTGCATTGCATGCCTTAAAGTAGATCAGGTAAGGAGATGCATGCATGCATGTCATGTCATGCCATGCCGGGTTCAGTTCAGTCGCTCACTCACTCTTTCAGGGCCACGGGATCGGACAACCATGAATGTCAGTGTCGTGTTTCAATATGAATATGAATTCAAGTGTCCAAGGCATCTCAATAATATCACTGTTGATATATATATTTATGTATATGGCCGGCCAATATCAATTCTATACGTATGTCGATGTAACTCGATTTGTATTTTAAGAAATAAAGTAATTTCGTTTATTCCAACATGGTATCAGAGCCATGATTTTTTTCGAACAAATCGAAACAAGTCGCGCATCTCAGCCAACGAGACCGGCCGGAATCCAAAAAAGCTCGGCCAACGGCGCCACGTGAGACACACACGCGCCTGACGAAGATTCTGGCCGGACGCCTCACCGGCGCGTCGAGGCGCGTGCGGCGTCGGTTGCCGGAGATTTTTGCACCGGCGTGCTCAGAATTTAATTTCCTCCGCGATGGTATATTCACTTTTTTCTGTTTGAGCAGTTTTCCGTGTCAGTCTGATTTTTCGTGTTCCGGGTTCGATTCGATTTTGTCTATGCCTCTGTTGTTTCGATTTTCAGCTTGAGATATTGTCTACTCTCGAAATTTTCTTTATGGAAAAGATGGATGTTCATATACCAATAAGTGTTGTCATGTTCGTAGATAATTACGGTTTGTGGGCACAATCAATGAAAAGCTTCTTGGTAGGCAGGAAGTTATGGCGGATTGTTACAGGGGATATAGTTGCTCATGTTGCTCCGGTTTCTATAGGAGAAATTGCGCCTACCGCTAAAGCTGTTGAATCATATATTGAAAAATTGGAGGACTGGGATAGTAAGAACCATCAGATTTTACCTGGTTGCGCAATACTTCCACTCCGGCGATACATATGCAACTTGCCAATTTGAAACTGCTAAGGCAATGTAGGATTTCTTGGCAGTCCACTTCCGTCTACTGATTTGGTGCACTATTATCAGCTATGGAGTACACTCCATTATTTAAATCAGGAACCAGGTCAATCTGTAAACAACTTTCTTGCGCAGGCATCGGTTGGATCAGGCTGAGATCAATCCTGATCATCTTCGCCTCATTCAGGTTTTGATGGCTTTGCGTCTAAAGTATGAAGCAGTTCGTGCCTCCTTGTTACATCGGCACCCACTTCATACATTGGATGCAGTTATTCAAGAGATTCTTTTTTAGGAAACTCGTCTCCACTTAGCCAAGGCTCATTCGCTTGATTATGCTCTTGCAGTCACAGCCCGAACCCCTGCTCATACTCGTCAACTCCACTGCAAACGATGTCAGTCTTCTGATCACGACTCGGTCACTGCCCCAAAGTGGAGTGCCACTACTGTCATGTTTTGGGTCATACTATACAATATTGTCCTACTAGGCCCTCTCGTTCTGACAACAATAATTCCAAGCCTCAGCATGTTCGTGGACCTCCTCAGTCTAGTACCCCTTTTGTCATAGCTTCTGCCACGCCTGCGCGTGCGCCTCCTACGATTTAGGACTTGGAGGCTCTTCTTAAACAAGTTCTATCTTCTAATACCACCATGTCTACCACATCAGATAACTCTCCTTGGTATTTTGATTCTTCCTGTAGTAATCATATGACCTCTGATATATGCCTTATGACCTCTACATCCACCACGTCATTCTTACCCCCTATCCTTACCGCAAATGGTACCCATATGCGCATCACCCATATTGGACATACATCCACCTCGTCCTTATCCCTCCCTGACATCTATTGTATTCCCCAATTAACCTTGAATCTGATCTGAATTGGTCAATTAGTTGATTAAGGTCTCACAGTGATCTTCTTTTCTTCTGGTGTGCAAGTTCAGGATGCGCAAACCAGGAGGACCCTCGGGAAGGGCCGGAAGACGGGCCGCTTATTTGAGCTTGAGTTATTTCAGCTCCCTCGTCCCTCTATTTCTGCTGCCACTACCTCTACTCCATCGTGCCTTTAGTGGCATTATCGTCTCAGTCATGCGTCATCCAATAAACTCATGTATTTTATTAGTCAGGGTCCTTTGGGTTCTGTTAGTTTTGAGTCTTTTAATTGTGTGGATTGTTCGTTGCGGAAACAACCTGTTTTGTCATTCCCTCATAGTACTTATGTTATAGATACACCGTTTTCATTAGTTCACTCTGATACTTGGGGACTTTCAACCGCTGTCTCTATCAATGATTCTTGTTATTTTTGTGCTTTTTATCGATGACTATTCTCGCTTTACATGGATTTACTTCATGCGACCATGTTCTGAACTCTCATCTATTTATATGGACTTTGCTAAAATGATACATATCCAATTTTCCTCCACCATAAAAGTCTCCGCACAGATAATGCCCTCGAGTATTATTTATTCCCTTCTTGTTTCCTATCTGATCAGGGTATTGTTGTCCATCGCTCTTGCCTGTACATCTCTTCACAAAATGGTTGCGCCGAACGTAAACACCATCATATCCTCGATATAGTCAGCACCCTTCCTCTGTCATGGTTAATGTCAGCCATTTGAAAGACTATTTAATCGAGCCCCTGATTATAGTTTTCTCCGCCATTTTGGTTGTGTCAGTTTTGTCATCCTCCCTCCTCATTAGCGCACTAAGTTAGAACCTCGCGCGCGTCTGTGTTGCTTCCTGGGATACGGGTTAGAGCATAAGGGTTATCGTTGTTGGGATCCTATTTCCAATAGGCTACGTACTTCTCGTCATGTCACATTCTGGGAGAATACTAAGGTCTCTACCTTGTCCCACTTTAGAGTCCCCTTTGATCATTAGTCTCCATTATTTACTTTGTCATCTCTATCTCTATTTCCTTCCAATGACGTGGCTCCGTCCCCCTGCTCCTGATGTTGTCCCGGTTGCGCCTCATGAACTGACACTGATCCCCAAGCCTACCACTACTCCCGACTCTGATCCCTCACCACTACCAGAGGACACTACTTCGACCACGGACCCTGATCCTGGCCCTCGCTGTTCCACTCGGGTTAGTCATCTCTTTACTCACTTACTCGATTATTACTGCTTCTCTGCCAATTTTTCCCACCATGAGACCAAGTCCTTTCGTGAGGCGTATGCGGACCCGTTGTGGTGGAAGGCTATGTCTAAGGAGTTACAGGCTTTGAAGAAAACCTATACGTGGAATATGGTTGATCTTCCTTAAGGCAAGAAACCTATCGGCTGTAAGTGGGTATTGAATATGAAGAGACCTTTGCTCCAGTTGCTCGTCTCACCTCCGTCCGTTGTCTTATAGCTATCGCTGTCACTCGTTAGTGGCCCCTACATCAGCTTGATGTCAAGAATGTGTTCTTGCATTGTGATATATCCGAGGACATCTACATGTCTCCTCCTCCTGGTTTTCCCACGTCCTCCAAGGTATGTAAACTTCATCGTGCTCTTTACGGTTTGAAACAGACACCTCGAGCTTGATTTTTGAAATTTAGCTCTGCTCTGCTCCAGCTTGGATTTACTTCCAGCTATCATGAATCTGCTTTATTCATTCGACGCGGGTCAGCTGGTGTTACTATTCTGTTACTTTATGTGGATGACATGATCATCACGGGAGATGATCAGTCCGACATCTCTAAGCTATAGGATCATCTACGTAGCCACTTTGAAATGAAGACTTGGAGCCTCTTCGGTACTTTCTCGGTCTTGAAATCTCCGACAGCTTGGACGGATACTATCTCTTTTAAGCCAAGTATGCCTCCGACCTTCTGTCTAGAGATTCTAAGACCTCAACTATGCCTCTTGAGTCTGACTGTCGCCTTACTCCGATGGATGGCGCCCCTCTTGACGACCCTACCTTATGTCGTCAGCTGGTGGGAAGCCTGATATATCTGACAGTTGCTCGACTTTACATTGCCTATGTTGTTCATATCGTCAGTAAGTTTATGTTCGCTCCTCGGACGACTCATTATTTTTTTGTTCTACGGATTCTTTGGTACATCAAGGAACTATTCTCCATGGTCTCCATTATTCAGCTCGCTCGTCCTTGGTTTTAACCAGGTACTCTGATGTTGATTGGGTGGGAGATCCCACCAATCGTCGCTCGACTATTGATTTTTGCTTCTTTCTTGGTGATTTGTTTATTTCTTGGCGCAACAAGAAACATACGGTCGTCTCCCGGTCCAGTGTGGAGTTTGAGCATAGAGCTCTTGCCGATACCACTGCCGAGCTTCTATGGCTTCGATGGTTACTAGCTGATCTCAATGTTTCTCAACCCTCTTCTACTACTATTCATTGTGATAGTCAGAGTGCCATAAAGATTTTGATGAATGATATGTTTCACGAGCGTACGAAACACATTGAGATCGACTGTCACCTTGTCTGTCATTACGTTACTAACGGCAACGTCTTCTTGTCCCCCACTTATTCTGCTGATAAGACTGCTGATGGCTTCACCAAGCCTCATTTACCCGGCCGCTTTCATTCGTTCTTGAGCAAACTTAAGCTGGTTTACACACTCTTATCTTGAGTTTGAGGGGATTACATATATTTATGTATATGACCCGACCCAATATCAATTATATATATATATATATGTCGATGTAAACCTAATTGTATTTTAAAAAATAAAGTTATTCGGTGTATTCCAATAGTCACGTCCCATCCATAAACTGAATGCTTTGATTGATTTGGTATTCATGCTTAACTACTCGTTTAGTACGGATTGAATATATTTCTCCCACACTATTTATTATAAATGCAGTGCAGCCCAGCACAAAGCAAGATCATTATTGGGCTGTTGGACTGGATTTCTCCCACTCTCCTTCTCCGTGGGTCGGGTCTCATCACTACGCATGGAGAATTTTATTGCATTTTTTTAATAAAAAATTAAATCATGAATTTTATTATCTATATTAAAACTTTTAATTGTAACATATTTAAATTGTGCTGATATTTATGAAAAATACATTATTTTATTTATTTATTTTTTTAAGTCCACACTAAAATTGGATTAGTTCAAAATGATAATATATATAATTTTTTTAAATGATAACAATAAATTATGAATACTGTGACGTTATATCAACAATTTCGTAATTATATATTAAAAAAAAAAAGACACACACATCGTGACACTGTAAGCTAACCCATCAAAGTATTTATTGAGTTACTCAGCAAGTAAGGGAAGCACAATAGCCATGATCACATTGATATTGTAGTCGTTAATCACATACCATGTTATCTTAGCCACTTATTTTAAAGAAATTATTTTTATACTTTAACTATATAAATATTACTCATCATGAATGTATTTATTGAAAATATTGTTAATTAATAATATACACTCTTTACATTAGCTAAAATTATATTATTATTTATTTTATGCCTTCAGTAAAACTTATGTTTAAACTATTTATACTAAATAATTTTATCCATAAAAAATTGTATTATCTCTACTTTAGTAAATAATAACTAATTTATCATTATTTTTTTTCTACTTAATCTATCACTTTTATTTTTTCAATTTTAAATATTTTTTTTTTTATAAAACCATCATTTTATTTTATTTTTATCTATTCCACTATAATATTAAAACATTATTACTTCATATTTTCTGTGACCAAGCAAAATTACAAAATTTTTTCGAACAGAAGGAAGTGTTCCCTCTGTCAATTAAAATTCTGTAGCCCTGGTTTGATACAAGAGATTAAAAAATAATACTCCCTCCGCCCCAAAAGTATAGTCTTATTGTATTGAACACAAAATTTAAGAAATATTGATATTATATTCATAGTCGATAAAAAGTAAGGATAAATGATTTTTTTGCCCTTGTGAGTATATTAGTGTAAAAAGTAGTGGCAATTGTGTAATAATAATGAAAAAGTAGGGATAGTTTTATGGTGATATGGTTATTTATGGAAATGAAAATATTGTTTTGAGATA